>NC_088797.1:115026464-115635036 GCF_011386835.1 Chrysemys picta bellii | reverse complement strand
CTGCTTGACTGATATTTTTATGTAGGAAAGAGTCCTGTGTTTCATATTGTTAGTTGTAGAATCACATCTTTGGAGATAAATCGACACCTGAAGTTCCTATTCCTCACTACTTTGTTTCTGAGCACCTTCTTTGGCTTTACTCTCCATGTGTTAACATGAAACTTCTACGTGTATATACTTTACAGTGGGATTCATTTCTCTCAGTGTTCTGTCAAAACTCACATAATTTCTGTGTTACAGCTAGGGAGAAACCTCAACAAATTTTCCAAATTGGCTCAGTACTAACCCACTCTATATTTGCACCAAACATATTTCCGAATAGTTCGTGAACATGTCATGATGATTATGAATTTCTTCTTTATAGTTTGACAAAAAGTTTGTGCTCACCAGTTTTTACCTCTTCTCTTTTGCTTTTCATGCCTTTTTTGTTGTTGTTTTTTTGGCTTGGTTGCCAGAATTGCATGGATATTCTAAGCTCCATGGACAGAAATAATTCCTTTTCTGTTGGTAAATGATCTGCCAACGTTTGTAATTGCTTGTGAAGTCTGTTGTGTATAATAGAAAGAGATTTTCAAAATGGCCACAAGAGCACTACCCAACTGCAGAATACTCTTGTACCTATTTTCCAAAGTAGATTTTCGTGTTGGTTTTGTTTTGCACAAACATTCTTGTGATTTAAAATCTCACTTAGGGTAATGTTCTCTAGTAAGCAAATGAAAAGGATTGTGAGGCGTATCCGTGGGTTTTATTCGCAAGAATATTAATCAATGACTTACTGCAGTATTTCCACAACTCTGAATAACATTTCTGAACATTTCGACTATGTATTTCCATTTCTTTCGGATCTGTCACGAATTTGATCAAGTTTCATACATTTCCATGAGAGATGTTGTCATTTTCCTTTTTAATGTTAATATAAAAATTGTGTATTGTGGTTTAATTTATGTATACTAAGTCTGACTTAAAACTCCAAAAGTCAGCAAGTTCAAAAATAAGGCTGAAGTGCCATCCTTAATGTAAACCACTCGGTTGTGCCTCATTACTGCAGTGTTCTCACAACAGTGGGTGATTTTACATATCATAATCTAATAATTATAACTCACCATGATATGCCTCAGGCACAGTTACAGCCTTTACTGATGTCACAAATAATGTGTCATGCTATGTTGCATTAAAGAACGTGGTAGCACAGTCCCCTACAATATAAAGTAACAAAGATTCATGGAAAGTCTGCAGATATTTTAGGAAAATCACACGCATCCCATAAACAGCAAAGTTTGGCAAAACTTTGTGTGTCTCCTCTATGTTTGAAGCAGAAAAAATGGTATAACTGGAATGATTGCACAGTAGCATGGGGTATTTTCTGCAACTCAGTAAATAACCCATCATGGTCTCTGGCTTTTGTGGGATTAAGTCAGTTTGTTATAATTATGTAATCAGTTTTTGGAGCTTAACAGAAGCTGTGTGTAACAGTTATGTTGGCTGGATTGGGCTGTGTGTGCATTCAGTACCTTTACTAAATGTGTTTCCTTTAAGCAAATAAATCCTATTTATTAAATGCAGTTGACACAGTTACATTGTAGTATCTTGGCACATAACAAGGTTTTGTATAGAGGAGTAAATGCAGTGCGTGTCCAGTTGAAGTAGCACTACATGTCTTTTTCACATACACAGAATTGCACATCAGCCACTGTTGCTGCTTCATCATTGAAAATAAATGACATGCTCAGGGAGTGCTTGGATCTTATCAAATCACGGTTTGATTCTTCTGCGCTGCTGGTGAGGTTGCCAGTGGCAGCTGAGGTGACATTAAATGGGGTTGCTTTTGGAGAAGTAGTGCCCCTGGAGAGAAGAATATGAGAGCTGCTTTGTACAGCTGAATCACAGCTGCAAATTTGGAGTTTCTATGACAAAAGGAAATGGACCAAAACAATGTCTGCAAATACAAGGTTAGCAACAAATCTCACGGTAAATCAAGTAAGATGTGTGGATGTCACCTCCCATTTTTTGCCATGTATTAACCCTTAATAATAAAACAACAGCAACATATGTTTGGTATTTGCATTATTCTTAACATCTTATAAGACTGTATTGTGTTGTGATCTGCAGTAGTTATTGGATCAATAAATATCCAGAGTATTTCATTGTTCATACATAGAGAAGACTCAACCCCGACTGGTGTAAAGAGAATAATGAGAGGTGCTGCTCAGCACATCCTATGCCAAAATTACTGTTTGTTAGGGCTGGTCAAAATTTTGAATTCAACACTTTCTCATCAGAAAATGGGATCTTATCTAAATCAGAATCTTTGATGGGGAAAAGATAGATTTCAGAATAATTTTGTGTTGGAGAAAATCAAATCAAAACCTTTTGTTTGGGGTCAGATCAACTTTAATCTCTGAGTCTACCTGAGACAGCACAGTGCCTAATGGGAGTTGTCATGCCTGGGCAACCATGCCCCTATTTTCCCCTATGGGCCCTACTCCCATGCTGGATAACATCACCCAGGGTTCACTGCAGTCTCTCCTTTTTGCTGAGTTGTTGCAGTGCCTCTTCAGATTCCCACAAGCAGAGAAAACTTTACTGCTTCTCACAGTTTGAGCTGTATGCACCCCCAGCTAGCAATGAATGCAGACAGCAGCAAACACACTAGTTGGCTTGAATGTTTGACATGTCTCCTACCCAGCACACTATGTAGTTTGTAGATGTGTCACAAGGGGCAGTTACCCAGCTGCTCTCCTTCCTGGTGCTCTATTGAGTACTATAGATCAGGGATCGGCAACCTTTGGCTCCCACTGGCTGCGGTTCACCGCTCCTGGCCAATGGGGGCTGCGGGAAGCGGCGGCCAGCACATCCCTCAGCCCGCGCAGCTTCCCGCACCCCCTATTGGCCTGGAGCAGCGAACCGCGGCCAGTGGGAGCCACGATCAGCCGAACCTGCAGACGCGGCAGGTAAACAAACCGGCCCGGCCTGCCAGCGTGCTTACCCTAGCGAGCTGCGTGCCAAGGTTGCCGATCCCTGCTATAGAGTGATCTGACCTTTTTATTTATATGGGGAAATTAGCTTCAAGGGCCCTCTTGCACGCCAGAATTTTGTCCACAATAGGGTTCTTCAGTTTAATTGCACAACTGCCTTATACAGGCCCAAGGATGGTCATATTACATGAAGAATTGGTAGTCTTCAAAAATATTAATTTCTCAGGGAACATTACAATTACATATCCATATACAAGGGAAAAAGTTGCATTCATTCTGTTAAACTTAAAAAAAAATACAATAAATGGAGCCACATCTGTTAAGCAATTATGCAAGTATGTGCACCAAGGGGCAGACTGCCCACTGGTATGGGCAGTCAGTATCTAAATCAATGATAGCTACTTCTGCATGCATCCAGATTCAGAATTCAAGTCTAAACTTGAACCCTCCTCATGCTATTTGCATTATGTCACATAATCATGGTTCCCTTCCCTTAACAAGGCATGAGATATTTCACATTCCTTTCTTCATTGTGCATAAAGGGGAAAATTCAAGATGTAGTTAGTGGGGCAAAACCATAAAAAAATTGCATTTTTATTCTATTTGATTTAACTGTGTTTTTACTTATGTTTTAAAGCTCCCAGAATGTTCACCCAAGCAGATTCCTTGACTGGTTAAACATTTTTAGCATGCTAATATGGAAGAAAAGGTGCCTCCAATGGTAAAATCATGTCTGTAACTACACACAGTTCCATTTTGGCTATGGGAGACGGGGAGAAGAAAATGTTCTAAAAATTAAAAATATGAATGTAAATACATAATAAAAGACTGGTAATGAAGATTCCTTTAAACACTGGTTTTCAAATGGAGGCCCACCCCCTTGTGAGGAGGTGCATCAAGGTTGCAAGGTGAGGCACATGGCTGCAGCAGACTGGGCATCTGGGCCAGGGCAGGGCAATCGAGCAGTGGGCAGAGCGTGCATGGAGTCCCCATTGGTCAGCAATGGGGAAGTTCAGCCCTCAGTTGCAGCCTACTGCTCTCCCTCTCCTCCCCTCCCCTCCCTGACCACTGCATACTCTCCCTGATGCTTCCCACCCAACCAGAGCCCTGGGCAGGGCCGGCTCTAACTTTTTTGCCGCCCCAGGCAAAAAAGAAGAGTGCTGCCCTGCCGTACCCCCACCCCTGCCAGCGCCGTCGAAATCCCCGTCCCCCAGCACCACGCCACCCGAAGCCCCGCCCCCCAGCGCTGCGCCGCCCGAAGCCCTGCCCCCTCCAAGCGCCGCGCCGCCCGAAGCCCCCGCCTCCCCTCCGAGCGCCGCACCGCGCCAGCCCCCGACCCCCCAAGACTCCGCCCCTCCGAGCACCATGCCGCCCGAAGCCCTGCCCCCCTGAGCACCACGCCGCCCGAAGCCCTGCCCCCCCTCTGAGTGCCGCGCCACCAAATAAAAAAAAATAAAAAATCGAGCGCCGCCCTGCCCCAAGGTGCCGCCCCAACCACGTGCTTGGTCGGCTGGTGCCTGGAGCCGGCCCTGGCTCTGGGTATTTTAAACCCTCTGAAGCCTGCAGGAGCAAGAGGCTTTGGGCAAGGGAGGAGGAGCTCTGGTCCATTTCATGCTCTACTGCCATGGACTTTTCTGGGGATGGAGCCAGTCAGGTCCTAGGATGGCACCTCGGTTGCGAGCTGCCCACGCCCCTCAGTGAGTCACTTTCTGCTCTGGATGAGCAGAACTTGGGGGTGGGAAGGGCGCTGTTATGTGACTCTCATGGAAAAGGTGGATGCAGCAAAAAAAAGTTTGGGAAACTCTGCCTTGAAACATCTGAGATAGTTGATTGACTGTTGTGTAGAACAAGTTTCACCCTTTTTGGATGACATGAAATGCAGTGACATATTTTGGTGACTTAAAGGTAATATAACTAGGGGGTGCACTCTTTTGTTGCTTCAGTAGGCTGAGCTTATTACACACACCTTCGGAGCCTTGCATACCCCCATTCTACCCCACAACCTCCCTGTGGGTCACCCTCTACTCTCCCTCTATTTCTGCAACTCCTTGCAACCTCATGCCCCTTTCTCATGCCAGAGGTTCTGCGTGTCCCCCATTTCCCTTCTCCCACCAGGGACTCTGTTCCCTCCCATTCCCCCTTCCTACCATACCAGGGTCCCCCATTCTCCTTGGCATGTTGGGAGGATCTGTGTGTACCTTTCTTCCACGCGGATCAGAAGGGCCCTTGCACCATACTGTAAGTTGTCGCAGTCATTCTGAGCAACATCAGCTCTCATCAGCAAGGTAGCCCGTGTTGTATATTGCAGGTTTTGCTATAGGTAAAAAAGAACTTGATTTAGGCAGCAACAGACTTGGCTAGGGTCTATTCTCTGCTATATGCATATACGTCAAGAAAACAGAATGTGTGGAGTTTAAAAAATAAAAGGCCTCTGTAGGCACAGCAAACCTTCAGCCATTGAGTGTGAATGGAGGCGAGAAGATCAAGCTGCTAAAGTTTGCTTGAGAGCTCCACTCCTCACCCATGTATCGCACAGAGTTTTTTGTGCGGGCCAATTCAGATGCAAGCACCATTCCGCTTTCAATAAAGCATAGATTAAGGCAACCTGTAATTTACAATGAGGATGGCCATAGACTTTATTGAGTATTATGACCAAAAATTTTAAAAAATAGAACTCTATAAAGTTGAGCTCCTAAACCCATACATGGGCATAAGTGGACTGATTTTCCAGAACTGTTGAGCGCTCATCAGGTCAAGGGGAGTAGTTGCATGCTCAGCACTTTTGAAAATCAGGCCACTTATTTAGGAACCCAAGTATGAATTTAGGAACCTAGTCATAGCCACCTAATTTTAAAAATCTGGATTTATATGTCTTGAAAATATTTCATTGGTCTGCGTAATTGGGAATCCAGTCTCAACTTGCATTGTGCACAAATACAGGAATAGATTTACAAATTGTTTAAATGGCTTTATATGGTTTATACTCCCAAAGTATTGGTATAGTAAATGGAGAAAATTATATTCAGCTTTGAAGTGTTTATAGGATGCATACAATGCCACTTTGAAAGAATAGACCTCCATGCAGGACTATTTTTTCTTTTGCTAGCCTAAACTCCTCTCATTCAACTGTGCATTTTTAAAGTCATTTAAAAAAAATCACTGGCAATTTGTTCCTTTAAACCTTCAGTGAATTACGTCAAAATTTCCCTCAATCAAATTGAAATTTTAAATGCCCATAGGATAGGGATGGATGCATGTTAGTTTTAAAGGCCAGGGAAATATGCCTGCCAGCAAGAAGTTACTTTTCAAATCATGAGACTAATTCTCAAGTATGAAAATGGAAGAAAAATGATGATAGATTGCAGAGCAAATAATTTTTTAAAGATTATTTATTTACATTTTTAAACAAGACTCTAGTCCTGGAGTTGATTGTGTGCTGATACGTGGTGTGGCTTCATGCAGCCAATTGCAGGACAGGGACCCAAATTTGGTACTACTATATTTTCCCACTTTTCAGGCTTGCTCAGTGCAAATATTCTTGCAAGTGAAATTCCTGCCAACAGTGTATGCCAAACAACAAATGTTAGATAAACATTTTGGGATATTTATGCTATCTGAATTTTTAATTTGTAATCATGAATATCTGTGACTGTAATCTGATTCTAACATTTCTACAAATCTAGCCAGGAAACAGAAACATAACTTTGTACTAATGTGTCCAGTCAAAACAGTTCCCATTTCTGTTGTTGAATACTCGTAATAAACTGACCAAAAATGAGCTACAGGCCAAATATTATTCTGAAAGTTTGAAATGAAATATATATTCAAGAAAATAATGTGGGCAATTCACAAACATAAAAGACATTAAATTAACTGACCCAACTATTTGGTATGAATTATTCACCCAACTATAGTGAACTGACATGCAAGAACAAAACACTGGACAACATTGTGTGGTTAAACCTACGCTTCAGCTTTATTCATTCTTAACTGCCTAGTGCTGATCTTAATATGTAGTCCTACCCAAAATGTGAACAGGCCATTGATTAATAATTATTTAATAATCCAAAAAGTGAGACTATCCTGTCACTTATGCACACAATAAAGAAATTTGACCCTGCAGCTAGATTCTCCTGGATTCCCTTCCTAACACAGGTATTAAGGATGCAAATAAGGAGAGCCTCACTTGGTACTTTGCCTTTGAAACTCACAGCCCAACAAGTCCAAGCTGCCTTATTTTATTCCTGGTACAGTATCACCTTACAAACTTGGCCTTCCAAATCAGTATTCCATACTGGGCTCCTGCTCCAGTTGTGACAGAAAGAATAATTATATTAAGCATCCAAACCAAGAGCAAGGCTGCCGAGACGAAAGCAAAAGAACAAAAACAAAAAAAAACGTGCCCCATGAGTAGGGCCCTACCAAATTCATGCTCCATTTTTGTTAATTTCATGGTCATAGGATTTTAAAAATCGTAAAGTTCCTGATTTCACCTATTTGAATCTGAAATTTCACATTGTTGTAATTGTAAGGTCCTGACCCAAAAAGGAGTTGTGGAGGGGTTGCAAGATTATTGTAGTGGGGATGTGGTATTGCTACCCTTACTTCTGCGCTGCTGCTGGTGGTGGCACTCCCTTCAGAGCTGGGCAGCTGGAGAGCAGCAGCATAGTATGGCATGGTATGGTATTGCCACCTTTATTTCTGTGCTGCTGCCTGCAGATCTGGGCCCTCAGACAGCGGCTGCCACTCTCCGGACACCCAGCTCTGAAGGAAGTAACGCAGAAGTAAGGGTGGCATGGTATGGTATTACCATCCTTAGTTCTTTGCTGCTGCTGGGGGGTGGGTGCTGCCTTCAGAGGTGGGCACCCAGCCAACAGCCGCCACTCTCCAGCCACGCAGTTCTGAAGGTAGCAACACAGAAGTAAGGGTGGCAATATCACAACTCCCCTAAAATAAACTTGTGGTCTCCCTGCAATGCCCTTTTTGGTCAGGCCCCCCAATTTGAGAAATGCTGGTATGCCCCATGAAATCTGTATAGTATAGGGTAAAAGCACACTAAAGACCGGATTTCACTGGGGGAGACCAGATCTTATGGTCCGTGATGTGTTTTTCCTGCCAGTAAATTTTGTAGGGCCCTGCCCATGAGCCAATTTTGCATTGTGGGAAAAATGCATTCATAATGGCATAGGAAATACACTTAGAAAGTTTGTGGACAATACCAAGCTAGGCGGGGTTGCAAGCACTTTGGCAGACAGGATTAGAATTCAAAATGATCTTCAGAAACTGGATAAATGGGCTGAATTAAGTAGGATAAAATCCCATAAAGACAATGCAAAGTACTACAGTTAGGAAGAGATGATCAATTGCACAAATACAAAATGGGAAATGACTGCCTATTAAGGAATACTAAAAAAAAAAAGGATCTGGGGGTTATAGTGAATCACAAACTAAATATGAGTCAACGGTGTAATACTGTTGCAATAATACCAGACATCATTCTGGGACGTATTAGCAGGAGTGTTGTAAGCAAGAAATGAGAAGTAATTCTTTCACTCTGCTGAACACTGATTGGGCCGCAGCTGGAGTGTTGTGTCCAGTTCTGGGTACCACACTTCAGGAAGGATGTGGACAAATTGGAGAAAGTCCAGAGGAGAGCAACAAAAATTATTAAAGATCTAGAAAACATGACACATGAGGAAAGGTTGAAAAAATTGGGTTTGTTTAGTCCGGAGAAGAGATGAGTGAGGCAGGGGGACATAACGGTCTTCAAGTACATAAAATATTGTTACAACAAGAAGGGTGATAATTTGTTCTCCTTAACCACTGAGGACAGGGCAAGAAGTAATGTGTTTAAATTGCAGCAAGGGAGATTTAAGATAGACATTAGGAAAAAAAAATCCTAACTAAAGTGTAAAAATATAATTAAGAAGGCAAAAAGAATTTGAAGGACAGCTAGCCAAAGACTCAAAAGTAATAGCAAAAAAATGTTTAAGTACATCAGAAGCAGGAAGCCTGCTAAACAACCAGTGGGGCCACTGGATGATTGAGATGCTAAAGGAGCACTCAAGGACAATAAGGTCATTGCGGAGAAACTAAATGACTTCTTTGTATCGGTCTTCACGGTTGAGGATGTTAGGGAGATTCCCAAACCCGAGGCATTCTTTTTAGGTGACAGATCTGAGGAACTGTCCCAGATTGAAGTGTCATTAGAGGAGGTTTTGGAACAAGTTGATAAACTAAACAATAATAAGTTACCAGGACCAGATGGTATTCACCCAAGAGTTCTGAAGGAACTGCAGAACTACTAACTGTAGTCTGTAACCTATCATTTAAATCAGCTTCTGTACCAAATGACTTCAGGATAGCCCATTCTTAGCAGGTCCTTAGGACCAACTGTAATAAACATGATTAATTAGTTATCCACCTGTGATAATTACAACTGTACAAAGTCCAGTGACAGCGAGATCATCCACATCCATGGGGGCAAGGGCAAGATTTGCCTCTTAAAGTTTTAAATTGTGGATAAAGTGGTGTACCCTCATCACTGGGGTGAATTTCACCCTATAAACACAGTGCATGTATGTATTTGCAAAATACATCTGTTTAAATACAAATGTTTTTTGTAATTAACAAAGTGTCTTATTGTGTATGTTAAAAATCAGAACAAAACTAAAAAGAAACCTGTAAGCTTTCAAACATTTTGTATGATGGGAACTTAAAATGTAAGGCCCTGGTCTTGTATTGGGATCCATTGGTGCGGACCCTTGTGCCTGGGTGGAATTCATGCTTCTAAACGAGTGGAGGAAATTAATTAAACAGATCATGGCTGATTTTAAGTTCCTGAGAGCAACAGTCCTTGCTTTGCACTACACTGTGTGACACCTTTGTCTCATAGATCATACCTTTGTTTCATTGTCTTCCAGTTAAATATGTTGTTTTTTTCTTGGTAAATAAATTTCAATTAATGAAATTCCAGCTGTCTCATACATTACAGTAGTGTAAATTTGAAAGCATTTAGCAGATGCCCATATAAAATCCATTAACGCTTAGCAGGTTCTCTGATATTTTAAACCAATATGTCTCCAGCTGGAATAGATAACAGAAAACAAATCTCCATTATGGAACAATTTATGACTCTGTCTAAAGCAAGTAGAAAATTCTTGTACAAAATTGTGTACATGGTGGCAGGATTCAGAAATATCCTACACTTTCCATCTCTCTGTACTAAATATGGGGAATTTATGGATGCAGTTTGTTTTTCAGTTTTTTTCTTATTTGCAAATAACTCAGTTTTTTTCTTATTTGCAAATAACTTTATCCAGTGCAAATCTGCTATGTTAACACCATGTGGGATTACATATAAAAAGAACCCAATTAACATTTAATGCGGAAGTACACTGATGTTCTATGTAGGTCTTTAGCCACCATTTGTCATTGAGAGCATGTGAAGGAGTCTGAAAATATGCGGTCAAACATTCCGATAACCTGCTCGTTCAATAGATCTTTTAACCTTGTTGGATAAAAACAAGTTAGAAAATGTCATCAGAATGTCCATTGTAAACCCATTACTTGAGAATAGAATTAAATCCCTGCCAGCCAAGTTAAATTTATGATGGGTGTAAATCCTTGGTGTATTAAGTTCACTTTTCCTTGGAAACAGACCATATTGGAGGAAACTAGGCAGAAGAGATCAAGCAGAACAGCACAGAAATCATGATGGAAGAATACAGAAATATGCAATACTTCTTACTGCCCTCATTTCTTATATAGGAGAGTCAATTTGCTGTTCTAATGAAGTGATCGTTTTTATTTGCATATCCTTAGGGCTTGTCTGTCTGAACAGTTAATGCACAAGCTAATGGTTAAAACTGCCTCACACTAGCCTGTCATGCACTGATTGTGGACACTGCTGCCTAAAAGTTCCCGAATGAGCTTTAATCTACAGCCGTTTTAAAGTGGGGTAGGCCAAAATGTTTTGAGTCAACTTGAAAAGACTTTTTCTCTTTCAACTGCTTTTTCATCCTCCTTTTTGGTTTGTTTGTTTGTTTGCTTGTTTTTAATTGGCCATATTTGAAATTGAAGGTGCTTTGAATTGAAAAGTTGAAATGGAATGTTTTGAAAGTCAAAACAAAATATTTGAAACAAAAAAGTCAAAAAGAAACATTTAGACTCTCAGAAAAATTTCAGCTGAAGCCATTTGTTGAATTTGATCTGAATTTGGCAAATAGTTTCTGCCCTGTGCTGCCAAAAGATGTGTTTTTTCAATTAAAAAAAAAATCAGCTAATTGTTTTTTGCCCAGCTCTAGTTTTCCCTGTGATACAAGTTTAGTGCTGTGGCAAAGTATTGAAATGATCATGGCAAATGTCAAATTTTAAAGTCAATTTACAATGTCAACTTGTTGTAATTTTATTGATAGTTTAGTTACTTTTAACTTAAATTTACTATGTCCTTTATGGCATATAGTTACAATGGCACACCAGTAAGGAGTCTATTTTAATGTCTCAAACTGCACTAGCAAGCTCCTGTGTGATTTAGATGTATATAGACCATGATTTGGAGGACAGCAACTGCAGGACTGATAAAAAGATGTTTATCACTTCAATATCTTAAATGAGGTTAAGGACTATCAGATCAAACCAAACTTAGGAAACTAATTGTGGCTGGAGATTTCAGCCGAAACAGAAGCTGCTGTCTCAAAAAGCCCATCATTCTTGCTAACGGAAGCTGCAGAATTTTCTTTTGACTGCGTCATTGCCACAGTCCTGTGTTTGGCTGTCCTTTCTGTTGTAAATGAGAATAGATGAAAGCTGTTGAGCCAAGCCAATAATGAAGGCTAATTTGATGTGATATAATAGATGAACTCTAAATCGTCCCACATTTCCGTCTTGAAACAGTCAGACTGGAGCTCAAAATGCCAGAATACTTTGATTTACGCTCAGTCACGTTGATACAGAACATCTGAGTGGCAGCAGCTAAGGATTAACTCTTTCAGAGACTCATCCATAATTTGTAGCCTGTGTTTACAGCAGCCTGGAGAAACAGAGCCAGTCAGTTTGGCATCCTTAGTTACGGTTGCACAGTAGTCACAACGCTAACAGGAAGAAAAACATAAGAAATTAGATGCTAGGATAGTAATTTTCCTGGCTGTGGATGTTAGCAGGATACTCTTTACTTTATAATTTGGATTAGGAGGGAACATTTACAGACTGGGAAGCCCACTACTTCTCAAATTCTCTCTGGTGAGAAACTTTAGGAGCCAAACCTCTTGTGATCTCTGACAGGTTCTATTATCCCCCCAGAAAACTGCTGCTTTAGAGGTAGAGGATTATCTCTTAAAATAATTCTTTTCTTCAGACTGCTGTGAGCTTCAGATGTCCCCTGTTCTTACCACTCCCTACTATTTTCCAGGCAGTTTCAACCAAGTTCAAGCTGCCTGTATTTCCTGCTGAAAGTGTTTCTTCTTCAAAGGCAAGAACTGTTCAGCTGCCATGTTTCCTGGGTACCAGATTCAATGAAGGAAGTCCAAGTCTTTGAAACTGAAATAGCTCATATTTACAGCCTAAGTAACTAGCACTAAAAAGTATAACATCTCACATCTATTTAAATGAATTATATCAAATCTAGCAAAGTTTGTACCAATGAAACACATTTTTATTGATCAGTATTTTATTTTATTTCTCTGCCTGGGTAGTAGAATTGCATCTCCTTGAAAGCTTTCCACTCCTCTGCACAAAAGCAGTTGACCATGAGCACAGGCCTTTCCCACTAGCTGACCTGAACATACTAGGTAGTGGTGAAATTTAGACTTTCTCCAGATTAGTTAAACCTTTTGGGTCTGAAAACCTCATGAGAACAGGATTTCTTGCAAAGTTTCTGGCACTTTCTACTGCTTGTCTTATTGAGCAGACTTTCTTGGAGTATTTTGGCTTTCTCTGATCCTGGCAAGAACCAAAAATATAGAGTAATAAGTGAAAAATAACTGGGATGGGGGCAATGTTGTACTTGGAGCATTTTGTGGATTTAGCAGGGGAGCTAAAAGAAAAGCTATTGAGTGTGACTGGGGTCTCCCTTGCCTAGAAGGGAGAAAGGCAGTGTTCCTGCTATAGGGGTGGGGAAGAGGCTGAACAACTAAGTACTAGTTTCCTGTCCCTTTTTGCAAGTCATTGAAGTTGACTATAATTGTGCTCAGTGTTCTAAAAGTTTCAGTTTGCAAACATAGAAAAGCGTCCTTCAGGGATGGTGCATGGAGGATTTACTTTCTTTGTGGAAAATGAATGTTTGGCTTAACAAGGTTGACAGTGTCCCTTTAGAATGGTCATAGGTAATGAGTAATGAGGTTGTGTTTAAAAGGTTTTGTCTACATTTTGGCCTTATCAGTGTACAGATCAGCTCAACTAACAGGTGGGTGATAAAGAACTACATGTAATGATAAAAGCAAACTTACCCTTTATTTAAATGCACCACAGTGTTTACATGATCAATATTTTGTATTTATCTTCTTTGGTGATTTTTCTTGCTCACATTTTTGTGGATTGAGATAGTTTGATTAAAGTAATGGTGTGAAAACTAATATGATGAACAAGAACATATGTGTAAATAACCTGTGGAATAATAATTGCATGAATAATTATTAGAAAGATTGTGAGCAATTGCCATTGTTATGTAGGGAAGTGGGTTGTGGCAGCAGAGTCCAAAGGTCACCCTCCATATTGGAAAGCAGGGCTCTGGCTGGCAGGGACAGAACAGACTATGGAAGGCTGCAGTGAACAGCAGTCTCTCATTGCTGTGTGGTGTAATATTTAAATAAAAATAATTTGGGTGTGAACCATAAGCTCTGTGTGCCTTAATAGCAACCACGGAGGGTTGAATTTCAAAAACACAAAGGGGACTCCAGTAACCATCTCCCATGGGAATGGAGTGCCTAACTCCTATTTGTGCCTGTGAAATTATAATTAATGGAGATATCCCATCTCCTAGAACTGGAAGGGACCTTGAAAGGTCATCAAGTCCACCCCCCTGCCTTCACTAGCAGGATCAAGTACTGATTTTGCCCCAGATCCCCAAGTGGCCTTCTCAAGGATTGAATTCACAACTCTGGGTTTAGTAGGCTAATGCTCAAACCACTGAGCTATCCCTCCCACCAGCAAATTCTTTGCCGGTGTATGATTGATCTGTTTTGGAAAGGGCATATTTCCATTGTGAGTGGTGAGGCTAATCTTCTTGGGTGAGATCCTTTTGAAAATCAGCATAGCTCCACTGAAGTATTTATAATTTGGTTTTAAAATATTTGGTACTTTGAATCTACCCACACAGGAAACACCACTAATGCCATAATTAAGTCTTGTTTAAAAACCTGTTAATACCTATATTAGGCAGAGTTTAACATCTTTAAAAATATATTAATGGTCAATTAAAAAAACACTCTATTTCTAAGAGTGGAGCTGTCACTTCAAAATCTCAGTTATCTAAGATAAGATAAAATAAAACAAATTATAATTGCTCTCATGATAATACTTTTGGATAACATTCAAGATGCTTGATTTCAGAGACGATGGTTTAATAATGTGGTTAGGATGAGTTCTGGTTCTATTCATATATGGTGGTTGTTTACTGTATCTACTGCAGTTGTGTTTAAAATAATAAGTTAATACAATTTGTAATTCCTTAGAATATGATTTCAAAAGCCCTTTCTTGTTGTGATGCTTTTGTATATAAAGGAAAAGAAGTTCTGAAGATTAGTTTGGGTAATCTAAGCTACATGAAGTTGTCTTTCACATTCTGAAATAATTAATTTTAACCAATATTTTAATACATTGATTTATAAATAACTGTCCTTGGGCAAACGTATTAGACAGTTTTATGTGGCAACATTATTTTTAAATGTGTAATTAGTGATCTTATTTTCTTTGTACACACAGTTTTTGTGTGCAATAAACATTTTAAAAACTTTCAGTTCTGAACTGAAAATGGTTTTACTGGTTAACTGCAAAATAATCACATTTTGCAGAAAGGATTTTTTTAAATCCACTTGATTAACAAGAAAAGTGCAGTGCTGGGATCAGTTAGACCTTCAGGAAGACTTAAGAACCTCTTGAGGAACCTCTAAACTGATTATTGTCCAAAAAACCTATTAAATGCTCAATAGGAATGCATAGTGCACTAAGTGAAAAACATAACCGGATTAGGTCTCATTTAGAACTTCTTAAGTTAGAAGCCAGTGCATTGTGATACAGAATTGAAGTTTCAGCTTATTGATTCTTGCCACACACACAAAATATCTTTCTTTAGCAAATTAATTCTTAAGGGTGGGGGAAATCTACAGAAGAATTGATCAAAGCTTTATTGTAACAAGAGCTTCCAGTCATAAAGTACTGGCACAACAAGCAGGACTCAATGTGTCGTTTCTTTTGTAATCAGCTGCTTTTCATACACCCCCTGTTTAAAGCTGACTTGATTGTACTGTGCATCACTTGGGTATTAAAGCCACAGCATTTGTTTCACTCTGCTTTACATACTGAACGCTAGATTAATATTTCTCTTATTTAAGAAATATTTATTTTATGTTACTATAGCTAATGTTATGCACAGTGTGAACAGAAGGTTATTTTAGAGGGCAAGGATTGTGTTCCAGAACCTAAGAAGTATTAATAATCCTGAAGTTATGGTAGATTCACATTTTGTTCTTTTAGTAGTAACATAAAGTACATTAAATGTCTGTTCCTTGGATCTAGCCACAAAATGACCTTTTCAGTGCTCATCCTTTTTTCTCATTTTGATTTGTTCAAGGGAAATTACAAGCAACTGCTATTTGGTTTCCAAAAGGGATACACATAAAGCTGACCTTTTGATACTGTTATTTTTTGGGATGTGTACACTGTACTTTAAGTATGTCTTAGCTGCTGTTTGCTGGACTATGTGTGTAGTTTAAGCCCTTCATTTCATTCAGGGTAGAGCTAGGACTAGAAATACAACTCCCCTCATATTTTCCCATGACAGACTTTTGCACACGCCCCAGGTAATGGTTTGTCTGCAGGCAATTTTAAAAGAAAGTACCATCGAATAAAAGAGGGCCTGAGATTTTAAGTCCTTCTATTCTATGCTGTATATATTCTTACTCTGATATTACAGTGATAAGCATGATGCGTCATTTATATGGCCCCCATTACTACAGCACCTCACAATTTAATGTATTTGTTCTCATCGGATCCCTGTGCGATAGGGTAGTACTATGACTCCCATTTTATAGATTGGGAACTGAGACACAGAGAGACTCAGGGTATGTCTACATTGCAATTGGACACCTGGGGCTGGCCCATGCAAGCTGACTCAGGCTCGCAGAGCTTGGGTTAAATTGTTGGCTAATTGCAGTGTAGACGTTCAGGCTCAGGATGCAGCCTGAGCTCTGGGACCTTCCCACCTTGCAGGGTCCAAAGGCCTGGGCTCCAGCCTGAGCCTGAATGTCTGAACCTCGTTTAAACAGCCCCTTAGCCTGAGCCCCGTGATCCTGAGTCATCCGGCACAGGCCAACCACATGTAGTGTAGACATATCTTAAAGTATTTGTCCATGGTCACACAGGAAATCTGTTGTAGAGCAGGGACCAGTCCCAGCATACCTCCTTAACCACTAGACCATCCTGCCTCCTAATATGGCTTTTTAAAGCTGCCCCAGTGTAGCTTTTAAAAAATCACTATGTTTCACCTCAAAACAAAAGGGTAAAGATTTATTCCACCTTAAAAACAGCAGCACATTTCAATCATTTAATGTGTATCTGCTGTTTTCTCAGTGAAATCAGTTGCTCTGGAAGTTCATCAAGTCCAGTATGCTATTCTATGTGCAAATGAGAAGCTGCTCAGCTCCCCCGCCAGCTAAGTAGCTAATTTAATTTAAGGACAATTGTAATATCCATAGTTACAGCACCGGAGCCTATAGAGAAGTCAATCTTTGTTCTGTGCAAATTAAAAGTAATTAAACAAATGGTCAATGCTACACTGAAGTATTGGTATGTGTGATTCACTTAGTCTGGGAATAAGAATTTAACATTTTTAAAGAGAATTAAACTATGCTCCTATATAAAATGCATTTAATCTTCATGATAGGTCAGGTCAACTGCGTAGCCATGTAGCCCATGTATTGATTGAATGTAACAATCTGAAAACGAATGTACGGAGAATGACCAGACTCCTGGCTTACCAAAAATATCATTTTCTAGGGCTTGCATGTGTCTTTATAAGCCCTCATGCAACGTAATCAGCTGGTTGGTCAGACGAATTCTTTCCTACTGTGCTTTCTTGTAGAGGCTTTGATATCCCTGCCCATGGGAGGATCCATCTGCTTATGAAACTCAGGTGCAACAGACTCTGATGGAACTTTGTGCGCCCCTACAGACTCCACATAAACTACATACAGGATGCTGACATGCAATGGAGTCTAGGCTGTAGCAGCCCAGTGGCATGTAATTCAGTCAGGAGGTGGTAGGTGACATGTAAGCTCCCATCACAGAAATGGTGGGGGCCTCACTGCCCTAAATTAGGAAGGAGAGGAGGCCAGGTTGTAACTGCAGAGGATTAGAAGATTGGTCATGAGTGAACAGAAATGACGGAAGGTGTAGAAGGGAGATATGGCATTATTCCCCACCCGTAAGAACTACCCCCAACATAGTGTCCCCTCCAGCTGCCATACCTTCCTACATCTTATAGAACAAGTAGCTGATGATGCCCTGCCTCCTAACTGCACAGAGTAAAACTCTCCTATAGCCAGATGCTCCACATATCAAAACTCCTCCTACCTGGCCTCCCATGGTGAATGCCCCCTACCTAATTCTCCTCATCTGAGCCATTTCTCTCTCTCGCACACACACACGTAAGCCCAGAGAAGTGTCTTCTCATTTGAGCCCCCACACTCATCTTCTATAACCTTCTTGCACACTCTAGAAAAGACACACTCATCCCAATTAACCTGCCAAAAGCCTCACAGACTACTCATCAGCATCAAGTTCCTCAAATCCATTGCCCTAGCTACCAAACACTGCTCTTCCCCCTAGACCAAGTACCCTCTCCAAAACAGTTCTATAATATGTGGCATGTGTTGTCTGTGTCTGTCAGCTAGATTCTTATACAGCACCTGTTGACATAATATTTGAGTGTATGCAGTTAGTCTACATGTTTCCAAAACTTCCTTGAACCCCAAGACAAGCCCTCCACCCTAAAAACCCACTCTCCATTGTCAGAAGCTTCCTGCACATAATTTCCAACTCTGAATGTAGTATTGACAGTACAGGTCTGTCTCATCTTACGCTCGGATTACGTTCTGCAGTCCGCGCCTAAAGCGAAAATCGCGTATAGTCAAAATTACATTGAGTGTAATGGCGGGCAAAATCGCTCGCACTACAGAAACTGTATTTAAATTGTTATTTTTCTCTTTTTTTTTGTTTTTATTTTGTTTTTGCCGACCGTGTAAAGCTGAAATCGCACATGTTAAATGCGCCTAAGATGCAGCAGACCTGTAGTGTCAGAGTTTTCAGTTTCAAAATCTTGTGACCCTTGAAGAATGCCAGTTAATGTGCAACCAAGATAATTTACACCTGTCTCAGTTCAAAAAATGTGTTGTACCTTATCAAAGTCTTCTGAATAAATAATTTTCCATAACATTTGTACAGAAAAATAGTGGAAAGAAAAGTGCTGGTCATCAAATTGAATTTCTGTCCCATGTGAAATTCCAACATTTAAAAAAAATATTTTGAATATGAACAAAAAGTGAAAATTTTGAAATTTCCTACAAAATGAAAATTCAGAAAAATTTCAATTTGGGACTATCAAAACATTTTGATAATGTAAAAAAATTATAATACCAGCTAATATAAAATATAGTGTCATTAAAATTCTTTTTATATAATATAAAAGTCAAAATGAAAACATTTTTACCAGGATGTTTCAGCATTATCAAAACAAAACATTTTAGTATATTGAAACAAAAAGAGAAAATCTAAAATGAATCATTTTCACTTTTTTTCTGTTCACCTTTGTTGCACAGGAACCTATTGCAACATTTAGATTTCATAAAATTGTATGTTCTGATGGAAAGCTGTTCTGTCAGAGTTTTTTCAACCAGCTCTAAAAATAAACTTTATACTTTGCTAAATATCTTGCCATTTACAGTTATTATAGGTTAAGAAACAGACACTATATCAAAGTTATTTGTGAAACCTTTATACCAAATCTCAAGCTGTAGGAAAATAAACGTGGGCTATAGTAACATAGTTACATAGTAACAAAGGGACGGCAGATGGAGTTTATATTTTATTGAATCATGCCTTGATTGTGCTAGAAATGGTTGTTTTTGGAAACTGTTCTGAAATTACATAGTGTTCGAAGTAATAAGAACTTTGTGACCTGTTTTTTACACTATATAAACATCTTAATGTTCTTCATTAGTGAGAATGTTTAATTATACAGTTACCAAGGAACACTATGATAGTAGAATATGAGTTAATTACCATTCATTGGAGTCACTGTGTCGTTTCCGCAAAATAATACAAATAAGTAATTAACTCGTCTTGTCACTGGATTTGGGACTTACTGAGATTTAAAGTGATTGTAAAAGTTCAAATCGACTGTGTTGGTAGTTAGACAAACTGCTCAATGCAAATAGCAATCCACAGTTATTTTGTCAATGAAACAATTAATCTTTGATTCTTCGATTGTTTAAAGTGAGTATTTTAGAGCACGATCATTTCTGAATATGATTTTTAACTAGTGAAAAAGGACATTATAAAATCTCCTAGCACTCCATAGGAGTGTGATACAACAGATTTTCTTTCTTAAAGTAAATGTCCATGATTACTGAAGAAGGTTAGAGTTTGTTTTATTAATTGAAAAATCCTGTTCTGTCTCCTTGGGGCATAGGGGGCCCTCTGGAAGCAAAACCAGTGCAGTTCTACTTCCCAGTGTGTTTTCCACCTGAGCAAGGACATCAATATTGAGCAATATCTCTTCCCCATGGTGAGAGGTGTGTTTCTCATCTCTCTTGGCTGCTGGGAGGGAAGTAAGAGTGTTTCTCCACTTTTCTCCTTTCCATTGTTTGGAGGAAATTCTTGGAGGGCTTCCTGCATTTCTTGTCAGTTGATTTCTTGAAGAGAAGTTCCTTTCAGATATGTGGACTGTATGAGGGCTACATGTGACTCTAGAGCCACACCTGAGCATCAGTGTGTTAGAATCTTCTCACCTTGCTCTACTTTTTCCCTGGACCTGGCTATCATTCTCAGTACAATAATCTCATTCACAAGACATTCTCTTTAATTGGGATTTTCCTTTATAAAGCATCTAGGTACATGAATAGTTGTACATGACAGGAATTAGTGACCTTTACTATGCACAAAATGATTTTAAACTGTGAAAGATCTCCCTCCCTACTACCACTGACCCTCTGTGCTTTCTCCTTTTGCACCTCACTGGGAGTTTTAAACACTGAGTTGGAAATCTTTTTGCTTAGAGCATTTGTAACCCACATACTTTATACTGCAGCATTAGGCTTTGTTTGTCCAGGGGAGGGGAGGAGAAGCAGTGGACAGGAGACATCAGACATGGATCTTAGTGAGATATTCCGTCTCTGCACACATGCAGAGTGCAGGGCAGGGTAACTCAGTCAGGAAGACCCAGGAACTTCCAGAACAGGGTGTGATAGTTACTAGACAGGCTCAATAGCTATTTTGAGGCTGTATAGGAAGTTTTCATTGTGAGCAAATCATCTGGCAGGTCATACCCCTAGTTACCCTCTGAAAGCTGTGCCAATCAGAGAGCTGGGGTTAGGGGAAAGTTATAAATAGAGAAGTTAAAAAGAGCCCTGTGAACTCAGCAGCTGGACCAAGAAATGTGTGTGCAGTGAGGGCTGGGTACAGGTGAACGCTATTCCAGCTTTATTTACTATGGAAGCCCTCCATTAGGATAATATTTTGTCCAATGCCGTGTGTTTTATAGCCCTAGAAGAAGAGCTGGGGGAAAGCATTTGTAACCCCTAGAAACTACAGAGCCTATGGAATCTGCATTTATCTACCTGCTCTAAACTGGGATTCTGTCTCTGATAAAAAGAGAGAATGAGGCAGCACCTAGTGGGGTGAGGATTTATGAATTCTTTTCTGATTTAGCTG
This sequence comes from Chrysemys picta bellii, assembly GCF_011386835.1. Taxonomy (NCBI): domain Eukaryota; kingdom Metazoa; phylum Chordata; order Testudines; family Emydidae; genus Chrysemys; species Chrysemys picta. Next base: position 115,613,917 of record NC_088797.1, on the reverse strand, counting down.
GGCTTACGGGGAGTAGATGGTGCCATACAGTGAGAGCCCTACGGAGGTCCAGGAAATTGATATTTTATATGCTGATCCCAGTCCTTGTACCACGTTGGATACAAGTTGCAGATTTCTGTTTCACGGGCAACTGAGAGGACCAGTCAGCTCTTAACCCAAGGACTGGAATATTGCTAGCTGTGGAGACCCTCTTTTGTCATAGAATCACAGACAACTAGGGTTGGAAGAGACCTCAGGAGGTCATCTAGTCCAACCCCCGGCTCAAAGCAGGACCAACCCCAACTAAATCATCCCAGCCAGGGCTTTGTCAAGCCAGGCCTTAAAAACCTCTAAGGATAGAGATTCCATCACCTACAAAGGTAACCCATTCCAGTCCTTCACCACCCTCCTAGTGAAATAACTTTTCCTAATATCCAACCTAAACCTCTCCCACTGCAACTTGAAACCATTGCTCCTTGTTCTGTCATCTGCCACCACTGAGAACAGCCTAGCTCCATCCTCTTTGGAACCCCCCCCCCCCCCTTGAGGTAGTTGAAGGTTGATATCAAATCCCCCCTCACTCTTCTTTTCTGAAGAGTAAATAAGCGCAGTTCTCTCAGCCTCTCCTCATAAGTCATGTGCCCCAGCCCCCTAATCATTTTCATCGTCCTCTGCTGGACTCTCTCTAATTTGTCCACATCCTTTCTGTAGTGGGGGGGAGGGCGGCGGCGGCTAAAACTGGTCACAGTACTCCAGATGTAGCCTCACCGGTGCCTAATAGAGGGGAATAATCACTTTCATCAATCTGCTGGTAGTGCTCCTACTAATGTAGCTCAATATGCCATTAGCCTTCTTGGCAACAAGGGCACATATCCAGCTTCTCGTCCACTGTAATCCCCAGGTCCTTTTCTGCAGAACTGCCACTTAGCCAGTTGGTCCCCAGCCTGTAGCGGTGCATGAGATTCTTCTGTCCTAAGTGCAGGACTCTGCACTTGTCCTTGTTGAACCTCATCAAATTTCTTTTGGCCCAATCCTCCAATATGTCTAGGTCACTCTGGACCCTATCCCTACCCTCCAGCATATCTACCTCTCCTCCCAGTTTAGTGTCATTCGCGATCTTGCTGAGGGTGCAATCCATCCCATCATCCAGATCATTAATGAAGATGTTGAACAAAACCAATTCCTGGGGTACTTCGCTTGATACCAGCTGCCAACTAGACATTTAGCCATTGATCACTATCCACAGATCCAGACGGTCTAGCCAGCTTTCTATCCACCTTTATCTAGTCCATTCTCCAATCCATACTTCTTTAACTTGATAGAAAGAATACTGTGGGAGACCGTATCAAAAGCTTTGCTAAAGTGAAAGTATATCACATCCACCGCTTTCCCCATATCCACAGAGCCAGTTATCTCATCACAGAAGGCAATCACGTTCTCTCACTGCCCCCAGACTGTTTGCTGATGGGGTTCTGAAGTGTCTGAAAGGACTGAAGCTCTGAAGAGTCCTGGTGATACATACTACATGCCATGGTCACACTGTCAAGACTTGATATCATCTTTGAGAGAAGATCAGAGGGGAATGTGTTTTCATGTGTGTGCTAATGTATAGAAAATGTTATGTTGAAACCTTATATTTGAATGTTTGTAACAGAAACAAAAGAGGGAAGTCTACATGAGTAACAGTAGTAGATTTACTGTCTAATAACTTTTGTTTAAAAGTTACTCATAGTATTCCAAATAACATTTACAATGTTTAACACTATTTACAATGTATTGAGTGTATATTAAATGTTTGTGGTACTAAGAAAGCGTACAGTATCCTTTCTCTGAAATTTATTGGGAACTATTTACATCCATTTATCAGCGTTTTATACATGATAGCCTCGAGCTTTTAACTCTGTGTTATGCCTTTTTTAGAAGTCCTGAAAAGATAAAACTCTGGCCTGTGGTTCAGCAAAGAGTTAGGCCTTGTCTACACGACAGGGAAAATTCAATCTAAGCTATGCAATTTGAGTTACGTGAAAAGCGTAACTCAAATTGACATAGCTTAGACCTACTTCCCGTGGGGTCCACACTACGCGATGTAGACGGGAGATGCTCTCCTGTTGACTCCCTTTACTCGATCCAGAGGAGTACAGGAGTCGACAGGGGGTGTGTGTCCCTCAAATGCGTTGCGTTTAACAGCTGAGCACACAGACCCCTTCAAAGAAAAATGTGTAATGGGGAAGCAGGGGATACTCATGCAATATTCTGTACAAATCAGTTACACTCCCCTTTTCTGGCACCTCAGCTTAAGGGCTTGTCTTCCTTACTACCTGATCTGCTCAATTTTTGTACCGCTATAACTATTTTGGTTAGGTGTATGATATTTACCAAAATAGTAATACTGGTACAACCCCTAGTGTTGACATAGTTATACTGGTCTAAAGTGTAGACCTGGCTTGATGTGAATAATTGGACCTAAGGTGGGGCTTAATTTCTTGGGAGACAGAATTAAGGGGGTAAATAGATCAGGGGGCTGAAAACAGAATGTCTGTGCTATTTAAGATAGGTAAATAGGTCTGTAAGCTAAGAGACAGAATGTCTGTAATAGCTAAGATAAGAAGGAATACACAGGGAGCTATCTACAATGGACAAGATAACAATTGATAAGTCAGAAATGTAAAGACAAGGTAATGCTGTTACCTAAGGTTTATAGAAACCAATGTAGTGGTAACTTAACTGATTTTGGGGGGGTGGGGGCAGTGTCAGGAATATATTAATGGGGACACTGCTTTTTTTGTTTGATAAATGATGGGCACAAGCAAGAGTGCTTTTACCTAAAACAACTTTTTATTAGGTTTTAAGCACACACACATGTATGCTGTCGCAGTAGATTCAGAACAGTCCAAAACATTTATATTTACCTAAAGTCTGAGATGGTTTCAAGGAATCAGCAGCCAGCCTTCCAGGGGCCCTCCTTCCATCCAGCTACTGGGGATGTTTTGGTGCCAGATCTTTGCCCAAAGAAAAGCTTCCTCGTGCTGTTCCAAAGCACACTTTTAACTAAACTTTTTATAGATTTTTTTTAAACAAAGTACATAACTTATAGTAGCCCCTAGCTACAATTTCCCTAGCAATAGCCAATAACAATTTATTATTTTTTTTATTAGCAAAGCAGCTTCAGCAAAAAAACGTACAAATACAAACAACCAGAATTAAGGTCAGTTTTTTACATTTCCCCCTCTTTTCATGAATCTGCCCTTTCACGTTATTTATTTTATTCAGTAAAATCGCAGCTTGCAGCTGTTTTTGTTCTGTCTGCCTAAGCAAGGCCAAATTATTTTTATAGGTATCCTCACTTCTAGCTTATGTGGGGGGGCTAAGAGCACAAGATGGCTGCGAGTTATGTCAAATCCAGTTCTCTCACAACATTGCGAGGTCTGAGCATGCTCTACAGAGATTGGTTCCTACAAAGTAATCAAGCCCAATGAATAGTAAATGCTATGTGATGTGTATATAAAGGAAGAGGGTTTCTTTGTAACTTGGATGTGTGGTATGTACCCACCCCCGACACTTGAGCCTGATGAACTTAAGTGTAGTTTGACTGTATGGCAATAAAGAAACTTCAGTGATGATTTCGAAGTTGAGCTGAGTTCTTGGGAACTGAGTGGATAAGGCCTCAGAAGCTACCCAACCATAAAGTTGCCTTCTAGCAATGTGGCTTTTTCTTTTAATATGGGAATAAATTATAATTGTATAAACACTGGCACAATTACATCCAGCCTAGGGGATTGTACCATTTAGACTATACCCAGTATAGTTAAAATGGTACAATTTTTGGGTGTAGACAAGACCTTAGTTGAAACTCTTATTGACATCAAAGTCAATAAATGTTTTGTTTCCATAAGAATTGATCTATGACTTTAGGATTTGGCCATCTCTTTAGAAGGAGGATTAAAATATCACACACAAAAATCCACCAATCCGCCAATTAGAATACAATTTTTTGTGACTTCAAAACATTTGAAGTCATGTGAAGAAGTAATGTATGTTAACAAACCATCATGTTAATTAAGAGGCAGATTTTGACATATAAATGAATATCCTTGTCCTTGAATGGCCTCACTCATATCCAAACATTTTTTGCAGGCAACCACAGCTAATATGAACTGTTAACCAATGGGCTGAATCCTAGCTGAGGTCATGTCACAAGATTCTGGGACTTCCAAAATCAGTGATAAAAACACAGCACAGGATGATTAAGAGGAAGCAGATAAAGGGGCAGAATTGGTTTCTGTTGCTTAATAAGAATATTATCTTGTACTTTGATCATGGGTTTGATGCTTTTTTGGTTGACATAATCAGATAAATCTAGAAAATTATATTTAATATTTGAATTTGTTATTTGAGCTCATAATTGAAGACTGAGGGATGAAGTCTATGTTGTTTCTTAGTAAATTCTATTAGTTAATTTGAGTCAGTAAGAGTATAGCTGTTTGTTATGTTTTCAAATAAACTTAAAATAATGTGTGTAGCAATTTTGGTTGTCTGATCTTTATTTCATAAGACATCTTGAACAACCCGATGGAACAGCTTTTTGAGTCAAACAAATGACACTGGATGACTCTTGCACTAAAATGTGTTCTTGTGGTGTAAAGGAATTTACCATGTTATGATAAATGCATAACTTGCTTCCTTATCTTTCATTTGTCCCAAGGAATTACTGGCAAAAGGAAATCAGTAGTCAAATATCCGGGCCAGGATTTAAAAAAAAATGATGAGTGTTTTAGGGTGCTTCAGTTTTTGCTTGACCACCTTGAGACATATCAAGGAGGCTGATTGTCAAAGGATGGTTGCTCAGCAGTTCATGAAAATCAGGCCCCTTGCGATATCTTAAAAGTTGAAGCACTTTCTAAAGTTTTGGTCCTTGTTTATAGTTGCATGCATATGTTAAAAAATGTTACATACCTTCTCCCCCCAACAATATCATGACAATGATGGAATAGGGAACATACTCCACACAGCCTGAGGTGAATAAAAAAAAGTCCATGTGGCTTGTACTAACCACATAGCCAGAATGAGGTTGGCATTTTCTTCCCTCCCTCTCCTCCTTCATATCCTTCCTGAAGGCTCATGTCTCTTAGTGTCCTTTTAGGCTCTTTTTCTCACCACCCTGCTGTCCTTTTGATTGACTTACTGTGAAGTGATAATATATTAATATTTTTTTTAAAAAGCTGAGTGTACAACAAATCATGTCCCATGATCTTTTAGTGTTGAAATCCCCTTGCTTCCCATATCCCTCTGCTCTTTGGCATTCTTCCCTGTACTCTAGTTAATGCACACTTTAAGCTTTTTGGGGCAGGGACCTATTGTTTGTAACATGCCAGCCATAATAGAAATGACAAATAATAATAATAAGTTTGCTGACCACTAATCCTGCTCTGAAATGGAAGAATGTTGTTGCTTAGACATCAGCAAATGTTATTTTGTATCTGAGAAGCTTTGTTCCATTTTGTACTTCAAAAAATAATCATTCTTTGGGTATTAACCTGATCCTGAATAAATAATGTATGAGGTATATGTTAATATTTTATTGTAACTTTTGCCTAAATAAAAAGTTTTTTTTTAAATAATCCTTTTGGTTATCAAATTACTAATTGAATTCATACGATATCTCTGGATGCAAACTCTTAGAGTAAAGTTAGTTATGATTGTCCTCAGAATTTTCTTTCCCAAAGCAGGGAAGTTTGAGATGAAAAAGCAACCTGATTAGGTGATTTCTGGCTGCACTGATAAATCAGGCAGTAAAAGGAGTGATATTTGAGGGATTTAGGAATTTGTCGGTTGACTTCCCACAATCAATCAGCCTTTAAACATTTGAGAAGAGACTTATGCTGGTTTTGTTTTGTGTGTGTGTTCTTTTTTTAATGGGGTCAGGTGGTAAGATCAAAGTATATGTTACAATGATACTTTTGTATTTGTTTTTATAAAGACATTAACGTCTTCAAATTATATTATGGGCCTGATCCTGGTTCCAGTGACATTACTAGTAAAGCTGTAGGCCCTGTGTAGTGATGTTTTATGAGAAAACAGAGAAAGGAGATAGATATGGTGAATTTAGCACCCAATAATTTAATACTTTTACTGGGTAAAATTCTATGGTCTCTGTTATGCTGGAGAGTAGACTAGAAGATCATACTGGTCCTTTCTGGCTGTAAAATCTATGAATGCACAATATTGATTAATAGTAATTATTGACTGAGAGCTTTCTGAGTTAATTTTTAAATGAATTACTTGTCTGTTATTAATAATCTAAATATTCAAAATATGCGTTTGTTCAGTCTGAATATACAGTGTGTAGTTTCGCCCACAGACCTATCAATTATTCAAAGGGCATGACAAATAAGGGGCCCAATTCTGCAAATGTTTCCTCCCAGGTGCAGTGTACATTGACAGGATCAGAACTTAGGATCATAGTGGTTATCAGTTAGGGGACAATCACATTATTTTCATTTTAATGTCAACAATGGTATTTTATATTTATGAGAAAAAATTAAAATACAAATTGAGAACAAAAATGCATGAGAAATGTTATGAATGTACTTTGTAGCATTGTAACAGGCATTAAATCAAGAGCATTAAATAATAAGCTGCCTTCAGGTACTTGCTTGTATACCCTTTATTATCTCAAAGGGAATTTTATGAACAGTATGTCACAGTGCTGACAGCATTTACATTCAAAGGCCAGTGTCTAATATTTTAAGCTATGCAAGGAAATAGTAGAGGAAAAAATCCCAAGAAAATGGAACCTAGATCTTTTCTCATAAAGCATTTTTGCGAGCATTTTGCTTTTTCTAGATGCTGTCCCATCCTCTTCATTTGAGGGAGTTCCCAACTTTAATTGCACAACTTTAAATATTTAATAGAGCTTTTATTAGTTGCACAGAACCAGAGAAGTAAAAGTTGTAATATCTTGTTCTGGTCATCATTTTTATTCATCATGGTTTAATGAGTATTATAATTACAGGTTGAGGAAAAAATATAAATTAGCTTTGTGGTATTGGTTGAGACTTATGTGCTCACTGGCATGTTCACAAGGGACTATATGAGCATAACTGAGTTTTTCAGCACATTGGCACAAGCTCCCCAATACCAACACTGTATTCTTCATGTTTAAATAATTGGAGAAGAGCTGCTATATATAATTGTAAGCCCTGACACTAATAACTCTGTCTGGCTTCAGTACAAAAAAGCATGGGGAATTTGAAGGCTGAATGGACTTGTTCTTGGCAGGTGTTCATTCTCTGATTTATCAATGAAGTTAGACTTCAAATAACAATCTTTTCCTACCATTTCACATATTTGCTTCCAGCTTGGAGAAACACCTACATTATTTGGAGTGGCCAGGAACACGGGCAGTTATTTGGAGTACATTTCAGTTGACTTGAGGGGGAAAGTCCATTTGTAGACAACAAATGCCCTCTCGTTTCAGCCCTCAAATAAATATTGTGTGGTGATAATGTAATAATTTCTATCTTTAGCATTCTAGACATGGCTACATGCATGCCACCTATATTGTTAAATTGTAATTGGATGTAAAGTAAAACAGATGAATACTTTTACATTACTTTTTAAAATGCTTTGTTAAAACGTCGTTTTTCCCCCATCAGCAACTTATGCGGGAGCGACAGCAGATGGCCAGCCGTCCCTTTGCTTCTGTCGATGTAGCACTGGAAGTAGGAGCTGAGCAAACAGACTTTCTACGAGGGCCATTAGAGGTAGGAACAGTGGTGCTGACAAGGGACCATTGTGATTTGCATATTTATATTGCTCGTCTCATCTGCATCTGCTTCTGAAACCAAGCAGAGTCTGATTACCCAGAGCTGACAAGTCTCAGCTACATATGTTATGCCATTTTCAAGGAGCATAGTTTTAATAGTGTGACATGAGTTGTAACAAAAGCCACTGGAGAATCTATTAGCCTAGGCTAGAGTGACAATCAGTTCACCTGGCAGCCCTTTCTTGATGGATGAGTGTCGAAGGAATTTAAGATACAGGTATTAACGAGGAAACAAACCTTATGTTTAGTCCTTAGAGTACACAGTGCTCTCTAGTTAACAGTTCACATCTATCTTAATTAACAGAGATTACTGTAAAAAAACAACCCCCCCAAAATGCTGAGAGTTGAATTTCAATATTGTTGTTTTATTTGTGAGGTTTAAAGGAAATAGTATATAGCACATGTTTTCATTTGTGGTTAATGGCTATATTATTACATCCTTTTATTGTAAACAGTATACACTGAAAGAGAAATCATAATATGACAGGCAATGCAATATTGGAGTAGTGCAATAATGCATGAAATGGATTCTGGAAATTTCACCTGAAAATGGAGAGAGAATAACATAAGGATAATAATGAATATCTAATCAAGGCTGCCTTTTTGGTAGATTATATTTACTGTATTTCTTTACGTTTATTTACAATATTATGTTCGTGGTTATTACTTTATCTTATTTATGGTAAAACTTGGGAGTGAGGTGGGATAACTGAAATTTTTCCAGAATTGTTGGCATTTCCTCTTAAATTCAAAGCTTCTCTTGGTTTTCTAAATAGCCTCTTTCAATGGAAGATTAAAAACAGTCTGTCAGACCTCTAAGGTTCTTGGAGGAGTGGACACTGTGAAAAGCAGAATCATGGTATTTAAAAAAATCTTCTATTGAGCCCTTATCAAATTGAGGTGCTCTCTCCTGCTACTAGATAGGAGGCAATAGTAATTGTTCTTGCTCACATAATTTGGGTACTTTGAATATGTAATGCATAAAAATTCACTATCCTTGCCAAGAAGCTTTGCTGTTTTGTGACCAAACATTGCAGCACGTAGTGCCCCCACCTGCAGGAGCCTTACACTTTTCCCTTATCTTGAAACGGAAGAAGCTTCCAGTTACTGAGACTTGAGACTCAAGATCCCTGTGCTGCAGTTTCAAGTTAATTGACATTTTGAAGTTTGTGTAATTCTGTTTGAGAACATTTTAGCTCCTTTCTTTTTTGGGGTGGGGAAAGAATGGGTGGAAGGTGGGGATTCCTAACTTTGATTGTTTTCATACTGCTGATTTAATTAAAACTTTAGAAGTAAACATCTAACATTAATTGCTATGTTTTCTTCTATGACATCTTTTATTTAACAAGTAATGGAGGTGGAAACCGAAATCCTTCAGTTATGTTTTTACAGTTTTTTCAGTTTTTTTTCTCCTACTCTAAGCATGTTCTGGTAATTAATTTAGTACTCACTGTGAGTTGTATTTTGTCTGATATCTATATCTATACAACTCACAGTGAGTACTATATATATATATATACACACACACACATACACACACACACATATACAGAACAGAGACTATTCGAAGTTTTCCTAGCATTACAATACACTGTAGTCTGTACTAAAACAATGTGTTACTGAAGATTAAATGAAAATGATGCAATTTATTGATTGGCCCATGCAGTCTACTGTGTAAGAGAGAGATAAATTAAAATTACATTACAGGTCTATCTTGAACTTACAAAAGCAAGGTAATAAAAGTTACAGCTGCCACTCTGTTCTTGATTCTCAGCTTTCTATTAGGTTATAAGTGGATTTAGATAAGTATATGAATAGCTGCACTGCAATACTTAAACACAAAAGGGCACAATAAAAATAGATCAGCAGCCATAGTTCCGTTTTTGTTGGATTAAGTTAAATTCCCAACATTATTTTCATATTGCTATGCTATTGATGCACATTGTGTTCCTTTAACTTTATATATATAAAATAAAAATGAAAAAATATACAGTAACTTCCCCCCAAAAATGTTGTAATGGCACTTACATTGACATACTAAGAGCTCCCATTATAATGTCGATAACTGTGAGATGCTTTCATTGCAACCCCTACCCCAACCTTCCATTGACATTGTATCTGATTCATGGGTGCTTTGGACCAGATATAAAGTCAATGACACAGTGGCTATTCTTTTATTGACACTGAAATAACTCTAGCGCTTCCAATGACATTGTATTGATCCGTTGGTCCTTTGGGCACAATATAATGTCAGTGGAACCATTACATACAGTACTGCAGGTCTCCCACTCAAATTGCACAGTAAGAATACTGCTCATTAATATTGTCTATCTTCCATGATGTTGTGAATTTACATGAGAACTGTGCATTAATATTGATGATCCAGTACAGTGTCAATACATCCGCATGTATACACAGTACTTCCAGTGCAATATACAGTGACATTTCATTGGATCCTATCTTATTGTGCAAATTGCATTTAAAAATATGGCAAGCAACTGCTCCACCGTAAGATTTTATTTTGCAAAATTGTCATTTTTATCTAGAATTGGCAAAAATATGGTCTTATAATTTGAGACTTTTGGTACTGTTTGGCCATTCTCAGTATTTAAAATAAATAACTGGTTCAAATAGCAAAAATAGAATTCCATGGACTTTGATCATCCTTGTGCCTTTTTTACAACCACCTGCATTTGCAATAGCTGAGTAGAAAGTACTGAAAAAACAAGTTTGATGGACATGCTTAATCCTCATTTTTCTTCTGTTTTTGATTCTATCATTATCTTCTCCTCAGCATCATCAGTGCACTTTTCTGATACTGGCCATCATCCTCTATGTCCATTTACTCAGCATCTTCTTCCTTCTGTCTCTCACAGCTGACGGGGGTTTTCCAGGGCCTTGTCATTGGCCACTGCTCTGTCCAATTTACACCCTATCTCTAGGTTGTCTCATCCGTTCATGTACCTTCAACTGCTGATGATTCAGAAATCTACCTCTACAACACTGATATATTGCCTTTCATCCAATCTGTCATCTTGGCCTGTCTTTCTGGCATTTCCTCTTGGATGTCTCATCATCCCCTTAAACTTAACATAGCCAAAACCAAACTACTTATCTTCCCTCCCATTCCCCTTAACTGTCAATGTTAACAGCAATATCATCCTTCCCATCACTCAAGTCCACAATCTGAGGGTTATTTTTGACTCCTATAAGTTCTTTACTCCACACATCCAGGCCATTTCCAAATCCTGTTGCTTCTTGCTCCTCACTCGATCCAAGATCCATCCTTTTACTTCCATCACAATCGCTAAACCATTTAGGGACTCCTTAGATTCTGAGCTCATTCGCCAGGCCTCTGCTCCTTCCATGTACAAGTCCATTTTGAGAGCCCACTTCCACCATGCTGCTTCTTAGCACACAGTGAGCACTATTATAAACAAACCGTATACACCTCTACTCCCATATAACGAGACTCGATATAACGCGGTAAAGCAGTGCTCCGGGGCGGGGCAGGGCTGCGCACTCTGGTGGATTAAAGCAAGTTCGATTTAATGCAGTTTCACCTATAACACAGTAAGATATTTTGGCTCCCGAGGACAGCGTTATATCGAGGTAGAGGTGTACAATAATAATTAATTAGTCCCTAAACTGCCATACCACTGTAGGCCAAAGGAAAAAGTATCATTGCCTGAATAAGAGCTGAGTAAGGATTTGGCCCCATTATAATAAAAATATACATCTGGTTTCTGCACTTCATAAACTGGACATAGTTTTTGCCAAATCAATGCTCCTTATTTAATATTATTGTATATAAATGTGTGGTAGTCTTCTTAGTCACATCCAATAGACTCGTTGAATTTCCAGTAGCCACTTAAGCCCAGATCCACAAATGTACTAAGGGCCTAAGTCTCAGGTTTAGGCACACAAGTCACAGTTTTGGCTCCACTGCAATCCACCAAACTCACACCAAACCCTGAAGGAACCTAACTTCACTCAGCACCGAAGTTTTCAAAGTAAAAGTTCCCTAGGCACCTAAGTTTCAGCCTTTTAGCATGTGCACTGCTGCCTCCCTTTAGGCATCTGGATGCCTCCTATCTCTTGCCTAAGCCCCAGAGTGATTCACAAACTCGGGGAAAACATTCAGCCGCCTAAGTCACATATAGGGCCCAATCTGGCAGGCATGCTCAGAGGTTGCCTACTGGATTGGGTCCCATTCAAAATCCATCCAAAGCAGGCGGTGATGGTGCCTCCAATGACTGTTCGACTTTGGATAAATAATTAAACAGTTGTTAGAACAGAGAGAGAGAATGACTGTGTAGTACAGTGATTAGGGCACTGCCTGGGAGGCTCTGAGTCCAGACCTCATGCTCCAATCGCTCTTTCATTATTTATCCACATTGGAACAGCTTCAACAGGGGAGATCAAGGGAGCCCCACATCAGAATATGCCATAGCTCAGTGGTTAGAGCACTCTCCTGAGAAGTGGGAGACACCTGTTCAAATGTTTTCTCCCCCTCTGGCAGAGAGGGGGAGGAATTGAACCTGGGTCTCCCACATCACAGGCAAGTGCTCTAACTACTGGGACCGCAGCTTCTGCTTCATAGAGTGAGGCAGATGCCTAACTCCTTCCCACAAGCAGCAGCTTAGGCACCTAAGCCATCTGACTCCAGGTGGCCGGGTTCCATATACGGGTTGTTAAGCAGAGCTAGGCATATTCCTGTAGCCTGGACCTAGGTACCTATCTCCATGAGAGGGGTGGGCTTAGCACACACTCTTCTGGCTGGCATCTCCCACTAGCTAGCTTAGTATCAGAGGGGTAGCCGTGTTAGTCTGTTAGTCTCAAAGGTGCCACAGGACCCTCTGTTGCTTTTAGCTAGCTTAGGCAGCTTCCCTTCTAGAGTGCTGGCTTTCATGGGTTGCATTCCTAGGTGCCTGTCTCCCACATTCATTATATAGGGAGCCTAGGTGCCTAACTCTGCTTTGTGTATCACAGGAACAATATTCATTTTTCTAGGCCCTGTTGTGCTCAGCGTTGAATGCCGAAGTCCCTTTGTAGATCTCACCCTTAGTAACTAACTGAACCCCTTGTAGGCTCTTCAGATTTCCATGTACACATTTAATTACTTCTGTCAAGTTAAGGGGGGCTCAAGAATTATAGAATGAAAAGAACATCTAGTCTTATTTCCTTTATTCAGCAGTTAGAATCATTTACAGTACATTGAATGGTTTTTAATTTCAAGGAGTCATTGTAGGTCTAAGGCAAAGATCAAAATGTTGTTTCCCATTTAGTTCAATGGGAAAGTTAGAATCCTTGCCTCCAGCCCAGTGACTGTCATTTTGCCATAAATGGTTATTAAGAAATAAGGGTGATTTGCTAAGGTACAATAAGATCCGGTAGTTGGGCTTTGTGATTTTTGATAATTGAAGTTTATTCTAATAGGCTATTTATTGTTTTCCCCTGCCAATAAAGTGTCAGGTTTTTTTTAACTTGCTTTGCAAACAAATCCAGTTAAACTGGGTTTACTTTCTTGTTTAATTTAAATAATTTAATGAGCAATTTTAAAAAGCACAACCTAAGCATACTTGATTATTTTGTACAAAATTAAGCTGGTAGCATGCTTTATCAGCATTACACTTTATTGTGATGAAGCAGCTGGTGTTTCCAAAACTCTCCTCTCAGAGTTTGAATCCTGTTTTTCTAATCAGTCCACTTTCATTCCTGGGGGAAGAGTATTTCTTCTTGTCTCCCTCCATTTTGGATTGCCCCATTGAACATCATGGTCCTCATTGTCTTCTGTGCTTACACAACATTACACTGCTTTGGCAGTGTAGAGTGGCTGTAAGTAAATATTGTTTACTCCCATTTTAAGGCCCCTTTGCCCTGCCAGATTTAGGTAAAATGGCCTTAATGTAATTGAGAATCGGGCCCTTTGCTTTTCTTCTTCTAGGAAGATTCATAGCTAGTTTCTACCTTGGACAATTTATATGTAAATGACTTCTAATTCTCCTTTCTGTGCACTTTCTTTCTGAATTTTCCATTTCCCCTCATTTTTTCTCTCTCTCGATAGTCCTGGCTCCACCATATTTTTCTACTATTGAATATTTCAAATTCCCTCTTTATCTAATGGCACTACTTCTACTATCATTTGCCTCGTCTCATACCCACACTTTTCTTGCAAGGTCAGAAACTGTGGAGTCATCTTTGTCCTTGAACTATGTTTTTCCCTCTGACACCACCTTTGACTGTAAATCTGCTTAATGTCCTCTCTGGACCATGATGTAAGTAGTCCTAACCCTGATCTTTTTTCCTTCTAAAATCCTTATTCAGGCCTTAATTATTCCTTGTCTTGACTATTGTACTACCATATTTTGTAGTCTTTCTAAATCCATACACTCTAAACTTCTGGGGTCCAGAATAATGTGGTCGGATGACACTCCGGCCACAAGAAAAAGGAAACTATATCAGCTTATTCTCTGTCACTTTCTCTGGCTTTCTACCATATCCAAATCCAATTCAAAATTGCCTTTCTGCTTTAAAGCACTTACACTGATTTATTGTACACTTTGACCTCTAACATGCTGTGCCTACTCCCCTGCCCACGCACTCTGTTCATCCAGACTTCGTTTTTTCTTTCTTTTTCCTGTAACTCTGCATGGCGAGAAGTCGCCCTTTCGATTGTGCTGCCTCATTTATGTGGAAAACTTTTTGTCTCCCAGACTACTGATTCACTTTATTTTAAATCTTGCTCTAAAACCTTTCTTTTCGCTTTAGCTAATGACTGATACTCTCTGAATAGCCTTTTGTCATATGGTCTGTGAAGGATGCTATATGAAAAATAAATATATACGATCATTTTTATTATGGTGGAGCACTCACCTAGGAAGAGAACAATTTAATCCCTCTAATAACTCCTCCCTCATACAGTCTACTTTATATTTTTCTATACAAGAGAAAAAGCATAAAAAGTGTTTGTTTTAAAATTAAATTTAATAGGTTTCACACTGTATTTATTTCCAGGTACCGTGGTCTACAATCATAGAATCATAGAGCCATAGAGTTAGAAGGGACTGCAAGGGTCATTTAGTCTAACCCCTTGCCAAGATGCAGGATTTGTTGTGTCTAAAAGTACAGTAATATAACACTGCTAAGACCTAATGACCTTAAATTGGCATAAATGTTTTGCAACTCTCTTTAGATTTATATCTAGATGTATATGAAAGCGATGAGTCTATTACTCAAAGAACAGAATTAATCTAGCTACTGTGCATGCTGGTCACAGAGTTATGATGCCTGGTATCCTATGTACCACGTCTGTTAAACACAAAGTGGAAAAAGTGAAGCCTATAGTCTGGAATCAAGCCAACAATATTTCAAATTTTAAAAATGTTATTTCCCTTTTTTGGCATATGCGAAATCTATTAATAGTGAATGTCTGCCTGGAAAAAGTTGCCTAATTCACACTTTTCACCCTGCATCACCTTATAAATAGGACAATATCATTGTGATTTTGATTTTTGTTAAAAACCTGCTTGTCTGAAAACTGGTACATGTCTTGGTAAAGTTCATGAACCTAACTCTGTACAATGAACTTACAGTTATATTATTTGTCCAATTTCTAAGCCTCCAGAAAACACATTTTTGAAACTCAGAGAGCTAGGGCCTGATTATTTATTTACCCTAGAGTGACTTTACACCCCTGTGACAGGGTAGAGATGCCTGAAAAGAGGGTGTAATAGGCTGGTGTAAATGAGAATCAGGCCCTAATATTTTAATATTAATAGCAGCATAAAGCTGCTTCATGTTAACTATATAGTCTATACAGAGGTGAAAGTAAGCCGGTACAGGCTGGTACGGAGGCTTGGCAAGAAAATGGAACATTCTCTCCCTCTCTGACTCCTCCTCCCGGCTCCAGCAATATTAAGGGTCCGTGGGCCCGGCTCCACGAATGTTCGGGGCCGGGTCTCCCCCCTGGCCCCACCTGCTGCCCCCCCTCGCGCCTCCCCTGAGTGTGGGCTGGCCCCCCTTTGCTGCCCCCCCTCGCGCCTCCCCGAGTGTGGGCTGGCCCCCCTTTGCTGCCCCCTCTCGCGCCTCCCCGAGTGTGGGCTGGCCCCCCTTTGCTGCCCCCATGCACCTCCCTTCAGTGTCTCTCCCCTGAAGCTCCATGCTGCCTGCCTGCCTGCATTAACTGCCACCAAAGGGTCCTAGTGTCCCCCCCCCCACTACTGCCAGTGCAGGCTGCCCTTTCCCTTCAGACCCTTTCATTTTCCAGAGGGACCCTCCACCAGTACAGCCGCCCCCCCTGCCCGCAGTCACCGCTCTTGCCCCACGCTGGGTAAGGGGCAGCCCCATCCCCCATGCCCAGTGAGGGGTAGCAGCAGGGGAGAGGCGCACATGTGATAGCAGCCCCCCACCCTGGCACGGTACCCACCACAGGGAAGGCAAGGGGGATTCCTGGACTTGAGAGGGGCTCTAGGAGCACGTGCAGTGGCAGTGGGGGGATGAGTGTGCTGCCAGGGGAGAGAAGGGGGTCCCTACCCCCAGAGCTCGCTGCTGCCGGCAGGGAGAGGGCTGTGGGGAGTCCTCCTCTCTGGCTCCAGTCCCAGGGCAGCCTGCACCCCAAACTCATCCCCAGCCCTGCCCCACCCCAGAGCCCACACCCCCAGCCAGAGCCCTCATCCCCCCGCACCCCAACCCTCTGTCCTAGCCCTGAGCCCCTCCTGCACCCCAAACACCTCATCTCCAGCCCCAGCCAGAGCCCTCATCCCCATGCACCCTAACCCTCTGCCTCAGCTCTGAGTCCCCTCCCACACCCCAAACCCCTCATGCCCAGCCACACCTCAAATCCATCCCCAGTCTCACCCCACAGCCCTCTCCCCTGCACTCCGTCCCTCCACACCCCCTCTTATCCCCAAACTCCCTCCCAGAACCTGCACCCCCTCCCTCTGCACTCCCGCCCATCTCCAAACTCCCTCCCAGAGACTGCACCCTGCACCCCTCCTACACCGCAGTCCCCTGCCCCAACCCGGGGCCTGCACCCCAGACCTCCTCCCCTACCCAAACTCCCTCCCAGAGCCTTGGGCAGGTGGGGGGGTGGAATTTGGGGGGGGCAGAGTTTGGGCAGGGGCAGGTTCTGGGCACCACCAAAATTTCTACAAACCTGCCATCCCTGCCGGCAAGAGCTGGTACGCCATACCGGGATGGACCAGCTTCCTGAGGCAGCAATTTAAAGAGCTGGAGCCCAGGGCCCTTTAAATTGCTGCCAGAGCCCCGCTGCCAGAGCCCTGGGGTAGCAGCGGCGGGGCTCGGGTGGTGATTTAAAGGGCCCAGGGCTCCTGCTGCCGCTATCGCCCCGGGCACTTTAAATCGCCGCTGGAGCCCCACTGCCGCTACCCCAGGGCTCCGGGGACAATTTAAAGGGCCCGGACCCTTTAAATAGCCCCTGAAGCCTACCGGAGGTCTTGGGTAGCGGTGGCAGGGCTCTGGTGGCTATTGAAAGGGTTCGGGGCTCCCGCTGCCTCTACCACCCCGGGCCCTTTAAATGGCCACCGGAGACCTGCCGCCGCTAGCCCAGGGCTCCAGCAGCAGGGCTCCGGAGACGATTTAAAAGGCCCTGCAGGGTAGCAGCAGCCGGAGCCCCGGGCCCTGCTGCTGGAGCCCGGGGGCTCCATCAGTAATTTAAAGGGCCTGGGGCTCTGCTGCAGTAGCAGCTGCTAGAGCCCCGGGCCCTTTAAATCGCCCCCTGTAAATCGCCCCCAAACCCCAGGGCTCCCAGACACCTCTGCAGCTGAGAGCTCGGGCTGATTTAAAGGGCTTGGGGCTCCCAGCTGCTGCTACCACAGCCCTAGGCCTGGGGATTTAAAGGCCCCGCCTCTTCCGGTGGAGGCCACGCCCCTCCTCAGGACTCCGGAGTACCGGCAAGTCCTTTAAGTTACTTTCAGCCCTGAGTCTATAAGATCTGTGAATTCACTTTCAGTTCTAAATGTCTATTTGTATTTGGATTGTTTATCAAAAGGTATCCTGCTGCCTCACAAAGTTTATTTTGCACACATACTATATAATTGCTACAAAAATTGCTTGGCTGGAAATATAGGATTTGGATTGAACAGAATTGCCAACAAATTTCATGCTCGACTGGAACAATTAGCAGAAATTTTGGTTGACTGATTAAATGTAGGTGTTTCAGCAATTTTGCTATGGTATGAGTAGAGTTTATTAATTAAATTATTGGTTTGTGGATATTTCTAAATTAACAGAATCAAAATATATAATCTGATTGTTTTCAAGCATAAGAAAACTGTGTGTGTATATGTGTAAACTTTGTGAATAAATGACATTGTAGATGTCCTAAATTCAGTAGAATTAATAAGTAGAATGCTGCCAACATCTTATTTCATTAGAAAGATACAAGGTTCACTGAGTTCAAAGCAAAAGATATGTATCTCTATCTCCAGGGCTGCTGTTACATAAATGAGAGACTTAACAAAGTATGTGCATGGGAATCTTGCCTTGGGATATAGTAAATACATGGCAGTGAGACTTCTCCAGAACAGTTTCAACTGAACACACCAAAGTATGGAAATGAATGATAACATCAGGGTAAATAAAGAGAATGTAAGTTGAAATTCTCCTACGTCTGCTATGAAGTGGGACCATGTGTCTGTACATAACGCCATAAACCTAATCTGCACAGGCCATTACTTAACAGGGGAATAGTCCATCCTAGTGCTTTCCTCGATCAGTAAGATAATTTGTTAGATCAAGAGAGTATCTATCATAATGGTTTTTATGTACACCAGCTCTTTAAAAATTAATATGACATGATAATGTATGTGTTTTACTAACCTTGAAATAGGGAGTTGCTCTTTTTATAAAGAGAGACAGAGATGAAAATAGAACAGGAGTACTTGTGGCATCTTAGAGACTAACAAATTTATTAGAGCATAAGCTTTCGTGGGCTATAGCCCACTTCTTCGGATGCATATAGAGTGGAACATATATTAAGGAGATCTATATACACACATACAGAGAGCATGAACAAGTGGGAGTTGTCTTACCAACAAGAAGTGGGCTGTAGCCCACGAAAGCTTATGTTCTAATAAATTTTGTTAGTCTCTAAGGTGCCACAAGTACTCCTGTTCTTTTTGCAGAGATGAAAATGACTTTCACTGTTTTCTCTCTCTTCAGTTGGTACTAGCTATTGTATACTGTATTGTTGTTTGTTTTCTGGTGCCTTGTAGTATTTAATTACCTTTACATGAAAGTGCTATGCCCTTTAATTACCTTTACATTTAGCTGAGTGTTATGCCCTTACTCTGTACTTGAGTCTCTGCACTTCCTGTCAACAGCAATATATATTGAGACTACAATGGACAGAAGCAACTATTAGATCACTTGTAGTTGTCATGTCATGACATTCAACCAACAAATAAAAAATGTAGCCTCTTTTTAATTCTCCTCAAGTAACTTACCAACATGATTGTATTGGTAGATACTCTGATAGGTTATGCCAGTTCTCACTGGAGTTTCAGCATTCCATAAACTGCTGTCAAGCTAAATTCAAGTCTGAAATGAATGTGAACTCATTGATACTGGCAATGCAGAGTCGGAAGCTGTGCATACTGAGTTTAACAGGTCAATATATTTTAGTGGTAAATCTGAACAGTTGTCTATTATTTAAAAGGTCATAAAATTGTTAGAAGTTGGAAGAAAATTGACCAAACCAGAACTGAGGCACTGATGGTATTGTTTTTCTATATTTTGTTTTTCAAAAGAGGAATCTGTGGGGTTTTCTGCTTGTAAAGCTGCTTTGGGGATCGAGGGATTTTGTGTATTATATACTGTATTAAGGTGTATGTAATAAAGGCAATTGGACTCTGGTGGAGCTGGGAGGATCAGTTCAGTAGCTTTGTATTAGGGTTAGCTCTTTTTTATTTAAAAAAAAGTGAAAAAGGGGAAAAAAAAAGTATGAGTTCTGTGCTGGCTTCCAGTTCCAAATCCAGTATATTTTCCAAGTCCATACATTTTTTCACAACAGACTGTAAAACATTATTGTTCAGTGGTGTGAAGCTGTATGATGTTTTACTAAATATGCATGAAATAAGGCTTTCATTTAGTTCATCTGTGCTACATATTCTCTTTAGTACGATTTCATTAAACAAAAAAAAGTTACTTTCCAAGGGCTTTTCCATATACAGTATCCTTTGCATTATGACCTTGTGCATATCTTTATTGTCCAGCTTTCAGTAAGAAACTGATAAATTTAGGGGGGACATCTGTTGTCTGCTTGTAACCTCAAGTGCTCAAGCCTGTAAAACATTTTTTTTTAAATGAGTAAATATTGAACCAGCTGGAGTTAATAAATCAGGTTATTGTTCTGAAAGTAAAAACTAAACTGAAGTATTTATAAAAGACTTGAATTATTTCAGTACCACAACACCTTGATGTTTGCTGTGCATTAAAGTCATCTTGCAGTAGGGAGAAAATTATATAGTAAAATTTTTTTGTAATAACTATTTCTAAAAATTCTATGATGCAAAGAGAATCAAAAGTAGCCCTCCCCTCCCCCCCCCCCCCCCACACAGTAGCATAGCGAGGTATCTGTTTGGTACTAGATCAGAAAAAGTCACCCATTGACTCTCAAACACCGTTTGGGATAAAACAAATAAACAAGGGTGAGCTATTCTTTTATAATCTCCACTACATAATGGAAAGACTCTGCTTTGCTGAAGACATTTTTGAGATCACAGCCTGGGGGTATGGCTGCAGTAGACCGTCTATATTTTATATTTTACATCAAACATATTTTCATCTGATATTAAAAGACATCTTGTAGGTGGTTGTTTTGCTATGAATATAACCAAATTAAATAAACAAAATTCTTTGAATATGAATTCTGTTGCAAAAACAAATTCTTCTTCAAGTGGTTGCTGATGAGCATTTCATTCAGGCGTGCACATGTCCAGTGTACCAAAGCCAGAGAACTTTGCTTAGCATTGCCCGTAGGGACGGCGCTCACTCCCTGTGGCCCTTAGTCCCACCTTTGGCTATTTAGGGCCAGCGCAGTCCCAGCTCCCCTCAATTCCTTTTTACAGCCTGTGGCTTGAGTCAGAGCATTCTGTGTGGTATTTACCTCACACTTTTGTATCTCGGTCTTTCTGGGATTTTGTTGTATATAATTAGCAATTAGCTTAATAGCAACTTAGTTTTAGATATAGTAGTTAGGATAGATAGTTGTCCTTGTGAGATGGCCAGGATTTAAACATTGTTCATCGTGTGGGGTGGCTCTTCCCAATAGCAACTCCCACACACAGTGCATGGTGTGCCTGGGAGAAGGACATGTTAAAAATGGTGCTCCATCTGCAGATCTTTCAAGAAAAGAATGCAGGTGGTAAGGGATCTTGTGCCTCAGGCTTCATGATATGGAACAGGCCAGGAGGCCCACTTATTCACATATTCACAACTTAGGAACTCTAGCAAGCCGGTGGTCCTTGGCCAGGCTCTGATGTCTCCCCCAGGCAGAATAGAGATCATTCTCCTTCCTAGGGTCCTCCGAGAAAAAGATCTTCAAAATGGATTGCAGCCACTCCTTTTTAAGGAGAAATGCAGACCAGCACCATGATTTTTACGGTACACAGGATGGAGCTTGGTCCTCTACCAATTCTCTGGTACCTAGGCACCGTCAGCTGAACGCTCTCCCATTGACTCCAATACTGTATGTCAGATGCCCACTGAGTCTGGTATCAATGACATTGGTACCGGCTATTTCCACACCATTAGTGTACCGTGCAGTGTCAGTGCTTTGCCTCTCTGTTCCTGACTCTCCAATTACTCAGGTTATGTGCAGTGTTGTTCTAGCCGTGTTGCTCCCAGGATATTAGTGAGACAAGGTGGATGTGGTAATATCTTTTATTGGACCAAGCTCTGTGTAAGCTCAAAAGCTTCTCTCTCACCAATAGAAGTTGGTCTAATAAAACATATTATCTCACCCATTTTGTCTCTCAATTATTCAGGAGTATTCAGCTTCTGGGACTTCTTATGTGCGGTCCTGGATTGATTGCAGACTTGTCTCAGTTGTCAGCACCATCTTTGGCACCACCTAAGACACAGAGTGGGAAGCTGAAGTTGGCCTCAATAATGAGGAGCCCATTGGCACAGTCACTAACTTCTGTACCACAGATGACTGCAATGCAGACCACATCTACAGGATGGGTACCAACCCTGGCTTTGGTGCCATTTTCTGTTTCGGTACCATGTAGGAGTGTGATGCCTCTGCCAGTCCTTAAGACATTGACTTCTCTATCTACCTTTGTACTGATGCAACCAGTGTTATTGGGCTTCAGACGAGGCTGGATGTTTGCTTGCTCCACCTGGGGTGGTTCTCCCCTTGCCTTCAATAACTTGGTGGGAGATTGTTGGGATCGAGCTTGGGGACATCCCTCCCCCTTGTTTTTGAGACATGTTCTCGTAGGTTGTTGAGACCTCCTATCGATCACAATCACTACTGAGATTGGCACCACTCTCACAATAGAGACGGGCTCTTGGCCCACTGCCTACTGGCACCAATGTTATATCCCTATCTTCAGTGACCTTGTTGGAATCCATGGGACGTTCCTCAGTCTGTAAAGTCCCGATCCTCAGCCCACTCCAGGTCATGGTCGCACAGCCAACCCGTGGTATCCCCTCTCCAGCCATCTATTTTGCAGACTCAGATGGAGTCTGAGAGGAGGTTCAGCCTGGGTTGCTTATACAAGGACCTGTGCTGTTGCAGGAGGTTCCAATGGCACTGCTTCTTTCATCTTCCTTAACACCAGCTGTCTCTGCAGTACAGGAATCTTCCTCTCCAGTGGCTGAGGGTTTTAAGTCACACCAGGATCTCCTGCAGTGAATGGCTTCAGCCTTGGGTATTCAGGTTGAGTTTGTGTGTGAAAATACCACAAGTTGGTGGACATTCTTCAGTCCTCAGCCCTGGGGAGAGTTGCTCTCCCTATAAATGAAGCACTGTTAGCACCTGCTAAGACTTTGTGGCATACCCCAGCTTCCTTCCTCCTACAGTGAAGCACACTGACAAGTGGCATTACATTCCTATGCAGGGTTTCCAGTGTTTCTGTTCTCATCTGGCCCCTAACTCAGCAGCTAATGAGAGATCCTGGGAAGGGAGATATAAGTCCACGCCCAAGGACAAAAAGTCTAAGAAAAAAATATTTGACTGTGTTCTTACAAATCCGCATTGGAAATCCGCAGGTGCTGTTACTGAAATATAATTTTGTGAATTGGAAATCTATAGCCAAATTGATGAACACATTTGCCTGAATACTTCAGGGAAGAATTCAGGTGTTTATTGCAGAAGGTCACCTGGTTGCCAGGGCATCTTTGCAGTCGGCACTGGACATAGTGGATGCAGCTTCCAGAGTTATGGCTTCAGCAATCATGATGAAAAAGAGCTCATGGTTGCAGAACTCTGGCATAGCTCCAGAGGTGCAGTAGAGCATAAAGACCAACCTTTCCAGGGTTGTTTTTTTGTTTTCTGACAGAATGGATGAGACTTTACATTTGTTTAAGGACTCTGCATTCATTGGGAGTTTATATCCCAGCAACAGCAGGAGCAAGTGGTATTTCTGGCAGACACCTGATCTATCAAGGCATCAAGACAACTCCAGTGAGGGGCGTAAGTTGCACAACAGAACGCCTTCTGGGTCTAACTTTAACCAGCCAGCCCATCCTCCCCAAGCTTTGGGCAAGCAACCATTTAGACGGTTAGCCCGAGAGCAGCATTCCAATTGTGAACTTCCTGCCATTCGGGGATAGGCTTTCTCACATCCACAATGCTTGGGAGGCAATATCCGCAGACAAATGGGTCATGGGCACTGTGGGATTGTGTTATACCATTCAATTTCTGTCCATTCTCCGCTTCCCACTCCCTACCCATCCATTCTCAGGGACCACTTCACTGCTCCTATTGCAGGTCCAGACTCTGTAGGCTTTGGGGGCTATAGAGGAAGTTTCCCTGCAGCATCAGGGGAAAGGATTCTACTCACCGTTTCCCAAGTCCCAGGCATCATCATCAATACACTGTGCTCCCCTTTGGCCTCTCTTTGGCTCATATGGTTTTTACCAAATGCCATGGCTGTAGTAGCTGCACATCTCAGGAAGAGAGGAATACATGTCTTTCCTTACCTGGAGGATTGGTTAGTGAGGGGCAAGCCCAGAGATCAGTTCCTTGACCGTGTCCAGTTCACATTACATCTCTTCAACCATCTGGATCTGATCGTAAACAGAGAAAAATCAACTTTAGTAGCAATGCAAAAATTGAGTTCATTGGAGCGATACTAGATTCTACAGGTTTGAGGGTGTTTCTTCCAAGTAATTTTCAGATAATTCATCATGTGTGTCTATCCCTCCAATCTCACCCTTCCACTATGATTTGTGTATGCCTGATGTTGCTAGGTGATATGGCCACCTGTACTTATGTAGTACAAGCATATGAGGTTGTGTCTTCGTCCTCTTCAGGCCTGGCTCAAGTTGATATATCACCCAAATTGTCAGTCATTGGATGGCCTAGTGCAGCGGTTCTCAAACTTTAGCAACTCAAGGACCCCCATTTTGATTTAAAAATTCTTGCAGACTGCCAAGATGGCTTCTAATTTTCCCCGGGGGTGCTCAAACCCCGCTTAGCCCCAGGCCCCGCTCCCACTCCACCCGTTCCCCCAAGGCCCCACCCCACCTCTTCCTGCCCCCGCTTCACTCCTGCCCCTCCTCTTCCCCACCTCTTTCCGCTCCCTTCCCTGAGCATGCCCCGTCCCCACTCCTCCCTCTCCCTTCCAGCGCCTCCTGCATGCCGCTGAACAGCTGTTTCGTGGCGTGCAACAGGCACTGGGAGGGAGGAAGAGGAGTTGATCAGTGGGGCTGGTGGCCCCAGACATGACTCGCAGACCCCCTGAGTACCCTCGTAGACCCCCAAGGGTCCGCATATCCCAGTTTGAGAACTGCTGGTCTAGTGCATGTGTTGCCATGTGTCCTGCAGGCCCTTGTGCGGTGGATGGATCGAATCAATATTTGTGGAGGTGATCAAGGATCAAAGCACAGGAGGCTAGAGCATTGCTAGTGCACTCATCTAGCAGTTAGTGAGCCTTTGGTCCCTGCTCCCACACAGTCCCTAAACACACAATCCCCAACAGACCACACTTTACATTTTAAGCAAGCCAAAAGAAAAATCAGAGACAAACAAGCTCACTCACCCCAAGAATTAGTGCTTGCTCTTTCTTCAGCAGGGGATATCCCTCTCAAACTCCCTGTTTGCTGGCCCCTGTTCGCTAGATATTTGTTGGATATGAGATGGTGCTCAGCATTTTACGTAGGGAGGACTAAGCCTTTTCAGGCATCATCTCGAATTTTCGTCTGCTATATGGATCAAATGAAGGGTCAGGTGGTCTCTGCACAGAGGATTTCAAGACGGATAACTTCCTGCATCACAACAGCATATGAAGTAACTCAGACCATACCTCTGTAGAGATTATGGACTCATTCAATAAGGGCCCAAGCAACATCGATAACATTCTTCAGTGATGCTTCAATACTGGAAATTTGCAGGGCTGCTACTTGGTCTTCTGTACATACTTTTACCAAGCACTATACTATTACTGCTGCATCTAGGTCAGATGCAAACTTTGGGAAGGCAGTTCTGCAGTCATTGTTTAAGTAGGCAGAGCCCCACCTCCTGTGAGTTCTGCTTGTAAGTCACCTGAGTGGAATACGTCTGCAACCACTCAAAGAAGAAAAACGGTTACTGACATGTGCAATAACTGTTGTTCTTTGACGGGTGCAGACATGTATTCCATGACCCACCTTCCATCCCTTCTGCACAGGAGTGCCTACTCTTGATGTTCAGTGCGAAGGACCTGAGGTGGTTGGGGTGGCATTGCCCTTAAATAGCCAGGGGCACAGGGCATGAGTGCCCCCTCCTCCGATGGGTACTGCTAATCAAAGTTGTCTGGTTTTGTCTGGGTGTGTGCACATCTGAGTAGAATAAACATGTTGAAAACCAACAGTTACAGTACAGGTTTTTACCACACCATATTCCAGGGCAACTTTAGGGCTCAATTGTGTAAGAGGAAGGGGCAGCATGTTGAGTCACAATCTCTCCCTCACTCACCCTCTGCTCTGGCGCAAAAGTAAAATGCATCAGGTCTATACACTGTGCAGTATATGTTTCCCAGTGCCTTGGTAAAGCTATCCTAGTGAGTGTGTTGGGGAGGGGAGCCAAGGGTCCACCCTCTACCTGCCCCTTTCTGCTTCCTCCCATCTTTCTGCATGAGGGCAGGATGTAGCAGCCCAGTGGAGAGTGTGTCCCATCCTGTATTGCTACTCATGATGCAGGTAACTGACACACTAGTTGGGTCACAGTTTTTCCTTTCAGAATTATAATAACGCCTGGAAGTATTTTAATGCAGCACAGTGCATTTAATGTAGTGCAATGAAATGCAGAATAACTTCAAAAATGTCCTTGAATGTTCATATAAAAGGAAAACCAAGTTGTTTTTCCATCCCCCTAATGCACCCTAGGGATAGATGTCTTACTAAAAGGGAACTGCAAATGCTATATTCAGTTTTCCTTAAAGTATTTCTTGTATCATTTCTGTTTTATTAGGAATTTTCTATGGGCCTTTTGCAGTAAATGAGAGTCTTTCCACTATGATTCTTTCTGCATGATTATTGTACTATACGATAGTCTTCTTTAGCACTCCTTTTCATCTGTCAGACAAAAATGCCATTTATATATATATTTTTTTCTAAATATTTGTAGGTTAATTTTTCCATGTTAATTACAACTGAGATTACAATAATTTTAGTCTTATTAACAAACTATAAAGGACTCTATCTGATAATATAGCTAAGTCATTTCTCTTTAAAGAACTCTCTCTCTTTCATGGAGAAGTCTACCATATTGTGGATTTTTTTCCTGTACACTTTTTAAGGTGTGAATGAGAACGAAAGTATGAGTGTCAGAAGAAATAGCATGTGCATATTTAGGTTTTAGATAAAAAAAAGAGTGTTGTAGAAGCTGCTTTGTCATAAAAGTGGAAGTTGGAAACTGTCACAATGAGTAAATTGGGCAGAGTAAGAGCCCAGGGTGAAAGGTAGCTGGAGTACAGAAACTATGACAGGGCCTCAGCACTATTTCCAAGAGCTGGGAAGTGGATGATGCCTTTTTAAGTTTCCAAGGATGTTCTGTATAAAAATTGATCATATGTTCTGCTAACTTCATGATAAAAACATTGATTGTGTTCATAGAAAAATTTTGGTCAATTGGTGAATCCATTACATATTATTGTTCATTTATTAACTCAATCCCAATGTAACTCCGATTTAGTAATTGTATTGCTTATTTTTAGATAGTAAAATGTGTAGTGTAGGTAGTTTTGGGGAAAAGTTTAATTGATTTTAAGATTTTTTTTTCAGAATAAAAACCATAGAACCCATAAAGTTGGTTCTTCTGTCAAAACTGCAACAGAGTCACGTTATCGTCACCTAGCATTAAAGGTCATAGGGCAATTTCATAAAGTATCACAGAGCCCCTGGGCTCTGTTCCTAAATTGATACCTTTATCACTCACACTTCTTAGTTCTTATGAACTAAATAATGTTACTATCTTTCAATGAAAAGGATAATCAGGTGTGAATCCATTAGTTAAAATAAGTTATTGTGCAAGATCTTTTATCATAGAATCATAGAATATCAGGGTTGGAAGGGACCTCAGGAGGTCATCTAGTCCAACCCCCTGCTCAAAGCAGGACCAATTCCCAACTAAATCATCCCAGCCAGGGCTTTGTCAAGCCTGACCTTAAAAACCTCCAAGGAAGGAGATTCCACCACCTCCCTAGCAACCCATTCCATCCTCCCAGTGAAAAAGTTTTTCCTAATATCCAACCTAAACCTCCCCCATTGCAACTTGAGACCTTTACTCCTTGTTTATGGTCAAGAAGAGGTGTTTTACATTCACTATCTACTAACAGTGTTTCTTTTACACATAAATCTGCATCCCGATAATAAATTCTCACATCTGCTAACACAAACTTCATAGAATTAGTTGCCCAAATATTTTCTTCTGTGTATCGGGGGGGGAGGGGGAGGGAGGAAAGTCTAGCATCCGATCAGTTTTGGCACTGACTTCAGTGGAGGCAGGATTGGGCCCTTATTATATTTCAAGTATATTTTTCCCAAAGATTTTTAAGGATTAAGGCTGCATTTTGTAAGAATTTACCTTGTTTTTGTCAAATTTTGAATTATTTTCTTAATAAAGGAAAAATCTTATCACATGTTTTCTGGCGGCATATCTCTGGGGACATGACAACATTTGGGGGGAAAATGTGGTGTTCTCCCTGCCTTGAGCCTTGTTTAGTTATTTATGCTTGTGCAAAGTAGGTGTAAAATGCTACCATTCCTATCTGGTACTTTTCTACACACACTTTACCAGTAACTTTGCAGAGGGGTAAATAACTACACAAGATGTAAGGCAGTAGAGAACCATCCCCTTTCATCCCACCTCCTTCCCTCCCTCCCTCACTGTCCACTTGTTTTTGAAGATGTACCTATCAATATGAAGAGGAGATTAGGGGAAAAACTATTGTATTCACCAGATGTTGCATGTGAACAATGTATGCTCTAGAGGGAAAACAAAGTAATTCACATGTCTCTTTGCAATAAGCTTCAAAGAACGTTGAGACCACAATCATTATGTAAAAGCATGTTTCCAAAGAACTGCTTGTAGATCTCCCAAGATATGACATGTTCATTGACAAAAAGTATATTGAGGAACATGTCACAGGACCAAAGCCATAACCCCAAAAGGCTAGACTCAATTCTTCTGTCTTCAGCTCCATTGTGTATACTGATTGATATTCTTCACAAGAACCAACATAACTACAGTGCGTTTAGTGTAGGCAATTCACACTGAACTTTGAGACTTACCTGTGACAGTTGAAAAGCAGCTGCTCTAAACTAGTGGGGGATTGGTAGAGGACACCTCCAGTTGCATCAGTCTTTCTTATAATTCATTAGCAAATGCTATTTAACTTTGAGAACGGAGAGAGTTGTATGAGTCCTTAATCATAACTCTATTTTGTTGAGAAAGTTAAGCGGTTGCTGGTTCTCAGAAGCACATTGATTTCTAGGACTAGCATCTAACACATTACAATGTAAAATAAACAATTTGTGAAGCATTTAGCACTAAGGTTTGAATAGCAATAGTGCAACCTACAGTATATTTACTTTTCAGTCTGTCTGTCTAGACTTACTTTATAAATAGATTCACTCTCTTTGTAAATATAGCTGCATCTCTTCTGTTTTTCATCCCTGCAGTAAAACAGTGGGATTGATGCTCCACTGTATTGCACTATATGTAGGCAGCTGCACCTGTGTTCTGTTCTATTCTTCTACTAAGCTTGTTATACTATGATGATGAATGCAGTATCAGAGCACCTTCTAGTAGTGCATTGAGCAATGTGACTAACATCCATCCCATGTTTGTTCTCTCATCTTCTCCACAGGAGGAGAAGAGTTTGCAGTGGAGTGTTTTGTTTTGGTAATTTTTTGTTATAATTTTTAAATATACTGGTTGCTATATGTTTGTATTAGTGAAGGCAAATCAAAGAAATGCATCTTGTACCTACAACGAAATGTGGTGAGGTTTGTGATGAATGGTCCTCAGTTTCTGTGGGAGTTCATTCCATAGTCTTACACCTGTCTCCTGCACAGATGAGCTTTCCCCTCATTGTAGAAGGTTGGAACGTTCCATTGTGCCAGAGGAGTGGAGTTGCTGACCATGGTCTTTATCCCAGAAATTTAGATATCCTAGACCCTGAAGAGTAAGGGTAGATCTGCACTGAAGCTGGGTGTGAGCATCCCAGCCTGGGTAAACAGACTTGTGCTAGCAATCGAACTAGCATTCTAAAAAATATAGTGTGGAGGTTGTGGCTCGTTCTGGAGATTGGTCTAGGGGTCAGGTGGGCTAAGAGCCCGAGCTCCAGCCCAAGCTGCAACTTTCACACTGCTATGTTTAGTGCATTAACTTGAGCCCCCTTAGCACATGTCTGTCTACCCAGGCTAGAAGGCTCGCACACAGCCTTAGTCTCTGGCTGGTGCCTGAGTAAAGTTGATGTAAGTTGCTTATGTTAACTAGAGCAGCCATGAGGCTGCTGTAATGAAAAATTCAAAGCTCCTGTACGGGGACCTCACTTAGTAACAACATCTCACAGTTCTGCATAGCTGTTCTGCAAGTGATATCCCCTGGTGAGACATATGTCTCTCTTCCTGTTACCCTCCCTGCAGTACGTTTTCTGTGCAAGATTTTAGCCTGGTATGTAGAACATGGAAATTGCAGCATTTGACTTTGTCTAGTATGGAGGATTGCTTTCTCAGTGTGTATTTGCATGTTGCAATATGTGGTTACTAACTTTGGGGAACATTACAGAGGCTCTCACATGGGAGTGTGAGCTTTTGGTTGTTTGTTTTTTGTTTTTCCAGAGGGGCATTCTTCTTATGTGATTTATTCAGCATTTGTCTTAGGAAGTGATTTTGCCTATTTTCACAAACAGCCAGCTGGGATACTTTCCCCCTTTTGGTTCTCCCTAAACAAGAATGAGAGGACCATCAATTCAGGAATTAAAATTCCCCTGTGAGTCACTGGTGCAGAGAACAGGGAATGGACAGATGGGGATGGAGATGTGGCACACTTTTGTCTCTTCCCAGTACCCTGAAGAATGTCTATCTGCAGGTGTGCATTTCTGGTGTAAAAGTCACCGGAGAATCAGAATAGTGTAATTTGGACCCTGGTCCTGCAAACACATAGGCACATGCTTAACTTTACTCACATGAGTAGTCCCATTGACTTAATTGGAACAACTTGCATACTTAAAGTTAAGCATGTTTGTAAGTGCTTGCAACACCAGGGACATAGTCAGTTACTGTACATAGGAATTTACCCACAGAACTACAGGAATAGTACTCACTTTGCACATGCAACCCAGGACCAAACCCAGTACGTAGAATGTTCAAAGAGGTTGTGCTGTAAGTAATACGAAATAATCACACCTGAGTAAAAATGAGATTGCATTGGTTTATTAGAAGAGTGTCTATGCAGCTCGCTACATTAATATGAATTGTATAGACTGCATATTAACTGTAAATTAAAAGAAATGAAATCTCTGTTGGATAGACACTACTTTTTATGTTCTGCTGTTTATACAGGTATATGATCTATTTTTATAGATATTTTAAAAATCTACATTGAATGCAGTCATAGAAGTACTTAATCTTTATTGCACTATTGGCACAGTTTTTCTCAGTGGGAAGCGCCAATGAAGAAAGTATGTAAACAGGTTTAATTAAGAGTCATATAGAGAACCCTTTTCAGGTTGTGTTAGGAAACTCACTTTCAACAGCTTAACAAAGAGATCATAAGCAATTTGAAATCAGCGAGACATAAGGAATGGTACCCCATTGTCTGTAGATCTCTAACAAACTGCAGTAATTGAGAAAGTAACCTTGACATCTTTCAGCTGAGGTACGGATATCCACAGTTTATTATATTTCAGACAGTATCCATTACCAGAGATGTAGGGCCAAATTAACTCTAATGTTGCACTCTTCACAAGACATTCCATAGCTAGCAATAACATTAAGATGATGCTCTTAAAATAAGAATTTCAATTATGAGGCAGATGAAGCTATGAAAAAAATGACAGTTTTAATGATCAGTTGGCGTTAGTATTCATTTGATAAGGAACAGAGTTATCATAGATACTGAGGGGAAACCAAAGAGAGCCTGCAGCCTTTTCTTATTGTGTCAGGTTGCCCACTGATGATAACAGAATGGAGTTCAAGTTAATTTCAGTTCACTTCCTCTGTGATCTCAGGATGTTGACACCACAGAGCAGTTTTCTCTTTTAGAAAGGTAAAAAATGAAGAAATAATCATATTTAGCTTTTCTAAAGCACTTTATTTTGCTGTTTCAGAGGCTGGTAAGTGTCATCATCCCTATGCAATGGAATGGGACTTCTACCCATCCAGGATGCGTGAAGCCTCTGGGCAGCTGGACTGAGGCCTCTCAGGGAGGACGAACATCCTGTAAGGTCTGCACTAGGTTGAAATCAAAGAGAGAAATCAAAAAGAGAGTAAATGCAGCTGGGGCCGATAACATATTGGGCCCCACAGGGAAAGAAAGCAGTGACTGGTTTTGGAGGAAGAGACATTTTTCTCCTGCATGGGGCAGTTTTGATTTTTTATAACCCCCAAAGGGAAGGAGTGAAAGGTTTTATTTTCTGTTCTATTCACAGCACTGGGTTTGAAACACCCTAGTTTGCAGATTCACACATTTTACAAATGCAAACAGGATCTTTGAGAAGAAAATTAACCCCAAGCAAATTTAGAACATGAGAACGGCTATACTGGGTCACACCAAAGGTCCATCAAGCCCAGTATCCTGTCCTCTGACAGTGGCCAATGGCAGGTGCCCCAAAGGGAATGAACAGACAGGTTATTATCAAGTGATCCATGCCCTGTCACCCATTCCCAGCTTCTGGCAAACAGAGGCTAGGGACACCATTCCTGCCCATCCTGGCTAATAGCCATTGATGGACCTATCCTCCATGAATCTATCTAGCTCCCTTTTGAACCCCGTTATAGTATTGGCCTTCACAACACCCTCTGGCAAGGAGTTTCAGAGGTTGACAGTGCATAATTCCAGAGGTTGACAGTGCATTTACTTTTCAGTGTTCTTAGTTGTAGGCCACATACTACTCTCCAGGCTAGCAAAGCGTGACACATTGGGAACTACATTTATGAAATGGAGCAGAGCAGTGGCTCTGCCACATTCTGCCTTGTCCCAGACACTGCATTAAGCCCCTCTGCACAGCCTGGTGCAAATCATTTTTCTTTATTTCTCTGACATTGTTTCCCCAGGATGTATATCCACACATATTTTCCATGACCTACAGCACAATTTGCCTGGCAGATACATCTCCATTTCAGCTCCCAACATCCCCGCATAGCCCCATGGAACCAGCACCTCCCCCTTCAACAGTGTGCCCTTGTTGCCAAGAAGGCTAACGGCATTTTGGGCTGTATAAGTAGGGGCATTGCCAGCAGATCGAGGGACATGATCGTTCCCCTCTATTCGACATTGGTGAGGCCTCATCTGGAGTATTGTGTCCAGTTTTGGGCCCCACACTACAAGAAGGGTGTAGAAAAATTGGAAAGAGTCCAGCGGAGGGCAACAAAACTGATTAGGGGGCTGGAGCACATGACTTATGAGGAGAGGCTGAGGGAACTGGGATTGTTTAGTCTCCAGAAGAGAAAAATGAGGGGGGGATTTGATAGCTGCTTTCAACTACCTAAAGGGGGGTTCCAAAGAGGATGGATCTAGGCTGTTCTCAGTGGAGACAGATGACAGAACAAGGAGTAATGGTCTCAAGTTGCAGTGGGGGAGGTTTAGGTTGGATATTAGGAAAAACTTTTTCACTAGGAGGGTGGTGAAGCACTGGAATGGGTTACCTAGGGAGGTGGTGGAATCTCCTTCCTTAGAGGTTTTTAAGGCCTGGCTTGACAAAGCCCTGGCTGGGATGATTTAGTTGGGGTTGGTCCTGCTTTGAGCAGGGGGTTGGACTAGATGACCTCCTGAGGTCCCTTCCAACCCTGATATTCTATGATTCTATGATTTCCTTGCACCCTCTTAGTTCACAAACTTAAAAAAAAATATTTGAGTACAAATTGGTCTGCTCTGTGTAACATCATACCAAGATATAGTCAGCCTATTCTATGCTGTTGTACTAACTATAATGTATATGTAGGCACCCTTTACTAGAGGGGCCTCTGAACTTTATTGGGAGTGTTCTGGGGGAAAGCCGGTGTGCTGCAATCTAGCCTTAGAGACTACAACTCCCATGATGCCTTGGGGAAAGGGTGGGGAGACTTCCTCTTGCAGGGAGAGCAGGTGGTGGACTCCATTTTGGGAAAAGGGGCGAGATTCCTGCTGTGGAGCTCTGTCCATATCAGGAGCTGCTGCTAGGAAGCCAGAGCCTGCTGAGGCTTTGATTGAGCAGGGAGCCTCAGAGGCTGTTGATGGCTTCACTGGAGCCAGGGCAGAGACTGTTGCTGTGCCTAGAGCTGACTGAGGTGGGCCTGCAGTGAAGCACTGTGAGTAACCCCCACTCTAGTTTGGGAAAGTACTTGCAAGGGAAGGGGCACAGCAGAGAGACTGAGTCTGAGGAGAGGCAGAATGATCTTCCCACCGAACCAGGACCCAGAGCTGCTGACATGTGGTGGGGCCAGCTCCAATCATCAGAGGGGTTGTGCAGCTTGTTGCCTTGGTTGGACTGATGCACAGACCCAACAGAGCCCTGTCTCCCGCTGCAGATCTTCCAGCGCGCCCACGCAAGCGTCTAGGACTCTGCAATCCAGAGGAGTGCACACTCCAGGGTGGGGTAAATGGTGGCAGTGTAAATGCCAGTTAGATACATTTCATTTGTTACTGTATACTTTAATTGATTTTATTCAATTGCCCACTGTGGATTTAAATTAGTAGTGACATTTAATCTTAGACTGTTATAACCTGTTTTTTTAAGTTGTTAAGTAAAGGTGTGAACTTTAATGGAAGTATATTGGATTTATATAATTTATAATTGTATTTTTGAGTTACATCTATGCCACAGATTATATTATTATTATTTATTATTGGAATAGCTTTATTCCTGGAGGTTCCCAAGGCACACCATTGAGTTTGTACAGGGGCCAGCCAGGCGGAGGCACCTCCAATTTTAAATTCCTTTAGGAGTAAAGGGACTGCAGCAGAGGGTGAATAGAGGATTCCCACCTATCCAACATCACCACTGGGATATTCCGGATCTTCTTAATGATCATCAGGTGCCCAGGCACACAGGTGGGTGTTGCCTGCTGCCGAGTAACCCAGGGAGGAAAGAGGGGTTACATATATAATATATGCTCTTTAAAGATTTGTTCACTATTCAATCATACAACTGCAGACTTCTCTAGGAGGCGGAAAATCAGTGTTTTCCTTCCTCAGCTGTTTCAACCTGCACTGGTGATGTGACTTTGTTAATAATACTAAAAAGGAATAATAGAGTAACTGTGGGGAAAAGAATGTATCTCTCTTAATCTGTTTTGCATATAGGAGGTCTATAGAGTCTTTTCTAGGATTAGATCCACCTTGTAAAAAGGAGCACATGGAATATTTTATTCATTTGACTTGATAAATTACTGCAATGCTGTTAAAACAGAAATATTGTCTGTTAACAGTGGCAGGAGGGCCCTTCAGGCTGACATTAGGGGTTGTGATAACAGGGCGAAGGGTTCTGCTGTGGGTTACTGGCGCACCCTCAGCAGAACAAGGAGGCAGTGGCTGCAGCAGAGGAGAAGTGCACCCATTGAATAGGGAGGCACCACCAAGACCCAGCGCTGCCTCCATTTGCAAAACCTGGCTCCATCACTGTCTGTAAAGAGAAGATATATGATTCTTTGGTAATGCTTGCAGCAGAATCCATAGGATTAGAATATGCCATGTGACTAAATTAGTTAATATCACAAACAGGAAAGTTATGTAATAAAAGCCATTAAAAGCAACAATATCAAAGGAATAACATCTGCTTTCTTTGTTATAATGGAATAAGCACTGTTATCATATGAATATTGTGTACAAAATAGACGGTTGTTCTATTTGCCTATTCAGACAAATATACCCCGTCTGCTATTTTTGACACTTCTTTCCTTAAACTATAACATTATTGAGTTTTTTATTGTACTAATGATGCAGCCCAAAATATTTTGTGTCTAAAAATGCTGACAACATTTCAGTTAGATTTTAGCATCACAAATGAAGAAGTGTGCTTCTTTCAGGATTCTCTAGCAGTTATCACATAATCTTATGTAGCTAAGTGTTATTATTATAGAATACAGAACTATCTTATAGACAATTCACTATAGTTTTCCATTAAGTACAGAATTCTATACAAAACAGACGTATAGAAGAGTCCATACTGGGTTTTTTTTGTTTGAAAACAGGTACTTTAAAACTGTAATTTATAACTCTTTGAAACTAATTTTAATATAATAGCCTGTAAAAACTGACTTTATGATAACGTGAGAGAAAAGGCGGGTGAGGAAATATCTTCTGTTGTTGAAAGAGACAAGTTTTTGAGATTTGCAGAGCTCTTGTTTCTTTCACCAACAGAAGTTGTTCCAATAAAAGATATTACTTCACCCATGTTATAGTTCTCATATCTTGGAACCAGCTTGGCTACAACAACGTTTGTAATAATGAACATTTATATATTGCTTTTCATAAGTAGATTTCAAAGTGCTTTACAAAGATTGGTATGTAATCCACCCTATTTGGCACATAAGGAAACTGAGGCAGAGAAAGATTAAGGGTTTTACTCAAAGTGACACACTGTGTCAATCTCAGAACCAGGAACAGGACCCAAGTCTTCTGTCCTACCTCCTGGACTATACTGAACTGTAACAAGTACATATAAATATATGTATTTTCATAGATTTACACACTTTAAAAATATGAAGGGACAATATAATCACCTAGTTTGACCTCCTGCATAACACAGACCATAGAATTTAGCCTGGTGATTACTTAGGGTTACCATATTTAAAAAATAAAAAAGAGGACACTCCACGGGGCCCTGGCCCTGCCCCTTTCCCGGCCCCGCCCCAACTCCGCCCTTCCCCGCCCAACTCCGCCCATTCCCCAAAGTCCCCGCCCTAACTCCCCCTCCTCCCTCCCAGCCACGCGAAAAGGGCTGCCCAAGTGCTACCGGCTTCACGGTTTTCCGGGCAGCCTCCAGACCCTGCACTCCCGGCCGGCGCTTCCCCAGCACAGCTGGAGCCCAGGAGGGGAAGCGCCCAGCCGGGGGTACAGGGTCTGGAGGCTGCCTGGCAAACTATGAAGCCGGTAGCGCTCGGGCTTCGGGCAGCCCCTATGCCTCCGGACCCTGCGCCCCCAGCTGGGCACTTCCCCTCCCGGGCTCCAGCTGCTCTGATCCTCCCCGGACTCAGACTTCGGCTCTGTTTAAGAGCCAAGCTGCCTGAGCCAGCGCTACCGGCTTCGGGCAGCCCCCTTGCCTCCGGACCCTGCGCCGCCGGAGCAGAGCAGCTGGAGCCCAGGAGGGGAAGTGCCCGGCCGGCGGCTCGGAGTCCGGAGGCAAGGGGGCTGCCCGAAGCCGGTAGCGCTGGCTCGGGCAGCTTGGCTCTTGAACAGAGCCGAAGAGTCAGGGGAGGATCAGAGCAGCTGGAGCCCGGGAGGGGAATTGCCCGGCCGGGGGCGCAGGGTCTGGAGGCTGCCCGGCAAACCATGAAGCCGGTAGCGCTCAGGCTTTGGGCAGCTCCTATGCCTCCGGACCCTGCGCCCCCGGCTGGGCACTTCCCCTCCCAGGCTCCGTCTGCTGTGCTCCTCCCCTGACTCTTCGGCTCTGTTTAAGAGCCAAGCTGCCCGAGCCAGCGCTACGGGCTTCGGGCAGCCCCCTTGCCTTCGGACCCTGCGCTGCCGGAGCAGAGCAGCTGGAGCCGGGGAGGAGAAGTGCCCGGCCGGCGGCTGGGGTCCGGAGGCACGGGGGCTGCCCGAAGCCGGTAGCACTGGCTCGGGCAGCTTGGCTCTTAAACAGAGCCGAAGTCTGAGTCAGGGGAGGAGCAGAGCAGCCGCGGGAGGGGAAGTGCCCGTCCGTATTTTTCCTAGACATTTTCGGCTTTTTGGCAATTCCCCCCGGACGGGGGTTTGATTGCAGAAAATCCGGACATGTCCGGGAAAAACCGCACGTATGGTAACCCTAGATTACTGCAACTAGCCCAACAGTTTGTGGTTAAACTAGAGAAGGGGTTCTCAACCTTTTTCTTTCTGAGGCCTCCCAACATGCTATAAAAACTCCCCAGCCCACCTGTGCCACAACAACTGTTTTCTGCATATAAAAGCCAGGCTAGCGTTAGGGTCTAGCAAGCCAGGCAGTTGGCTGGGGCCCCACACTGTCTGTACTTAAAGCACTGCACAGGATCTTTTTAGGGGGAATAAGACAAACGCCACATCTGCTGATCCGGATCGATGCTCCCATGTTGACAAGACGAGACCCGGGGTCCTCTGCAAGACACCTCACTTTTATAGCAGCTTTTTTCTTATGCAAATCTATACCAGATTCAAACTCTGTGTCTGTGTCCATTGGTCCTTTGTGCTGCTTTCTTTTGAGTGTTGTCCCAATGCTGCAAAGGGGTGTTTCCAAAAGAAGGTGCTTGCTTCTAACCCCCGAGGCCTTCGGTATGTTTGCTTGTCTTTAATGAGCCCACTTGACACATTTTATTGTCCTTGGGTCTGGGTCCCAGCCCCTCTCCAACAGTTGAGGCTGTCTGGAGGTGCTGCCTTCATGCCTTGCTCATCCACACCTCATTCACTCAACAGGGCAATTGATTAAAGTGAGTGGGGGGGGGGGGGGGGGAGAGGAGAGCTCTTGTTCTACTGCTAGCAAAAAGAAATTTTTCTTCTATCTTATTCTATCCTTAGGGGCTATAATATTATACCAAGGGCAATGCAAAGTTTCTAAATGAGGCTTTGATACAAAGTCCCATGAAAACAGAGGTCACACGTGGGTAAACCCACCCACAAGGTTATATAAAGAGGCACAATGTAGTGATATGAAAATTATTAGAGATTGATCTACAACACCACAGGGGCCCCCGTGAAGCTAAATTGCTCAGGCTTCTGCTTCAGCCCCGGGTGGTGGGGCTCAGGGCCCTGGGCTTCAGCCCTGCGTATCAGGGATTAGGCTTTCTGCCTGGGTCCCATCGAGTCTAACACTGGTCCTGCTTGGCAGCACCCCCCGAAACCTACTCATGCCCCCCCCCCAGGGGGGCCCAGACCCTGGTTGAGAACCACTGAACTTGAGCACTTTGTTAGAAAGACACATCTCAAGTTAGCAACACCAAGGTGTGGAGACTATTCCTTGATAATTTGTTCCAAGCATTCATAGCCTTCACTGTTAAAAATCTGTATCTATTTCCAGTTTGAACTTCAATGTATTTAACTACCAGACATTGGCTCTTGTTTTGCCTTTGTTGATTAGATTAAAGAGCTTTCTAATATCAGATATCTTCTTTCAGTATGGGTACTTACAGACAGTGATTAAATTGCCTCTTAACTTTGTCTTCAGTAAGCTAAATAATTGAGTTCCTTTCCCCCCTCTCATTATAAGCGTGTTTAATGACAGGTCTTTCTTGAGCTCTTCTCTGAACCCTCTCCAATTTTTCAACATCTTTTCAGAGTGTGGACACCAGAAGTGGACACACAGGGCCAGATCGTAGGCTGCTGTACATTTGTGTAATTCAGTTGACTTTGGTGGAGCTGCACTGTTTTACACCAGCTGAGGATCTGGCCCGGTATTCCTGGTAGTGATCTTCTGGAGCCATGTATAGAGATAATATACTGTTCAGGATTTCTTTGTTAACACATCCAGGTATCATGTTAGCCCTTTTTGCCACAGTATCCCACTGGGAACTCATGTTCTCTAAGTCCTTTTAAGACTCATTGCTTTCCAGAATACGGTCCTACATTCTTTGTCTAGATGTATGACCTTGCATTGGTTGTTTTGCAATGCATGTTGTTTCAGTTCACCTAACTTAACAAGTGATCTGCTTTACTCTAGATCACTGACATGCCCTCATTGTTATTCACAATCCCAACAATCTTTCTGTCATCTGCAAACTTTATTAGCAATGATTTCTATTTCCCGCCCAGATCATGATAAAATATCGACTAGTTCTGGGCCGTGAATCAATCCTTGCAGGATCTCACTAGAAATGCCCCCACTGACTGATCATTCCTCATAAATAATTACTTTTGGATATCTAACAGTTGGCCTAGTTTTTAATTATAAATCTATAATTATTGCTGGATTCAACGGATTCTCATATTGTGGTGTGCTGTACAATAGAAAATAATCTTTATTCATTACTCTCTGATTCTGTATTGATGCCTTCAGTAGATTGGCCCCTACTTTGCCTACAATATTCCTGGGTCATCATAGAGTATTGTTCCCTGTTTGTCAGAACTTCCTCAACTGTGTTATCACCCTGGGGAAATGTATCGCCCTCCCTCCCCCAGTTAGATATAGCAAGGGCTTGTTAAGCCAAGTTTTCTGACAAAACCCTGGACTGTTGGTTGTTGGTTTTCTTTTTTTTTTAAAGATCTTAGGGGGAGATGTTTCTCCCTTGGTCTTCCTGCTATTTATGTTACTGTAATTTTTTGGTATATATTTGACTCTCTTCCAATCTCTATATGATTTTAAACAATTAAAGATGGCTATATAATATTTTTCTAATAGAAAATAGTTAGGTGCAGTAACTTTTTCTTAAGTAAAATGATGATTGTATTTTCCCATGACAAAGCCTTGACTTTCTCCCATTATTTTTGCAATGATAAACAGCCAGACATGTAAATGAAAATAGGCAATTTCAACTCACATAGCTTAAATGT
Organism: Chrysemys picta bellii; assembly: GCF_011386835.1. Lineage (NCBI taxonomy): Eukaryota > Metazoa > Chordata > Testudines > Emydidae > Chrysemys > Chrysemys picta. Next base: position 115,573,583 of record NC_088797.1, on the reverse strand, counting down.
GTAACGTAGGTAAAAGGATCAGAAAGATGTATCTCAGTAATAATAATTTAAAAAATCAAAACAATTTAAAATCAGACAAATTGGCCACCACTAAAACACTCCAGGAAGGGGAGAAAAGAGTTCCTTGATTTTTTCCAGTGAAAGAAAATGTTCCATATTTATTCTGCTTTGCAGTGAAAATTAAAATATATGTACGCTTACAAAATTTTGTTTAGAATCTAACATATGTTAACAAATAACCAACAATGCCAGTGTAGTGCTGGTAACATACCATACTTGTGGTCAATATCTTCACTCCGTTTGCATTTGTTTCTCCAGAGAAAGCTCAGTTTGTTAGCTTTAGGATAGGCTCAGTCAATGGATTGTCTTTTGCTAAGAGAAAGGATCCATGGGAGCTCCCACAAGGAGAAAAGTCATGAGAAAACGCAGACAGCTTTCATGCTATAAAAACAGAGCCTGGGAAGTTAGTATCTGACCTATTTTGAGGTGATGTTTCAAAGACTTTGCTGTTCGAGCTTTTTTTTCTTTTTAAATCAATTCATATCGTCAAAAGAAAGTTTGAAAATGATAGCAAAACCTTTTTGTTTTATAGGAGTACTTGTTTGCCATTAAAGTTGTTGGTGTTTTTTGAGGCTTCTATCATAGATTATAACTCAACATTTACAGAATAAGTCAGTACAGACATAGGGTCTGGTCTATAGACAGTATTGGGCATAGTTCTCACTACCAACAGGTTGTCCCATTGACTCAATGAAACTGCTTGTGGTAGTTAGCACTATGCACAGTAGTGTTTATAGGATAGAGCCCCTAGTCAGCATGTTTTGTCATTTACCCATTACTAGCCTGAACTAGTGTGGTGCCAACTGCCTCCTGCTGTTGTAAGGAGTGCCTTCAACCAGGGCCGCCTGGGGGGGGGGGGCAATTGCCCCGGGCCCCGCAGGGGCCCCCACAAGAATAGAGTATTCTATAATATTGCAACTTTTTCTTTATGGAAGGGGCCCCCGAAATTGCTTTGCCCCAGGCCCCCTGAATCCTCTGGGCGACCCTGCCTTCAACTCTTACTGACTTCTGTAAGATTTGAGGGTGCTGGACAGTTGTCAGAATCAGACCCTATATTTGTACAGTTATAAACAGCTTAACAACAGCTTTCTTAGAAACTATACGAAAAGAACAATAATATGAAACTACATCAGTTTTAAGACTATCACCAGAAACGTCATATTTTATAAGCTATTGCAGGAAAACACGTTGAGATTAAACTTTTCACCACGAAGTGTGTCCTGTGAATAACATGGAGGAAACAGCCCATGGTATCAAGAAACCTCTTTACTCTGGCCACAATGATCCAGAATTTACTGAAGTAAATGGGTATTTTTCTGCTGACTTCAGTGGGCTTTGGCTCAGGCCCTTAAAACATGTACATTTTGCTTTAAAATATAACAATATAACTCTGTGTGTGTATATAAATATATATATATTTATATATATATAAATAAAAAAAAGCTAGTGTTGAAAATACTGCATTTGAGGGTCACTATGCAAATAACCTTCTACCTATGGTGCATGTTCAAAGTGGAACATTTAAGCAGTAATACATGTTGAATAGTGTTTGGGAACTCCTGAAAGAAATTACATAAAGTACATTTTGTAAAGCTATGGCTAAGCCTTTAATTGGAAATCTAGTAACCTTCTGTTAATCGTTAGCTGATCTGAACTTTGATATACAAATAGCAATACTAAGTATAAAATTTCACATGTAAACATGAACCATAATCTGACAGGGCAAAAGGAACTTTCCCTCACATTGCACACATACACTGAGGGTGGCCATAATCCCACAGGTATCACAGTCTTTGTTCCCTCTTATTACCCAGTGGATGATAGCTGCCCGAAAGGTATCAGAAATGGGAGGGATGAAGGCGGGGACCAAGAACATATTTCACCTCCTCTGTACACCAGACAGCAGAATCCTACATTATTCTTTTCTATTGAGTTTTTATACTGTGCCCGTCACCATGGTATCCGAGAGCCAGAACTGGCCAGATGTTCTGGGAGGAGTATAGTGTCTTCTCTTCAAGGGTGGTGTAATTGTAGAAGGAAATTTGACTGTGTCAGCTAGTGTGGCCCTTCTGCCTCTCATCCAGTGCAACTCACGACACCTAGTGCACAGCTTCAACCTATTTCAGCATGGAATATTTGGAACAAAACATGTTACTTTGAGTTTCTGAATGTGACAGAAGTTAAATAAATAATGTTCTCTAAGCACTATATGGTGAAATGGAGAGATAGCTTGTATTACATTACTTATGGTAGAATGCAAGTTTCTTCTTTCAAAAATGTTTGATTTCTTCAAAATGCAATGCGAATGCTAAAGTGAGTTATTACAGCTAAGTTAACTGTCTGAAATTAAACTGGATGATAAACATTCAGTTTCTGTCCTCCAAATCAATATTCAAAACAAGAAGTTCAAAGATTTACCTGAACCCATTATATTTGGTACTTTGTAATATGGCGTCGGTAACAATTTGTATGGACAGACCTTATTGAATATATTTTCTGAACAGCAACCAGTCAATCAAATCATTAATTGTAGTGTAATCAACTTTATTTTTCTATTGCTGCGTCATTCAGAAAAGTAACCATTAACGTTGTTTCCAATTTATATCTTAAACCATTGCATTTTTCAATGGTTGAATTACTGAGCTTAGTCTGATTAAGTGTTAAAGCTTTCTGAATTAGTAGCAAAATTCAAAATTAAATATACTAAATTGCAAAATACTCAAAAAATCCCATGTTCCAATACATTTGCTTCTGTACAAGATTATTTCAGCAAAGAGTGCTCAGTCTTAAAATAATCTTTGAAAAAATGTATAAGTGCACATGGAAAGACAATTAATAATCTAACCAGCTCTCAAAAACTTGCGCTTCCATACCATTAAAGAAAGCATTTCTGCTGTAAATCAAAATATTTTTTCTACTTGATGCTAATCAATATATAGTTTAAATATACAAAGTTTTATTCATTTAAATAACACCTTTTAAAAGCCAGAGTTGCAAATTGTGGCCCCAGTTCTGCATTTGACTGGTGTGGGCAGGCCCTTGAAACTGTGTGGATCCCCATTGACATCAATGAGTCTCCACTGGGGTACAAGGGTCCACCTGCGTGGAGCCTCATTGAAGTCAATGAGGCGCTCGGACGCAAAGGTCTTCTCATAAGGATCCAGTTGAAGTGTGGCAGTCTGCTTTATTTGTTTCTGATTTGTCTTGACATAAATTAAATTACACAATATTAAAACATTAAAATTACATAAAAGTGACTCTCTCCTTTGCCTCAGTAAATGCCCATATGGTTCATGGCATGGAGCTCTGCTTTGACTGTATATAATCAACATTCCCATCATGCATTAGCAGAATCACCATAACCAGCTCTATTTGAATAAATACTGGAAAAATTGGAACTGTGGAAAGGGGAACTTAGAAAAATGCCATGTAATCAGATATGGAATATGTTTATGTCAGTATTAAATCAAATATTCAGGCAAATGTTTTGAAATGCAAATTAGATAATATTTTATTTATGCTTTGAAATTCTTTTATGTCTTCTATTTCTAAAATAGTGTAGCATAATTTAAGAGCTGCCAGTCATTCTGTGGTCTAAGATTTTGTTTGCCAAGTGGCAGTCTTCATAGAATAGACAGAGCCTTGAGTCTGGCGCCTTAGACACTCGGCAGAAGAGAATGAGGCTAAATTAGAGCTATGCTAATACAACTGGTTACTTAGACTTCTGGATAAAACATAGCGTTGCAAAAGTACTAAAGGTAATTTTTGGAACGATCGCATATTTTTCCCCCCCCGAATAGTTTTTCAAGACAAAAGACTGCAGTAATATAAGCAGAGCGCCACATTATGGTGAATCCCAATGCAGGAGGGTGCACGGGGACCATCATTACTCTGCCTCATGATGTGAGATCTCTGCTTACGCAGCCCAAAACTGTAATGTTCAAAAAATTAGTTGTCCACTATCTTCCCTATAGCTTTTACTGCTGCTTTTCAGGCTTCTCATTGTCCCCGAATATTTGTGTTTTGGATTATTTTTCCCTGAAGTACTAGCTGGAAGTTAAAAATGTAAAGTAAAAAGCAACAAAGAGTCCTGTGGCACCTTATAGACTAACAGACGTATTGGAGCATGAGCTTTCGTGGGTGAATACCCACTTCTTAGAGTAAAAAGTGAATCCCCAAACCTGTGTGTTCCATGGATCAAAGTTGCAAGGAAGTGGAGTAGAACCTCTTCAGGTCCTCTGACACTTGAAAATAAATACTGACCAAAAAAAAGTCCCAGAAGTAAAAATTCATCTGACAGATCTAATCTCTTCTGTTTTTCCTTCCTCTGTGCTGGGCCTGTCTCATTTTTGAAAGCCGCGCCACCTCTTGTCAATAGGACCCAGTTTCTCTGTCTGACGATTACTCTCCAAAATAATTGCCCCTTGATACCACTCTACTCAAATATATAAGTCTTTTGTCTTTCTCATTTGAGATGATGATCTGAAATATCAAACTGAAAATAAAGCCCTGGTACTAAGAAACACAGTATGGTTGCTCAAAAATACATATTTAAAATGACATAATAAAATAATCAATTCCTTGTATTTGCAGCACACTGTGTAAAGAAAATACTAACCTTGAAATTATATCTTAGTTTGAAATTGTTTTTATTTAGCCCTACATTGCCATTAAGATGCACATTTTAAAATGAGCAACCATAATTATCTCTTGTACAATTATAAGGACTGTCACTTTTCCAGTTTGTCCTGAACCCCAAGCAAAAAATTATTTGCAAAAAAAAATCTGATAGACTATTATCACATGCTGCTCAGTTATACTTCTAAGTACTAGTGAATATTGTAGAGGACAATGAAGATTACAAAGGGTTGTAGGAACAACCACCTCTTGATTTTCTTATAAAGCAATAGATTTTCAATCTACAATATACAAAATTTAGTAGGGACAGCATGATTTTTTTTTTTCATTTTGTAAGAGTGATTATTTCATTCTTTGTCAGGAAATGTTGAAATAATCCATATTCCCCAACTTTTCTTTCTTCAGAATTTTTGGGGGGCTAGATTGTTGCTTTAGGAACAGCCCTGAGCAAGAAGTGGTGTGTAAACTGTATGTGTACTACTTTAGGAGTAGCCCCAAGAAGCACTGTGATCATTCCCTCCCTTCTTTCCCCTTGCTCCAGGGGAGGAGAGAAATTTGCTGCTGGCCTATACCAGCAGCAAATTAAGACACCTCCACCAGCTCAACTGCCCACTCCTTATCTACCTGACTTGGAGTGAGGAGAAAATTGGAGCATGCCATCAGCTTATCCCTGTGGACAAAGTCTGGTAGCCCATGCAGAGAGATTGTGAGGGAATGCTCTTCCCCCTACCGCTTCCTTTCCTAGGGAGGCAGCTAGTCCAGTCACAACCTAGCCCTCTAGGGGAAGTGAGATGAATTATTAGTATAAACAGTTTTGTTGTACAGTTCTTCCTAACCTTTGGAACACGAAAGAATATGGATGCAATAAATCAGTTTAGATACCAGAGGACTTGATTGAAATGCTCCATTTTACTATAATAGTCTAATCTGAAATGTTATCTGAAATGCTCATTCCATTTCAATTTTTATACTCTTCCAAAATTGTTCATAGCCAGAACAATCTTTAAAAATGGGGTATTTCACACAGCTTAATGATGCCATGGTGGCACAAAATAACCAATGACTAAGAGTAGCCTTAGCTACCTAAGCAGAAGGCTGAATGTACTGAACAGGTGTATAGTGTATAAATTGCTCTTTAAACATGAGGAGAAAGAAACTTCAGCCATTAAATGAACTTTGTGACTAGGAAGAGAGTCCCACAGTAACAAATACCTGTAATTTGTTAAAAGAATACTGAGATGACAAAAGGGTTAACACAGTTTCAAAGTTCAGCTCAGTCCATCTTTCCTGATAAATTAAAATCCCTGGATTGTGAATATGCTCTTATAACTCGGTGTCACACAGCACTTTTATTTTGTCTTTCAATATTTTATCAATGCTCATCCAATATTTTACACTTAATTTGAATTTCTGATCCAACTGAGCTCATTTGAAGAAAGTCTTTTTTGTGTAAAGTTTTTGTGTAATTAATCGCTCATCTCTAAGTTACCAACTCCAGCAGACTAGTTCCCTGCAGAAATATGCTTCCTGCAGTAGTCAGTCTGCTCTGAATACTTGACTTGCTCAGTTTCTAACTGTAATTTAATGATTCAGTGTGACCATTAGTGATTTCAGTGTGGTTACTCAAGGAATACAATACTACACAACACGAGTAAAAGTGTCAGTGTCAGGCCCTTACATTTAGTAATCTCAGAGCATGTAGAAGACCAGGTGAATGCAGGATTTTTCATTTGTTCAGCAAAAAGATGACAAATGGCTTTTTAAATCCATGTCTGTTCATTGTCACCATAATTATAATAATGAATCAAATCCCGTGGTCCTTTCCCTTGAAAAATATGCTGGGAGATGGTAGTGTAAGGAGCAAATATTTCTATAGAAGTGTGAGGTTTGTTTCCCTCCCTTGCAGAAAGAGTAATCCCTAGAATCTGTGGATGGCAAAAATTCTGTTTATAGGCACAGTGCTTGAGTGCTGTCTCCCGGACTCCTGCACTTCCTCTCAGCTTCCTGGTGCAATTCTGGTGCAATCAAGTAGCTGCCTCTGAGAACACCTTAAGTGGAGGTTCCACAAAGCAGAGGGGGTTTCACTCTAAGAATAATACAGCCTGTGACTGAGCAGATCCCCAGGTTTGGTGAGGGGATGATAGATGCCACCCCATGCCATTCTCCTTTCCCTGCTGTGGATTGTTCCAAGAAGGAATGCATGAAGCCTGGAACCTAAGATTCAGGGAAGAGAAGCCAGTGCTACAGTGGAAGCTGCTCCCCACTCATCCCTTTTGAGACATCTATTGGTGTGTGACATCTGTTGTGCACAGAACCATGTGGAACCCACATAGAAAGCAGGCAAGGGAAGAAGTAGACTCCTGATAGAGCCGCTGGAGGTCCAAACTAAGCTTATACGTCTCACTAAACTATGGCCATATTCTGCCATCAGATGGGTACATGTGTTTGCCATAGAAATCAATGGGTACATACAAAGGCAGAATTTAGTTCTACTTGTACCCTTTCTGCCAGATGGTTAATGGCGGCAAAAAGAGCCAGATTCACTATATCTAGGGTCCCCCTTGACAAAGGTAAGATTGAAAAAATTGGGTTTGTTTAGTCTGGAGAAGAGAAGAGAAGACTGAGGGGGGACATGATGACAGTTTTCAAATACATAAGAGGTTATTACAAGGAGGAGGGAGAAAAATTGTTCTCATTAACCTCTGAGGATAGGACAAGAAGCAATGGGCTCAAATTGCAGCAAGGGCAGTTTAGGTTGGGCATCAGGAAAAACTTCATAACTGTTAGGGTAGTTAAGTGCTGGAATAAATTACCTAGGAAGGTTGTGGAATCTCTGTCATTGGAGATTTTTAAGAGCAGGTTAGACAGACACCTGTCAGGGATGGTCTATATAATACTTAGTCCTGCCTTGAGTGCAGGGAACTGGACTAGAAGATCTCTTGAGGTCCCTTCCAGTTTTACAATTCTATGATTTTATGAAATGACTAAACCAGCTCAACCCCCCAACCGAAAGCCTGAGAGAACTAATGCACTCTCCCTTAAAAGGCAGAACTTCCCAGCTCACGAGCGCTCCAAGACTGTGTACAAACAAGGAAGACTGTATTAGAAAAAGGGACAGTCGTAAATTTGGGAAACCACAGCAACAGACATAGGTGCTGGAACTAGGGGTGCTGAGGGTGCTGCTGCACCCCCTGGCTTGAAATGTTTTCCATCATATACAGGATTTACTTTGGTTCAATGGCTCACAGCACCCCCACGATACAAACTGCTCCAGCACCCCTGGCAACAGAATAAAATAGCCCCCCATTTCAGTAATTTTGGCACTGGTCTGACTAACACCCTTTTCACCCCAGTGAGACGTCCTACATGTAATAGTCCCTTGGCTGCACCATGTCACACATCTACTCAGCAAACCCCACTCACAATTTGGATCAGTGAAGAGCAGTAGTCCATGTGTCTCTTTGAAGTCCCCAGGCTCTAGGAAGCTGCTATCAGGAGGTGCCACCACCTGATCTAGCTTAGTGATTTGGATTTATTAACATACTGGGCAGGTGGGACTTCACTGGAGTCCTCTCAGCTCTGCTGCTGTCCCCTACATGTCTCTCGCAGAGAAGTCCTCGGTCTATGCCATTTCTTGCAGCAAAGTCCCCTTGGGAGGGGAGCCTAGAGCACTTAATACTCTTGAGCAAAGTTCTGGTTGCTTGGAAATGAGCTCTTTGACACAAGATAAGAGCTCTTTCCCCCCTCTCTTAGCTTTTCTGGGAGACAACTCCTGAAGAAGAAACACCAGCCATCTACCAACCAAGCCTGTAGGTACAAATATCGGCTCTTTAAAAATGGTACCCCACTTAGCAGGGAACAGATAAGCAAATGAGACTTTCATCCAGATCACCATGAGAGGTGACCACACTAGATAAAGGAGGAGGTGCTGGCAGTTGTCAAAGAGGTAACTAGGGAGAGGGTATCAACTTAATTACAGTCGTTTTAGAGAAACCACAAACATTCAAATATAGAAAAACCAGTGTTGTTGAACACAGGCTTGGGGGCAAGGAAGGCTGGCTCTAAGCATAACAGCTGCTCTCAGTTGTACTAAAGCCAGGGGCGAGGATTTACAGTAACTCCTCACTTAACGGTGTAGTTATGTTCCTGAAAAATGTTACTTTAAGCGAAATGATGTTAAGCGAATCCAATTTCCCCATAAGAATTAATGTAAATGGGGGGGTTAGGTTCCAGGGAATTTTTTTCACCAGACAAAAAAAATCTATATTATATAGATATACACACAGTATACATTTTAAACAAACAATGTAATACTGTTCACAGCTATGATGATTGTGAAGCTTGGTTGAGGTGGTGAAGTTAGAGGGTGGGATATTTCCCAGGGAATGCCTTGCTGCTAAATGATGAACTAGCACTGGGCTGAGCCCTCAAGGGTTAACACATTGTTGTTAATGTAGCCTCTCACTCCACAAGGCAGCAGGAATGGAGGGGAGGAGAGATAGCATAGCAGACAGAGACAGACACACACCTTGTGTGTGGGAGAGAGAGAGAAATGCACACTGCCCCTTTAAGTAAGCTGACCCACTCTTAAATGCATTGTCTTTTTAAGTGGATCAGGAAGTTGAGACAGCAGTATCATAGAATCACAGAATATCAGGGTTGGAAGGGACCTCAGGAGGTCATCTAGTCCAAACCCCTGCTCCATCAAAGCAGGATCAATCCCCAAACAGATTTTTGCCCCAGATCCCTAAATGGCCCTCTCAAGGATTGAACTCACAACCCTGGGTTTAGCAGGCCAATGCGCAAACCACGCAGCTGCTGCCCCAGGCTCTCTCTGTCTCTCTCCATCCAGGTCCTCACCCTGCTCTATATGGAGAAGAAGGGGTAAGTGGGGTGTAGTAGCAGGGGGGAGGGGGACACCCTGACATTAGCTCCCCTCCCTCGGGGAGCAGCTCCAAGGCAGTGGGAGGAGGGACAGCTGCAATTGCTAGCCTGTTGGGCGGCTGCAGCACAGGGAACTTAGGGGAGCAGGGAGCTGATAGAGGGGTGCCGATCCACCCTAGTTCCAAGCCCCCATCAGCTAGCTGCAACAGGCTGCTCTTCCTGCAAGCAGTGGACAAAGCAGGCGGCTGTCAAACGACGTTAGAAGGGAGCATTGCATAACTTTAACTGAGCATGTTCCCTAATTGATCAGCAGTGTAACAACGAAATAACGTTAACCGGGACGACTTTACGTGAGAAGTTACTGTACCTGAATTTTTCACCCAGCTTCAATGGAGCATGAATTTTCTTGAAAAGTGCTGCATGAATTATTATTCATTTCTCTTCTTTCACATGATTTAACCATAATCCTGTCAGGCTGCAGGATTACTTTCTGTTTTTCCTCTAAAGTTTTGTTTTTTGACCTTTTGTTGACACATCGATGTAATTAATGGAGTACAATTAAATCCCACTGCTGACAAAAATCTGCAGTGTTTTGTTTTCTTGTATTAGTCAGGGCCAATTATCTTTAAATAAAGTCACTCTTCTGACTTTCTCTGCTTTCACTCATCTGCCTATGCACAGTAAATAGAGCCATTCTTTCACAAAAAGCTGCTTTCCCTTACTGTTACACACACTTTCAAACAAATGTAATAGAACAAAGTCCTTTTTTTCATGCAGAGTTGCATTCAGAAGCTATTGATAGAGAAAGACATATGTCAAGCCTCCTTAGTTATTTCTTTTTTAAAATATATTAGAACTATGATACTCTATATCCATTTTAGTTCCTCATTTCTTCTAAATTAATAATTACTGTTTTATCTAATTTAAAATTTAAGTATCTGAATAACTATTTGAAATAATAAAGATGGCATATTATTCCCTACGAGAGAGCTGGGCAGTACAGGACATACATTTCAGGGGGAAAATCTGAGAGTGGCGGGTGTTTGGGGTCATCCTGCAGTATAACCAAGCAGAGGCACTGGCTTCCTCTGGGCCCTGGGGTGCACAACCCCCTGCTGTGCCCTAGGCCCTGCCCCCACCCAACCCCTTCCCTAAAGCCTCCACCCTGCCTCTTCCCGCCCCCACCAGTCCCGCCCTGCCTCTTCCCACCCAGTTAAACCCTCTCCCTTGAGCGCACCCCATCCCTGCTCCTCCCCCACCCCAGCACATGCTGCGCACCAGGGAACAGCTGATCGTGGTGGTGGGAGGCGCTGGGAGAGAGGGGGAAGAGTTGATCGATGGGGCCGCTGGCGGATGGGAGGTGCTGGAGGAGGAGAGGGGATCCCGGTGGGTGCTAAGTACCCGCTCATTTTTTTCCCTGGGTGCTCCAGCCCCGGAGCACCATCGAAGTCAGCACCTATGTAACCAAGGCTGTTGAGAGCCCAGAGTGTAACCCAAGTGTGACTGGCAGGCTGCAGTTACACACAGCCACTCTGGGTGTGGCTTGAATGCTGAAAGGCTGTTTGTGAATGGCACAGTTGGCAGCTACTTCAGCAAGGCATTGTAAGGCACCCAATGCTGTAGGGCAAGGGGCAACGGGCCCCCCATTGGTCTGGACTGTATCTGGTAACGTCACTCTGTGTGTGTATGTGTGTGTGTTGTAAAAATTAAAAGATTTTCACTTCCTGTCTGAAATGGAAATCATATTCTTAGCCTCGTCTAAAATTCAGCCTCACAAATCAGAAAACTTTGGCCAATATATTTTGAACCATCTCTATCTAGAAATATGATAGGGGCTTTTTTTTTGTTTTTATCTTTTTTAAAAAAAAGAAAACAGCATTACTTTTCTTCGAGGTAATTCTGATAGAAGACAATGCCTGAGTGAAATTGTGTTCATTTCCAAGGTACAATTTACTTGTAAAATGTGTCTTGTTCTCAACAAATTGTCTTGACTTTCTGAATCAGTTTGCCCTCCATCTAAAGAGAAAACTTCAGTGTAAGGCATAGTTAACTAACTGTATCATTTTATATTGTTAGATTATCCTTCCTATCTGGGCACCTTTATAAGGTTTTGCAGCCTTTCTAGCTTTAAAATCGGAATCTCTCTTTTAAATCACTATAACTATAACAACCATATGTGTGAATTTAGGGAGCTGGAAGGAGAGAAGAGAAAATGGTAGATGAAGAAAAAGCGTGAACTGTAAAGCATGTCATCCATATGAGAGACATGTGGATGTTGTAAGAAGTCTTTCAAAATAGAAGAATGTACAGTGGTATATTCTGTACTTTATTCAGGGCAAAATGTTGAACTCCAAGACTGGAGAAGGAAGTGAAGCTTCAGAAAAGTCAGATGTTAATGAACGAGGTGAAATATTACAATATATGGTTGACATTTGAGGAATATTGCAGGTATGTTGGATTTCTAACAGCCATTGCCAATCAGTTGCAGATCAGTTTGTGACCTACTCAGATGCTAAGCAGAACCATGAACACAGCACGGCATCCAACCTTGAGATGAAGACAGTAAATTCAGGAGTGGGATGTAATCTAGTGAGTAAATGCAGTATTTTTGTACATCTCAAATAAAACCAAGCAATATAATGTGACTACAACTAAGATCTATACCCCTATTCCCACAACAGCCGATGACAGCATAAAAGCTTTTTATGGCCAGTACACTTAATTGGATTATTGTAAAATCTTTATATCAGGCAACAGGCAACAGTCTGCCCCTCAACAACAAAATAAATGGGGGAGATAGTCAAAATTCCAGGGTCCAGCTGTGGGATAGTCAAAATTCCAGGGTCCAGCTGTAAAATATTTGAGGGCCCTTCTGCCACAAGAACAATTTTTAATCGGGGCTCCATTCAAACAATAGAATGCAACTACGTTAAATGACTTGGCTCAAATATAATGTGAGCTCTTGCTAATCCTCATGGTCCTTTCAGTAATAGTCCTGAAACTAGCTCGATATGGGAGTCATATTTCTCTTGCATTCTCTCTCTCCTTATCTTTTCAACATTTATGCTGAGATGGCATTGTGAATATAGCTGAATGGCACGAGTATGAAGAACAGATTAGTGTCAGGAAATTCAGTAATACGAGCTATGCAAATAATGTGATTTCCTCTATGGCCTACTACGTCTTGTGGAAAAAGTAATTAAAGCTTATACCCACTGCAGCCCTTAAGTGAACATGACAACAGGCGAATGTCCCAGCCCAGCAAATATTAGAGTTGAAGCAGGGGCCCTGGAGCAGGTCAATTACTTCAATTATCTGGGATTCATGATGAATAAGAACAGCAGCAGCTTTCAGGAAATATGCATGAGTCTGGCAATTGCTTGATCAGTTGTAATAGTCGCTGCCAAATACAATGTCCTATCAGGTATCTTTATTAAGGGAAAGGCTTGGAACAGGTGGATTACTTCAATGATTGAGGCTCCGTCATGGACATACAAGACCGTTGTCAGGAGATCTAAAAGGATAGCAATTGCTTGATTAAGTAGGACGTTACTGGCAAATATCACAAGAAAGCAAGTAATCACAGTAGAGCCAGAGAGAGAGAGAGAGAACATAGAGCAGATGTATTGTTTCAATTATTTGTGCCCATTGATGAATAAGAACTCTAACTGCCATCAGCAGATCCTGTGGCAGGCTAGTAATAACTGCATTTCTATGACATCACTTAAAAATCTGGGATGGTTTAGTATTTCAACAGCTGTAAAGCTTAGATTTTTCTTACCAGTGACTTGACCCTCAGCTAACTTTAGCCGAGAGAACTGAGCAATGAGAGAATAGAATCCAAGCCCTTTGATCTGTGACATGTCACAATCCGTTTTCACCAGCACCTAACTCAGTGAAACTGCCATTCTCTGTACAATCTGCATTCTTTACAAAGATCAGCAGAGGATTCTGAGGTCTTCTGCCAAGTGACAGGGCAGAAAATAACAGTTCGGAAGTGTTTATGAACAATTTTGAAAAGGGCTGAATACGCAGAAAAAGATAATGTAGTTAAATAAAAGCCTTAGATCCAAGAACTGACAGGTCTCAAAGTTGTCAAATATAGATGGGGTAGAGAAATGTTGCTCATTTTGCCTTCATTCAGTCTTCCTCCGAGTTGCAGTTGAAACCAACAATCTACTTTAATTTCAATTCTACATTTGCTTTGCCATTAAAAATAAACTTTATATAAACATGTCTGACAAGAAAATATATGTAAGATTTTTTTATCATGATTCCCCCTTAATTAATTTTTTTTTTTTGGTTATAGACATTGATGTACAGAAATACAGCTTACATATGTAAAGCTGAGGAACACAGAGCACTATAGAGAATTAGTAAACTCTAAAGCCCATAGCTCATACTTTATCAAGAAAATCCCCTCTATATGATTCTTGTTTTATCAAGTTTAAACCCAGAGGTTAGGTTTGGTCAGTCTCTCAAAGGGAGAGTGGAGGTTCAGTAGAATGCTCCTACTTTAAATATATTAATTGGCTAACATCCTTTAAAAGCCAGTGTTATAACAATACAAATAAAAAGCATTACATTGCAGGGTTCAGAGATATGTCATCAGTGTTTGAACTAACCTCTGCACTGAATGTACATAGAAATATTTCTAATCAACATTATTAGCCTAGTTAAGGTAATTGGGGGGGGGGCGGAAATCAATTATATCATTAAATCAGATGTAAGACAGGTATCAAGCCTAAAATCCTAGTTCTTCTCCCAACCTCACTTTGGAAAATGAGACATAACTGCAAACAACGTCTACAGAAGGCAGTTTAATTATATTCCTCTAGGAGATATTAAACATAGAGGTTCATATTAAAGACTTTGTTTAGGTTATAGGTTGGAGTAGAAAATCTTTACCTTCTACATCAAATCTCTTTGAACCCAATTACGGTGCTTCACTGATTGCTTTACATCCCAGAAAAGAATAATCCTTATTGGTATTCTGTATCTGACCTGTACATTTCCTGTTAAAGGGTAGCAGTCTCTACTTTTAAATCAAGAAATGCCTTTTGCTAGGACTGGATGCCTCAAGAAACTAATTAGGGGATGTGAAGTCTTTCAAACGTTGGGTTGCTAGTTTGAAATATAACCAGGCTGGTAAGGAGTCAAGAACTAAAAAATCATTGCCATCTGATGGAGGTAATATATGATAGTTCTCATAAAATGAGTTGATGATCTCAATTTAATTTCCAGTTGAATACATTCATTTATTTTAAAAAGTCAGTTTCTAATCACTTGGTTAGTATTGCCAATCCAAAACATTCAAAAATCATGAGTCAGGCCCCCTAAAAAAATCAAAAGATAGGTTTAATAATCATGAAACTTTTTAAAAATCTAGTAAATGCTGGGTTCTTTTTATTTCCTCCTTGTTTCCGAGCCATTAGGGAACATTGGGGTCATGTTTCATGCTTTTCTCTGCAACCATGAGAAGTAGAAACTTACTTTTTTAAAAATGAAAGCTGAGATTTTCACTTATTCATATGACTCCAGGAATGGGAGGTTTAAGAGAAAATACCAATTATTACAAGATATGATAAAATAATGAGATTTGGCAATATTGCCTGGTTGTAGACAAAAGCTTGTAAGTGTGAACCCTAAAGGCTCAAAACCCAAAAAGGGAATAACAATAGTACAAAATGTATCATTTGTTAAACTCTCATGATTTGGGGGGCCTGTCCCCTCATGAAGGTGCTGTTGCTGGGTGTTCTGTACTCATGGGTGTAATTAATGTATAGGGACCATGACTTACATCTAATCCAGCTTCCAGACAATGTCTTTCTTCCCCCAACTTTGTGCCTTCTGGACAGAAGGGACTGGCGGGAGCAAAGAGCAGTACCTGTTATCACATGGCCTCCTCCTGATTGCAGGCGAAATAGCTGATGTACTCAGCAGGAAAATGGAAGCTGCTGGGAAACCTCTTGCCTGTAGGGACCATTCTGATGCACTGTTGGCAAAATCTCCCTGATGGGGTCCCTCTCCCAATCTGCTCCCACTTTTCAGGCAGGCAGCTAAGAGAGGAGCAGATTCAGTTCTGTGTCCCCGCCCCATTGCGACATTGGCTCCCTCCACCCCTTCACATCCAAAAAAGAGGAAGAGAAAAGTACAAGGGAAATTGGGACTAGAGGCAACAAAGCTAGGAGAGCACAGAGGAGTAAGGGACAGAACTAAGGGAGCTGTGGGGGGGAGAGACAGAGCATGAGGGAGCACAGGGGAGTTGAGTAGGTCCAGAGGTAGGAGTGAAGCAGAGGCTTTGCAATAATGAGAGCTAAGCTGTGACAGGTTAGGAAAAGTGGAAGTGGCAGAAATGTGGGGAGGGCAGTGAAAGTGAAGAAAGAAAGGGCTTTCGAGGTGCAGAAGCCGGGGGAATGGTGGCACCTGACAATGGCAGAAGTAGAGAGCAAACAGATGGGAACTGAGTGAGACAGGGAAGCTTTGTGGTGTGACAGGCTGAAAGAGGGATGTGGAGAGAGGTGAGAGGAGTAATGAAAAGCTGATGGCAGGAGGGATTAGAGGCAGCTGTAAGGAGAAAGGTTGAGCTGCTGGAGGACAGAAAGTGAGAGGGATGTGGGAAAACTGGAGGTGGCAGAAGCTATGGGGATGGAAAGTGGAGCTAGGAGGGATGAGGAAGAGGAGAGGCAGAGACTAAGAGCAATGTTGGGGTGGGATGACAGAGGATGGCAGTTCATCACTTCCTGTGTTAAACTATTTTGTAGTGTTCTGATGCACTGCTAAATAACTGTTCTGTTTCATCACAGAGGTAACTCAGTTAATGTGTTTATGTACCCTTTGTCACTTAAGCAATTAAAGTGGATACAGTAATCTCATGAGATTCTGGAGAGCTGGAGGATTTTTTTCCTTTCTTTTATTTTGTGAGAATCCTTCACAATACTGCAGTATATGTAAGGTCTTATGCCACATCAGTTTTAACACTTTAGAAATAATAGTCCAGAGAAAAATAACATGTACTCTTTTTTTTTTAACTTCCACCAGCACAAGAAAAACAAATATTGTGTTTATATACATGGATTTCTAGAGTGTCTATTTCACCTCAGCAGCCTTTATTATCTAAAGCAGTGGTCTCCAAAGTGGGGTGCGCGCACCCCAAGGGGTGCGCAAGAGGATCCTTCAGGGTGCGCAGCAGGAGGAGCGCCGCCAGAGCAGCGCCGCTTTGGCAGTTCGGGCAGGAGTCTGAGCGCTTTTTTGTTTTGTTTTGTTTTGCTTGGGGCGGCAAAAATGGTAGAGCCGGCCCTGCGGCACGGCAAGGGGTGCGTGCTCAAAATTGTTTTACTGATAGGGGTGTGCGATCAAAAAAGTTTGGAGACCACTGATCTAAAGAATGGACAAAAATACTGTAGATGATAGAGAAGTGGCTCAAGCTGCTGTGCTCTTTAACTGAAATATCTGTTTGGGGGATTTACCATTCCACACATTAGACACGATACTCTAATACATTGGCCCTAAACACCAAACAGTTGAGCACCGCATTTAAAGGAGTGAATGCTGGCTTCACTTTATCGGTGTTTTGAGATCCTCCAGGAAGGACTGAATAGTGCTCCCAAGGAAATATATTGAAACGAAGATGAGCGAGCATGCAGCTCCGAAAGCCCTTTTATAACATTGTGGACCTTTGGCCCTGGACAATGAGAAACACAAATGAAAGAAATCAGGATGCAAGATTTTGTCTTTGCCTTTCACCATTCTTCTGAATTGCAAATATCCAAGAAACATAAAGGAAACAAAGATTCACATCAGAACTTTTAAAGGGCACAGAAATGAAGTAGCTGACATTGGAACTCAGCCATTATGCCTTATTGCTTTGTAGTCGTCCCTGCATGTGCCCCATGCATGCCCCTCCTCCCCCCAAAAAAACCTTACACACATTTTTATTATCCTGAATTCCTTTCCCTGTTTTCTACATGCAATGATAACAGCAATTTGCTGAGGTAAATGCAAAAAAATATGTATTATGTTTGGTTTACTTGCTTAATACCGTGCATTTGCCTGCAGCTGAATGAGTAGCTGAATAATGAGCTTTGTTTTTCTTCATAGTTAATGACTTACCCAAGTTTAAAATGCCAAGAGTTCATTAACTGATTCAGTGAACTGATATTCAAGATATGGTCAGCCGTGGCTACTTGGGCACTCAGATGGATTTGTTACTTTAACATATTGAACTACAATAAAGTCAATATGAAAGCTCCTAGTGATTTTTAAATTTCCTTATACAGAATTCAATATACTTACAACTTGTATGTAAATCAATGGATTTTTGTTTTTGAAGTATCCTTATTTTCAATATTGTTTTCAGACACAGCTCTTTTAGATGTTTGGATTGTTACAGTGTAATTTGAATTGTAGATTTCATAAAACAATTTATGCTGTGGCTGATCTTCACATTACATCTACTCTTTGAGTCTCATTGTTAAATTAATAGTCTGAAAATTATATGTTGGCCACATGGCAGTTGCCAAGGAAACTCACAGGATACTTCATCACAGTTATAGTACCGCTATCCCTCCCAGGTCTTAGAAAAGAGTCACTGGTCTGGAATAAAGAATTTTTCATACATAGGGATAAAAATCAATTTCTCAGCCTTTGAAGGGACTACAAATACATATGAGATTGCTGAAGTAAGGGACTTTGGAGTTGACTTTCAGACCTTTCATGAAACCATCTAAGAAAAATAAAACATAATGGAGGAAGCAGAAATGGGCATGCAGCCTCTTTCAAAACTCCTGCCGTATTATGAAGTCAGGAACCTTTTTTGTATGTATACCCACCCTAATCAAATTTCATGCTGTAAGCGCAAGGTGTTCTGCATTGGAGAGTAGGATCAGACCTGTAAGAGGAAATTTAGTGATATGTCATTCATTAGCTCTCAAGAGTGATGGGACCATAGTAATGTCACCCAAGATACCTCCTTGCTTTCCTATCTAATCTTTTCCTAGGTGTCTCTGGGAGGTAGGAAGGGAAAGCAAAACCACTGTTCCCCGTCTCAGTCTGGCAATACTGCATCTGTTCCCAGAGCCGAGTCCTCAAAGTTTAAATGGAAATGGAAATTTTTATAGCTTAGTAACATCTCTGGATTTGTTGTCATATGATAAAGAGAATATTGCCCCATCTTTTCATGCCACAGGTGAGAATGCTTCAGTTGATTCCAATGAGTTTCCTGAGGGAAAGCAGTTGGAGCACTACTCCTTTTAACCATCAAGAAGATTTTCTTTCATTTTAGAGGAGAGTTGGATGCCTTTTGCATTCCACAAGGATGTCTTAACACCACGTACAAAAGTCTTTTTTTTAAGTCTGTAAGTAATAGAAGTCCATATACATGGTAGCCTTAGATAACTCATGAGGGTAACAAGATATATTTTTACACAACCAGTACAAAGTAATAGTAGTCAGTGAAGATCCACTCTCCAAAAAAACCCCAGGCATCTCCATAAAGGGCATTAGAATAGTCCATACCATACACTAGATTCTTGCGCTGGTGCAGTCACCACCATCTGTCATAAATGCTGCTCAGGGCAACCCAACTTTATATTCAGGCTAGAACATCATTAGAAAAAGCTCGAGCAATAGAATGGTGGGGGGCAGGGAGGGGGAATCTATTATAACCTGTCACTAAGAAGAGAGCAGCCTGTCTGTATTGAATTCCAGCGTGGGATATGGAAAACGTATCATTGCAAAATGTGGCTATTATAATATCAGAAATAGTTGCAACTAAATATGATTATCACTGAGAAGTGGGACAAAACGGTACAAGAGATTTATTTTTAAAAAGGGGGCTGGGATCGGGGATGACAGAAAGCTAAACTATCCTTTTGTTGTTAGTATAAGGAACTTTCATGATATAACTTCTAGCTATAAGCCAAAAAAAGAACAGATTTCCTATGCCTTCATTTTTTGAATGAATGGTCATCAGTCTGAATCTTTGTTTTATGAGTGACAAGCTTCTTCGTGTCCTCAGTCTATGGGCCTCCTTCTGTCATATGAAGTCTGCTAGTTCTCTGGGTTTGCAGAATGCATGCACCACATCGCCTTCACAAAACTCTAGCACATCTGGATACAGAAAGCCATACTTAATGCCTTTTGGCCACCTCCTCAACCCTTCCTCAACCCTCTTTACAGCCCCAAGCATAAGCTCAACACAGCTGAGGATCTAGCCCTTTATCTCCCAGGCACTTCCTGATTTCAACATATGCAGCTTTTCTTTCTATAATTAAGAAGAAAAGTCTTGAAACATAAACACCTTTACCTTCCATATTTCCACTGCTCTTATCTCCACAGCAATTGCAGGATATTTACCTATCTGTGAAGTTCTGGTGCCATAATATAACAGCTCTTGCTCTTTTCCTAGCCAGCAGATGAGGAATTTATGCATGGTGTGAAAGGTCAGTTTTAGTGCAGTTAAATTACAGATTTAAAATCTTAGGGAGCAATATTTCAAAAAAGATTGTGAAATGATGCTTTCAGCTCCTCCGTCCTAGAGAACCCCAATGTTGATTCTGTTTTCTCCATCTCTCAGGCACTTTCTCAATTTTGCAAATTCTTGCTGGAACTGTTGCACACTTTTATGAAGTTGCAGTCTCTCATTCTCTAGTTTATGGATCCTTTCCTTTGCCCCTTTCATTTACTACATGTACTCAGTAACCTTCATTGTGGAGATATAGAAGTAGCAGTAATGAATCATAAAGTCTTGTTACCTTTGCAGCTTCTTGGAATGAGTTGTATCATTTTGCTCTGCTAGCTCTTCTTCTATATTTTAATCAGCATCACCACCTTTGAGATGTTTCTGCATCTTTTTCTCAAGGTGGTGAGCAGATTTAGCCATTCTTCCAAGGACATACCGTGCCTGATTATTATTTCTCTTTCTCAGTTGTCACCTGACTCAAGTAAAAATAATCTTAATGGAACTCTGAAACGTCTAAATTCTGCCTTCTTCCTGTTCTACTCCTCTCATGGTACTGCTCTGCTACCTACCCCAATAAAGGAGAACTAACAACTTAAAATGCCCTGTTCAAAAATTTTAAGTAACACTTAACTTTTAAACGCCTGAACAGCAAATGTAACTTTTCTTGTCGGCATAGTAAACACTGGCATTTTTATCCATTTGAATAATCAAAGTGGTACTTTCCTTGCCTCCTTGGTTGCAAAGATTTGAACTGCTTCCTGCTGAAGGTCCACAGTCTGGGCCCAGCTCATGCTCTATTGAGATGGTTGCAAGGCCTAGGGTGACCAGATCACCAAAGAAAAATATCGGGACGCGGGGGGGGGGGGGGGGGTGACGTGGGGGGGGGGCGTCGCGGGGGGGGTGACGTGGGGGGGGCGTGGCAGGGGGCGGGGCCAAAAAAAAAAAAAAAAAAACTTCCTCCGCAAGTGCTGGAGGGAGGCCCGGGAGACTCAGGGGAAGCGCGGGGCCGGGGTGAGTAAGAGTCCGGCCTGGTCCCGAGCAGGCAGGACTCAGTCGGGTGGTAAGGAAAGGAGGGGGGCGGTCCGCGGGGCCAGGCGGCGGTTGTTCTCCCCCCCGGGCAGCGGGACTCGGGAGCAGCCGCTGCTGCAGCTCCCACTGCCGCGGGGGAGGAAGCGGCCATGGCGCTCCGCGGCTGCGGCTCTGGCGCCCCCGAACCCCCCGAGCCGGGGCCTGCTGCGGGGACCCAGTAGCGCGCACGCTGGGCCCAGCCCCTGGCCAGCGTCTGGGCTGCTGCCCAGCTGGTGCTATCCCGCGGCGGCCCCGGAGTGGGGGCAGCAGGCCCCAGCCCCCCCGTCCCGCAGGGGAACGAACGGGGCTGGGCGGCCGATGCCTCCACCCCGGGGCCGCCGCGGGATAGCACCAGCTGGGCAGCCCAGACGTGCCTAGCCAGGGGCTGGGCCCAGCGTACGCGCTGCTGCAGGCCCCGGCTCGGGGGGTTCGGGGGCGCCAGAGCCGCCGAGCGCCATGGCCGCTTCCTCCCCCGTCGCCTGGCCCCGCGGGTCGCCCCCCTCCTCTCCCAACCACCCGAGTCCTGCCTGCACTGGGCCAGGCCGGACTGTTACTCACCCCGGCCCCGCGCTTCCCCTGCGTCTCCCGGGCCTCCCTCCAGCGCTTGTGGAGGGAGGGGGAATGGTGAGCCCGGGGAAGAGGCGGGGATTCGGGGAGGGAGCCAATCGGGGGAGGAGGGGGCGGAGTCGGGGCGGGGGGGGGGGGGCGAGCACTTCCGGGCTTGAGGCTCGGGGCATTTCCTTGTTTGTCCGGTTGTCCCGACCGCATGTCGGTCGGGACGCGGGACAAACAAGGAAATATCGGGACGGTCCCGATAAAATCGGGACGTCTGGTCACCCTAGCAAGGCCGACCAGCCTCTCCTGTGTCATTGTGGAGCGTAGATGTGTTTTTATTAACTTCAGCTTGGAGAAGCTGCGTTCTCCACTGGCAACTGTTACAGGAAGTGTTAGAAGTATGCGCAGAGCAATAAAAGCATTTGGAAAGAGGGTGGTCATTTTATTTGTGCACATGTATTCCAGTGTGAAGTTCCTCTGCCAAATTCTTTGCACTCTTCAGAATGTTTTGAAATCCCTCATCTGACTGGTAAGACTGTAGGTATGACTTTGCTTTGTCCAGTTGTTCCATTTTTCTAGATATATCAAAGTCAACACCCTTGAGTCTCTTGCTTACAACATTTATTTCAAACAGTATGTCATGCCACAACACTAAGCCACACAGAAATTTGAAGTTCCCAGATGTTGCTTAAAATTTGCCATTGATGAGTTGATGCCGAGAAAAATACATAGATGCTTTGAATTACATTAAAAAATTCAGCAGCCTCACTAGAAGCTGATTCTGCATCACTGACTACCCAGTTCAATGAATGAGAACTGCATGGGACAAAAAAAGCTTGAGGGTTTAACTCTCGGATCCATGTCTGCACTCCTCTGTTCTTTCCTCTCATGTTGGCACCATTATCGTAGCCCTAACCTCTCATATCAGCTATCGCAATTCCCGTATCTTAAAGCTTTTTAAGAAGCACATTTGTCATACCAGCTCCTGTAGTATCATAAGTGTCAATAAATTCTAGAAAATGCTCTCTGACAGTCACCATTGCAGGGACATTTTCACTAGGTTCTGTTGTTGTTACAAAACGCACCGTTAAAGTAATTTGTTCCGTATGGCTGATGTCAGGTGTGCAGTCCAGAATAACAGAGTCATATCTTGCTGACTTTAGATCTGCCACAATCTTTTGTTTGACTTTTGTTGCCAGTAACTGCATGATCTCATTTTGAATTATTTTTCCAAGGTAGTGGTGTGTACATTTCTTGGGTGGTGCCTCTTCTTAGATGCTCCTGGAGTACAGCATCAAACTCAGCCATCAGCTCCACAATTTTAAGGAAGTTTCCATTGTTTGGCACATACAGCTGATCTGAAGTGCCATGCAGTGCTAGGCTTTGGGTTGCAAGCATTCTCACAATGGCAATGAGCCTTTTCAGAACATTTTGCCAGTAAAGAGACTGTGATGCAATCTTCTCTTGATGCTGATCATCTATGATGGCCTTTAACCTTATTCTCATCTCAAGCTCCTTCCACCTATGGAATACTCTCTGGTGATTTGCTGTTTTCTCATGGCATGCCAGATTTCTAGCCAGATTTTTCTAGTCCTTTGTTCCTGTAGAACCCAATGTGGCTGGAACATTAGACTGGAAGAGTTTGCAACAAAAACAGTACGTGAAATTCTGGGGTTTTGAATATATAAGCCATGGCCTCGCCACTTTGTCACCATTGGGGATTTCACGCCAGTAATGTGTTGGATGGAAACTTCTATTTTCATTGTCTTTGGGGAACATGAAGTTTTTCACTTGCTGTGGCCCATGCAGTACAAGGAAGTCCTTCAGGCTACTGCTCAAGTGGGTCCACAGTCCTGGATCATCTAGACTTAAGGAACTAAACTCAGCAGCAGCTGTTTCTTGCGCCTCCACCACACTCTTCACTGATCTACACTTTACTTCAGGAATGTGCATGGTTACATCTATTTGAGATGGAGATATGGATGCTGCAGTAGCTGCCAGGTCACCTGAACTCTAACTGGAAGATCGGGCATCTCCTCACCACTCACACTCTCACTGGGGCCGGAAGGCTCACCGTGAACATTTGTGTATATGTATCTCAGGAGAGCTCCTTCTTGCTTAGATAGAAAAGGTTCCTTTGCGTGCTTTCTTTTTCTGAATGCTGCCCCAGAGGGACATTTCCTTCTTTCACTCATGACTGCTGTTCTGTGCCAGTTAGAGTAGCCCTCAACACTTAATTGAAGGGGACAAATAAGCAGGCTGGCAGCAGGGCCTGAGTGAGGGAAGATATCAGCATCTTAAGGGCCTAACTGGCTCCTACTATTTCAGTTGACTGCCTGTTCTCCTCAAGTGGGTTCAGGGAAGCAGCAGGAAACGGGAAGCTCCCTGAGAAGCTGGTGTTAATCAGTCCAGACTCCTGGGGCTGCTAGAGCGGTACATAAGAGGCTCCTCCTCCTCTCTTTCCCTGCAGCTCCTGCTGCTTTCTGTTATTCCCTCTCACCTTTTCGCCTGCCTGCCTGTTATGTCTCTTGTGCCCTCCTTCCTCCAGCACAGCACTCCACATCTCTGTGCACCTAGAGCAGAGCGAATACATATGCACCAGCAGCAGACACAATTTTCTACACTCTGGGTCCTAGTGGCGCCCCCCTCCCCCTCCCCTCTGCACGGTCTGGCACCTGAGGCAGTCGCCTCATGGTAAGGCCAGCCCTGACATTTACTACTAACTAACCAGGATATGTATAGTGTCAAAGGTGGTGCAGCTCCGTAGCACCCTCTGCAGGGCCAAGAGAAGTGCTGCAGGCAGTCTCTGCCTTAATCCACAAGTTGTGTGGCCCCCTGCTGGGAGCAGGGCAGCTCATGCGGTAAGCTCAGCATCAGTCTCTAAACAGTTAACTAAGGGTAACAAAGCTCAGAATTTGTGTGTCTGTGCCTTTAAACTAAAACCAACCACCCTCCAAAGGCAAGTACTTAGTTGCCGTGCTTGAGGGCTCTGAATTCTGGGCTAACGCTGAGAAGCTCCTCCTTCTCCATCCCAGTTTAATTGCCCCTGAGAAGAAGCACGCAAGCCTCCTTAACAGTCTGGCTGGTCAGCATCTCCTCCTGGCCCTTCTAGGTCTCTGGAGGACTATCTTGTTGGTAGCATGGTCTGAGAGTGTTTTCCTTGAGGAGTGGGCTGTAAGCGCAATGACGCCTCCAGCAGGGGGCAGAGAAAGTCTGATAAACCTCACCACGCATGGGCTGTTCTCTTCTCTCTCTCGCATGGTGCATACTTCTCTTATCTTCATGGAGATAAAGAACAGCAAATACCATTTCTTTGGCCATACAAAGTGCCAGTCTCCCCAAGAATTATTCTACCCATCCTGACCTGTGATCAGGAAGGAGGAGTCTGGTCATTCAAAATGTCACCAAGTATTCTGGAGTGGAAAGTCAGTTGAAATACACAGAAATAGTTCTAGGGAGTGCTTTTAGGAAGGTCAAGCAGAATGTGACAATGTCAGCTACAATACCTAGTTTCAGCCTCCCTATGTCGCAAAATCTGGTACAATCAGTGTTTGTATACTCCCCTGCT
Organism: Chrysemys picta bellii; assembly: GCF_011386835.1. Classification (NCBI taxonomy): domain Eukaryota; kingdom Metazoa; phylum Chordata; order Testudines; family Emydidae; genus Chrysemys; species Chrysemys picta. Next base: position 115,548,348 of record NC_088797.1, on the reverse strand, counting down.
ACATAATGTGACAATGTGAACTGCATCAGTCTACGGTGAACAGAATTTGGCCCCATATCTAGATGTTTTCAAAGCACATTTGTCCATGCTATTTTTAGTATTTGTATTATTTAGAAATGTGCAGGTTTATTAATTTTAAATTAATTATTCTTGCAAAAATGACAATAAAGTTGACCATTTTTACATAAAAACTATTGGTAAATTTCCACCCTTTAGGATTGGTACAAATTTAATTTCCAATCAATCATACTGACTATGCCAGTTTATTAGTCAATAACTCCAAATACGTATGCATCCACTGCAGTTTAAAAATGTCACTTGTCACTACATCAGTATGGAAGGAAAGCAGTCTGAGAATTTGCAAACAAATGAGTGAGGTCATCTGGAATATATCAGTACTTAATCAAATTGGGAGGGCTGCACTTTCTAATCAAGTAGTTACCCTATATGGCTTCCTGAAATTTGAGGGATTGAATGTGGCCACGTTCAACACACCTGAGGAAATTCAGATTTAAAGGGGCAGCTTTAGACAAAAATGTGCAACTGGATGGACTAGTCTTAAAATAATGGCTTTCCCAATATGTGTTCTACTCCTTTGGCAAGTTTTTTCTACAGAGAGATAATTGAAGAGAACAGGGACTTGCTTTGAATGATCAAAGCTTTGGCTCTTGTCAGCTAAGAGAAGGGTGTGCCAAATGCTGAGTCTTCACTTGGCAGTACCTGTATTATAAGGCAATACTTTTCATTTCAAACTTCATCTCCAGTGCCTAATATAGCTATATTTCTAATGGGATACAATCCTTTCAAAACAAGGTGTATTTTACTCCACCTCCAATTAACGTGGCCATTATTTAGACATATACACCTTTTAAAAGAAGATGAAATGAAGAGTTCTACAGCCATCTGCAGAAAATTCCCTGAGATTGTGCAAAAACATGATGTGCTGCTGAATACTTAAGATGTCAGAGCCAAAGCAAGAGCAGAGGGAGTGGATCAGATTATAAGAGAGTGACATGGATTAGGACAAGGAGATTAATAAGTGTGGACATTATACTTTACTAGTCTCTGGATTCTGTTCAGATAATCACTTGGTTCTAGTTTCTAATATTTGAGCATCATACTAAAAATAAATAATGGGCCAGTTCACACATCATGCAGCTTGCACTGTTATTCTGAAGAAAAACAAAACATGTGTCTTAAAAGTATAAATCCTTCCTCAGAATCAATGTTGACTGAAATTACTAACTAGCAAAATTCATTCTCCACTTTCAATAAATTTTCACAAATTAAGTGACTTTGTCAGTCATGCAGTGTCAAACTTCAAAGAGTAGCATAAAGAGGAAATAAATAAATGCTTTAAAATATTGCTTGTGTTTGAGTAAGAAAATTTCCAAAGGGGTTGTGGGAAGAGATAAGATGTGCCTTTATTTAAGTTTCACCAATGTTACCTCGGGGGGGGGGGGGGGGGAAATGGACACTATAATCTGTTTTCTGATTAAGCTCACAGAAAGTGTAGGACCAGTGTAGGAAGCAGAAGATCGTTACCACATTGTAGTTTTAAATACCGAACTGAGCAATTATTTACATACAAATGATTAAGAGGAATTATTAATAGAGAAACTGGGGTGGAGGGGGTGGAGGTCAAGGGAGTGTTTTCTCAAGTTTTGATTACCTGGTCCACAACTATAGGGGCTCTGAAATGTGCTTGGGATCTGCCAGCAGATCTCTAACTAGAAAGAAAGATGTTCTATGTATTGATGTCTAGGGGACAGAGCAATGGACTGGGCGCCAGGAAACTTGGGTTATATCCCCAGCTCTGCTAAATACCTATTGTGTGACTTTGGTCAAATAATTTCACCTCTGTGCTTCTTCTTCCCCTCCCAGTCTTGTGCAATTTGAGATTAAATTCTTCAGAACAGGGACTGTCCCCTATCAGTTCTGTTGACCTAACTGTATCTATAGTGGGGGTTAGGACATCTAAACTATGGTGTTTAGGACATGACATTTTTCACAGCCCTGAGTGACATGGCTAAGTGGGTCTAATTTTTAAGTGTAGACCAGGCCTCAGAAAGGGGAGCCAATTTCATCTCCCTGATTCTCTGCTTGACATCTAGTGCCGGTTAAATCAGCTTCGGGGCTGCTCTTAAACTGCTTCAGTTGGCAATGGCCCCCACTCCTCCATCCTACATCTTCCCATCTTGCCTCTGATACTTCCCCAGTGCAGGGTGGTATGGGGAGGGTGTAGTAAGCACTGTCTCTGCCTGTTCAATGCCCAGTAGGGAATTACCCAGTTAGGGGAAATGATGTGCAAAGTGAGAATGGAAGGGGCAGAGAATATCTCCCCTGCCAAGGTGAATGGAGAGTCTGGCCCCTCCTCTTACTCACCCTTCCCCCCTTCCAATTAGGGCCTAAGATATGTTTAGTTATAAAAGAAGCATTTTACTCATAGTGTGTCATGTAGCTAGAAACTGCTGCAAAGTGTAAACATTTGTCTCTGGCTGTAAAAGAGCTGTATTAATGAGGCAATGCAGTGCTGCAGGAGTGTGGGCTGTTCATCCTGTGAAGTCAGCTATGGGCATAATCTTTGATGCAGTTGATTTGCTCCTGGGACACTACTGTATTTGCATTTGAACACGTCTTAGAGGCCACATTTTGGGGCTATTTCTACCAATGTGCCTCTTTAGCAATCATCAATATTTTGCACACAAAATGCCACTTGCACCATTTGTGCGCCTCTCTCAGAAATTACATTGTAGACACCAAAACCACTTGCACCTATTATTTTATATGCTAAAATCCACCTATGACAAAATGACTTTTGAACATTGAGACTTGAATATAAATATCTACTGGGGGGGGAGGAGGGGGCAGAAATTACCATCGGATTTAAGATCTTTAAAGAGAATTTCATAGGAAAAATTAAAAACATATTAAAATATAATGCCATTTGCCAGTCACATGACTTCTTCTTGTCAAATATGCTTACTAGTGAAGATATTTAAGTTTAAACGTTTGACCGTTGACAGCTTTCTCTCCTACATCAGCCCAAATACTAATTTTAAACTAGTATATTTTCTTTAGCGTTAGATATCAACACATGATCATCACAGAAGTTAGACCTACAGAGAGAGGTCATTTAGTCTGTTCCCCTGACATTGCTCCCTATTGTACATTTGCAAGATCTACATTGTTAAAATGTCTCAAGCAACAGGATTTCTACTACTTCTCTTGTAAGATTATTTCACAGTGCATCAGACATTTTTTCCTGATAATTAGCTTAATTTCCCCCTGTCTTAATTTCATTAAATTAGAGTCACACTTTTTTCTTTTACTGAAGAACAGAACTAAAGTACACATCTCCAATCATCTCATACTTCCCCAGCTTTTTATGACCTTTCCAAAATAATTGCCAGTGGTAAAGAAAGATTGTTAGTTTAAAGTGAGGTTCCACACTGAAATATCTGTTTGTAAAATTGCCATTTTTTCACTCCGCATGTGTCACTGAATTATCTCCATATCAAATGTATTCAGCTGGCAAGTAAAACAATGTTTTCTAACTGCCAACTCTGCAAACTCAACTGAGATCTTTCCATTTTGTGCATCATCCCCATCATAAACATTCTGCAGGAAAAACCTTGCCCTGAATGACATCTGGACAAAGCCCTTGCCTGCCATGGGTTTGCACAGGTGTAAGTAACTGCAGCTTGGTAAACAATCCTGTTGATGATGCTCAAGATGGACCAGAATTTGCAGCTCCGTCTCCTTCAGAGTTGGCCCAACAAGGCTAAAAGAACAAAGCACGTGGAATTGTTAGTCACACTGCTTAAAGCACAACTGGCAGGCACCTCAGATACTATGGTTAAGAGGGAAGTATAAGAACCTATAGAACAAAATATGAGTAAAAAGCAATATACATTTTGCTACTAAAGTCAATAGTCTGAATACATATGGGCGAGCAGATCTGTTGAAAAAGGAGAATAATTTTTACAGTAACCTTTTACATCTTAATAGCCCAGGATGCATATTGTATTTCCCAGCTGCTTTATCTATGTATCCTCTTTATTTCTGTTTTTAGCCACCATTAATTTCTTCTCCTTTTCAGCTATGCTCTTAGCGCATCCATGCATCCTTCTGTCGATGCCTTCCTTCTCTCACTGATATTCAGTGTATGTTATCATTCGAGCAAGTACAGGGCTTCTGTGATCACATTCCATAGAGGAAGCATTTACCAACCATCTCACTATGGAGGCACAAGTTGCAGCTCCTTAATTAAGATTAAGTTTTGCACTTAAAGTAGAGATTCAATGTCTTTGTTATGTACCAAAAAAAAGCATACCCTAGCCAAAATTACAGTATTTACTCTGAGTATGGAATTAATTTTCTTAGAGTTTACAAGTAAATCTGTTAATTAGTTTAGGAGTTAAAATACATTAAAGATGAGACCCTTAAGGAACTTTCCACCTAGGGCCAGGCCTTTATTTTGTCCTGAATGATCTGAATAACAAAATAACAGAGACTTTAAATTTACTAAAACCGTGTGTATATGCTACATTTGAAGAATTTTCTTTACAATTAATGATCATTTCCCCTCATCATTCCTCACAACTGAAAGTTTCTTCTTCAGTAGGGCTAACTAATAATGTTCTTCTACCAAGAATTCTATGAAGAACTATCCTCTCTCTAAATGGTTGCCATCTCCCGTTGTTCTCAATGGAAATGAAGTCACAGGCTGCCTTCAAGTGGCAATTTTGAGACTGGGACAGAGTGTTTCTTTCCACTCCTGACAGCCTAGGGGATCACCAGCTGAGGGCAGCATGGCTTCATTCCCATTGTAAACAATTAGAGGGGATGACCATTTTGAAAGAAGGCATCAGGTTATGAGCTCAGTACCACTGAGAACAATGGGAGATGAGAATCAGTTTTAGAGAGAGAGCAATCTTCATGAGTTCCTCAGATGGAGAAGATTTTATGCGCCAGCCTGTACTAACAGATAAGGGCTAGGATATAGGATGCTCCTGGCTAATAGGACCAAATTTAGTTCACAAAATCTGCTGGAATATGGAATAACATACCCCCATATCCATTAGAATCATTTTAGCAAGTCATACATCTATCTTAGGGCATGATCTAAAGCTATTGCAGTGAATGCAGTCTTTTTGTTGAATTCAGTTGATCAGGTCTTTCACTTTTCCTCACAAAGGCTCGGTCCTGCAGGGTGCTGAGTGATCTGGCCCCAGTCCTGCAAAACACTTAATTGTGTGCTTACTGTTAGGCACACGAGCAATCTATTAACTTCAATGGAATTACTCACATTTATAATAATACCTATCTCATAGAACTGAAAGGTCATTGAGTCCAGCCCCTTGCCTTCACTAAATGACCAAGTACTGGTTTTTGCCACAGATCTCTAACTGGCCCCCTCAAGGATTAAACTCACAACCCTGGGTTTAGCAGGCCACTGCTCAAACCACTGAGATATCCCTCCCCCCCTGTTTAAAGCTGTGCCTAAGTACTTTGCTTGTTAGGGACCAGTGTGCTCAGCCACTTGCAAGATCGAGCCCTGAATCAATCTTTCCAGATTCTTAGTCATTGTTATTGTTGTTCTCTGAATTACTGTCAGTTTGTCTACATCTGCCTGGATTTGAGGTACCTTTACATTTACCCTCAAATGCATGTACACAACTGGAAAAAAAGGGTTACTAATCTGTTCTCTGTGGTTCGTCAAGATGTGTGGCACATGTGCATGACCCCAGTGCACTAGAATCACAGATTTTTACCATAGTGGTAACCATTGGGGTTGAGCAGGTGCCCTCTACTGTCGTGTGCTGCCGCATCATGGAGTAAAGGGAAGCTCCCCCGCTCCACCAGGCCCTTCCTCAGTTCCTTTTTATCAGACAGATGATGATATAGAGGGGAGGGAGGATGGCTCATGGGATGGACAGGCACAACACATCTCGAAGGACAACAGCTACAGTACAGGTTAGTAACCATTTTTTCTTTGAGTGATTGCACATTTCCATTCACTTCAGGGAACTCACAAGCAGTTCAAACTGGAGGTGAGATTCAGAGTCTACCTGAACAGGATGAAGAACTGGTTGTCCAAAATTGGTATCACCTTTGGAATGCTCAGCATAATGAGTAGTAAAAGTATGTACGAATGACCAAATTGCAGCTCTACAAATATATTTTATAAGTACTAAAACCAAAAAAGCTGTGTAATCTGCATAAGATCTTGTAAAGTGAGCCACCACCCTCGCTGGAGGATGTACATTTGCAATATCACAGCACAGGCAGATGCAGGATGAAATTCAGGACAAAATCATCTGAGTCAAGTCTGAAAGGCCTTTCGTTTTGTTCACAACTGAGACAAACAGCTGGGATGACCTAAAAGATCTAGTGCCATCCAAGTAAAAGGCCAGCACCCTTCTAACATCTAAATTATGGAGCCTTTCCTCATCGTTATGAGAATGGGGCTTAGAAAAATAATATTGGTAATGTTGGGGCCATGCTGGACCTATGAGAATCATGTGAACATGATCTTCCTTGAACTCCAGCAACACCTGGCAAAGGAGTGGAATGGGATGGGAGGCATACATAGGATTGCATTTCCAAGACAGGAGGAAAGCATCCATCTGAGATCCCTGACTGTGCCTGCCCTGGAACACAAGAATTGGCACTTCCTATTGGGACGAGTAACAAGCAGGTCTGTGTGAGGGACCCCCCACCCATGTTTGAAAACTGAATCTCGATTAAAGAAATGATTTAGTCATGGAGGTCATGGATCCTGTGACTTTACCAGACCTCCATGACTTCGACTTCAGCTGTCAGCGGCGGGGGTGGAGCTGGGGCTTGTAAACCCAACTCATGGCTTCGGCCAGAGCCGGGGTTTGCACTACCCTCACAGCTGCAGGAAGAGATTGGGCTGTGTGCCCCACCACCATCATGGCTAAGGCCAGGGCTGGAGCCAGGGCTCTGCACCCCCCCGTCACCCGTGGACATGGCCGGAGTCGAGGCTGTGAACTCCCCCTACCCCCCCTGGCTTCGGCTGGTGCTGGAGCCTGGGCCATGCCCCCCATTCCCCACAGCTTCAGCTGGAGCCATGGCTGTGAGCCCCCTCATCCCCCCCCCATGGCTTTGGCTGGAGCTGGGTGCCCCCACCCATTCCCCTTGACTTCAGCTGGAGCCAGGGCTGAGGGCCCCCTCCTCACCCCCCCACAGCTTTGGCTGGTGCTGGGGCAGTGCTGCCTCCCACCCATGGCTGTGGTGTGGCTGGAGCTGGGGCTGTGTCCTCCCCCAGCCCTCTCTTCCCCCCCCCCAATTATTTTTAGTAAAAGTAACAGACAGGTTAAGGCTACCGTGAATTTCTGTTTATTGCCTGCAACCTATCCGCGACTTTTACTAAAAATAACTGTGACAAAATCTTAATCTTACTCATGATAATCAGCATGAGACACTACTCAAAATCTCTGCTGAATGATCTACTCAAGCAATCTGCGAAGCATCTGAACACCAAGAAAGTAGGAGGCTTCGAGATGTAGTCATTGGTGCTTCAAAACTCCTAAAGTCATTTAGCACTTCTGCCATTTCCACTTTTTCTGTTATTGTCTCCCGCCCTCCCACCCCCCGAGTAACAGGCCTACCCTGTCGTTGGTCTTCCTCTTGCGTCTAATGTATTTGTAGAATGTTTTCTTGTTACTGTTTATGTCTCTAGCTAGTTTAATCTCGTTTTATGCCTTGGCCTTTCTAATTTTGTCCCTACATGCTTGTGTTGTTTGTTTATGTTCATCCTTTGTAATTTGACCTAGTTTCCACTTTTTGTAGGACTCTTTTTTGAGTTTCAGATAATTGAATATCTTCTGGTTAAGCCAAAGTGGTATCTTGTCATACTTCCTAACTTTCCTACACGATGGGATAGTTTGTTGATACCCTCAAAGAATTCTAATAGATTGGTAAAGCATGACTTCCTTTTACAAAAACTATATTCACTCTTTCCCAACATATTATATTCATCTGTGTCTGATAATTCTGTTCTTTACTATAGTTTCAACCAATTTGCCTGGTACTGAAGTCAGGCTTACCGGCCTGTAATTACCAGGACACCTCTGAAGCCTTTTTTAAAAATCAGCATTACATTAGCTACCCTCCAGTCATCTGGTACAGAAGCTAATTTTAAGGGACTGGTTACATACCACTACGGTTGCCAACTTTGTATTTGCAGAAAACCGAACACCCTTGCCCTGCTCCCTGCCCCGCCCCTTCTCCGAGGCCATGCCCCCGTTCACTCCTTCCCCCCTCCCCCCATCGTTTGCTCTCCCACACCCTCGCTCATTTTTACCAGGATGGGGTAGGGGTGCGATGGGGTGAGGGCTCTGACTGTGGGCTCTGGGGTGGGGCCAGAGATGAGGGGTTTGGGGTTCAGGGGTTTGGGGTTTGAGAGGGGGTGAGGGCTCTGGGGTGGGGCTGGGGATGAGGGGTTTGGGGTGGAGGAGGGGGCTCCGGGCTGGGGCAAGGGGTTGGGGTGTGGGAGGGGGTGAGGGTTCTGGCTAGGGGTACAGACTCTGGGGTGGGGTTGGACATGAGGGCTTTGGGGTGCAGGAGAGGCTCCAGATTGGGGTATGGGCGTGGGCACCAGGCTGAGGCAGGGGATTGGGGTGTTGGAGGGGATACAGGCTTTGGGGTGGGAGTGTGGGCACTGGGGTGGGGCCAGAAATGAGGGGTTCAGGCTGCGTGCAGGGGATCTGGGCTGGGGCAGCGGGTTGGGGTGTGGGTGTGAGGGCTCAGGCTCTGGGGTGGGGCTGGGGTGCAGTAGGGGGCTCAGGGCAGGGGATTGGGGCACGGGAGGGGGTGAGGGCTCCAGGCGACGCTTACCTCAGGTGGCTCCTGGGAAGCAGCAACATCTACCTCCAGTTCCTAAGCGGAGGTGCAACCACGTGGCTTTGCATGCTGCCCACGCCTACAGGCATTGCCCTTTCCACTCCCATTTTCCCTTAAAAACATGAAATGATTTGCCTTTATCTCAATAAAGTTTTCAGGACCACATAAATTTGGTTTTCTTCAGGGAAAGTGTGAGCTATAAAATGATTTTGGCACCACTAGTATAAATGTCAGTTTTGTCGCATTCATTGTCCCTTTGGTTCTGTGTCCAATATCTAGATTGCTTGTCACAAACAGCTCTGAAACTCAGTTCCTTCAGGGTAAATGACACCGCTGCTGCAATTCTGGAAATAGTTTGTGTGGTGGTGTACTTCATAAAGATCTACACTATTTCCCCTTCTGAGAATTGTCAGATTTTGAGACTATTCTTTATATGAACTTTTGTATTCCATTGATCTTCCATTGCACTTTAAAGACCTACATGCCCCAGAGCCTAATGCATGAGTTATTTCACAAGTATATTGCTATAGTAATGATACTCTCTACCCATCCTGTTGAGTAGCAATACTAAGACTGCGAGACTTTAATGTTTAAAAAAAACCTCTGACAATGCTATCTGAAAAGTTAGTCTGGGATTTTTAAAGGCGCCTAAGGGAGTAGGCACCCCAATTCCATTGAATTTCAGTGGGAGTTAGGTGGCCAAATCTCATTAGCTGCTTTGGAAATCCCAGCCTATATATTCAGATAGCACTGCTTTAGAAACTTCCCTGTGTGTATATATCTGGTCCGATTTTAAAAGGCGTGAGCACCTCTGTAAATGAAACCTATAATATTTTGAGTTGAATAAATCCATCTTTTTTTCTGGAGAAAATATTTTTTTCAAAATTCATAGGTGTTGTGATTACATTATTCTCATTTATAAAGATCCATATACTTTCCTTACACTATTTTTTGGTTTTGTTTTGTTTTGAGGGTGGGCTCCTTTCTCTCTCTTTTCTTTTTTCTTCTTTTTCCTCCTGGCTTCATTTCCTGATCACAAGCTATTCACTCTGCAAATGTATCCATGAGAAGAAAAGAGGGGGTAGAAGTGGTAGTCAAGTGATATGCTTTATTTTATACCAAGTCAAACAATTTAGCTTTCAGATAACAAGAAAATAAAATGTAATGTACATTGTCAAAAAGCTGACACTCTAAACACCAGAAAATATTAAAATCTATTGTCAAGAAAAATAAAAAGCATGAATCACTCCATCTCACGACATTTCAAAACTGCTATACACAGCACAAATTATAGTGTGTTTGATGGTACCAGAGATAATAGTACTTGAGAGTTCTTCTCTGAGCACCCTGTATTGCTACTAAAAGGGTTGAATTGTCTTGGCTTACGGTATATAGGTGCACAGAAAAGATTAAGGTTCTGTAAGGTCATGATAGCTAAAAATAAAAACAGTCACAAGAACAGAATTATTGTTAATAACTTCAGTTGGAGAAATATATAATTTCACATTTCATATTTTGTACCCTTGTTGCAATCCTAAATTTTATACACTTTTAAAATATTTCTTAGTTTTCTTAGGGGAGGGATAGCTCAGAGGGTTGAGTATTGGCCTTTTAAACCCAGGGTTGTGAGTTCAATCCTTGAGGGGACCACTTAGGGAGCTGGGGCAAAATCAGTACTTGGTCCTGCTAGTGAAGGCAGGGGGCTGGACTTGATGACCTTTCAAGGTCCCTTCCAGTTCTAGGAGATAGAATCTGTCCAACAGGCTGTCTAGTTGTTGTTCAATAATGAACAACTATAATACATTATATTTTAACTTCATCTACTGTTTAGTCTTCAAAAGCAAATAATGTGTTTTTCCATTGCTATATAGAAAATTCATATAGATGAAAGAAACTTGAGTCAGAAATGGTCTTTGTGATATTATTCAAATTATTATTGGCTGAGCAGTAAAATTATATCTTCTTCAAATGATTGCACGTTTTCCCCCCGTTAGGTGTGTATGCACCCGTCCACCAGAGTAGATTTTTCCCTTATCAGTACCTGTCGGGGTGGCACAAGCACCCTCTGCTGCCTCATGCTGCTGCACAATGGTATAAAGGGCAGAGCTGCCGGAGACTCTCCCCAAGTTCCTTCTTACTATCCATGATCAGTAGTCAGAGCTCATCAATTTGCTCATCAATTTGCTACAGCAAGTTTCTTGAGAAATTATCTTCCTTACTGTGAATTGTGGTATTCATTAGTTAGATTAGTACAGGTTTTGTTTGTTGTTGTATTTTTGTTGTTCATAGAGCACCAGTTCCCTCTTATTTTTGGGATGCCAGTGCCCGGATAAAAATGCCAGTGTTTACTATGCAAACAAGTAAAGTTACATTTGCTGTTCAGGCGTTTGAAAGTTAAGTGTTACTTAAAATTTTTGAACAAGGCATTTTAAGTTGTTAGTTCTCCTTTATGGGGGTAGGTAGCAGAGCAGTACCATGAGAGGAGTAGAACAGGAAGAAGGGAGAATTGAGACCTTTCAAAGTTTTGGTCCAAGCGAGGGAGCATTTGGACTCCCCACCTCAGGTGCCAAAATGTTGTGGGCCGGCCCTGGTTAATGTTATTTTTCAAGCTCCAATCAGTGCCAGCCCAGCCTACTGCATGTAAATTGTCAAAAATTATCAGTGCAATGAGTATTCTGATTGAGAGTGGGTAGCTGTTGCACCACTATTCACAGCAGCCCTGGACAGCAGCTTTATGGGATTTTTGGTATAAAGCCCTATCTGACAGTGTTGTGCTGTGCTTCCAGAAACAGTGTCTTATTTATTCACATTCAGTGCTGTCAGCTGAAAAGTGAGGCAAATTAGTGAGTATCTGCACCACAGGTTTGAAAAGCTTCTGCATAGCTTTGGAAACCCGACAAAGAGTTCCTGAGATTTCATAGCATCATACCAACATCACTATGGGGAACCAGTACATAACTGACAGCTCTGTAATTTCATTTACTAGTATAATATTCCTTGAACCTTACAAAAATGCAAAGTGTATCCTTACTAGCAAATCTAGAGTGTTTTGTGTAGTTATAGTCCCCCCACCATTTGCCTGCAAGGATTTTTATCAAAGTGGATTTATAATGTTGATAGAGAGAGGGGCAAGTCATTCGTAGTCTGGGTAAGTTTAGTGAAATCAAAACATAGTCAAAAATCATTATAAATCAGATACATTTGAAGTTGTACTCTGCACTTTATTAAATTTATTGTCTCAGGATCAGACACCTGAAATTCACTGTGTTGGTGAGAGATTCTTATTCTGCAAGGAGTATATTAAAAACCAGTAATATTTCAAGATAGCAACATAAGGGGAAAATAATTGACTGTATCTTGCCTTATGGGAATTGGTTTATAATCTAACCAGAAATCAAACTTAATGACATTCATCCATATGAGATCTTCGTTGGATGTCAAAAATTAAGCCATAGGAGTATAAAGCTAGGTCATAAATCAGTAAGTGAAATTGAATAAATAAATTGGAAAGACCTTTTAAAACGCATGTAAAGAGCTTTTGTCCCTTTTCTATATCTTTCCCCTTTTAGAGTTGTTCCTCCAACAGTTAAATATTTAGCAAGAGGAATGTATAAAATGTACGATTTACAGGAGCTTCTGACATTTATTATATTTTTGATTAACAATTTTATTAGACTTGTCCAAAATATAATTGATTATTTTAGGGGGGTTTTTTTGGTAGTTCTCTGATATCCTGGCATGATCATCAAATAGATCAGGCTATGTAATAAAAGCCATATAGCCAGTAGTAGAACATACTGTCATATAACCATTAGGACTATACTAAGAGCCAAAATGTTGGAGCTAAAAGTATTTTTAATGACTTGAAATTGCTTGAAGTGCTTTCTGAAAGTAGAAAGGTGCTGATTTATTTATCTACTGTACTTACCTAAATTAATTTGTATAGAACTACTTTGGTCTTAATCATCTTACAGTGAAATTTATGTTAATATTTTTAAATGGTGCATCATTTTGTCTGAAGGATATACTTTATTGCAATGACACTGGTGTAAAAACTGTTATTAAAAAAAAAGAACTAAATGAACCAGCCACTAAAACATCATCAAGGACTGCAGTCTTACCTGGACTGCATTCATAGTTTTTACAAGTGACCTTGCAGGAAGCAGTAACATTTCAGTAAAATAATAGCATTTGTTAGCCTGGAAACAATCTATAAAATGAATGCGACTCAGGATATTTTATGTATCCCACAGTTTGTAGCTTTTCCTTTTGACTTTTATATCAGGGCTGGGAACTCGGTGCTGCATCTTCTTTCTCCCTTTTTGCACTGGGTCCCCAGCATCGAAGTATGGCCAATTGCTTGCTTTGTCTGACCCTGACTCTTAGGCTGCTCTAGATGGGATCCTCTGCTTTGCCCCACTCATGATTCAATTACCTCATCCTCTAAAATCACTTTTCAGTTGGAGATTATGGCAGGAAGTGATATTGCTGGCACATCACAGATGCTCTAATATCAAGGGTTTGAATCACTGCTGGAGGACTTGGACCCTTTGATTTTGTACTTATCCTATTCTCAGCTCCCTTCCATTCTGCTTCTCTGTCCCTCAGCAGACCCTCTTTTCCGTTATCCCAACCACTGCAGTGGCTTGCACACAGCTTCTTCAGGTTAGCTGGCAGCATGTTGTCCCATCTTCTTCCCCCACTAACTAGCATTCTGGTGCAGCTTATCCTAGCCAGCTAGCACAGCTCCCAGTCAGGTCCCCCCTTGGCCTACCTCCTGCACAGCTCTGTCCACTGTAACTCCCCCTTCTCCTGAGTGCCTCACTTAGTTTCCCTCTATGTCTTTATATATCTCCTGATAATCCTTGCTCCCCCACACCTTTCCAACTCTGCTCCATCACTACTCCCCTGTCCCTATCATGTAGCTAGATATTTTGCCACACCCATCATCGTGATATCTAAGCTTCATGTGTGTGCTGCTGTCCCCCTCCTGGTGTCACTATCAACCTAACTTCCCAGAGCCACCCTCTTCACCTACATATTCTTTCACTTTGCTAAGTCTTGCTAAACCTGATTTAAGCATTATCTTTTCACTTCTTAAGACTTGGGTTAAAAACAGTTGCATACAACTGAAAGACATTTGGTCTCCATCAAATCTTAATTAGTTTGTCTTATTGCTACATCAAGTTTGCCTTCTATGTAAAAACTAATGTGCTCAGGAAAAGCTGAAAACTATACCAATTCAACGTTAGGTTTATGTGCACTAGGAGTTCTATGTAAGAGTCACAAAATCTTTGCCAACCCTATCCTTGTCTCTAGCTATTATTTTCATCCTTCCTTTTTTCATAAGCACCACATTGCAATAAAATACACCCTAAATTAAAAATACGTAAGTCAGAAGGACTGAGCATATACCTATATACTGTGTCATTGAGATTCATGGGCTGTATGTCTAATTAATCTAATCTAACTAGATGATTTCCCCCACACGCTTTCTATTTTGGAAACAATGTATAAATAAGCAACATATTTTATTTCATCCAGGAGAATGTGTTATGTATTTTTCCCCTTTCTGACTGCCACTTGTGAAGCTGATGTAAACCACTAGGTTTTCCTTCACAAATATTTGGATAGTTTGGAGGGAGGGAGGGTGGACAGAGAAAGTTTCGCAGAATTTCACAACATTTGTTTTAAAAAAAAAAAGGAAAACCTTCCCAATTTTGTCAAATGTTCTACAGTTATTGTCAAATTTACTTAATATATCTCAGAAATAAATAAAACCAGTTTTAGAAGACTGGATTGCTGAGGTGCCTGCTGATGGAACATGTCTTTCACTCCCCAGATCACCTGTTCAGCTCTAGTCCAGGTGAGTAGTGAATGAAAGTTGTTTTGCTTTGATGGCAGTTTAATGTCATATATAAAATAAACCAATGCAGTAATTTAGTAGAACCAGCACCATATTGCCACTAACTGAGACCCTTGTTTGTAGTCTCAACAAAGAGATGGAAGACTAAGTGGGCATAGATGGAGATGTGGCAATGTGGTGTGTTATGTTTCAATTTAATGGACTCTTATTTCAGATTCAGATTTCAAAGTATTTCACATTAAGGGAAACAGCAGACAAATGAAGAATTGATATAAAGTCTCTATGAGAACAGAAAACAGAGATTTGGGGTATGTCTACACTACAAGTGCTACAGCACAGCTATGTTGCTGTAATGCTGTGTATAGACACTTGCCACACTGACAAATGCTTTTAACCTTTAAACATCATTTTCTTCTTGCTGATGTTAAAACAAACCCCTGGAAAAATATATAGTAGTATAAATAAAGCACTTAAAGAATCTTTTCTCAGTAAACGGCTTCCAAGATTCCTTAGTTGATGTGAGATTGCCAGAATAGTGCAAAGTTATTAGAAAAGACATCCTTGAGGCACAAGATTAGAAGTTGGGAAATGTGCATTCAGGGGAAGATTTTCAATAGCACCTAAAGAATTTAAAAGAACAAATCCTGTTAACAAGGGGAGGAACTACCAGGAGCCCAAGTGAAAAAAAATGAAGTTTGGATTAATTAGTGCTAATGGCTTTGCTAGTCTTCTATTTTGATGCGCACAGTGCATATATATTTTAGATTCACCTTTTAAACAACAATTAAAAAACCCATAATTTCTGCTGTATTATACCCTTGTGTGACCTGATAAATGACATTGAGATTTGATCTTAGACAATAGATTTCATGTCTGAAGAAAACCCAGAGAAACAAAATAATGCGGACCACTTCTCAGCATCCACTTAGTTCTCTAGTGGTTCTGCAAGAAAAATCTTTTAATTTTAATATTTGTTGAAAGAAACTTCTTTCATAATCCATAATTATCTTTCATAATCCATAATTATCACTTTCAGAAACCATGTTAAATAATTAGCCTAATGTTTTTTCATGAAATAAAATGGGAAAGGAAACATTCACCGTGGACATCACCTAGTTTATATGTTTTACCATTTCCAGTTAATAATTTTAAATGAGAAATAAAAGTAAGAATTACTTATTGCAAACTGATATCCAGTGTCACTGTTTCAATTTTGTGTGGTACTACCTGCATCACTAGACTTCCTGGCAATGAGGGTTGGTCTACAATAGCTCAGTTGCCTTGTTATTGCAGAAACTGGAGGATGGAGGTACTACTAATGGAAATGGTGTTTGGAGGCTGAATTCTGCTTCCTTCATGGAAACTGACTCCAACTGAAGACTAGGAACCAGAACCGCCACCTCTTTATGAAAAGCAGAATTATACTTGTACTGCTGCCCATGGAGATCTGTGGCTGCAAAAGGGGTGTGGGTTGGATTATATCTTTGTATTTGTTTTAAATTTACCTGCCATTACTTTGTGATCCCTTGTTCTCATATTATGGGAAACAAAATTCCTCACTAGGATTTCCTTTTTACCTGTGTAAGGAACTGCTTCCCCCTCCCTCTTCAAGCTCTCTCCACTGTGATGCTGAGATTACAATGATGAAATTTAGTCTCTGAAAACATAACATAGCAAACGTAATTTACTGTTTGACCTTGAATAATCCCTCCTAACTCATTTCTGGTGTGTTACATACATTTTGTTCAGACTACACAAAATGAAGATTCCCTAGTGAAAAAAAAAAACTACTACTTACTTACATGAACATGAATGAAAATCAGACTCTGAAAAGTGGTTTTCTTTTTACCTTCTGTGAAACCTAGTGAAAGGAAAAACTCTTTTTTGTTTTTTAAATACAACACTGTTAGCTTAGCTCCCACTGTCTGTTGATTATCAGAATGGGGGACTGTATTTTTTACACAGTATATGTATGGAAGGTGGTCTCATGTATTCTTTGGACCTTGTATTTGGCCAATGAACATGATATACCATATTTTTCATTTACTTATCATTTATAACATCATGTATCTCCAACTTTCAGACTTGCAGTAAGTATAGATTTTTAAATTTGTGTCAGAATTTACAGGCACATTTGACAGATTGTCGGAACGTTTTATTGCGATGGATTCTAAAAATCACTTTAATGATAACCTGCTAACTTTTAAGAAAATGTTCGCTATACAGGAATGGACTTGTCACAACCTGAGATTATGTGCATTTTTCCCAGCATGCTACCTGCTAGCTTAACATTTTATACCAAATACAACTATAAATTATCCTGTAAGATCTACAGCTATCAGAAACATTTAAAAGTTTCTTACATTAGTACATTTTAAAGTTTACTAACCATTATATATTATTAATAAAGTAGCTAGTGCAGCTTCTTGCTTTATTGACTACAGGGTAGTAAACTATATATAGAAATATAGCAGATTGACGTGAGTAGCAGACTCCAAAGAAAAGCCAAATAACTTATTTTGATGCATCTATGATTTCTTAAATATTCCACTTGAGAGTCCTTACTAAGAAGTGGTCAGAAGTTGAGCTTCTTTTCTCAAAGATTGTTAGAGGAATTTCTTTAAAGAAGAATATAGATTTTAATGCATAATTTTTTTAGAATGACTATTGAAGTTGAAACTTCATTTCAAGAAGCACTGGGCTTTGTTTAACTATATTTTGAGTATCCAGAGTTACTGAACCAGACTTTGCTTAATTAATAACTATAGGATGTGAGGCAGTTCCAGTGCTGCTTTTTCTATTAACTTGCAATTTCCTTTAGGAAATGAATAAACTGGGGGGTATGGCTGCTGAGAATAAATGTGGTACAACTGTACGTTGCCAAAATTCATTTGAATGAGTTAACAAACATGGCTTATAAATCGACTACACTTTAATTCCCTAACTCAAATGGGACATTTTGTAGAAAAAAAAGGCAGATACATTTTTAAAGTGCTAAATATAGTGTGAATATGAAAGTAAGGAAATCATTTAATTAAAAATAAGCATACTAGTATTATATTTCTAGTGAACTGTTTATCTCTATTCTAATCACATTTATATAAGACTTTGAGGCATTGTTTCAAATTACATTCTTTGTTACTCTGGTGAAACCCCTCTGTGCATTTGTGCTGTTGTCACTGAGAGAAACACCTGGAACACTTTATTATCGGTAGTTTCCTAAGCTTTGTGTTGGATTTTGAAAAGTGGATTACCTGTCACTCTGAACTGAAAAGTCTGAGACACTTCAAAGTCTAAGTCAGTCTGTGATTGTAGTCTTGCTGCAGATAGTTCACATTATCCTCATTTGAGGCATTTACTATAGTACAGGAAAAGAAATCTTGATTGCTATATGAAGGACTTTCATTCTTGTAACAAAAAAATCTGGTTTAGTACTGGATAAAGAATTGTGCTCCTAAGAACTGATTATCCACATATTCATTTTTAGATCAGGTCACCAAATTTAGCTTCTTAAAAATTGTTGGAAGAAGTATTTAAACTTGTCTAAACCATTTTTCTTAAAATATTTGAGTTTAAGGTAACTAGAACTCCAGAAACCACGCACCCATATTTTTGTTGTCATTTGCATTATAAATAAAGAGTAGAAATCTCAATTTTAAAAGTATCCAATTTGCATACATTGGCAAAAAAATTGAAGGGAGAGAACAGCTGAATTACATTAAAAATGTAGGCATCTTATAGTTGTAGTTTAGTCTATTCATGTCAGTATGGCTACCGTCTGCAAGGATTTGTGCTTTAAATGTTCTAGTTTCAGCAGTATATCACTCATCCATAAAATGATGTAGAAGCCTGTAGCATATTTTTTTAAGTAAAATATTTTCATTCCAATTATTATCAGGCAATAGGATTACCACTAAAATGGCTGTTTTGTAGGTTTTTGTGCCTGTTTACACTGCTGTGACTCAAAGGGTTTTTTTGTTTTGCTTTGCTTTGTTGTTAATGAAATATTTCAGGACATATATTCATGACATATATTAGTAGTTTGGGTATACTAGGGAGAGGGGGAAGAGACCACCCTATTGTTTCTGGAAAAACAGCTATTGAGCATGTTCAATAACTTGTTTACAGCTTCTTGATAGTTGATTTATTTCACATAAGGGGAAACCCAAAGAAGTCATGAGGTAACTGGTCAGAAGCAGAACTTTTTAATAAGGTCTTACATGTGGAGTCACACAATAGGCTGTAAAAGATCTCTCAGAGTACAGGTAATGTATTTCACATTTGAAAAAAAAACAAAATATGAGTTTGCATTATCAACTTGAAATGCTAGCCTATGGGCTCGATTCAGTATACTACAATATCTTGCCTGCTGTTAAAGTTGGAGAATGATTCTTAATTTTCATTTCCCTGTTGTATAAAAACAAGTGTTCATTATGCAACTAACACTGCTTCCAATTTTTAGTAATTAGAAGCCTGTAGTTTATGCTTTGTTTATGGTCTTTAATGTCATAGAATCATCATTTATCTGGGTAGCAGTGTAAAACATATTTGTCTTTTGTTTAATTTTGGCTGTGTATAAGCACCTAATCATTTATACACCTGAAATTACTTCTTGTTCTTGATTAACATGTGTTAGTGAGTTCATTTGAGTGTGTCTTGTTATTAAGGCTGCTTTATTAAAGTCACCTTTTAATTTCCTGAGTTAATTAAAGGTTTCTGTTATTTTTACAATCTCCCCAGTTCTATGATGGCAGACATAGTACCTTTTACTCCTTTGGTTTCTTGTAATTTATCACTGCTGTCAGTGAAGTTGTTGAACTATTACTTTGCATTTAAGTAGTAGTAATGAGTGACTGAAACAAATGATGTTATAATGGCTAACATATATATATTTGTAAATGGTATGAAAGCCTTATCTTAAATTCACATTAAACATAGATATTGAAATGAGTAGCAACATTTCATACATGAGGCTTTTATCAGGGATACTCTATAAAGGAAAATGTCAATTTAGCTTTAATTTGGTCAATACCACATTGCTAAATGTATTTTCTACATCCATTATGATTGTAAAATAGTTCTTTTGGAATTTCTGTTGGTTTCCAACATACAGTTTAGATCAAATTGTCTAAAGATTAGCTGTCTATTTGCAGGTGCAATTTGTGCTTGCTTTTTGTATCTGCAGTTGAATTGCAAGTGCAAACATGGCTACACGTACTTCTTACTACCTGACTGCAAGTGAAAATTATGTAGTTAGGGGTAAAAGTTCTCTAATTTTGTGGGCCTAAAAATGGAACTGTGAATTTTGTAGGTGGAGATTGTACATGCCAAAAGAGACTGGGCTTTTGGCCTTTTGAAGTGTTACCTCTCTATGCTGAAATATTTTTTACACTAACACACATTGGTGTTTTTCTACTATCTCTTAAGTTACCCTTTTTTACTTTCCTTTGGACATCATCCTCACCCGCATCCCACTGACTCACTCTTGGGCTAAATAGAGCAAGATGCAGGACCCTCCACAGCCTGACAATGACACTACAAAGGCCAGTTAAAGGGTATTGTTTACATACACTGTAGGTTCTTTCCCCAATCACTGAGCACCCTTCCTCTGCAGTGCTCTGGAGTTTGCCAGCCCATGGAAAGTGTGAACGAGATCTAGACCTGAATTTGGATCTCCTGCTGGGCTTAACCAATAACTGATATTTTTAAAGCGGTTTTGACCAGCATATATCACAGGAGATCAAGATGAAAAAAAGACTCAGGTTCAAAATTTAATCCCTTTGCCTAATCTAAGGCACCTCTCACTGTGATATATGAGCACAGTGATAGAGGATGTTTCAGGTGATTTTAGCCAAAAGATATTAAAATAAGTTTTGAGGCTGTCATTCACAGTACATGACATAAATGAGTTATTACATTAATCCCTGAAATTCATTTTCCATATTTCTGTTCACACTGTTATACACTGAATGCACGATTAGTTAATGCACTCACTCTGTGCAACCCCACCCCATGTAATCAGTTTCTCAGCTCAGTGACAGGGGTTGCAGAGCCAGACTTGTGCATATCATAGAATCATAGAATATCAGAGTTGGAAGGGACCTCAAGAGGTCATCTAGTCCAACCCCCTGCTCAAAGCAGGACCAATTCCCAGCTAAATCATCCCAGCCAGGGCTTTGTCAAGCCGGGCCTTAAAAACCTCCAAGGAAGGAGACTCCACCACCTCCCTAGGTAACGCATTCCAGTGTTTCACCACCCTCCTAGTGAAATAGTTTTTCCTGATATCCAACCTGGACCTCCCCCACTGCAACTTGAGACCATTGCTCCTTGTTCTGTCGTCTGCCACCACTGAGAACAGCCGAGCTCCATCCTCTTTGGAACCCCGCTTCAGGTAGTTGAAGGCTGCTATCAAATCCCCCCTCATTCTTCTCTTCTGGAGACTAAACAATCCCAGTTCCCTCAGCCTCTCCTCATAAGTCATGTGCTCCAGACCCCTAATCATTTTTGTTGCCCTCCGCTGGACTCTTTCCAATTTTTCCACATCCTTCTTGTAGTGTGTGGCCCAAAACTGGACACAGTATTCCAGATGAGGCCTCACCAATGTCGAATAAAGGGGAATGATCACGTCCCTCGATCTGCTGGCAATGCCCCTACTTATACAGCCCAAAATGCCGTTAGCCTTCTTGGCAACAAGAGCACACTGTTGACTCATATCCAGCTTCTCGTCCACTGTGACCCCTAGGTCCTTTTCTGCAGAACTGCTACCTAGCCATTCGGTCCCTAGTCTGTAGCAGTGCATGGGATTCTTCCGTCCTAAGTGCAGGACTCTGCACTTGTCCTTGTTGAACCTCATCAGGTTTTTTTCGGCCCAATCTTCTAATTTGTCTAGGTCCCTCTGTATCCGATCCCTACCCTCTAGTGTATCTACCACGCCTCCTAGTTTAGTGTCATCTGCAAACTTGCTGAGAGTGCAGTCCACACCATCCTCCAGATCATTAATAAAGATATTAAACAAAACCGGCCCCAGGACCGACCCTTGGGGCACTCCGCTTGAAACCGGCTGCCAACTAGACATGGAGCCATTGATCACTACCCGTTGAGCCCGACGATCTAGCCAGCTTTCTATCCACCTTACAGTCCATTCATCCAGCCCATACTTCTTTAACTTGGCGGCAAGAATACTGTGGGAGACCGTATCAAAAGCTTTGCTAAAGTCAAGGAATAACACATCCACTGCTTTCCCCTCATCCACAGAGCCAGTTATCTCATCATAGAAGGCAATTAGGTTAGTCAGGCACGACTTCCCCTTCGTGAATCCATGCTGACTGTTCCTGATCACTTTCCTCTCCTCTAAATGTTTCATAATTGATTCCTTGAGGACCTGCTCCATGATTTTTCCAGGGACTGAGGTGAGGCTGACTGGCCTGTAGTTCCCCGGATCCTCCTTCTTCCCTTTTTTAAAGATGGGCACTACATTAGCCTTTTTCCAGTCATCTGGGACCTCCCCCGATCGCCATGAGTTTTCAAAAATAATGGCTAATGGCTCTGCAATCTCACCCGCCAACTCCTTTAGCACCCTCGGATGCAGCGCATCCGGCCCCATGGACTTGTGCACGTCCAGTTTTTCTAAATAGTCCCGAACCACTTCTTTCTCCACAGAGGGTTGGTCACCTTCTCCCCATGCTGTACTGCCCAGTGCAGGAGTCTGGGAGCTGACCTTGTTCGTGAAGACAGAGGCAAAAAAATCATTGAGTACATTAGCTTTTTCCACATCCTCGGTCACTAGGTTGCCTCCCTCATTCAGTAAGGGGCCCACACTTTCCTTGATTTTCTTCTTGTTGCTAACATACCTGAAAAAACCCTTCTTGTTAC
The DNA here is from genome assembly GCF_011386835.1 of Chrysemys picta bellii. Classification (NCBI taxonomy): domain Eukaryota; kingdom Metazoa; phylum Chordata; order Testudines; family Emydidae; genus Chrysemys; species Chrysemys picta. The sequence goes on along the minus strand of NC_088797.1, from coordinate 115,525,736 downwards.
TCTTAACATCTCTTGCTAACTGCAACTCCAAGTGTGATTTGGCCTTCCTGATTTCACTCCTGCACGCCTGAGCAATATTTTTATACTCCTCCCTGGTCATTTGTCCAATCTTCCACTTCTTGTAAGCTTCTTTTTTGCGTTTAAGATCAGCAAGGATTTCACTGTTTAGCCAAGCTGGTCGCCTGCCATATTTACTATTCTTTCTACACATCGGGATGGTTTGTTCCTGCAACCTCAATAAGGATTCTTTAAAATACAGCCAGCTCTCCTGGACCCCTTTGCCCTTCATGTTATTCTCCCAGGGGATCCTGCCCATCTGTTCCCTGAGGGAGTCAAAGTCTGCTTTTCTGAAGTCCAGGGTCCGTATTCTGCTGCTCTCCTTTCTTCCTTGTGTCAGGATCCTGAACTCGACCATCTCATGGTCACTGCCTCCCAGGTTCCCATCCACTTTTGCTTCCCCTACTAGTTCTTCTCTGTTTGTGAGTAGCAGGTCAAGAAAAGCTTTGCCCCTAGTTGGTTCCTCCAGCACTTGCACCAGGAAATTGTCCCCTACACTATCCAAAAATTTCCTGGATTGCCTGTGCACCGCTGTATTGCTCTCCCAGCAGATATCAGGGTGATTAAAGTCTCTCATGAGAACCAGGGCCTGCGATCTAGCAACTTCTGCTAGTTGCCAGAAGAAAGCCTCGTCCACCTCATCCCCCTGGTCTGGTGGTCTATAGCAGACTCCAACCACGACATCACCCTATGAGGCAAGAGAAGAGTTAAGAGACATGAGCATCCATCAAGCAGCTTCTGGAGTAGACAGCATATGAAGTCTTGGCATATCCCCCAGTCAGCAGAGATTTGGGAGTCTTGGAGCAAATTTTAGTTCAGTGGAGTGGATAGCACCTAGACCACACTTTGTGGAGCACTCTGGTGGAACCTGCAAATGTTAGAGGAGCAGTTAACATATGAAGTGAGAATAACCTGAGCACCCCAAACCCAACACCAAGTGTCGGATGAAACTCTCAGCAAGTAGCACATTTAAATGCAAGCCACCACTGGGCATCTCCAAAAAGTCTTGCCATGTTGACTGAACTTGGGGAGGTCAGATGTGTCTCCAGTCTTTACTAGGCAGTCTTCAGATCAGCTTGGTTACTCAGGCCCCAATCAGCACAAGTTTACTTGCATGCTTAAAGTTAAACCCACAGTGAAGTGCCTTGCAAATCAGGGCCTTGCTCCTTATGTGGTCAGGAGAAGGACTGAAGAGTAAACATAAGCATAATTTTGTCTCCTTGTGGGGCCCCTCCCACTGGAGATTTCACAGCTTCTCAGAACTGGCTCTGAATTGATGCTCCCAGTCATAATAAAATGGGTAAAGTATTTAACAGCTAGAACTCTAAAGTGCTGTCTCGTGTATGAAGGGAAGAAATCTACTGAAGAAATTTAAAGAAAAAAATTACAGTAAGAGCTATTTGACTAAACCTTTTTATTTGGCTGTTTAAAATAATCTTGACTAACAAACAGTTTACCTTGGTTTCATGAAGCTAATGCTTCCTCCATTAATTAATTTTACTCAGGCATCCACATAACATTTCATTCTTGTAGAAAAGATTATTTTGACAAACCATGCTGCCTAAAAAGGAGAAGCTTTTTGAAATGCCAGTTATTTATTTCTTGAGTTGACTTAGAACTGAGAATATCATTTTCATAAAAAGGAAGACAGAAAGCTATTGATACCGTAGATTTCTGAGAAAAGGAAAACGACATGCTGTAAGATGCTGAATAAATAAGGTTGATACACAACTTGCTTGTAGAATATCACATCAGAACAATATCAAGCAGCTGAGTGATCTCGAGTTCAGTGTAGCAGACCCACTTCAATCATTTGTTTCAAGTTGGGAAGGTAGCATTAAATTGTACATAGCTGTATGAGTTCATGGTATTTTCTCAAGCTCTGAACTTGATTATGTTAGTCAAATCTGAGTCAAAGCCATGGATGCAATTCAGTTGACCGACAAAAAACTTGACTGTTAGGGTGCTGGTATGTTGAGACCACAGCCTATCATGCTGACCAGTACTGCTTCATTGTTTCCGTGTCCTCCTCTTCCTCCTCTCTGTCTGTATCCATTTGTTGCCTTTTGTTTTACATTGTAAGCTCTTTGGGGCAGGAACCATATTTTTGTTCTGTCGTTATATAGCACCTACCACAATGGGGTCCTGGTCCAGGACTGGGGCTCTTCAGAGCTATGGTTGTTATAATAATAAATAATAAAATAATTTCAACTGGTTCTTTAATTTTAAAATTTCTAAAAAAAAATCAAATTGTAAAATTATTTCCCCAAAGACTTTCAGAACATATCCTTTGATGAAACTAAAAGTGCTAGAGACAGTTTAGAGAAGTTTACAAAGCACACATTAAACGTTGTTCAGGAATATCATAGATAACATTTCTTAAAAATAGAAATAGTCTTCAATTTATTGTTTGAAATGCATAAAAATACATTTCTCATTCAATATATAGGTATATTCCTTTCTACACAGTAAATCTCATTAAATTAACAAAATATTAGGTTTCCAAGGCCAGTCTGAATTTTCAGAATAAATTGCAGCAACCTAGTATATGGAAGATCTGGGTTCATAAATATCTTTTAAGGATTATCTTTCAGATCACATTAAGCTAAAAACTTTCAAAGGTTTTAACCCCACTCATAATATATAATGATAAGGTTAGTGGTGAGAGTTTCAGTAGCATCTAGCTTTTGTGCCTTTTAAAGACTATGGAGTATTGGGGCCACCAAACAACAAATAAAAACCAGCAATGTGTGTGTGACGGTGCGCGACTCACCGCTGCAGCACCTCCTGCTGGTCTCTCAGGGAATTAGCTTGTCCAGCCTCCAGAGAGCCCTCTGCAGGCCAGTGTCCCGCCGCCGCTGCCCCCTGTGTGTCTCCAAGGACCCGGTGCCCCTTGTCTTTGGGGTGCTTCCCCCTGGCAATACCCCCGCAGTCTCAGGGTCTCCCCACCCAGGGGAACCCCCAACCCTCAACCCCCACCTTGCCTCAGTTGTGGGCTACTACCAGTCATCATCTAGCCCCCGCTCACTGGGCAGGCTGCAGTGTAAAAGCCACTCATCATAGACAAGGGGGATTTGGACCAGCTGCCTTCCTCTACCACCCAGTACCTCTATGGGCCTTGGACCAGGCTCTGCAGCCTGGGGAGTTGCCAGTCTGGAGCTCCCCTGCTCCTCTGGCTCTCCCCAGCCCTGCTTCACTCCCAGTACCCTTTCTACAGGCAGCCAGGCCCTACTCTCTCCCAGCCTGGAAAGAGATACAGTGTGGTATAGAGAAAGGATTTTACTTTATTAAATGCACATCAAAGAATGGTAAATGCAGTCCTTGCAAAGGCAAATAATAATCTGAGAAACCTGTACAGACACAGAAGGCCCAGTACAGTCAGCCTGCTTATACTGAAACTCTAACAAAATATTAATACTTATTTTTGTATTTAATATTTCACGATATGTTATTTCACACGTATTGTGTGTATGTGTATATACACCCCCCCACACACACTCAAACACACATAGTACATGTCAGTGTAATGCATATATATATGTATGTTAGCATACGTGTGAATATTATATAGCTATATTGGAGAATCACACATACACACAACATTTTTGTGCACACACATACAGCTCCATAGATATGTGTATTTGTGAACAGAATTTCACTTTTTTTGGCTTTATGCAATTGAATTGATGGAAGCTAAGGCATTGGCTTTACAGTAGAGGGATACAAGAAATAGTGCCATAACTTAAAAAAAAATCACTGAAATATTCCTAAATTAGTTCTTTTGTAAAATACGTAGCATATTCAGAATACTTGATGCTTGTTCAGGGTGACCTTCATGACTGACTCTTATCTTTGCCACAGAAGAGTAAAGTTGCTCTCCCAAACGCATGCTGATATATTGTTTGTGTAATTATACAAGATATAGTTCCAATACTTTTTTTAAAACTCTGGAACATTTCTAAATTAGTTCTTCTGTGAGCATACGGCATATACACAATATATGATGGTGCAATCTACAGAAATTTTATTGCACTTTGAAGCAAAGTAGATAACATTTTTCTGGCAGGTTGATTTAAAAAAGAATGTCAACTCTTTCAAAACCTCTGGGTAAATTTCAGTGTTAGGACAGATCCAAGAGAGATGGATTAGTAGGTAGAAGGTAGACAGTCAAAGGTGCAAAGTTAGCTGTATGTGTCATATTGCTATGGAATGCATATGTTTAAATCAAAGTAAGTTTATATTTCATGAAATAACTTTCCCCCTAAGTTTGTATGTAAAGGCATGGGTACTACCAAAGATTACCAATAAAGAATAGCTACCAAAGAACAACACAATTTCATGAATTATTTGGTTTTATGTTCTTACAGCAGAAATTAGAAATTTAGGAAGAAAAATTTAGCTTATGCCATTCACTCAGTTACAATCAGCAGTAAATGGAATGTACCATAATTAAGGCTATGTTTTAGGCACGGGTGTTTTTAGTAAAGGTCACAGACAGGTTATGGACAGTAAACAAAAATTCATGGCCCATGACCTGTCTATTACTCTATATACCCCTGACTATAGCTTGGGGGGCTGCCTGGGGGTCCTGCGGATGCTTGGGAATGGCAGCCTGAGTGCTGGGGGGGAGGGGCGAGTGGCGACGTGCAGCCCAGGACCTCCGCTGGTGCTGGGAAGAAGGGGCTTGGCAGGGCCGGTAGACTCCCTACCTGGCTCCACACCTTCCTCTCCAGCAGCAGCAGAGTTTGGGAGGGGGAAGGGGGCTCCTTCCTGGGGGGCTCCCTGGAAGCAGCGACATCCCCCTCACTCAGCTGCTAGGCGGAGGCGTGGCCAGGCAGCTTCTGGGGAGCCCCCTAGGTAAGTGCCGCTCAGAGCCTGCCTCACCCCATCCTGTCCCCTTGCCCCCTCCTACTCCCAAACTCTGAGACGCTGAGCCAGGCGCACCAGCCGCTGCAAAAGTCACGGAGGTCACAGAAAGTCATGGAATCCATGACTTCCATGACAGACTCACAGCCTTAGCCATAATACTGCTGTGTTTTAGGAAGGGAAACCCAAGATGCAGTAGGTGCAAATTGTCTATCTTCTCCATGTAGACCTCAACTTTGCAAGTTTTTTTCTTCATAGCTATCTTTCACCCTTTGAGGACTAGGAATTTAATTCTTTGCACCCGCAGCACCTAATAATTATACAATGTGGGACTAATTATGTACAACACAAGTGTTGTCCAGAAACTTTCCAAGAATTAGTCTCAGGAGCAAATGAGAAAGAAAGAAAGAATGCACACCAATCTCACTCTGAAATGTCAGTGGAAAGCAATAAATATCATTATCATCACTGAAATGCAGCAAATTAAGACTTTAATATCTGCACATACCTGTCATACCTGCCAAGTTGCACATATCCTGTGTTTTCTGTGGTCACACAACATGATCTGAAAATTCATACTTTGCTTCCATAAGGATAGCTGAACTGCAGTATCCTGTAGCTGTATGCCTGATGACACTCATGGCAGCAGCACAGTACTTAAAGTAGCCAATGTATTGAATCTGTAGGACGTATGATGGGAACAACTGAACAGAATAAGGGCCAAGGGGGATGTCTAGGTCAGTAGGCGAGGATTGAATGCAGCAGAGAGATTTACTGAAGCAGAGTTTTTGATTTGGGTACGGTGCAGGATATAAAGAGCAGTGGACCAGAAAGGAAACAACTTCCTCATGTGTCAGCAACTTCCTCTCTCAGAGGCAGAGACAGTAGGTGAGGGCATTAGATTTGAGGGCATGTAGTCAGCTCCATATATGTGTTGTGTGCAGAGGCAGGAGTTAGGTTTCAGAATAAGCATGACACTACGCAAACTATTCTGTATGCAAGATTGCAACAGTGGGCAGGTATGTTAAAGGCAGTGAGTGTTTTTTTTGGTTTTGAGTAGTTAAATTCAAATACTGAACTGGATTTGGGAAGAATTAGGAATTACTATACCTCCAAGAGGGATTTAAACCAGCCCATCCTCTGAAAGGGACTTCTGAACTGCTACTGTGTAGTACCGAGGAATATATATAGGAATGTGTCAATAGGCTATCAAATTGTAAGCAGACCTGCAAAAACTCTTCCCTTGTGTATTTCAAATTGTTCTTAATAAAACTGTGACTTACTTCCATTTTTAAATATAGAAAATAACTGAGCCTTTATCTCCCAATGTATAATCAGTAAATGGACCTTTAACAAAGAGCTGCAGATTGTGCTCAACATCTAGTCACATGAATAATGGTTGCAAGAACTAGACATAAGAGTTCTGTAGGAGAGAGTACCAGGAATGCCGTTCGGAATCAAGTTGACTAAAGGCAATTGAAACAACATCAACTCATAAAAAACTAAGTGACAAAGTTATTGTTAGAAGGCTCCAGAGAACATACATAGTAATTGCTGTTGAGTGATCATGAATTTCTACAATCCCAGGTAGACCAGGCTTTTATTGTAGGCCACCTGTATCTTACAAAAGGCACAGGATGTAAAATGTCTTTCTTTAGAAAAAGACAAATAAACTGATAAATAGTTTTCTTTGAAAAAAGGAATTTTATTTGCAAAGAGTGTTTTCTTTTATTGTTTTCCACCACAGGACTGTGTTATTTCATTATCCTCACTTACAATAGCCATGGAATGCATCCCAGGGTGTGGTAAGTGCTTAGCATCAGGAGGCAGCAGAATGCCTTAGATTTGTGATGTCCGTCCATAATAACAATGTCTTTGAATACATTGGAGAGAATCCAGTAATCCATATTTGACTGTGGGTTTCTTGTCTTTCTAAAATTACTTTCTGCATTGCAGGGAAAGTTGGATCTAAAAGTGTAGAGTAGCAGCATAAAGGTATGACTTCTACATTTGGGTCTTTCACTTTTTGATTCATCTAATAGGATACAGACATTCCAAGTTGCAAGAAACATTTTTTTTTGACCGCATTAGGAGTGATCCCTTTGGACGTGGTTATCCAGTCAGGTATGGTGGGATAGCCTATGTTTGGGGCACCTTTTCTAGCCCCTTCCCCGTATGGGGTTCCTAAAAAGGCCCTCTCAGTCATGACCACTGCTGCCAAAAATGCCAAAAGATGGTCAGTCCAGGGGCACATGATGACTATCTTAGGGTCACCGCCTGCACCCACAGTCTGTGACTAGGGACTCCTGAAGATCACTTCACCTTTTATGGGTAGGTGTGGAGGAAAAGTTCTTCCTTTCAAAGAAGCCTGCGCATGAGTAGTTTAATGTGGGGAGCTGTTGCGCACAAGCAGCTACGCAAATCTTGGCAGAAGAGGCACCTGTGTCGGGTGGCAAGGAGCTACAAGACAACTGGAGGTTTCTCCTCTGTTGCAGCCTTTGTCTGCCTTCACAGCCGTTGAGAGGTGATCCTGCTTCATCCACCTGTTCTGCTATTGAGGTCTTATACTGGGTAGTGTTGGGCTGCACTTTGTTTGGTACCTCATCTTCGACCTTACCGCCATAGGTGACCCTACCAGGATACAGGACTTCAGACGGCATCGCTGTTAAGGTCTTAAGTATACGCAAGCTTCTCCACCACATCAAGGAGAAGCAATTTTTGCCTGAGAACTCTCGAGGTACAACATCGACATCGCTGCTCTCAGCAAAACAAGAAGTACAGATGAAGGCCACTTGAGGGAAGATGGTAGCGGTTACACTTTCTTCTGGAAAGGAAAAACAGCAAGCGACAGGCAAATACACAGTGTTGGATTTGCAATCAAGAACCTTCTAGTCAACCGCCTGACTGAGCTCCCCGTCTGCATCAATGGGCGCCTTATGACCCTCCACATCCAATTGGTCAATAAGTCAATTGCCACTATCATCAGTGCATGTGCACCAACACTTGACACTGAAGAAGAACAGAGAGAATCCTTCTCCATTGACCTTGATAAAATTTAGTCATCCATTCCAAAAAGATAATCCTCTTAGGGGACTTTAACGCAAGCGTTGGCCGAGATTCTAACATATGGAGTAATACCATTAGAAGGGAAGGAGTGGGCAAGACCAATTCCAATGGCATGCTTCTACTCAACAAATGTGCAGAGCACAACCTTGTTATCACAAACACAAGCTTCAGACAAAGCTCAAAACAATGGCACCTCCTAGACTATGTCATTGTAAGAATACCGAATCACCCGTGTCTTGAGAGGTGCTGATGATTGCTGGACTGACCACTGCGTGATGAGGTCAGTCATGTCCATCAGGATTACACCAAAACATAGAAAGCAATCCAAGTTACACTGAGAGCAATACAGCATCCAAAGACTTCAATTCTCAGTGCACCAAGAGAACTTCCAAACACTCCTTAGTGAAAAACTGACCCATATGCACACCTGGAAATAACAACACAAGTGTTGAAGACGACTGGGAAGCCCTAAAACAGACTATCCATGAGGCTTATGAGGAATGCACCTTGCTACTCGCCGCCATCAGGACTGGTTTGACAACAACAACAACAACATTGGGATTAAAGCCCTTTTGGACCAGAAGAGAAAAGCTTTCTGCGACTGGCAAAACCAACCACTATCCAATCAGAAGCAGAGCTTTTTCCATCAGCTCAAAACTGAAGTTTAAAGGAGGATCTGAAAAATCAAAAACAAATGGTGGGAGGACAAAGCAAAAGAAATCCAAACATTCGCTGACAGACAGGATATGCTGAGCTTTATTCGTGAGACAAAGAATTTGTACGGACCAAGCTCATGTGGCTTTATGGCTCTGATATCCGAAGATGGTAGTACCCTTCTTAAAGATAACAAATCCATCAAAGAGCACTGGAAGGAATACTACCAAAAGCTTCTAAATCGAGACTCGATTGTGACTGACAATACCATCGACTCCATCCCTCAGCACCGAACCTGGGAAACTTACCAACTCACTGACATCTGAGGTCTGCAAAACAAATAAACAAATGAAGAACAATAAAGCATCAGGTCCTGAGGGCATACCATCTGAAGTACTGGAAGTGGAGGAAGAAACACTGTCTAGCAAGCTTCATTTGCTGCTCCTCAAAATCTGGCACACCAAAGAAATCCCTGCTGACTTCCGTAATGCTAACATCATCACCATTTTCCAAAAGGGCTGACAATGGCAATTAATGAGGCATTGCCCTCCTTTCCATCACTGGGAAGATTCTTGCTAGAATCTTACTGAATCTCCTGCTCCCTCTGGCAGAGGAAGTACTTCCAGAGCCCCAGTGTGGCTTCAGACCATCACGAGGCATCATCAGCATGATTTTTGCAGCCAGGCAGATCCAGGAAAAATGTCAAGAACAACACCAGCAGCTACATATAGCAAATTTATCACCATTGTAAGACTCCTCCACGATCAGATGACTGCCTCCATACTGTACCGTGGCTCTACCTCTGAGCCCTTTGTCATCTGAACTGGCATAAAACAAGACTGTGTACTGACACCCACCCCTTTCTCCATTTTCTTAGCACCTATGAAAACATTAACCATCTACCACAGGGCATTGGCATCCAATATCGGACTGACAGCAACTTCTTCAACCTTTCTCGTCTCCATGCCAGAACTAAAGTAATATCAGCAACAATAACTGAAGTCCAGTACACAGATGATTGTGCTGTAGTTGCACACTCAAAGGAGGATCTACAAACAGCCCTTAATTGCTTCTCTGAAGCTTACAAAACCCTAAGTCTAACTCTGAACATCAACAAAATAAAAGTTCTCCACCAGCCAGTCCATGGTCAATCATCAGACCCAGCAAGGAAGATCTACATTGCAAAGAAGAACTGGAAAATGTAGAATACTTTGCCTATCTTGGCAGCCATCTCTCACAGAGAGCAGACATAGATTCACCAAAGAATCCGCTGTGCCAGGGCCGGCTCCAGGGTTTTGGCCGCCCCAAGCAGCCAAAACAAAACAAAAAAAAAGCCGCGATCGTGATCTAAAAAAAGCTGCGATCGCGATCTGCGGCGGCAATTCGGTGGGAGGTCCTTCACTCCCAGGCGGAGTGAGGGACCGTCCGCCGAATTGCCGCCGAATACCTGGACCTGCTGCCCTTCTCCGGAGCGGCCGCCCCAAGCACCTGCTTGAGAAGCTGGTGCCTGGAGCCGGCCCTGCACTGTGCTAGCCTTGCCTTTGGCAGACTGTCTTGCCAGGTGTTCAACAATCACATCAGAACAAATACTAGACTTTTAGTTTATAAAGCAGTGATAATCCCAACTCTCCTCTACGGCTGTGAGACTTGGTTGACCTATAGAAAATACCTGAAAAACCTGCAATGCCAGCACCAGCACTTTCTTCAGAAGATCCTCAACATAAAGTGGGAGGATTATCCAGCATCAGCTGAGGTGGAGCGGGCACTGTGCACGCATACCTGATATACGCTTACCAAAACAATTGCTGTACGCACCAAAGGAGAAAGGAAACGGGGAGGCCAAAAGAAACGCTTTAAAGACACCCTCAAGATAAACATCAAGAGATGTGGCATTGACACCACAGACTGGGAGACAGCTACCCAGGATAGGAATAAATGGTGAAGACTTGTCAGAGGGGGAACGTCCACTTTTGAGGAAAATCACCTGCCCTGGTTGCAGAAAAATGCCAGAAAAGAAAGGAAAGACAATTGTCACGCAACAATCATGGCACAACCCTGTCTTCCAACACCACCTGCAATGTCTACCAATTAGGCTGTGGCTCAAGGATCGGACTCCTCAGTCACCAAAGGACCCATGAAAAATAAAACGTGTGAAAGAGATCATCCTCCACCTCGAGGAATCGCCAATGAAGGGTATGACTAAGCTTTCTATATCACAATGAAAGAAACTGATGCTACCAAAACCTATGTGTTTACGGCTGATTAATTAGAGACTTGGCTGAATCTGAGGACAAATGTAAATTGATTAACACCTATGCCATCTACAGGAGCAGCTATTAATGAGCTCTTACAAGAAAAATAGTGATATATCCAATTAACATCTTGAGCTTGCTCAGCAGTTAACTGAAGAATGTACAGCAGATTAGGAAACTCGCAAAGGACCAAAAATAGAACAAACGGTGGAAAACTATAACTATATGAAGAAACATTTACAGTGGCTACAAAAGCAGATCCTATGGATCTATAAATAGAGCTTGTATGTGAAAGTCAATAGTGCTATAAAGGCTGAAATGATCATATGGGTGAAATGACAACCCAACCATTTATTCTGTAATTATTTACATTTTCAGATATTTCATCTAACTCAAATATAAAAGCAGGTGAAATATTTCTGAAACTCAGTACTAGAAAGTTTTCATCTACATTCCAAATGTTGTTATGCCCCTCATGGAAAAGTTTGAAGAGGAATGAAGCCAACAGGGTTCTATAGAAAATAGTCTAAGAACATAGAGAATCTAATAGAGAATGATCTACTTTTTATAGATTTAAAAAAAAACTATTCAATGGAATTCAGTGGATATAATTCTTTATTACATTCTATGGGATGGTTCAAAAAACCTATAGAAAGATTTTCAAACAGATTTTATGGAAATTTTCTTCAGGTTCAGTAGTTCACTGTCCCTGCTAAAAAGTGCTGCCACTCATTAGGAACTATTTCTTGCCTCCAACCTCTCAATTTCCTTATGCTTGGCAGAGTATAGTTTCTATCTGTGCATAATAATAATACCTAGCACTTATAAAGTAGTTTTCAACAGTAAATGTAGAAGTACATTACAAAGGAGGTGAATGTCATTATTGCCATTTTAAAGATGAGACAATGGAGGCACAGAGAGGTGAAGTGGCTGGCCCAGTGTCACCCAGCAGGCCAGCAGCACAGCCAGGAACTCTTGAATGCCAATCTAGTGATCTAGCCACTAGCCACTACTTCCCCCCTCTCTCTCTCTCTCTCTGACCTGTGCTTTGTGACTTGTACTCCCTTCTAGATTACCTCTAGTTGAAATTTAAAATGTTGGATTTGACCTATAAAGTCACAAATGGGTTGGATCCTCGTAATTTGAGGCATTTGTGATGATATGGTCTATCTAATCCCATACTGCATGATTTAAACACTCTGAGAGGTTTGCTTTAGAATTAAATTTATCCACCCATTTTGGTCCACTAAAGCCTGTATTTGATGATCTTGAGAAGCTGCTAGAAGCCTAACCTGTTTTCACAGGCTTTTTCTGGAAGTGAGAGGGAAACAATTTTGCCTGGGATTGAGAACATTTTCCAGGAGCTTTGCTTTTTAATGTCTTTGACATAATTTTGATTGATTGGTTGTTTTTTTTTGCCTTGACACTGAGTCTAGAGGATTTGCACAAGCACGAGTGGAAACAATCCTTATTATATATGTGTATCTGTTTATTTCTTTGCATACGGAAATAAATTGGTTCCTAATTTGCTGTTGTTGGATAAAGCATAGGATACCTCACTGAGGTATATATAGTAACAGCAATGTGTATCTGAGGAAGTTGAACATTATTTTTCATTGTCGGGTTGTCATACCTCAAATTAGTTCCTACTATTGGTTCAGTAGGACTGGATTCTGTGTACACCAAGTCCACGTCCTACCACTACAAGGGAACCTCAAATTTCCCAGCAACGAGGGAGGAAGATAAAATGGCCTCGTAGAATGACATCCCTATTTAAAATGTGTGTTGGGGAAGTATGATGAAATATGGCTTCTCTTGACAAGGGTGAGAGAAGGATGATTCTCTTTCTTTCCAGGAGTGAGACGTATGTTTGAGTGCTTGTGAGCATGTCCATTTTACATCTGAAATTCTTTAATTGTGTCTTTTTAGGGACTAGGCGGAGAATATTTGTGTTGCACAATGAAATAATAATCTGTTCTGGGATTCTGAATGAGCGTAACCATTAGAGTGACCACCCATCCCTAACTGGGCGGGACGGTCCCAAAATGTACATTTCAAGTCCCAGTCTGAATGACTCCGGGACAGCATTTGTCACAGATTCCCTGTGGCGCCACTCCATGTCTGCCTCTTCTCGGGGGCTAGGAGGTGGCTGAGGTGGGCCTTAGACCCCCTCACCGTGTGGCCCCGCCCTCTGCTCCTCCTCTTCCCCCCAAGGCCCTGCCCCTGGCCAGGCCAGAAGCTGGAGCTGGGCAGTAGTAAGAGCCGCCCCAGGAGCCCAGGCTGCTGTGATGAGCCTTGGAGTCCTGGACCCTCCACCAGCGTGCCCCAGAAGGTGGGAACATAGGCTAGAGGCTGCTCTTGGGCACCCTGGCCCCAAGGCAGGTAGAGGGCCTGGGGTTCCCCACAGTGTCCCAGGTTCCCTGGGCGGCTCTTAGCACTGCCCAGCTTCAGCTTCTGGCCTGGCCATGGGGCGGGGCTTCAGGGTGAAGAGAAGGAGCAGGAGACAGGGCCACAGAGGGGCTCCTGCATGTGCCCCATTTTGCATTTTGAAAAGGTGGTCACCCTAGTAACTGTCCTATAGCATGTAGAATATGTGTTCTCTGAACTCTTACACTTTGGAATTTTAACTATAGTAACTGGCAGTTGCTAGAATATTTGACACAAAGATGTCTCTATTATAGAATTTTAGTAGAATTTTTCCTCTTTAGAGGTTTCTTTGGGAAAGGACACAAAATGATCCATATAAGGAGAAAAATGGATATTTCCAAATGGCCACAGAGTGTTTCAGTTCTGTGTAAAATTACTTCTGAGCTAATTTTCTCACATTGTCCTAAGCAAGAGCACAACCTTCTATTCCATAGAGTATAATACTGAACCACCCAAGAACCATGGTACCTGCTTAGTCTTGTGCACTTATTTAGAGATAATTTGGTATAATTACAAAATGACAGATTTTTGCCTTTTCTCATAGGTGGGTTTGTGCTTGGCTAGTTTATTTGTAACTACAGTGAAGGGTGGGATTTATACTTCTTTTGTGAAATCCTGACCCCATAGTAGTCAATGGCAAAACTCCCATTGATTTCCGAGGGGCCAGGATTTTACCCAACCTAGAAATAAACAAACTCATTTAAAAACAGTTGATGCAATATGACTAGTCAGTTTGAAGATGTTTTTTGACTGACTCATCTGTTTCACAAAGGCTACTGAGAAAGTAGAATGGTTTAATTGCTGAAGAGGCTGGAACTGGCATTTAGTAACCACTGTTGTTCTCATACTGTTGATCTAACCACAGGAATTAACAGTGGGTTTCTGTTTTTCACTGTTGTTTAACAGGGAATCACTGATTTGATTGGCTGTTGACAGGAGGGGGGAAATGAAATAAGCTAGATTTTAGCGTTGAATGAGTACAGTATGTGTCACTTACTGGATGACTCGTATTGGCGGTGATACAGTATCTTAAAAGACCAATAGAAATCCTATCTCGCAATTACCATTGCAAGCAAATAGCTAGAAAGAAAATATGCAAGACTGATCACTTGATGGAGGGTAGAGTGTAATGCAGAATATTGTGGTCACATTGGTTGTTAATAAAGGAGCATTTGTTGAGAATATTTTACAATGCTTGGTTTCTATAGTAGCAGTCATCACGAATACCTTCAATTTCACAAATAACATCTGTTTGATGATTGATCTAACATCTCTGCCCTTGTTTAAGTAAATAAGATCCGGCTCCTTCCGCTGATTGTATTAGCCAGTGACATTTAATATGTGGCATTTTTTTCCATGAAAAAAACTGTGTTGAGCACCACAAGACCAGGGAGATGAAGGAAAGAATGTTTTGGAGAAACTGGAAGACTTACTACATTAGTATAATGTCAGTAATTTCTGAAATAAATTAAAGTAGATTAACAATAATGCAAATCTAGAATGTGTTCTGATGGTAATTACAATATAGCATAACCATTCACTAGTTATCCTACTGGTAATGGATCCACTTTAGGTGCAGAAATAGGGAGAGGGAAAGCATTTTAGTTAGCGAAGGGGAGAATATATGTAACAAAATGTAAAACTACTTGAAATTAACTATTCACTGCAAACTCAAAAATGGGCATTTTCACTGAATAATTCTCTGATATGTGAATTTTCACACAAAAATTAGCTGTGTTGAAAATCAGTCAGTACTTGAGCAAAATGGGCAATCTACAATAAAAATTGGCCAATTTTTGAGGAATTATTTCTTGTGCATCAAAACCCTGCAAAATGCATGTTTCTGTAGAATTTAAATGTGATCATATTTGCAGTGTACAATTTAGGCTGTGAAAAGTTGCATGAAATGGAATGACAAACATTTGTCATAGTTTAATGAAACAAAAATTGTAAGCGTTACACTGCTTTTATTGTAGCAAATAGCTTTTCTCTCCTACAATATTGGTGGGTTTGTTTTTCTGTACTCCTTAGAAAAAAATCCAAACATTCAGATGTATGTAATGGACCACACCTAGTGGCAGACTGTTCCTCAAAGGCTTAATCAATTAGATAATGATTAGCAGGCCCCAGCTGGGAGTTAATAAAGAAGTGCAAGTATAATCAGGCTAAAGGGATCATTTCCCAGGCACTGATCATTAATTTTAAGCGGCATTGAACAAGAAATCTGAGCTAACTGCATGCCTGGGACACTGTTAAATGCTTCACTTTCTAAAGAAACTTCTGACACTGAGGTAAAGATTTGCTTATTTATATTAATTGTGTACTGCACATGGCCTCGAAGTGTATGTATGCAACACATAAAGGGCCTGATTTCCAAAGGAACCTGAGTGGAAAAGAGAATGAGGCCCAAAATGTGTTGATCAAATATTTTGATTTAGTAAAACAAATTCTACCAACAGCTAACACAGTAACTGTGGCTCTAAGGTACAAATGATGCAAAATTTGCAAAAAAGGAGTGTTTGCATTTTAAAAAAAATTAGTATATTAAATCAACTCCCCTGCCTCAAATACAACCAAAAATAAAAAAATCACCAACTATCATGTTAAACTGAGTATTAATGCAATCAAATATCTTGCTAATGTTTTTTTTTTTCATTCCCCGATCATCTTCCCAGCATGTATTATTTCTTCATTTCTCTGTTCTGTCTATCATTTGGAACCCAATCCTGCAAACACTCAGGCACATGAGCGATTTCATCCATGTGAGTAATCCTATTTCCTTCAATGGGACAACTCATGTGAGTAATTACTCACGTGCCTGAGTGTTTTCAGGATTAGGTACTTTAGGGCAGGGACTTGTGTCCTGTGCATTTCCTGTGAAGTGTCTAGCACACTTGTGAGTAGTGTAAAATAATAAATAATATAATTTTGACAGGTAACAACCTTTGAATGCAACATTAATTGGTGGTACTTGGATTTAGGTATTTGCAGGATTTTTCAATAAAATTGTTTAAGAAACAAATTATATATTGTCAGATTCTCAGCTGCTATATATTTGTGTGGCTCCTTTAATATCAATGAAGTTGTGCTGATTTTCATTAGCTGAAGATCTGGCCCTAAGAGTTTATTTTTGTCCTCTATTTATACCTTACAATTCAAGGTATTTTTTAAGTATTTGAGTTGTATCTGCGATACAAGAAATACTGGATCCAGTTATACCTCCAAGGAGGCAGAATGACTCCAGAGTTGCTGGAGAAAGGATAGCGAGAGATGCCTTTTGCAACACTTTTTAAAAGGTTTATCCAGGACTCCAATACTTCTGCCGTTACCCCACCTAGACATGCCACCTCTAAAGCTGCTTGTGCTTCCAACAATGCTAGTCAGTTTCATGCATGCTGCTGTTGCTAGGGCATAAAGCACATTTATGACTCCTCTTGCCCCCTTCACTGACCTTTTCCCTTGTCCCTTGGGATAGAAAAGTCTCATTGTGCCCTTCTCCTCCCCACCCGCACTGGAGCAGCCATAATTTGGCCCACTGTATCCAAATACACTCAT
The DNA here is from genome assembly GCF_011386835.1 of Chrysemys picta bellii. Taxonomy (NCBI): domain Eukaryota; kingdom Metazoa; phylum Chordata; order Testudines; family Emydidae; genus Chrysemys; species Chrysemys picta. Next base: position 115,508,859 of record NC_088797.1, on the reverse strand, counting down.
TCACTTGTAATATATTATGCTCTGCTATTTTGAAATATGATCTGTGCTCATACATTTTTATTTAACCTATTGGGGGAAATTATTTTAGAATATTTTAGGTTCCGCAATACAAAATTTAGGTCTGCCCTTGGAACAGTGCAAGGACAGTAGGAATAAAAGCTATCTCATGCCTTCAGAGGTTTGGACCATGTCTTCTATACATTCAGTCGACTGATTTGTATAGTAGTCATGGCAGAAAGTCATTTGTTATGCCAGTGCCATTAGCATTTTTTTCTGCATTAAGAATATTGCCAAGTTTGCACTTTATTCCTTTCTGCTGACAGTTCGTTTTCATAGTGTGTCTTAATTTAGTTCTCTTTTTTATTATTACAGTTCCAGGTATAAATGTTTTAATTTGTCATTCACCAGGCATATTGTATGTGGTCAGGAGGTTACAAAAGAAAATTATAAGACATTGCCGTAGAAAAGTTAACTGAAGGTCTATTTTGGATGACTTATGGTATACTGTATTTCCTTTCCAGTTTTGCAGGCAATGAAAAAGTAGCCAGATAAGTCCAGGGCAGTTGCTTTTCCGTTTTGAAACTGGCATAGATTTTCTAAATACAGTACTGGTCACATTTTACTCATTTTTAGTGATTCTAGGACAGGAGAGTGAAGTTAGTCTCTAGTGCAGTGGTTCCCAAACTTGTTCCGCCAAGCCCCTGGCAAGCCGGGCCGGTTTGTTTACCTGCCGCGTCCGCAGGTTCGGCCGATCGCGGCTCCCACTGGCCGTGGTTCGCCGTTCCAGGCTAATGGGGGCTTCTGGAAGTGGCGCGGGCCGAGGGACGTACTGGCCGCCGCTTCCAGCAGCTCCCAATGGCCTGGAGCGGCGAACCTCGGCCACTGTGCTGGGTCTATACCTGGCACAGCATGGATCACATGGGATACAGGCACAATTAGGCTTGCTAGCACGTTGGATAGGCTGGAACCACACCTGCCCTCTTCCTCTGACCTGTGATGGGAGTTGGGAAGCAGTGGATTTGCAGAGCCTGCTTTCCCTTCTGCTCTGTAACCTGTGGCATAGGTAGCCTGCACAAGAGAGTAACCAATGATGATCTGTGTGATAATGGACAAATAATCTTTGCCCTGGGTACGTTTTTTTGTTTGTTTGTTTCAAATAGCTGGCATTCCCTTGTGCAAATTACTAGAGAACTTATTGATAAATTATAATATCTATATGCATGTTTTGAATTAAACTAAAGAATGTAATACAGAATTATATCCCTGCTAAAAGAAATCTATTGAATGGTTCAAAAACACATATAGAAAGGATATCATTCTCTATTAAATTTTCCAATATAGGGTTTTAGAGTAATTTCTTCAGAGTCCTGTTATATTTCTATATATCCTATTGGCTAAATCCCTATTACAAACCATAGGACTTTCCATAAGGGCAAATTGGTTTGTTTTGAAGGCAAAAATGTGCTTATCAGAAGTATGTTTCTAAGGCCTCAAGATAAATCTTCTCTGGCAGGGGTGACTAAGTTGTAGAGGCAGGGAAATCATCTCAACTCTCCCTTTAGCTTGGTGGCAGAATTATAAGAAGCTCCAGAGAGTCTCCTCTAGCACAACTGCTTTAAAATGGGTAATAATACTTATCTACCTCATAGGGGTTAGTTGGGCTTAATTAATTAAAGTTGTAAATCACTGAGAACTCCTCAGCTGAACGAAGCTGTGGTATAGAATTGATTATAATCAGGCTCAGTACCATTCTCGTAGGTTATTCTGAAAGGAGTAACTCTATTGGCTAACTGCATAAGGAAGAAACTGCGTCTCATGGATTAAAGGGAAATCATTAGTGGATGCTTGTGATTAGAGTGGAAACCTAGTGGCCTACAGAGATTTGTTATTGATTCCTCGCCAGCCCCCAAAAACTATCCCCAGGCTCTGTCCTTGCTTAAGTATTCTGTTGCAGTATTTCCCCAAGAACATTCCTCCTGGTGCATAGATTGTGTTTGGTGAAAGCTTTTTCATAATAGGTGCATTGTCATAAATTATTCATTTTGTACTCTTGTTTCTAAAAAAAAAAAAAAAAAAGTGAGCCAGAACATTTGGGTGGCCTTCAAAATACTAAATAAGTAAATAATTAACATTACTATACAACTAACAGGATTGCAATGTGCAGTTATATTGGCATTGTAAGAGAACAGAACCTATTTACTGTATTTTAGTTCTCAATTATATACATCATTCCCTTTGTCTCAGTTTTCAGCTCCCACCCTCCTCTGTGGCTGTGATTATTCCTGTGGCAGGGGGAGTGGTATGGCTCTGCTGCAAAGGGGAGGGGCTTGTAATGAGAGGGGAGCACAAGGGGTGTTTCTTCATTCTCCTGGCACAGAGCTTACCTTTGTGTGGTCCCTCTGCATAGCAGCATGTTGGAAGTCAACAGGGGCAGGGCAGAGGCAGGCCATTGGATGTGGTCTGTTGTGACAGTTGGGCCTACAAATGTATTTGAATTGTGAGCGCAATTGTAAAAAGTATGTAACGGTTCATAAAATAGCACAATAAGCTACAATAGCAAATGTTGATGGGGAAAGGTATGAAAGGGAGAGAGAATAACTGAATTACTCTAACCAAAAAGGCCAAGTTAATCTGAGCCAAAAGCAGAAAATGTGAATCCAAAAGTTAATAAGCCAAACTTGGTATGTCTGATATTAGGTCTAATTGGTGGACAAAATAATGAGGGATTGTGTAGCTTCACCCATTATTCCCTTTTTGGGTCCTTAAAGAAAGAGAACTTGTGGGGAAAGTATGAAAGAACAAAATAGAATAGACAGTGGCTACCGGAGTGAGCTTAACCATCATGGCTGACACCTCCACCATTCCCTGCAACCCCAGGCCTTCCTCATCCTGATCCTAAAAGGTGTCCTAACCAAAAGTGACCAAAAAGAAGGGGAACAAGTAACATCACCACCACTACCAGCTCCAGCTAAATCCCAAACACCACCTGAAATAACAGTTATTACCACCTTTAATACCAGAAAAAACTGTTAAGCTGTTTTCCTTTAAACATTAAAATTTAACAGCAGCAGCAATATCCTCTCAACTAACTTCTTTTTCCCAAAAGAACAGTTTTTCCGATTTTTAATACCATCTAAAAGGGGGACTTGCCTTCCAAAAACTGTCTACAGGGAAAGGGAATAAAAATGTTAAAATAAAAACCTTATTTAATACTTTACATTTCAAAGGCTTTAATTGTTTTTCTTCTTTTCTGTATTTTTAATAAAAGATTAAAAAGAGTTTTAATAGTGTGTTTTCCATAGTGCTAAGTAGGGGTAAGGTATCTGTATACTAAGCCCTGGACTTTGTTTAACACCGTTTAATGTTGAACAGCTACTGGGTTATATTAAAAGTTTTAGCACATATCTTCCTACTAAATTAATATAACAGGTCCAACATCCTTCTTCTCCCAATGTGATGGAACCATTTAAGGGATACTCAAGGCTACTTCCGTAATGGAGCGGATGTAGCCTCTATGGAATGGCTTCACAGCCAATCTATGAACTTTGGAGGAAGATGCCTTTTCCATTTTTCCCCTTGGCCCACCCAGTAACCAGCTAGTCCTGCTGGGTATTGTCTGAAGATATGTCCTTTAAAGCATTTTACTCCCTTTTTTAAAAAATTGCAAGCCACAGTGCCTTCTTAAAAGCACTTGGATATCACAGTTATTGGCACAGGATCAAACCTAGATATAATAGAAAATAAAAAGATGAACACCTATCTTGCCCTGTTCCTCCTATCACTCAATTCTTCAAAAGGAGTGCAGAGAAATTCCCTTTTCACAATCCCTCTCTCCCCCCCAAATCTTGCACACTGAACTCCAGGAAGTAGCTGCTGAGACTTTGAATCCCAGTGTTAGTTCTGTCATATCAGCACACTTGATTACTTTTTTGCCAAACCATCATGCTTACTTCATTTAGTGTTCAGCAAATTAATTCAGTTTTAATAATATGATTAAAAGCTAAATTTTACATCAACATAAATTATCATTAAACTGCAACGAATAAGTTTTTTAATCTGTTAGAGACTCATTTCTAGTTATAGATTAATTCTGATAACAATGGCATTAAACCCTTTTAGCTAAGAAATGTTAGTGATTAATGTATAGTTGTTTGCTTTTTTAATACTTCTGTCATATATCAGATCAGTATTTGTGCATAGTGTCAAACTTTATTCTGTTCTTGTCAAAATACTTATTACTGCTGACAGGTATAACATACCCACATTAATCCTTAATTCCTTGATTCAATTTTCTAATTGCATTTTTGGCATAAGATTGCAAAAGTCTGAAGCCATTCAGACTTACGTGATCTATTTGTCTTATGGTATAATAATACACTTTTAAAAATTAGATGCACCTAACTTAAAAAGTCTGAACAGAAAAAAATATTAAGTACTGAAAATTTCAAGTCCTACAGCACTTAGATGAGACATCTCTTCTTGGAATGTAGATTCTATTTTTCATGGCTTTGTAAGAATAGCAAATACAATTTCATTGATGATCAAATTGGAATATACAGGTAAGCTATAATGAGGATTTTTTCATGGTTGGGATACCCTCCCAATCTGTGTTTTCTCCAGGAATTGAAATGGGGGGGGTGTTCAAATTTTGGGGGCGGGGGGGGGGAACCTCAGGGCCGATGGGGGGTGAGACCGTGAGGGTGAAGGTGGGCTGTATGGCACCATAGTAAAAACTGAAAAATGTTTCATGACTATTTTATTAGATTTAACTCATGTTTTAAAATCATCACACAAAGGCTACTCAATCCTTCTATGAAGCACTACATCTACATCCTTCTTGGTTTCTTGTTATAATTTTTCACAACTCTGTTAATGAACTTCTTGAATGCAATGCGTTCATCTTTGATGGCTTCTCGTGTGTCCAGTACTTCCATTCCTTCAATTGATATGCTTATTAGTTCATTCACATGATCAGGCGGAAGGTGACTTCCTTCAGAACAAAAAATTCTATTCAGTGATGAAAAAGAACGCTCAACTGTAGCTGTTGTGACTGGGAGTAGCAAGAGATGAATTCCTACTTCTTTCATCCCAGGAAACATAACACAAAGATCGGGTCGAGCCACTAGTGATGATAAAAAAGAAGTTGAAGTGAAATCTTCATTCATTCATCATATGATATTCCACTCTGTGTTCAAATTCTCTATTCTGTCCTGAGTACATGGCAGCCCCATTGCTGGTAGCGCCTCACTCCACTCAACTGTCACTGTTTTATAGGACAGGGATCTGTAAAAGCTACATTGAGGTTGAGTAGAATCTAGAAGTCGCTGTTGTAGATTTTTAAGAATCAGGTCTGTGTACTTTTTCAGTTGTCTTAACAAACACTTCTTGTCCTCTTCACTTAATATAAATGCCTTCATTAATCAACTTCTGGACTCAAGTCTTTGCTTCTTCCAGTACTTTTTTCAATGGATAGCTCTCTGATTGACCCAACTGCAGCTTCTATTGCTGGACAAAGATCTACTACTGTTGTAGCAGATGCCTGGATGGCATTGTTTAATGACCCAAGTGGTTTCAACAGTAGACTTAGAAGAGAGAGAACGGCAATAGTCTTCTCTGAATGTAGTAGCAAAAGTAATCCACCAGCCTCACTATTTAGATCATCCCATCTTGGTAGATACTTTCCAAAGCCAGTAATAATGGCTGGAGTAATTTTAAGACAACAGCCAAGGATCGCTCATGAGAAACCCAGACGGTTTTCCCAGATTGGACTAATTTGAACATCATTCCCAGTGTATCTTCTATGTTTTCCAAGATATTCAGTCTTTTTGGACTCTTGCTGAAAAAAGAATATAATGAAAACATTAAATTTATAGCTTTTTAAATGTCTTTTGAAGAGTCTGCAGCTCGTACTAGCGCTAGTTGGAGTAGATGGCCTCTGCGGTGTATATAGGAGAGATTAGGGTTACGCTTTTCTCTGAGCAAAGCTTGTACTCCACCATGTCTTCCAGAGAAGTTTGCAGCTCCACCAAATGCACAAACAGCCATCTGTTTGGGGTCCAATTGACAAGCATTTAACTCTTCTAAGATGTGGGTTGTCACAGATGCAGCCGATGTGTCTTCTATAACTTGAACATCTAGAAATGCATCTACTGGCCTACCACTGACATCAAGATAACATACACAATGACTTAATTCTTGATGTCCATTTGCATCGGTGTATTCGTGAGCCATGTATGCAATTTTTTTGAATGTGGTGAGAAAGTTCTTCACTTTTTCAACTGTTGAGTCTTTCACTGTTGCACCACTGTTTCTAGCCAGTCAATTGAGTTTCTTGCAGAAAGATAGTGAGCATTTGCTGGTCTTGTTCGGAACCAGTGTTCAATTTCAGGATGAACAAGTGACAATGCACTTAACATTGGCCTCCAGTTTGTAGTGTGTGGTATCTCTTGCTTAAATAGAAAGTATGATGCCACAACCATGTTTGTTCGCATGAACTGTGTTGTGTCTCCAGCATTCTTAACGGCCTCATTAACACTCACCAGTGTTGTCCTTGGTCAGTGGAGACTCAGAGTTCAGAGGTGCTTTCACATGAGTTCAGTTCCCAGGTGGGGGGCAAGAAGGCACCTTGATCGTTCCTACAGCTGCTCACGGTTCGCTCTGGCCACTGTTGTTCATTGTGCCACCGTTCACTCCATTGATCTGTTGCCAATGGCCCTGCATCGCCACCTGCCACTGTGACCTCTGCGAGTTGGTCTCTTGAGGTTCCACCCAGATCTCAGTGATTTCAGCTGAGCTCTCAGTGGGGGAACCTCGCTGCTAGTACAGATTGGACTGCCTCTTCCACAGAAACAGTCCCTTAGCAGGTCTAAGCACTTAGACCTGATTATCAGTGATTTCAGCTGTAGTGGTCACTTAACAAAACAAAAGACTATCTGTGGCAGGGATGGGCAAACTTTTTGGTCCCAAGGGCCACATACGGGTATGGAAATTCTATGGTGGGCAATGAATGCTCACAACATTGGGCATCAAAAGAGAGGGTGGGGACAGGTGTTTTGCTTGATGGTCTGCCTGAGTCACAAGTACTATTTGACCTGCCCCTCTCCACTGTTTAAAGACAGAGCTGATTAGGCTCCATAGATCATGGGTGGGCAAACTATGGCCCGGGGGCTGCATCCAGCCCTTCAGACATTTTAATCCGGCCCTTGAGCTCCTGCCGGGGAGCGGGGTCGGAGCTTGCTCTGCACAGCTTCCTGAAGCAGTGGCACATACCTCCTCCGGCTCCTATGCGTAGGGACAGCAATGGGGCTCCACACACTGCCACAAGTGCTGCTTACACAGCTCCCATTGTCCAGCAAATGGGGCCAATGGGAGGTGCAGGGGTGGTGCCTGCAGACGGGGCAGGAGGGAGTGAGGGCTCTGGCTGGGGGTATGGGCTCTGGGGTGGGGCCAGAAATTAGGAGTTCAGGGTGTGGGAGGGGGCTCTGGGCTGGGGTAGGGGGTTGGCATGGGGGGTGAGGGCTCTGGGTTGCAGGAGCGTGGGACCGAGGGTTCAGAGGGTGGGAGGGGGATCAGGGCTGGGGCAGGGGGTTGGGGCATGGATTGCGGTCAGGGGTGTAGGCTCTGGGAGGCACTTACCTCAAGCAGCTCCCAGAAGCAGCGGCATGTCCCTGCTCCGGCTCCTACGCGGAGGCGCAGGCAGGTGGCTCTGCGCACTGCCCCGTCTGCAGGCACCACCCCTGCACCTCCCATTGGCCCCATTTGCTGGACAATGGGAGCTGTGTAAGCAGCGCTTGTGGCAGTGTGCGGAGCCCCATTGCTGTCCCTACGCATAGGAGCCGGAGGAGGTATGTGCCGCTGCTTCAGGAAGCTGTGCAGAGCAAGCTCCGACCCCGCTTCCCGGCAGGAGCTCAAGGGCCGGATTAAAATGTCTGAAGGGCTGGATGGAGCCCCTGGGCCGTAGTTTGCCCACCCATGATCTATGGAGCCTAATCAGCTCTGTCTTTAGACAGTGGAGAGGGGCAGGTCAAATAGTACTTGTGACTCAGGCAGACCATCAAGCAAAACACCTGTCCCCACCCTCTCTTTTGATGCCCTCCATCAGCACAGGTTAAGTACAGTTCTACTGCCCTTTACTCATACAATAAGAATAACAACATTTCATTACCCCCCCCTTCTTCCCCCGCGTTCAAGTGATTTGTAACCCAACCCCAGCCAAAATCTATCACTTGGGCAACACAGCTCTGTTTGCTTGATATGTAGGTAGATTAGGTGGGAATATAAATACAATCTGGTCCCAAAGCCTTTCCCCCCAGCTCCCAGCTCATCAGTAGCTGTCAGGGAGAGCTCATTTAGACTTTGCTTACAAATCATCGTTTGAAATTATTAGGTTGGCCACCATCTCCGAAATGAATGCACTGACATTGTCATCAAAAACAACAGCTGTATAAGGAAGCTGGTCTATCTTCATACTTTTCAAATCTATTATACTTTTTTCAGATACACGTATTTTATCATACACTGTATATGCTTTTGAAGTGTGTATTAATGTTTCAATTTCAATTCAAATTTCCAAACAATCACTACATTGGCAACACTGCATGTAACTAGTTCACAAAACCGGGGGAAGGGGGTGTTGGGGAAATTCAGGGGAGGTGTAAGGGGTGTAGGGAAATCCCTGCTCCCAATCCTTCCAGCAGATCCATAGATCCTTCCCCACTGTCACCACACCCTTATCCTTTCTCCTTCCATCCCTTCAAGTCCACTGTCTTTTGCTGCCCACCAAAGATGCCTGGATGCAGCTCCTTCAAAAGCTAAACTCCATTGCAGCCGTGATGGCCAGACGAGTCAGTGCTGAGCAGCATGAGGCCGAGTTCACTGTCGCTGTCCCATTACTAGCCTCTTACTGAGCCGGAGTTTTTAAATGCTGATTCCTGTGCGGCAGCTTATTTGTATTACTACTAAACCGCCAGAACCGATAGAGCTATGTTTTGTGCATTTAAAAATATCTGAAATTATTTCAAACTATATGCCCTTCTATCTTCATTGTAAAGCAGATTGTTCCAAGATATCTAAGAGCTAATATATTTAGTAGGATATTATATTTTCCTCTTCCCAAACCGAGGATGGTCACCTCTCCTTTTTCCGGGAAATAAAGAATTTTTTCAGACTGTTCTGTAATAAACACTTGGCGTGGACAAAGAATCCACCATTTGCTCTCTCCCTTTCACTCACCTTTCCTTTTTTTTCCCCTTTCCCCTCTCTTGCATCCTTCCTCTCTCCATTCCACTGGGCCCTTCACTTTCACCGTGTGTGAGCGAGGTGGGATGTCAGCAATATCACTCTCACATACTATCATGTGTTATGGTCAGTCTCCTGCACCAGGAAAAGGGGTGAGTCCTGGTGCCCCTTTTAGCTACACCAGGAAGAGTGCTGGGGGAAACCTGGGAACCACATGGGTGTGGAAGGAGCTGTTATGCTGGGGTACAATGTGGTATGACTTAAGGTTGCAAACTTTCCATGGATAAACCACAATATTCTGACAAGTGCTTTGAAGACTATTCACTCATTTGTTTATATGAAGAGCAGTGCATTTGCAAGGATCATGGACAGAATAAAGTTAGAGTAAGACTTCTTGCACCCTAACTAAAAATAAGAACAAACTTGGAAAATAAAAATGAAATAATCCTAACGTGTTCATCTTTTCTTTAAAAAATAGTCTAAAATCAGAAAAAAAGTTGATTAGTAAGAGAACTGTATGCTTCTTATATTTTCCAGGGTTAATGTTTTATTAACTCTGATTCTCATTGCTGCTTTTTGGCGCAACATAACAGTTGCTTCTTTTTGTATAAAATATGACAATTCCAGTAAATAAATCACAGAAGCTAAGTGCTTTGGGCAAACAAACACATGCCTTATCTCTTCCAGAGAAGCTGTGGAAAATGCATGATAAATTGCACATTTCAGAGAACATGTTATGTCACTGTGAAATAACTTTGATTCATGATTATGTATTTATCTTTAAACAACTGACAAACCTCAGGGTATCTAAATTATTATCATTTGCTCTATGCTTCTGTAGCTTTTTTGCTAGAGAATCGGAATGACTTACAGTAAAATACCGCTTCTCCTTTCTTAGTCTTAACATTCTGTAAAAAAATGCATCATTTGGAGGGCAAAAACAGAAAATTCCTACTATGTTTGATTTTGGATGAACTTCTGCTGAAAATGGTTAACAATAATATCATTTGAACCAATCGTGTTTTGAAAGAAATTAGGGCAAACATAAAACAGAAAAGGAGAGTGCTTGTTTTATGGGAGCTTTTATAGTACAATAGCAGAGAAAATATATCAATTTTGACTTATGTTTTCTGTATCAAATAAGCAAAAGGCATAATGGTAAATTTGTTCCTTTGAATTGTCTGCCTGCATACAATTACTTTTGCAAATAAAGATTTTACGTTCACTGTCTTTCTTAATAAGGAGACTAAGATTGTTATTATTTGGTTTCTCACAAATAAGAGGGAAGGCCAGGAGAGGTGGCTTACCCCAACTATTACTAATCGTTGTTTTTTTGTTTGTTTTAAATGAGGGCCCAATCAGCATTGTGGCCCCGTTGTGCTGTGCGCAGTACAGATATATATTAAGACAGTCCATGTCCAGAAAAGCTTACTTATTGTTAATAATTTATTTGTTTTTATTTTTGTTTACTGTTTGTATTTCAGTAGCACTAGAGACTCTAATTGGGATTGTCCTAACACATACTGAGAGACATTCCCTGCCCAAATGAGCTTACAATCTAAATAGACAAAGGATAAAAGAAACAAGTACAGAGAGGTGAAGACCTTGCCAAGGTCACATAATAGGCTATAGACAGGGCCTACAGAATTCAGGATCCAGTGGCCAATCCACTACATCATACTGCTTCCCATTAGCGTACAGTCTAAGTCCACGCTGGCCTCTCTTACCCTCTTCTCCCCTTCCTATTCCCTTTTGCTCCCTTTCCCTTCAGTGTCCCCTCTCCCTTCTCTTTTCTATCCATTTAGCTCATCCATTCCTAACTAAACGCACTCCTGCACACAAAAAATTATTGTATGAACATGATTGTAATGGGGTATGCTGGCCCTTTAAGCCTAAGGGGGACCAGAAGACTGTGTCCCAGGGATGTTGGTGTGAGCACAGGATCAGGAACTGGCCGAAACCAGAAGAGAAGATTGGGAGTTAGCAGTGGGATGGGAAGATACCAGGACACTGTTACTTTAAGGGCCCAGGGGCTGGAATTTTGTATTGCAGGGCTTTCCTCTCTGCTGGCCCACTGGGAGGAGCTTTCAGAACGAGAGGGGTATATATGCCGTCTTCCCTCTCAGAAACAGGTGCATGCTGACAGAGGAAATAAGGCAGAACTGGAAGGCTAGATTTATGCTAGGCAGAATAAACGCAACATGGTCAGTGGAAGCATAATAGATGGGTACAAACTATGCTGGTGTCATGATGGAACTTGTGTTTGGGACACTGATGACTATCTTGAATTATTTTTGGGCTACTCACTCAGTTTCAGAGGAGGGTTGATGATTACCATGAGACATCTGAAGAAGTGAGGTTCTTACCCATGAAAGCTTATGCTCCCAATAGTTCTGTTAGTCTTAAAGATGCCACAGGACCCTCTGTTGCTTTTTACCATGAGACAGTCTACACAGATAGAGGATGCTCTTGAAAATGCTTTGGCCGCAAGAGGGAGCCAGGTGGACGGTATCCTTGCTACACTGATTCCTGGGGAAATTCTGTGCCACTGTACACACGCCAAATTCATGTCGCCTGCAGATTTTTTCTCTGCAGAAAATAGATTCTGATGGAGAGGCACTGCAGTTACACCTTTTTCCCATCAGGAGATGCTGTGATGCCAGAAGAGAGGGCAGCTGGCTTTGGGCTAGAGCAGCCAGCTGTGGAGAAGGAGGGGCAGTGGCAGCCTTCCTCGGAGTGCCCTGCCTGCAGGGCCAAGTGAGGAGGGATATGGCATGGGATATGGGGGAGAACACAGAGCAAGGTGCATGGGGTTCTGGGGGGTCACATAGACTGGGGTTCAGAAGGACTAGTAGGGGTGACAGACTGGGGCAGGGGCACAGGAGTTAGTGGGGTGACAACATTGAGCCAGGGGCCAAATGGGAGTAGAGGTGCAGGACCACATGGGGGCAGGGGCAGGGGGTGCAGGGCCACATGAGGACAGAGGGGAGGAGGATGCAGGGACACAGGGAGGAGGAGTGGCTGAGTGAGCATGCAGGGACTCATGGGGATGGGGAGAGGAGGGCAGGGACAAATGGGGATGGGGAAGAAGGGGTTACTGAGTGCGGGTGTGGGGACACATGGGGACGGGGCGGATGTAACTGACTGGATGGGAGAGAACAGGAGTCAGCCAGGATCTACATGGGAGAGGCTCCCCAACTCCCTAACAAAAAGGTCTGTCCCATACTTCTTCCACCCACACCCAACAACCCTTCAGGTTCACTCCCAGGCTCCTTCTCAGCAATTACTTCCCTCTCCCTCTGCTCCTCCGTTACCCTTCACTCCCCCAAGCCTCTGCACTCCTTCCAAGGGGTACAGGAAATACGTTTCTGTATTGTAGTTTAAATTAATTATTACTCAAAGTTCTGTATTAATATGCCTAGTAAGGAATCTATTTGTCAAAAAACATTTCCTGAATCTTTTTTGTTGTCTGTATTGTCACAGACATACTTGCTGACTGGTATTTTGAAATCAATTGCCAAAATAATTGAAACTGATTATATTTTCTTATTTTGACAAAATATAAAGAATTTTGAATAATTTTAATATATTGTGTGCAGAATTTTAATTTTTTTGGTGCAGAATTCCCCCACGAGTAAGTGATGTTTGCCACCATTATATTGTTCACCCTACTCATGAGGTATAGCCCTTTTCCCCAGTCTTGTCTATTTAGACTGTAAACTCTTTGGGGCACAGACTGCCTGCCACTCTATTTATACGGTGCCTAGCACAAAGAGGCCCATTTTTAGTTGATTAGGTACTACTGTAGTAAATATTGATTGTGATAATAACTACTCTTATAGTTTTTATACAATTCTCCTTGATTTGTAATGCAGTTGTAGAAACTTTAAAAGTATTTTTTTTCCAATAACAAACTGGTATTTCTTTTTTGTGTGTGAATCTAGTGAAGCTAACATTAAAATGGCTCCTTTATTTTTCTTTTACATCTTTGTTATGATAGGAGAGGACTCCAGAGCTCTAGAAATAAGAGGCCAGATGCTTGGCTGGTGTGCATAATTATAGCTCCACTGAAGTCAGTTTACATAAGCTGAGGATCTGGCTTTCTTTTTTATCAGCTGCTCCTGGACCTCTGTTCAAAGGACCAACAAAAAGCCTAAGCATGTCAGAGGTCTCATTTTGAACTTAACTGCTGCAATGGGACGAATTTCATCTACATTCCTTTTGTAGATGCTACAAAAATCATAACTGTTCTTAAGTTGTGGGGTTTTTTTAGGTGGGAGGGGTTCATCAGATGTGAGGGATTTTAATACATCTTGATTTGTTATCCACTAGATCAGTGTTCCCCAAACTTGGGACACCGCTTGTGTAGGGAAAGCCCCTAGCAGGCCGGGCCGGTTTATTTACCTGCCGTGTTCGCAGGTGCGGCCCATCGTGGCTCCCACTGGCCGCGGTTCGCCGCTCCAGGCCAATGGGAGCTGCTGGAAGCGGCGGCCAGTATGTCCCTCGGCCTGCGCCGCTTAATCTTAAATTAGATTAGATTAGACTAAATACATCTACAAAAATGCCTCTAAAATATTTGCCACCTATGTACTGAAAATAACATGTTTATCTATTGTTAAATTTACTGCAGTTTGCTCTCGATTCTTATCTCCACTGAACTGTAATACATTTTGGTTACTTGGAGGTAGTTAAATAGAAACTAATAATTGTTTTTCATGATGGAAGGGAATTTGTTTTCTTCCCTTTATATCCAGTAGTTTGCTGCATATTTAACTTGCCTAAACTATCATTCCTCTTAGTATATTTGAACCAGTTGACATTTATATGTACTTTGCATTTTGCATGTAAATGGAAAAGTTTAATAGCTTTGAATCTCAAATCAAAACATTCAGATTTCTCTCTTTTGCCTTGCAACATGACAGACTCACTCTCTAAATATTTACAGACAAGAAAGAGAAATGAATACTTATGCTGATTTTGACCTAACATTTTCAGAAATATCTTCAGTGCTTGATTAAACATTTAAGCTCTGAAATGGGAAACGCGTATCACTTAGTGAGCACAAAATATGGAAACATGACTAATTGTAAAAACTCATTTTAGAACCTTATCGCTTTTTGGGTTTGTATGCTGCTCTGTGTTCCTTCAGCTGCTAGAGGCTTGAGGCTTGGTAACTCAAGAAGAATATGGCTGCAACCATTTATTCCGATAGTTAATTTTAAATGAACAGATTTATGAGACTAATAAAAGGAAAAAGCTTTATAATGACACAAATCCACTGCCATCACAAGTATTGGGCTATAACTACAAAGGGAACTTTAGACTCAGTGCTACAATACCTAATGTGTCCTGACCCCAGGTGGCTTTCATAGCCCCGAGTCAGGCACCCAGGCTCCCTATATGATCCATTAGGAGAGCTTCAAGCCTAAGAATGAGATTCACTAAAGCCAATATGCTGAGAGGGAAGTGTGATTAACTTGAACAAGAGTGTTGCCAAGCTTAAAATGAACAACAGTATTGCCAGTGTTAGGTCTAAAACTTCCGGAAGCTTTATAGAGCAAGCTTTGCAAAATTAAGCTGCAACTTGTGGTCAAAAGACACCTGCAACCAGACAACGTTTTATGCTGACTCCTATATGGTAAAATAGGTCATGCCCACGGGTACCGCTTATTAAGACCACTTTTGAAACTTGTGGTTAAGAGACGCTGCAGCCAGAGAACCGATTCCTATGTGGTTTTGATGGGCTAGGCCTTCAGGCATAGGTTACCAAAATAACCTTACCCACAATCAAGACAATAGCCCATTAGAGATAAGTTATATCCTTGTAACCTAAAAAACTAAAGCACCAATTGCCTATTAGAAAAAACACAGTCAAGACAATGGGCTATATGGAAATAAGTTATCTCCTTGTGCATAACTTATAAAACTAAAACAACAATTGGATATCAAAACAACCACAATCACAATAAAATTCGGCCTTCCCTAATTGGTTAACCTGCTTCAAAACATGGTGGGCAGATGAGATTAAATGTGTAGAGCCTCACGTGGATTTGTGTGTGTGTCTTGGTCTAAGAGGTCATTCTCTTTGATCGGTCTGACCCACACACCCCTGAACCGAGGAGACCTGAACCGACTATCTGTACCTGGCCAGTGCAAAGAGCGATCGACTAAAGGGTAACGTATTCTCGGTAGGGTAAGGTTTTGAAGTAAAATAGTCTGGTTGCATGCAGAATAAGGTAACGGAGTAAAGAAGTCTGGGTTGCTCAAGCTGATTTGATCTCAAGTTGTACTGACACTATAGTATTAAGAATGGTAGTGTCAGGATAATTTGATCTCAGGTTATATTAATGCTGCAGTATTAAAAATAGTAGTAAAAGTTTAATACTAGTGTTAAGTTGTTTAGAAATAGTAGTAAGTTGTTAATCAATTTATAGTATCTTTGTTTGTACTTGTGTTTATGAAGGGCAGGAATAGTACTTGTAAGTTTAAGAGTTAATGAGTAATAATAGCTTTGCATGTACTCGTGCCTGTCATCAGTAAAAATTGCCAATGTTAAGGACATGCTTTTATAGTAATAAGTAGCTAATGCATAACATTACCTGTACTTGTGCTTGTTTGCAATATAATTTGTTATTTATATTAATCCTTATTCAATGCTGGTCTTTAATTTTTCTTTTCCTCTTCTGTCTGTGTTGCATTTATAGCTGTAAGTCATTAAAAGCCTTTCTTGAGGAATAATCAGTAGTTTTAATTTCTTTATACGGGCACCACTTAACCTCATTACATCTTGTTGAGTGGTGGGAAGTAGTGATGACCCAGAGCCCCATTTGGGCCCTGATGTGTATCCCCTTCTTCCTATATCTCCGCAGGGAGTTGCCTACTAAACTAGCCAGGAGGAAATGCTGAGAAGGGTGTGACCTAAACCTCACCCCTCAAAGGGAGTTAGGTGCTTAACTCTGGATCAGGGAAAAGTGCCTCCCTCCACTTCACGGACATGAACTCTTGCCTGGATTTAGATGCCTAAGCCAAGTCAACCTTTTGGTGTGCATGCCTTTAAGCCCAATAGAATCATTCTTATTCTCTCTTATCCAGTGCCTAGGGCATTCACTTGGGAGGTGGGTGACCTGGATATTCGTCCTCCAAATCAGGCAGAATGGGGATTTGAACCCACCTCACCCACATCCTTTGTGAGTGCTCTAAACACTGGGCTCTTTGGTATTAGGGGCCATCCCCTGCTGCTGCTGGCTGTGTTTTGTGGGAGGTCTGATCCCGTAGATGGCCTCTGAGAACACCTACTTGAGCAGGGCCGCTGACAAGATAGGCAGGGAACACCTAATTTTAGGATCCTGTCAGGTGTTAGCCACTGAGAAGCTCAGTGACATCAGGATTTAGGCAATTTTGCACTTGCCCATTAGCAGAAATTTAGGCACCCGGAGTATTTTACCAAAAGAAACCTAAGTGCCTAGGTACTTTAGGCACCTACAGGATTGAGCAACAACTGAGTAGGGACTTTGAGGATATAAATTTTGGATTTAGGTGCCTAAAGTGCCTCTAGCCCCTGGTGGATCTAATCCATGGTGGTCTCGGTTTTCTATGAAAGAAAGCATATTAAGGTGTCCACTACAAAAACAGCATTTGCCAACAGTTACTACACTTATTATTTAAGTGTTGACACTGAGCTCACTGCTGTGTATAACATGAAATCTGGGGACTCCCTGCCCCAGAGAGCTCACACACTAACCAAAGGAGGCAAACAGGATGCTGTGGAAAATCCAAGAGGGAATGACAAGGTTTATATATGTTTGTGGACTGACTTATTTATTTATGACTAAGTTTATATCTGTCCATTTATTATTATTTTATTGTTGAGTCACTTCTTGTGGACACAGTGAGAGAAGTGAGTCATTTGGGGGGATAGGAATGAAGGATCAATGGTTGGTTGATGGGCAGGCCAGAAAAGGAGGGCATTCCATGGATGACATAGAAAAAGACATGGATATATTTATCAAAGAAATGGCTAGATGGGTCATCAACATCATTGTGAGTGACACAGACTGGATGACATGAAATGAGACTAGATTATAGAGGTATGCAGAGTTGGAGTTGTTTCACACCTTTTTTAGTATTATGAAAATATGGGAAACGTGGTACTATCTCTCAGATTCCACTGTACCATGTCTGAGCAAAAGCTGCTGTTTGCTGTGACTAATAAGTTCATATCACTAAGTTTGTTGAGAAACAAACTGGTAAATACAATTTTCTGGTGTTTGTGATCATTTTTTCCATTTAATTAGATATGCAGTGTTGTCTATTAAAGCCCATATTTAAGTCAATTAAAGGGGGGTGGGACAGTCTGTAAATGTGAGGGACTAATTGAGAAAAGTATCTGCAGACCAGCATCACTGGGCTTCAGATTAAAGTTTTATAAGTAGAAATGGAAAATAATCTGTATCACACATTACAAAATTATTTTCTTTTTCAGGGCGCTCCTAAACCAATTGCCATTGAGCCTTGTTCAGGAAACAAAGCAGCCGTCCTTACTGTATTTTTATGTCTACCGAGAGGATCATCAGGCGTCCCACCCCCTGGTCAATCAGGTAAGAGTCACATTGGTAATCTTTAAGATTATGATCCTGCAAAGCAGTCTGCCTGGGAAGAATCCCAATTTAATGTACTCAGTGTGGACATAAGGGTCTGCCCAGACAAGTCGCTTTTAGGATCAGGACCAGTAGATAATGGGTACTTTAGTATACTAGCTGATGAATTTTCATTATTAAGGTTGCAGTTTAAATTTAATCTGACATCTCAAGTGAAATGACCATGTATATTTCATACTGGTGAGCATTCTCCACTCAGCAGCTGAACACATCAGCTTCTTTTCAAGTTGCTTTGAACCGAGAGAAATAAAACGATCCTGACATTACCGAATCCATTGAGTTTGCTTTGTGTTTCCAGTTAGGCCTTTTAACCTCTTTCAGTTAGAATGCTAGCATTTCCCAGAATGCCAGCGAAATGAATGCAAGGGATGTGTGAGTGTGTATAGCTGCTTCATTAGTGAGGTGTTCACTTTGGAAATCATCCCAGATCACTTTAAATTGGCATTTCCATTATCAGGGAGCATTTCCCATTGTAATCCACCTCATCTGATTTTTGCCAGATTGTTCTACAAAACTGTTCTTACAAAATGGCCTTGAACAGAAAATAGCTGTGTGCGCTCCATTAATCCTTTGAATGCTAAGTGTGACACTCTATATCATGGGGGAGCACCCTGTAACCCCCATATTCCTCATTTATATATAATTGTGATATTGCATATAAAACATGCCATGTGAGGTACTGGGGAAAGGTTATGATCTGCTGAAAGCCATTGTTCTATCTAAATATGTATATCATCAATACTTATTAAATTATAAGAATTGTGTTGTATGGTTTTCACTAAAATATGCTGTGGATTTGGGAAGTGCCCAGATACTAGCTCTCCAGAGACAACAACAAGGGAGATAACCAGCGCCCGGGTGGGTGCCGAACAGACATCACCAGCCATCGTCCAGCAGAGGATTACAATTCAATGACTCATTCACAGGAGACACACTAGGGTATTACTTCAACTTGTGATTTAGCAATGCCCACCAGACCTGCCTGGACTTGTGTTCTCCAAGCACGTGAACTGAGAGTATAAAACAGAACACAGGGGCCCCATGCTTTGTCTTTTCTCCTCCCCCCACCTATGCTGCAAGCAACAAGGACATTGAGAAGACTGAAAACTCCAGCAGGGGAGACTGGCCAAGGTTTCAAGGGTGAAACCTGTGTACTATGAACTGCAATATCCAGTGGCGTGAGAGAAAATGCTTAATCTAGATGTTGCCCAGGCTAATAGGGTTGAGAGTGTAGACTGCCTGCTTATATTTTCTTTTCTTTTGGTAACCCCTCTGACTTTTTGTCTATCACTTATAATCACTTAAAATCTATCTTTTGCAGTTGATAAACTTGTTTTACTGTTTATCTTTACCAGTGAGTTTGCCTGAAGTGTTTGGTAAATCTGCTCAGGTTTACAAAGGCAGGTGTATATCCACTTTCCATTGATGAAGCAGTGAACCAATTAATAAACTTGCACTGCTTGTCTTGAGCAGTGCAAGATGGTATATTCCTGAGGTACAAGGCTGGGGGGGATTCAGCTGGTGCCTTTCTCTGTGTGATTCATGAGTGACTCTGGAAGTATTCATGCAATCTAGCTAGGTGTGGGTCTCCACATGCTGTTGTGCTGAGCAATAACAGTGCCTGGAGGGGTTTGCTGCTTGTCACTAGTAAAGCATTGTGAGAGACAGCCCAGGATGGAGAATTAAGGGGGCACAGCCGTCCCACAGTCCCAGGCTGCACCCCAGGGATCCCGTCACACTAAGTATAATATATATTTTATTGTATTATATATAAAATGGTCATGACAAAAGAGTTAGTAGAGTAATCTGGCACAGATCAGATCTGGTAGATTATTATGAGTTGCCAGATAATGGAAATGCTGTTTCAAAATTAACTGGGATACTTTCCAAAACAACTACTTCCATAATGAAAAATAAGTTATGTAGTATGTGCGCAGATACTGCAATATGCTAGACCAGAGGTGGGCAAACTACGGCCTGCGGGACCGTCCTGCCCCGCCCCTGAGCTCCTGGCCCGGGAGGCTAGCCCCCGGCCCCTCCCCTGCTGTTCCCCCTCCAATGCAGCCTCAGCTCACTGCGCTGCCGGCGCAATGCTCTGGGCGGCGAGCTCTTGTCGGGCAGCACAGCCGCAGAGCCACGGCCTGACCCAGTGCTCTGCTGCACAGTGGCGTGGCTGGCTCCAGCCGGGCAGCGCAGCTGTAGCGCCACCAGCCACCGGTGCTCTAAGCAGCACAGTAAGGGGACAGGGAGCAGGGAGCGTTGGATAGAGGGCAGGGGAGTTCGGGGTGCTGGTCGGGGTGGTCAGAGGGCAGGGAACAGGGGGGTTGAATGGGGGCAGGAATCCCGGGGGGGGGGTCAGTCAGGAAGGGAGGGGGTTGGATGGATCGACGGGAGGCAGTCAGGGGCAGGGGTTCTGGGAGCGGTCAGGGAGAAGGGGTGGTTGGATGAGGCAGAGGTCCCGGGGGGCAGTCAGGAAGGAGAGGAGGGGTTGGATAGGGTGGCGGGGGGCAGTCAGGGGCGGGGGAGTCTGGGGGCCGTCAGGGAGCAGGGAACAGGGGTTGGATGGGACAGGAGTCCTGGGGGGTCCATCGGGTCCAAGAAGCAGGGGGGTTGGATGGGGGTGGGGGCCAGGTCACGCCTGGCTGTTTGGGGAGGAATAGCCTCCCCTAACTGGCCCTCCATACACTTTCGGAAACCCGATGTGGCCCTCAGGCCAAAAAGTTTGCCCGCCCCTGTGCTAGACAGTGTGGTTTATGAATAACTTGTACTCTTAAATAGCCAAAACTATATCCTCTTAACCTTCAAAAATCCATTTGAGATTAAAAAGTATTGAATAATGACGATGGGCAGAATTGGTTGCCCAGTGAAGAAATCAGCAGGACCCATCGTTATTTCTTCCCCTTTTGGGATGATCACTATCTGTTCTATTAAAGATTCCTTTCTCTCCTTTAGCAGTGAGGTGAGGATTTAGTTTTTCAGATGCTGCTGCTTTTGTGTTGGAATATCTTTTCTGGTAGTATTATGTAAATAGGGGTGATACTGTGGGGAATGGTGATCAGGGAAAAGGGTGCATAGAATATATCTGGTTCACATTTTAACAAAATGAAGCAAAGACATAATCATGATTAAAACCCTTACTTGTTCTCTTCTTAAAACAGAAATCTATGATAAGAAAAAAATAAAAGTAACTTCTGAAACCTGAGATTAAGATGTTTCTCAGTGTTTTTTGTTTTTATTTATTTACCCATGATGTTTATCTATAGTAAAAATAGTATTTGGAAAGTTATTTTTGAACCAAATTTGCTTCACCTTTTGCTATTTTAAAGAATAATCACCACCCTGTGCTGTGATTCACTGGTCACCAAAAGAATGTAATTTTCAAAGTAGGAGTTAAATACAAAAGTGTGAGTGCGCCATTTTGAACATTTGAGTTTACATGGAGTTTGCCATATTTATGTTTTTACAGTTGAAAAATGACACTGTCTCCTGCTTCTACTTTATTTTATTACTTATTCTACCTTACATTAGCTTTACAAGCAAATATTTCAACAATATTCCTTTGTTTATTACTAGATTCTTTGTCAGACTTTTAATGTTTATAAATCTGTGAAATTTTTAAATTCCTTCAGCAGCTTTCATTTCGTTCAGGGTCAAAAGAGAGCAAAACTGCTTGATGTTTGCAACTGTGCCGATTCATCCATTAGATTATATTGCTATAATCTTTTTTCTTAAGTGTAATGAATTTTGGTACTTGTGGACTGCTATCACTGTATGTAGTCATGCATAAGGTAGGCAGAAGCTATTATGCAAGTTTCTTGGCATACCTGTAGCTCTACTAATTCATTTCATTCCTATCCTGCAGCACTACCTGCTGTTTCATTCTTGGGCTTCCTGGAAGCAGACACTGCCAACTGTGCCAAGCTGTTTGAAATTATATGGAGCTTTTTGCTGCTAACATATGTTTGCTATGCAGTCGGTTTCCTTTAAGACTGAAGCTAAGTTAAAACAGTGATGTTCAGGTTGAGGGAAGTTATACGTTCAATAATTATACAACACCAAATAATCTTAGATTATCATGTTACTTGTATATAACTTCCCTAGAGCTCTTTACATGCATTTTAGGATAAAACTGTCATTGAAGCAAATAATTATTTAACAATTATAAAATAAGACAATAATGTTGATTCTCATTTTATAACAAAAGAATGTGGGGTTTATTACTAATGAGCTTATAGCTGCAAAGTGTTGGAATAGAATAAATATTTTTTCATTCTGGTTTTAAAAATCCCAGTAGTCAGGAGGCCTAATTCTTCTCTCAGATGCCCAGGCCAACTTTTTATTGAAGTCAATGGGGTTATATCCCTGTCTTTGAGTGCCGAAGGGGAAAGGAGCCAAACAATTTTTTGGGGCACATATTTAAAGTAACTGTGATGGGGTGTTCACCTTCACACAAACCCTGAATGGCGTAATATGGGTCACAATGGACCTGCTGCACCTCGAGGGAAGCCAGTGATTGTTAAGCACTAATTGAAGATGAAGTCCAGCTGTGGGAGGAGCTGGGCTAGATGTATAAAGTCAGAAAGTGAGCGCAGAAAGGGACTGCAGGGAGGAGGTCTACAGTTACTTCCTAGATGGAAAGAGAGTTGGAGAGGGTCAAGGAGGAAATCCAGAGAGAGAGTAAGTGCTGGGGTCCTGTCCTGACTAGAGGCCTAAAGGGGCCACAGTGTGAGCAGCTGAGGGAAAGGGGCTCCAGATGGGTCAAGAACTAATTCCCAGATCTAGTCACAAGGAGGTGCACGTGGGGTGGGTGGAATCTCTTCACATAAGCACTGATTAACAAATACATTTAGCCTGGATTTGAGGAGAAATGAGAACCAAATCCCTGGTGAGGGATATCAGTAAGGTGCAGATCAAGGAAAATTTACTGTGTTAGAAATTAATTTTTAGTAGCAGATTTGCTGAACAGATCACACACCTTCTCTTGCTCCTTAGCATTGTCTCCTCAGCTGCTTTGTAGCGAAGCATCAATATTAAAATCCAAAGGTTCAGACATAATAGCTGTTCTCTATACAATGCATACATAAGGTGTAATAAGAAAAATAGCTTTTTCTAAGACATAAGGCCCATATGTGTCCTCCACGTTTTACTGTACCATGCCAGAGATCATTCACTACTGTTACAATCTCTGACCTTAGACTTAAAGTACCCTAAATGATTCATTGTACCAAGGGAGAACTGTTAGTGAGGGCAGCTGTATGCAAGGTTCTAACAAGGACTAAATTATACATCAGAAATGGTATGGGCAGTAAACAAAACAAATCAGACAATAAGAATGTGAGGGAAAAGAGGATAACACATGAACTGTTTATTAAAAAAAAAAGATGCCAAAGATATGAGCAAGTGAAAGACTAAGGCAATGCTCTCGATGGGGGTGTAATTTCTAAAGCTCACTAACATGTTGTGCATTAATTGGTCCATGCAGACCCTGCTGGTGTGCACTAAAGGTTCCCTCATGAGCTTTAACATAGTACTGTTTCAAACAGCACTATTAAAACACACCAGTAGGGTCTATACAGATCAACTAATCTGTAACATATTAGTTTGCTGTACAGTTCGCACTCCTGTAGAGTGCATTACCCCACCATGCAGATTAGCCCTAAGAAATGACTAATTCAAGGCTTGGATGTACAGCTCTGGGGATAGGTTGAACAACATTGAGAGAATAATCCATCAATGGAATAAATTCTCCAGAATGAAGAATTGAGACCGTGTTGCGATGAACAGTAAAACCAACAAGAACTCACACTTTGGAGTATGAAGTTACTGGACAAAGTTTATGAAACTGACAAATGTTGGCATGTTCCTTACATAGTTAAAGAAAAATGAAAGGAGAAAGTGAATAATGCAATATGATAATTCTTTAAAAACAAAGATTTCAGAGTGAGAAAGAGATGCAAATGATGTAAAAACAAGTTACTTTTCCAGCAACGAAACATCCACTATTCCAGTTGGGGCTGGCAGTAGTGCCTCTTAAGCTTGTCTGGCACTTCCCATTATAAGAACCTGATTTCAGTTGCTTATAACATTGCCAAACTTTAACCATTTGGGCTGAAGTTTTATATGCTGTGTGTTTGCCTTAGACTTGCTGGGGTTTTTTTTTTCTTTTTTCTTTTTTTTTTTAATTTTCAGCCAAAATCATCCCACTGGCCTCACAGAGCAACTAAATATGTTTCACCTCACGGCCATGGTGGCAAAGCTGGGCATTTTCTTTGATGGCTGCACTCAATTCTCCAAGCACTGGAACTGAGAGCAAGGAGTCTGACTATCCTGTGTTGTCAGAGACCGCCCCACCCCGCCCCACCCCCACTGGGCTCAGGTAGCATGGAGGAGGAAGCTGTCTGATTCAAACGCAGAGGGGGACAAAAGCCAGGCCATGGAGGATGAAAAACAGTAAATTGTAGCAAGGAGTCTAGTGAGACTAGGACTCACGGTTGGGGAGAAAACCTAGGACTGTGGGAGCAAGGAGGTTGCAAAAGAGGGTCAGAAGCTGACTGGGAGAGAAGCAGCGGGGAGGCTAGGAACCAGCAGAATGAGAGGCTAGGAATAGCTGGACAAAGAGACTGGGACTTGGAGCCCAGGTGGGGGAAGGGAGGCTTGGATTCTTTGAGCCAGGGGACTTGAACAGGGAGTGGGGAAGCTAGGGAAATAGGTGTGGGGAACTGGGAATCAATTGGCTGGAGTTGGCAGGGGGAACACAGAAATCAGATAAGGTAGGTGTGGAGAGAGACAGGCAACCTTAATTCTGACATTTCCAACGTTTTGAATG
Source organism: Chrysemys picta bellii (assembly GCF_011386835.1). NCBI lineage: Eukaryota > Metazoa > Chordata > Testudines > Emydidae > Chrysemys > Chrysemys picta. The sequence continues at coordinate 115,484,139 of NC_088797.1, read as the reverse complement.
CTTGACTTTGCAATCTTAATGATGATCTTTTAATATAGTTGGTATGTAATATATAAATACGTTGGATGTAAGGGTAATAAGTCAAAGGATAAGCATTCCATTGGTACATATAAGAACACTTATTTGCAGGTGTGAATCAACAATAAAATAAAACATGCTTATTAATGAAAAAACTTGTAATAAAATAGTTTTAACAGTGGGAGTTCTGGAACCCATCCAAGTTTTGGAATCTACTTAGGGACTTCCTGTTGCAATGCCTATAATTATGAATGATAGATGTAAAATTAAGTAGACTTCTTCAATGTTGCTACCTGAAAGCTACTCTCTGATATCTTAGGATCAAAAATAGAACTTCACATAATTCTTTACACATTGGATATAGTATTCAATCCCATTTAATTGACAAGCTACAGTAGAATCATAGAATCAATAAATTATTGTACCATCTGTCTCTTCCCCTTACCATCATAATAAAAAATGACTCATTAAGTGTTCTACAAGACGGTTATCTCTGGATAGAAGTCTCTGTAACAAGGATTTTTGCTTGATTTCTTGATTAAAATGCAAAGAAATGGTGGTCCCTATCATAAGAGACACGTGAATGTAAAAAATACGTTAATTGTGAGGAGTTGTAGCATATTACATTTAAAGACATAATACAAAAATAATTCTGATGCTTGAAAACAAAAACTCATTGAGATTTTGTAATTGTTTGGAAAAAATGTTTAGGCCCAGTCACACATTCATACATGTACATGTAACTCATTGTGCAATTCAGTGGGGCTGCTAATGCACCTCTGAGGGACCCGTAGGTCCTCAGCACTTTTAGTTGCCACAAAAATGTTTTTGGCTGAAAACTTAACACTGTAAAAATAATAAATGTAAATGTATGATGATCATAATATCGGATCAAAAAGATCCTCCAATGAAAAATGTTAGTAAATGATGTTGATAGGAATAAGCTGTTACCAAACAAATGCAGAGGATGGTGGCTGCAATGCATGTTGATATCTTTGTGCTGAATCTGTTATGGCCTTTTTCTCTAGTTGGAAGGTGTTTATCATAGCAGTGTAGACCCTGAGAGAAGTGAAAATACACAACAAATTAATGCAAAAACAATATAGTGGAACAAAAGTGAAATGATTACAATAATATATATAAAATGACAATTCATTAAGGGCTTGAGCGTGCACAGTGCAGATGCAGAGTGTTTCACATATGAGCAAGGTAAAGAGATGAGAACCACAGGAAGAACAGCAGAATGTAATCTGCATTAATGAGTGCTGCTTTGTGGCCGCTGCGTTACTCCAGCTTCTTTTTTTACTTTGCTCCTTGGAGTATAAGGGAAGAGGTGTGCGAAGAGCGTAAGGCGTACTTCTGTTCGGTGCAGAAGACTATCCATAATCCTTGATTTTATTTGTGGCTATGAGTAGTCTCTGTTCACACTTGCACTGGAATGCAACAGCCTCGTATCAAGTAGTAAATCTCTAATGTATTAGTAGCTTTCCTAATACACATTGATTGTACAAAAGATTCTTTGGCTGATGCATGTATTTCAGTGTACTATATGATATGGCATTAAACATTTATATAGTGTCACACATATCCACGGTACTTTAAAAAACACAGAATAAGACTTTGTACCTAAAGCCAAAACTGAAGATGGTAGTTAAGAGTAGTCAGGGAAGCATAATCGGTGACTATTTAGTATAGGAAAGATATATTCAAGAAGCTAGTTATAAAGAAGGATGTGAAGGATAGGAAGGGAATAAAATGGGAGATGCTTCTAAGCATAGAGGTAAACATGAAAGCAAAGCATAGAGAGCATAAAGGAAACAATGAATAAAGAGAATTGAGAGTAGCAAGAGGAAATAAGAGTGGAGGTGGAGGTGGGAAGAAGATTATATAGTGCATTGAAAGGCAGAACAAGAAGCCTTAAATATGATGCTTTAGAAGATATAATAGGAATTGTCCTCTCCCCAGGTCATTTACTGCACCCATCAAAATAGTGTCCGGACATCTTACAAATGTATAAACGTAGACACACATCTCTCTGTTGCATGTTCATTTCTGCTGTTTATGCACATCTCTATGGTATCTGTCATCCCTCCTTCCTTAGGGCATTTGGGGTTCTCTGGTTTGGGGGTTTGGGAGTGGTGGTTTTCTTTATTTTTATGTTGTTGATGGAAGGTGAAATTTAGCAAGAATATTTTGCATTTGCAATGTCACACATTATTTGGATTGACTAGAGGTAGAAGAAAAATCAAGGAGACCCAAGACATCTAACTGGGAGACATAAGCAGGAAGCCTTTGTAAGAACTGTGGGAAACGTGACCATATAGCACCAGCATTCATCAAAAGGAGAGAATTGAAAATGTTAGCCATGATGTGGTTTGTCCCAGGAAGGCATTGAAAAATCCCACCATTTAATCCACATATTCTGAAGTGCCAGTATTGTATGTTGCGAATTGGGATGAGCTAAACTAAACTAAAATGAAACAAATAAGCCAGTGGTGAGAGCACTCAGCCAGTTCAGATCCCCACTCTGCCTGAGCTGGAGCAGGGATTTTAATCTGACTCTGTCAGATCCCAGGGGAGTACCCTTGCCCCGGGCTACAGAATATTTTACTGGCCCAATGAATATTTAAGTATTTATACAAAATGAAACAGCTTCAAGAGCAGAGACTGAGAGAGACCCACCACAGAATACCCGATAGCCCACTAGTACGGGCATTTACCTGAGAGGTGGGAGACCTGAGTTTAAGTTCCTCCTCTGAATCAGAAAGACTGGGGAGATTAACCCTGGTCTCTCACATCCTGGGTGCATGTTCTAACTAGTGGGCTTCTGGCTTCCGGGTATCCTAGAGGACATCACTGGCAGTAATTTAGGTGCCTAAAAGGTTAGGAAGGGGTTTTGAGGATCTAGATTTTGGACTTAGGTGTTCATGGACCTAAAGACCCTTGTTGATCTAGGTGGTTGACCCTGCAATGCAATTTCAAATCTTACCTTCCAGAGGCACATAGTTTTATGCATTTGACCAGGAGTTCTTGTCACAAATCTGTCCATGGTAGGGCACCCCCACTAGACTATGTGGGGAGTGCACTCACATGATCCAATTGCTCCATCCCCACCCCGTGGGTACTACAGGACATCTTTCCAGCAGGCTGGCACTCACCTTTCGTCCAGGGTCTCTCAGCTGTCTCATCCCCTCTCTGTGTTCCCAGTGATGCCACCAAACAATCCATAGTCAACAAGAGGGATTAAGCAAAAGAAACGTAAAGGAAAAACCTGTAAGCAGCTCCCTCCAGGAGACGGGCCTCTCTTACTTCAGAGGGGCTCTGGGAGTATCAATGTCCACTTCAGAGTTAACTGGGCCCCAGTGCAAGCCTCAGTTTTCCCCCTTTAACTCTGGGGTTCTTAACCTTCCTTCTGTGAGTGAAGGGGCTCTGTAGGCTGTCAGTCCTTTCTCCAAAGCAGGAGAAGCTGAACATTATATATTCTCTTCCCTGGGATGCCCCCAACTGAGTGGAGTTCCCTCTTTTTAACTCCTCCTGCAGTCCTGGCATGATTTGCAGGTGCAGCAGGGCAGAGACACTCCAGCCCAAAGCAGCTCCGTAATCTCTTTCATGCTAGTGCAGGGTTTATTTATCCTGTCACAATTCTGTATTAGATGGTTATTTTGAATGTCTCTGTGAATAACATAGTGTCTTCAGGGATGCTTACCCTTACTGTTATAGATTGTGTGCAGCTTCAACATAATCCATCTCTTTCTTCTATGGTATGTTTAGAGCACACTTCACCCTGCTGTAAATTGGTAATTCCATTGAAGGATATTGTATCTCAGTTACCACAATACCAGTGAAGAGTTTAAAAATGTTCAAACAAATTTCCTGAAATGTGAGAGAGAAAATCAGAATTACCTTGATAGGAATTTAGGGTTAGACATGAACATTAAAATCATTATTAGAATTGATTAAGAGGTGACTTCAGGTTACAGATATTCAGAAATCATTATGCCTGTGACAACTAGATTGTAGTGTAAAGAAGTCAAGTCTGGAGCTCTTCTTTTCAGTTCTGTATAGCTACTTTGCAAATCAGCTTTGTGAGTAATGGTGTGTGGACATTTTGTGCTCATCTGTTCTGGAGATCATCTTACTAAAAGGGTTGCTTTCTCTTACCTAGTCAGACCTATTTTTAGGTGTAACTATATTCCTTCAGTGCTTAGTTCCCTTCCTCCTTTCTGTATCAAATGAAGGAACAGACTTTGTTTATAGTATTAATACTTTGAAGAGACACACATTTGTAAGTGGCAGATGGTGCTGATGCTTGCTTTAAAAAATACTTATGTTAATACCAAACAACAAAGTAAATCAACAGGATTCTTCCAATATCAGTAGCAAAAAAATATATATATATATTTTTTGTAACCTGCGGGGTAAAGTCTTCACGTAAAAGGCATTAAAATTTGCAGCACATACATATTAGAACTGATGAAGTAGCTGTACTTGATTTTGTTTGGCCTTATTTTTAGAATTTGAGGCAGTTCTGTTGTAAATGAGTTTTAAAATCAATCTAGCTATATTAGCTTGATTTCTTTATATTTCTCAGACACTTATCTGGAAAGGCGATAAGCATTTTAATTTGAAGTGCAATATACAGCATAATGTAGGCTATGTATCTTCCACAAAGTTGGGCAAGAGTAGCTCAATAATTGGCAAATAAAGGTTACATGCAGCATCCCCAGCAGTTTTAAGAAAAAGGCACATGTGGCTGCTTTTGGAATAATACACTGGTATTTCAAATGTAACAGGGACTTGTTTTAATGAGAGGCCCCTTAATAAAAACAATAAGAGAACTTTAATTGTCTACCGCAAGTTACTCATGATCCAAACCAAAACTTTTACTGACCTTCCACAGTCCTGGGACCAGATTTTTTCCCCTGCTTTGGACCTTGCGGCATCATATATGCCCCAGTTCTACAAACACTTAGGTACATACTCAACTTTACACACATAGTAGCCTGTTAAAGTTAAGCCCAGATGTAGAAGTTCCCAGGACTGAGGCATTATACCTGTGTAAAGTGAGTGTAAGAGACTACTAAATTATGTGTAAATGGCTACACAAGATATCAGGCAGTAATGGAACAGCCCCTAGTGTTTTTATATTACAAGAAAATTAGCACCAGTACATATAGAGGTGGCTTCCTTTTTTCGTCGTCATTAAAATATAAGTGTTTTTCTTTGTATTTTCAGAAAGAAGCTAGTCTTTTCTCATTAGGCATGTTAGGCCTTGTCTACACACTAGAGTTTTGTTGACAAAAGTTAAGCCGCTTTAATTAAACCTCTGTTGCATGTCCACATTCTGTTCCTTGGGTCAGCAGAGCACATCCACACTAGCAGCTCATGCATTGACACAGAGAGCAGTGCATCGTGGGTAGCTATCCCACTGTGCAACTGGCGGCGTGGTGCTTTGGGAAGGGTTTGCAATGCCTCATGGGGTACAGCATCACATGATGCAGGTTTCTCAATCTTTCCATGGGCATCCTACTAAATTACCAGCTGCTTTTCAACTGAAGTGTATATCGGGTAAGGGGGGAAGCATGTGTGACAGGGAGTGTGTATGTCAAGGGGGGACAGAGACAGAGTGTGTGTTGGGGAAGTACGTGTGTTGGGGGAGAGTGAGTGTGTTGGCATGCTGTCTCTTTAAATTCAGACAGCAGCCAGAGCAACAAATCTTAAGGCGGGGGAGGGGGACACTCCCAGCACATCAGCCCCCAGCTCTGCACAGCAATCTTTACCTTGCCCCATTGCAGCAGCACTCCAATTTGTTCTCCCAGAGCTGCCTCAGCTACCAGGAGCCTGTGAGCTCTCCAGGCTGAGAAATGTCAAACTTCCTGGAACTTTGAAAGGGGAGGGGCACATGCCTGCCTACCTAGATGCAGTGCAGCCGAGTTCAAAACAGTGAGCAAAGCGGTCACAGTGGGCATTGTGGAATACTGGGGGTGGCCACTTATGGCGACACAACGAATGGCAGCACCTACACTAATGCTTTGTCATTCAGCTTTGCCGCAAAAAGCCCTATGCTTCTCGTCGAGGTGGTTTAATTTTGTCAGCAAAACAGGAGTTTTGTAGTGTGTACAAGTACACTGTTTTATCGGCAAAAGCTGCCTTTTGCCAACAAACTGTGTAGTGTAGACAAGGCCTTAGATTGTCCATCTCTAAGTTACGTTTCATAATGTTGCTAAGCACCTAAATGCTCAAGGGCATAGCTCTCACATTCAAAATATTAAAGAGCCTCAATCTACCAGCATAGGAAAACAAGATTAATGTCCACTTACTAAAATTGATAGGCTGGCAAACAAGTTACATTTACAAGTACTCACGATTTTCAGTGATCCATTCAACTTTTCTCTAACAAAATTGAAGAAGAAAATTATTCCAACAGAAAATATAAAAGCAAAGCAAACATCAAGCTTTCTGCTTCAACTGAAATACAAAAAGGGCCCTCATCTAAAGAAATATGTTCAGTTTTTCTTCAGATATATACGTTTTAGCTTTGTGACTGCAAAAGAAAGTCAATAAAATACAATGGAGAAAATGATACACGCTTCTGAAAGAATTGGGGAAGATTTAGCTACACAACTCGCATTAAAGTCAATGGGAATTGCATAGGAACATAGGACTTATCATACTGGATCAGACCTGTAGTCCTTCTAGCCCAATATCTTGTCTCTGACAGTAGCCAGTGTTAGATGCTACAATGGAAGGTGCAAGAAACTGAACCTTAGGCAGATATTCCAAACACTGGAATTCCTCCTAACCCTTTTATTAAGAAATTGGCTTCAGCCCTGATGTATGAGGTTTACTATCAAATTCCAAAATTTGTCAGCATTATCAATTTTAACTCTGGAATTCTTGTTATCTAAATAAATGTCCTTTTTTAATCTTTTTAAGTTCTTGGCCTCAGTGACTTACACAGATTAATTATACAGTCTATGAAAAAATGTTTCATTGTAGCGACTGTGTATCTATGAATTTCATTGAATGCCCCTTTGTTCTTGGATTGTGAGACTGAGAGAACTGAAACTTCCACTATTCCATCTCTATACCATTCATTACTTTTATCATGTCCCTTCTTATTCATCTCCTTTCTAAAGTAAACAGTCACAGTCTTTTCAGTCTATGTCCCCAGTTATTTTTGTGGTGCTTCTCTGATCTCTCTTATTCAGCAATATTTTTTTAAGATGGAGTGACCTGTACCACACACAGTATTCAAGATGAGGTCACGTCCTTGATTTATGTAATGGCATTATAATTTTCTCTGTAGATGCATAGCTAAATCCTCTGCGACTTAGTATTAATAACTATGCATTTTTTGTTTAGCATTCAGAAAGGTGCTATGTGCTCTACAAACATAGAATATGACAAGTTCTTGTCCTGAAGAACTTATTGGCTAAGGGGACAACCCTGAAAAAAACTCACTCATTTGAGTAATTCTTATCTAAACAGTCCTACTGAAGTCTATGGAACTACTCACATGAGTAAGGGCTCCTGGTGAGTCCTTCAATAGATAACATGCAAAAAGCTGAAGGAAAATACAGTAACGGAACCTGAAGGTGCAAGAAACCGAACCTTAGGCAGATATTTCCTACACTAGGATTCCTCCTAAATTTTTATGAAGAAATTGGCTTCAGACCTGATGTATGAGGTTTAATATCGCATTACAAAATTTGTCAGCATTATCTATTTTAACTCTGGAGTTCTTGTAATTTAAATAAATGTCCTACCCTTTTTTAAATCTTTTTAGTTCTTGGCCTCAGTGACTTACGCTTAAATACAAAAAATATTATACAACTTTCCCTCTTATTTATTTTATTCCCCCTTTACTTTTTCATATTTAACCCAAGTCACACCAACCCACACTTATTTACTCACCATTGCAACTAATACCTTTATTAAAACTAGAATAATGACATGTTGTTTATTGAGTCAGTACAACTAGATGAAACTATAGCTGTGTCGTCTGCTATCCAACTATTAACATGTGTCCACTCTGAGTGAGAAGGATCCGTACATGAGAATCTCCTGTTTTACTGTCCACTCTCAAGTTGTGCTACAGGGAAAAATATCTTTAAAGCTGTCCAATGATCATTTCTTGTAGCGTGTTTGGATTGGCATTTGTGTGTTAGTGTTCACACTCATGGTGCCTAAGCTGTGAAAGAAAAACACATCAACCTTGTGTGTAGGATCCAGTCTGATTCACCCCAAGTTTGGACACATTGTTCCAATCACTGGAAAGCTTAGGCAGCAAAGAGGATGCAGGTGGAACTGCAAAGGCACTTGATGAGGCTGTAAAAGTTGTGAATGTTATTAATGGTAAGGCTACCACTGCACACCTTGTTCACTAGTTTATGTGAAGAGATGGACACTTAGCGCCATCAGTAGCTCTTCTATACTGAACCTCACAGGCTAACATATGGCATAGTTTTGGTCCATTTGTTTGAGCTCAGAGAAGAGGAAAGCATTTTCCTTGGTGATTGTAGGTTTGATGTAGCTGAATGTTTCACTAATCTATACTAGGTTGCTCTGAATGCTTTTTCTTCAGAGGCAGAATAGGACATGGATTCTCAGCCAGTGGATTGCAATTCTCATGAAGTATCAGGGGCTTGTGACTAGGTGTGCCCATCCCATATTGTTAAATGGAGGGGGGTTCTAGCAGGAGGGTTCTCTGCAAATTGAAGTCACCAAGACACAGGATTTGGGGACTTCATCAGCAGAAGGGTAGGGACGGTTTTGTGGCCTGCAGCATGCAGGGGGTCAGACCAGATGATCATAATGGTCCCTTCTGACCTTAAAGTCTATGAGTCTATGAGGTTCCCAAAGTGGTCCCAATATGAAAAAGGTTGAGAAATTGTGAACCTTAACTTCTCTGCCAGAATCTGTACTCCCTTAGCATAATGATCTCCCTGACACAAATCGGCAACTCTCTAAGATTGATCCGGCCTGTGTCACTATGCTATGAATGTAGCTACTCCTGACTGCCTGCAAACTCTTGCCTCCTGGACATCTGATGTCTTTCTTATGGGTCACTCCTAAAAGGAAAGAGCTATGGCTCCCTGCCTCATGTGGTTCCATGTGGGATGGGTCACTGGAAGGCCTTGAATAGCTCTAAGCTGGGGCTAGGGTACATGTGGGCAGGAAGGAGGGTTTTCGTTGGATCACTCTCCCCTGTGCCCTAATCTTGGAGGGGAGATATATTAAATATTTCTTTAAATATTGAAGAGTCAGTGTTTTTGTTGCATTTATAATCTGATTCATGCCCATCAAACTTGAATGATCTGTAATTTACATTAAATACATAATGTTTCTCAGGTGTGCAATGTCTAATCTGTAGTGAAGGAGGCCACAGGTTTAAAAGGGGTAAGAGAGCGGGAGGGGAAGAATGAAATTGATTAACATGTGCAAAGAAAATTAATTCCTGAATGAGAAACAGAAAATGTTGTGAAAATTTGGGTCTTCAAATTAAACTGGTCCCCCCCCAGGCAGGCCCTTAAGCACTCTGAAGGGCTAAGCTTTCTTTAGGTTAACACACGCTTACTTTGCTTTTTCTTCTTTTGATATGAAAAGAGAAAAGTTTTAAAGACAACTAACGTACACATGAAGTTCCTATTTTAGGACTTTATTGAGAAACTAGTTGTACTCTGTTTATATATCAAGTTTAGTATATGCTGGATGGGAAGGTCCTGACTCTTTCTATTTCACCAGTGCAATTTATTCCACACAAATTTAAATATCGGGTGAGCAAATATCTCTCCCAGTTTTAATGTATGCAGCTGGGATTTTTAGGACACTAGTGCTGTAAAGCAGTGTTGTCTTTTATGGATAAAATTATACTCTTGTTATTGAAGTTGCAGAGAGTGTTCCTTGTCGATTTACCAGAGTGCATGTGGCAGCACACTGTATAACCTCTTATGTCTACCAAAAAGATGTGAAAACTGCAGACAAGATGGACTATTAGCATGAGCTGACTGCTTCAAGCATGCAATATCCACATACTGTATAAATAACAAATATGTTTTATAGACATGGCTTGTTTTATAGACATGTCTGGTGCCTCTGAAAGTAGAATTTTGCCTTAACTATTTTCTGAAGATCTTGCTTGGGCTGGGGGGCTGTAAAAGTTGTGTTGCTAAAATTTGAGCATACAGAACACATGTCTAGTCAAGTTGCAATATTAGGTAAAGTGAATATAGCACTGTGCAAATGACACATTGGATGGTAAGTGTCTTTTATGCTTGAGATAGGTGGCCTGCTTTAAGAGTCAGTCAACATACAGTAGGTGGAGCAGATGGCTTGCTGTAAAATTAGCATCATAAACCTTTCAAGGATAAAGTAATCTATGATTTAAATCTTTCAACAGGGATCCCATCACCTCCCCTTCTTCCCTCTATACTTTAAATTCCTTGAATAGAAGCACCTGTTTTATCAACAGAAGAAAAATCTTCACAAACCCACCATCGGACAGACATAGATTGTGAATTGCCCTGTTTCTTAGCCTTGCCATCATGAAAGGTCTCATACATCACCGGGGCAGTGCAATTGCCCATAATCTAGCTTCCCACATTTGTTTTATCATCCTTTTGGGTTAAAATGCTTGTGCTACATATTTTGGGATAAAGCTGTCCAAAATTATACAGAGACCAATCAGACTTATCATTTGATGGCATCCATCTGTTTATTTATGAAACCATTAAAGACTTATTGAGTTACTAGGCTATGGAGAAAATAAATTGAGTTATCATTTATAGTTAAATTCAAACCTTGCATCTGCCGTCTTTTCAGCTTGTGTGGTGTACTCTGAAATTACACTGACTTGCAGACCTACACTTCAAGAATACGTTTGCTTCACAGCCTTTTTATGCCATTTCAAGAGAATTTCTAATGCACGAGCAATTTATGGTTCAGGAAAATGTTGACAGAAGGATGTCAGCGCTTTCTGTTGTTAGTAGTTTAAAAGAATGATAGGGACAGTTCTGGTTTAAAAGTAGCACTTAAAAGTTTGCCGCTGTTCAACTTCTAGAATCATTTTATCTAACCCTTTTCAATCAGCATTGTTCAACTGCTGTAGGGAGCTCTGGTTTAATACTTATGGAAGCAGATAACTTCATATCATCATCATTATTATTAAGTAAATTTTAAAAAGGGAAGACAGAGTGAAAGAGACTTTCTTGTGACCTCTTTTTATATAAATACAGAGGAAAGGGCATAAGAAGACCACCTAGTCCAACATTTACAAACTTAGGTGCCTAAAGTTAAACACCTAAATCCAAATTTAGGCACCTAGTAAGAGTGACCGTATTTTTAGAGGTGCTGAGCTTTCACAGCTCTTTTTGACTTAAATGGGAGGAGGGGGTACTTGGAACCTCAAAAATCAGGCCACTTTTGTTTATCTGCCTCATTTTAATCCTACAAATTGGCCCCGGGCCTAATCTGAACACCCTGATGATTTTATAAGGAGGCCCTTTTTATCTTGCACCTTTGAATACTGTATTTCAAGAAGCATAAAGTCACCGTTTCAATTTGGCTGATGAACTGATGCTGTCTATTTAAATAGCTAATTGGGAGAAAAAAATTCTACTACAGTAACTCCTCGCTTAACGTTGTAGTTATTTTCCTGAAAAATGCGACTTTAAGTGAAACGATGTTAAGCGAATCCAATTTCCCCATAAGAATTAATGTAAATGGGGGCGTTAGGTTCCAGGGAATTTTTTTTCCCCAGACAAAAGACATTATATACATATACAGTATAAGTTTTAAATAATTTTCAACAAATTATTTAATTCTGTACTCACCAATGATGATTGTGAAGCTTGGTTGAGGCAGGGCGTAGTGGGGTCGGGGCGCGGGGGCTTGCCCCACTCCACCCATCCAATGCTCCTGCCCAGGAGGTGGGTCGGGGGCTTGCCCGCTCCCCGGCTGGAATACCGGGTGGGCAGAGTGGGATAAGTCCCCGCGCCGTAACCCTGCTTCCCAGCTGGAACGTCAGATGGGCGGAATGGGGCAAGCTCCCACTCCCCGAGCCCGCTCCCTGGCTAGAGCACTGGGTGGGCGGGTGGAGCAGGGCAAGCCAAACAACCTTATAATGGAATGTTGAGCAACTTTAAACGAGTATGTTCCTTAATAGATCAGCAGCCTAATAACGAAACAACGTTAACCAGGGCGACTTTAAGTGAGGAGTTACTGTATTTGTTTTATTTCAAAACTTCTACATGGTTTTCTTTCAAAGCCTCTACCTGGTCACAGCTGAAAAGTAGTGGGTAATTATGCACATCTTTCAGTATACCATTTTTTTAAAGACTTCACTAAAAAATCAGGGTATTAAAAGTCGACCTTGAGAAGTTGTGTTAACTAACATGATGTTAAACATCACTTTTCAGTCATTGTAAACTGGTTCCATTGTGTTTAACATCATGTCCACTGATAGTGAATAAATACTTCAGGAATCCTATAATCAACTGCAACCAGCTGACGCAATATTAAACACAACTCATCACTGTGTACATTAAAGGTATGTCTACACAGCAATTAAACATCCGTGGCTGGCCCGGGTCAGCTGACGCGGGCTTGGGCTTCAGGGCTGTAAAACCGATGAGCTCTGAGACCCTGCATTGGGGGAGGGTCCCAGATGTTCAGCTCCAGTCTGAGCGCAAACATCTTCATGGCAATTTTTAGCCCCGCAAGTCTGAATCAGCTGACCTGGGTCAGCCAGAGCCAGGTCATGGGTCTTTTATTCCAGTGTAGATATACCCTAAAAGAAAAAAATCATTTAATCTCTCTGTGACTCAGTTCCCTATATGTAAAATGAGGATAATAGAACTTCCCTGCTGTATGGGTGTGTCTTGAAAATAAATACATTAAAGACGGTGAGGCACTCTGATGGGGATGGGGGCAATATTAGTATCTTAGATTGAAATCATGTTTACCATCATTTCCGTTGACATAACTCTTGAAGTTCATGTTCTAGAACAACCTAATTTTATTACGAAGATAAAGCCTAAAGAAGAGGTTTTAAAGACCACGGACAAGTCATTTTGCTGACTAATATATGTATCAGAAGTGTATTTGTGTATAATTAGTTATGCTATACATCAGACATTTCCTGTGTGATTAGATTTTGAAGGAATATTCACAGATTTTACCAGACAAGTTTACAATACTTTTATTACTATATTTAAGAAAAAACTTTGTTCTTACAATATGTGCTCAGTGTTTTGAGTCAGTGTGTTCTATTGGATTGAGAACAGGGCTGGAAACCAAGAGCTCCTAAATTCTAACTCCAACAGTGTAAATGACTTCCTGTGTAGCCTCGAGCAAGAAATTTAATTTTGCTGAGCTAAATTCTGCCCTGATGTAACCCATTCCTTATGGTAACTCCATTGACTTCAGTGGGATTATACCAGGGATGAATATGGCTTGATTATACTTATCTCACGGGTATTCTCTCAGGTTTTATTTTTGCTTTGAAAATGTAAGATGCTACTGTACATACATTCTAAGCATTATTATTATTAATAACCCTAAATATGAAATGTTAATAAGTGCAATCAATTTAGAGAAATGTGTAAGAGAAACCACAAGCACATTTGGCATGTCTAAATACCAGTGATGCTTCCATCTTGTCTTACTTCAAACAGCTCCTGTATATTATGTACAGAACATAACTGTTTACTGCAATGCTGTAATTAATTGTGCATGGTTGATAAAAGTATCGACCATAGTATTTTATACAAAATTAAGTTTTATAAAGGCTATAAAACTGATTGTTGTATTTGTTCCTCCAATGGAATAGATCCAAGAGAACTGATGGGATTCCAGCTTCTGGAAGCCCTGTCTTGATAGTTTCCTCCATTGACTTAGAGCTGTGAGGAATATTGCAGCCTCAGAACTAAAGTAAGAGCTGTCAAGCTGTCATTCAACACTCTGTGGCCTGGTGGAGGGAGAAGGATTCCTTTTCTTGGTTTCTCCACTGAGTTACCCAGTGCACAAACTAATATTCAGACTGTTAGGTTAGAGGATTTGGGTTGTAAGCCCTTGATTAGCCTGCAAGGTACTAAGTGCCTCAACTCCCACTGGGCTCAGTGGTATTCAGAGGGAGCTGAGGGCACTCAGCACCTCATAGGAGATGCTCCACACTTTGAAGGGTCAGACACTGACTTACAAGTGACATTATGTCTAGATAAAAGAAGGCAAATTAAACACAAAATAGGTGTAAAGTGTGGACAGATTTTTACCATAAACTTCATGGTTGTGTCACTGTGTCAATCTTACCCTAACATTTACCTAAATATGGTTTTCCACTGTAATTGTCTTTGAAACTTTTCATCTACGTCTCCCCCACTTTCCATCCATCAGTGTGTTTAGATCATTTCAGGCCACTTTATTACAAATGAGGGATCTATGCTGACAAGATTGCTAGCCTTTCTGCCACTCTTTTGATTTGTGAAGAATTTATAGTGACCCTTTCTGTCTTTGTATTCAGTAGTTTGGAAAATCCGCTTTGTTTTAGCATTTTCCAGACCCACCAAAAGAATTATAGAGAGACAGGATTTGTAAAAGCTGGCTTTTATCAAAGCAATTCATGTTTAGTTGTTGACTTAAAATTAATCTTAATCAAGTTCTCTCTTTTTGGTTCTCTTTTATGATTTTCCACACTCATTACCTCATAGCCACTTTCAGGCCTGTTTCTTCCACTGTATAAACAATATCTACATTTTGCCTGTGACCAGGTACAGAATTATTTGAAGAAACCTTAACTCTATTATTAGCTTGCTTCCCTACACTTGCTTGCCTACTGAGTCTCTCAATTATGTCTTTAAAAATAATCCCTGGATTTTTGTTTTGATTTTTGGAAGCACTGTTATTTAAAAACTGGCCTGCTTTCAATTTAAAGGCTCGTTGAGCTCTAGGCATGATACAATTAACACTGCTTTTTGCTATTACCACAGAACTTTGTATTTGGCATATTTTGTGAGCACAGCCATAGAAGACCCATAGAATCAGAGAATATCAGGGTTAGAAGGGACCTCAGGAGATCATCTAGTCCAACCTGCTGCTCAAAGCAGGACCAGTCCCCAGACAGATTTTTGCCCCAGAGCCTTAAATGGCCCCCTCAAGGATTGAGCTCAACCCTGGGTTTAGCAGGCCGATGCTCAAACCACTGAGCTATCCCCAAAGCAGTGGAGCCACCAGTCCTGGGCTCTTGTGTAACATAATATAACAGGTTTTCTAGCAAGGTGGCTTCTGAAAAGGTGGGCACCGAATTTGCAGAGGGCTATTTTAGGTAATAACTTTAGAGAGGAAGGATGGCGTTGTTTAAATTACTGTACTATGACTCAAATCTACAGTAGACTCTAATCATGTGTCCACCACAGATTTCCTGTGTGTCCATGGGCAAGTCATTTAATCTCTCTGTACCGTCTGTAAAATGGGGATAATACTTTTCTCCCTCAGGAAGGTTGTGAGGATAATTTAATTAATGTTTGACTAGTGCTCATATACTACTGCGATAAGTGTAGTAGCAAAATCTTTAAATACTCATTCACGGCAAGGTTTAGTGCATAACATCATCCATTATTTTCAGATCTCTGTAATACTTAGCAGGAAGGTATTAGTTAAAGTTTGTGTTAGTTACCTAAAAAGTTTGTCAATATGTGAAAGACATAACAAGTAACGCTACAAACTCTTAGAGCATAGCATAATATATACAAGCTATATTTGCATCTTTTCATGAAGAAGTTTCTCCTTAATGCCCTAATCACAAAACATGATGGCATTTTAGTGTGCATGTTCTGGGAGTACCCTTTCTATATAGCTTCAGGAAGTTAAAGAAATCTGGAACTGACAATCATAGCAAATACTCTCTCCAAATATTTGTTCATTTGAGAGAAATCTTGAGAATAAATACACACAAATGTTCTCTTTTTCTATGAGTAAAGGGATGCATTACAATTGTTTAGAAGTCAGACAAACTACCAGCCAGCAACACAGACTGAGCCAGAACCTGGACTACAGCTAAGGAGTGCTCACCCCAGCAAGGGTGCAGAAGTGAAAAGGTAGCTTTATAGGATCTGATAGATTAAAATGAAAACACACCCTATAATTACTATTTTCAGATGCTTTTAAAAGTGGAGAATGATGAGCTGAGAAAGATGTACGGAGAATAGAGTAACTTCTACCCCCTATGAGCCACCTTTGCAAAATCACAATCACTTGTCAACCCAAGATGTATGACCGACCATAGCTGCCTGTCAGGATGAAACTCAAGGACGAGATCTAATGTATAGTCAGAAGCCTATGTGTCTTCTCTGGTTCTTCCACTTCGTATATAGAGCTCCATCCTGCAAGATGCTGAGCATGATGCAGGATGGCCTTAAAATGGCCACCATCTCTCATTGTTCTTATTGGTATTTTGAGACCTCCACTTAGTCTCAGTGGTCCCATATACCATGAGGAACCAGAGGGGGAGACAGTGGGGACAGAAGAATGTTGGGGCCAGGAGGGAGGTATTGAGGGGATGTAGAAGGGAGCCATCACCTAGAAATACCAGCTTACAAATGCCCCCTTTGCCAAACTAGCCCCTCCAAACACACTAAACTATCCTTCAATTTTGCCTTCTGTACACCCCTTTCACCACTTTATCCCCTCCCCAAACTTTTAGTTGCCAGTGTTTAGTATATTTGGAGAGAGTAGTTTTGTGAATGGGTGTTGAAAGACTGGTGTCCCTAGAATGGCAGAGTTAATATACTCTTGTGTGGCAGTGGTAAATTTGGACCAAATGTAGTGCCTGTCAATTTGGGAGGTTCCTTGATTTTATTGTTGACTCAAACAAAACTAAGATCATAAAACTCACTCCATATTTTGTCCCTAAGTTTGGCTGTTTCCAGGGTTTCCTTTCAGAGATCTTTGCCCTACACTTCAGTTTCTTCTATCCAAAAAGAGATTCCCCTCTGCTTGTATATAGAATGGAGTTAAAGATTCACATCTGCCGCAGTGAGTCAGCAAGAATTAGCATATCCCCAACACATTTTAACAAGGCGAGTCAATGTAAGAGCCCTACCACCTTGTTACATAGTGCAATGCAAATCACATTTAATGAAGGGATGTGTGTATGAGGGAACTTTTGTGATTTAGTACAAAAAATAAATAGTGAATGATGAGCGGGGATCTATTATGTGTATTTTGCTTTCAAGGATTAGTCTGCAAAAATTATTCATGAGGGAATTTCTAAATGTATTCTGGTAATCCTTACCTTTCGGATAAATATTGTCACCTAAGTTTTGGATATAGTTATATAACCAGATAACTTAGTCCATTAGTATTGTGTTAAGAAATTTGGTAATACATTTTCTCCAGTTACTAAAAGACCAGAGCTTTATTTAAATAATATTTCTCTAACATTAAGCTTCAGTAAGGTATTATATTATCTGTGATGTTTCCATTGGTCAAAATACAGGAACCAGTGATATGAGAAAAGATTTTAGAAAAGCACACTATCCTGCATTTTCTTACCATAAATTATTAATTTTTCATGATGCTGGATGGTTCCTTAATAATAAAAGCTCTCATTAACTTTACTCATTTTAAAATATTATATAAAGGACTAGCATTAAGTGACAATCTCCCAGTCTTACAGTTCAAGTGAACAATATAGAAATCACATCAAGCACAAACATTCACATTTTCAAGGCTCAGGCTTTTGATTAGGTTGAATATATTTTGTATATTTTGCTATGTACATTTATCAGATAGTTCGGCTAGAAAGCATTCTCCCTATTTTCTCAATCATGGTGTCTCCTCTGGATTTCATTTCCCACCTTCATCTACTAAAACCTGAGCGAATACACCTTCAAACCTTAATGTAAGGTCCATTTTCCTCTCACTCTTTGAGATGTGAGAAGGTCAGGAAACAGTATGTGGGTTTGGGAGGATTTCGTATTAATTTCCCAAATGGATATTGATAGTCCCAGTGGTTTTGTTTTCTTTTGCATACTGTTTGTGTTTATTTCATTGTACGTGTGCTGTGCATACAACATTGAAGGTCTGGTTTACACACAGTTTTTGTACCAATATACCTGTTTTGGTTAGGGGTGTGAGTTGAGTTAGAGATGCATCCATAGAAAGGGTTGTAATATCATTCTTATTTATTATTTGTATTATCATAGTACATGGGGGCCATAGGCATGGACCTGTTGTTACTTGGTACTGTATGACACAGAACAAAAAAACAGTCTCTGCCCCAAATTCCTTACAATCTAAATTGGGATGATTAAAAGCTCTGTTTTAGCCATGTTGAGTTTGAGCTGACAGCTAAACATCCACAAGGAGATGTCAGAGATAGAGAGACAGACTGAGATTTTAGTTCTGGGCAGGAGATAGGTCTGGAGTAGAAAGGTAGATCTGTGAGTAGTCCACAAAGAGATGATAGTTGAATTTGTATTTACAGATGAGATTACTCTAAAATAAGGTGTATAGGGCAAAGAGAAAGGGTCCCAGGACAGAGCCCTGTGGAATCCCCACAGGAAGTTGGAGAATGGATGAAAAGGATCCTCTGAAAGACATGCTGAAGGTGCAATTAGAGAGGTAGAAGGAGAACCAGGAGAGGACAGAGTAACAGAACCGAAGGGAGGACAAGTTTTCAAGAAGGGGGACATAGTTGACTGTGCTGAAGGTAGCTGCAAGTCAGAGGATGAGGATGGAGTACTGGTTCTCAGTTTTGATTAGGAAGAGGTCATTAGAGACTTGGGTGAGAATGGGTTCATTGGCATCCAAGGGGGAGACGCCATGTTGGAGATGGTCTAGGATGGAATTGGAGGAGAGGAGCTCCAGACAGCGATAGTAAACAGCATGTTCTAAGAGCTTAAAGATGAAAATGAGAAGGGAGGTGGGGCGAAAGTTTGAGAGGCAAGTGGGGTCACATGTATAGGGGGGGGTTAAGATGGGAAAGACTTAATCATGTTTGTATTCTGAGGAGGAAGAGCCAGAGGAGAGTGGTAGGTTACGGAGAAAAGTAAGGGGTGGGGATGACAGTGCATGCCAGCCTGGAAGCCCAGTGGATGAGACTGGGTCACTGGGGCATGTGGAGAGATTAGAGGAGGAGAGCAGCCAAGAAACTTCTCCATGTGTGACCGAGGAGGAGGAGTTGTAGGAGAAAAGGGGAAGGGTAGGGAAGGCGGGTCTAGCATTGTACCACTTTGACTATACCAGTATAGGTACAGCAATACAGCCTTTGTGTGTAGATAAGTCCTAAATAAATGTCCCCAGGGAAGTCCACAGGTGCACAAGGTATGAGATCTTCTATAAACATTCAAACTAGATGTACGTATGTTCCCCACTACAAAGAACCATGTTTTGCTAGTGTTTTTCTGTTATCAAGTTGGTTGCTCTGACTTCACGTATTTGTTGTTGTATAATAATTGTGCCATTTTTATTAGCTTACTGTGCACTTCTTTTGGCTTCATTTTCATATTATTTTATGGCCTTTATGATATTACTCATTATGGGCTCTGTTTTCTATAATCTGTCCTGTCTAGATTTCCCTAACTTGGTTTATAATGGTTTATGTGTTCTTTTTCACTCTGCTCCTTAAAAAATAGAAGTTGTGAGACTCAGCTTTCTTAAACTCATATCCTTCTCTTTTGAGTTCAAAATTGTGTGTATAAATCTTAATGCTGCATTCAAAGCTCTGGATATTGAAGTTTGCTGTTTGTCCACCAAGTAGGCACTGGCTGTGCAAGGGCTTATCAAATCTGGAAGGAAAGAGGGAGGTTATCTTTATTTCCATTTATTCCTTAATTCCTGCCAGCAAAGGTGCAAATTGGTACCTACTGTTGAGGGTGGTTTTCTATTGTGGTCACCTTTCCACTAGGATGGAATGGAAAGATACTGATTCATGTCACACAGGCCACTGAATAAATGTCAGAGAGTAGTAACATTTTGTCACTAGTGAGGAGGACTAGATGTAACTGATAATCTGTTTGTGAAGGGCCACAGATCCAATTACCAGTAACCTGAGCCATCTAGTTTCTGCCTATTTTGTATTTTGTCTCATTTATATCCTTTGAAATTACAATAAAAGGTGTAAGGAAAAGTCATTAATGGGGGAGGGAAAGTTTTCTAATTGGTGGTTCTCTGCTCTCATGCTGTGCAGAATGCTTAGAATGGAATAATGACTTCTCGAGAAATCACATTTCAGAAAGTAAAACTTTTTAAAAGGCTTTCTTTTATAATGGGCATTGCTGGTCATGGTTTGTAACCTGCATTCTAATCTCCTTTTCTGTTGGATGCTACTTCAGCCTCAAAACTACCATTCTTTAATTGGAGCTGTTCTGTCAGCTCACGGTAACACAGCCTTTTTTCTGTTCAAAATACTTTCAGCATTTCAGGCCAGATGATTTATCTGAAAGAATAGTTCTCTATTTAAAGAAATAGCAGCAGACTACTAGTTACCAAATACAGGAACTTACTTTAATAGATGCTTTGTTTTAGAAGCAAAACTATCAATTATGCACATTTTGTAATCTGACAATTTCAAATAAAAGACTCGGTTTATGGTTTATCTCTGCAGTTGTGTGCATTTGTTGTAAATTCAGATTATGTTGTAGTGCTGTATTGCCTTTCCCAGACCAGTGAGGCTGAAACAGAGGAAAATGCATCTGATTGAAGTTACTGTACTACTCGTAGTTTCTTTCATTCTACACACAAATGGAACCAATTTTATTTGGTATTAGTGCAGAACAGAAAGGTCATTTTCTTATTACATACAGTAGATGCTACAAAGAAGGACTGGTGCACTGCAGATCTATTCCCTCAATCTCTCCCTCACTAAACTAGGTGGAATTTCAGAACAACATATAATGTTATACACTGTATTGTACAAGCTAAAATACCTAGGTATAATGGGATGAGTTTATGGTGAAGAGGCAGTTTTAACTCTGATAAATGTTTATGATGTGAGTAGTATCTCAGCATATGTAGTATAAATCTGTAAGAGGTGAGAGGCCTCTCATATATCATATAATCATATGAGGAATTGCATTTATCTTGCATCTTTTACCCTGTCACCCATACATTGTAAATTAATGTCCACTGTCACTTCAGCCTCTGAATAGCTTTCAACCAACCACTTTTTCGTTCTTATAAACAACTAAAAAGGAGGGGAAAATAGAAACTAAATCTTATCTACACATTACACGCCCCACAAATGCTATAATTATTCATTGTCTGCATATAAAGCAGTCTGTTTATATCACACCATAAAAATATTCAAGAAATCCAGGAAATTATAGCCTATTTCTGGAAAAATAGCAAGAAATTACTCATGTCATTAGGGCTATATATACCAGTCCCAACCATAAGCAGCTTTCCATAGACAACCTACTTACCATAAGTATAGACCTAGAGAGCCTCCTAGAAAATAACAAAAATTGTGTAGGAAAAAGCCCTTGTTAACAGCTATGACATCTTACCCACCTATCTTGTCTTTGAAGCAACAAATTCAAGTACTCGCCCGGGAGCCACTCACCAGTTACTTTGGTCTTCCTATCCTGTTCCATCTCTTTGGAGACCATCTGTTTCACATCCTGCATTTCTGGACTATGGTTACAACAGATTGGTGGGCTTTCGAGGTTGTGGAAGTGCATTTCCATTTTGCAATCCATTTGGCCCACAGACATTGTCTGAGGTTTGTGGTGGGAAACCATCATTAGGAATACAGGGTTCTACCATTTGGCCTATCAGCAGATCACAGAGTATTCACGAAGTTCCTAGCCATTGTAGCAGACTGCCTCAGAAGAATGGGATCCAAGTACTCCCATAGTTGGAGAACTGTCTAGTTTGTGGACTGTCAAATAGAGAACATCATCCAGCATATCCGCAGCTGTCCACTCGACTGGGTCTGTTAATAAACAAAGAAAAGTCAATATTGATCCTAACAAAGAAAACAGAATTTATCCATCTGTGGCCTATCTCCCCTCATCAAGATTTCACACAATTCTTGAATTGTGTACACACCTGCAAGCACAAGTTAGGACTTCTGTAATAACACGCCTTAGGCACCTTTGTGACTCCACATGTGAGACTGCTTACAGAGCTGTCAGGGTCAATATATTGACTAGACAAACATCAGCTGGACATGCCGGTGCATATCCTGACCACTGTTATTCAGTCGCTGAGCTGGTGGATGGATCTAGCAAAAGTTTACAAGGAAGTTCCCTTCTCTCATCCTCTTTCAAAGATTTGCATGACAAACACATGCACCTTAGGTTGGGGAGCCACATTGGTAAATTAACAGTTCAAGGTTTGTGGTCGTCTCAGGAAATGTCCCTCCACAAAAATATACTGGAGTTGAGAGCTATCTTCCGAGACTGAAAGGCTTTTCTTGCAGAAATAAAAGGACTTATTATTCAATTAATGATGTACAACATAACTGCCATGTTTTATTTAACCAAACAGGAAGGGGCAAGATCCTCCCAACTGCTCCAAAAGGCAATGCAGTTTGGAATTTTTGTATTCTTTATGGTATTACTTTAACAGCTATGCATCTGCCTGGGATCCACAATCAGCTAGCAGACGCTGTAAGCAGGTAACCTATGAACAAGCATTAGTGGTTGATAAAAGCTGTGATTCAAACCATCTTCTTGCATCTTCTTTCCCAAGCATGGACTTGTTTGCAACCAAAAATAACACAAAATGTCAACAGTTCTGTGTTGAGGGGGACAGAGTTCTGGATCCAAGAAACCCACTTCTGGTTCCTTGGATCCCCAGGTCTGTGTTACACATACCCCGCCTCCTCTCCCCTCCCCCCCCCCCCCCCCACTGCCAGGAATAATAAAGAAGATCAAGCCAGAAGCAGAGCCCCTGCATGACTGAGGCAATTTTAATATGTGGACCTTCAAAGCCTCTCAGTATGGTCACCCAAAATCTTAACTCTAATTCCAGATCTGATCTCCCATAACCAGAGATACATCTTACATCCAGATCTTGAAATGCTCCATCTGACAGCATGGACACTCAATGGCTAATGTCATCAACAAGGACACTGCCTCTCTGATATTCAGGATATATTCAGACACAATATGAGATCTACATACCTGTCTAAATGGAAGAGATTTTCAATATGGGCTTGACAAAAACTATCACTGTTGAAATCTCAAATCGCAGCCATTCTGGACTACTACTTGCACCTTAACAAATCTGCTGTCTGTGGATACACTTGACAGTGATGTCAGGCATTCACCCCCTGTACAAAAATCTTCAGTATTCTCTCACCAAGTGGTGAAGAGATTTCTGAAAGGTTTATCAAAATTCTTTCCTCCAGTAAAACAGCCCTTTCTAAGCTGGGACTTTAATTTAGTTCTGTAAGGGCTCAGCTTACTACATACTTGCTACATATGCTCTCTCTTTAAGTCTCTAAGATATCTTTTCTAGTGGCAATAACATTGACCAGAAGAGTGGGAGAATTGCAAGCACAATGGCAGGCTCACCATATAAGTTTCCATTAAACTGTACCAAAACTTTCTCCGTAAGGTGGTTTCATGGTTTCATTTAAACCAAAATATTTACCTACCAATATTTTTCCCAAAACAATATTCAAATAAAGGGGAAGAAAGGTTACATTCCTTGAATGTGCATAGAACACATTTCTATCTGGACAGAACTAAGCATTCAGAAAGTCTCCTAGACTGTTTCTAGCATAGAATTATTTAATTATATAAATTAACAGGATGTAAAAAACTTTATACAAACTCAGGCTTTCAAGACCCAGGTAAGTTAAGCTTGAGGAATGTCAATCGTAAAAAAAAGTCACTTCATAGTATAGTTCCAAGAAATTAATGTCAATATTTTCACTGATACCTTTTGTCACTGTGGAAAAAGCTAGTTTAAAAAACAGTTGAAATGCAGAGTAGTTGTGCTCCTTTCCTGAATAGTAGCTGTTTTCTCCAGTACCTTAAGAGCTGATATCTGCTTTTTTACACAGGGAAACTGATTAATTTTGTCCAGCTACATTGATGTCATGAATAAGATTTCCATAGAACGTCCAGGGGTGGGGGGGAAGAGAAGTCAATGACACTTGAGCATATTAAGCTGTCTGGGTCTTTCTAAAACATTATTGTATCCAGACAGAAAGGTTATTTGATTTCTTCTGCACGTTTAAGTTGTATATCTTTGTCCACAGCTTCAATATCAGCAACTTGGGCTTCAGCAGCTTGAATTTCTACTTCCGTCAGGTCATCTGGATCCTGAGCCTCAATTGTCTTAAATTCTTCATTTGGCTGGGTGGCAGACAGATCATTTTCTTGTGACTGACTGTTAAATTGCATCTTTGCCTGTCTACTTTCCAAGGCTAGTTGCTGGTTCCTCTCAATTCTTCGCTGTTGCTCCTCTGTTAGGGCAGTACTTGAGTGAGAATCAAATTCTTCCTTCATGTTTTCAGAAAAGGGGTCTAATTCTTCTTCAGGAGACATTTTGAGCCCATTATTTCCCCCTCCACTACTTTCATTACTTGTAAAATCTTCATGTAAAATTGGAAGATCAAGTCTAATTCGCTTTAAGCAGGTTTGAACTTCCTTTTTATTTCCCAAAGACTCTATTCTCTCCATGAAATCATCAAACTGCAGTTTTGGAAACAGCCTATGAGCCCAGTGTTCCATGTGTCTTAAAAGTGTCTTCAAGTCCTCTGTCTCATGTCCTTTACCCTTAAATTTTGCATTATCAAATACATGTCGCAAGGCTGGAAGTCCTCTCTCTGAAATTAACCTTTGAGCATCTAATTTAGGTATCGGCCTTTTAATTGCATTCTGTGTAGACACAGTAGAATCCTGTTCATTCAGGAAATAACTGTTCATTCAGCAAGAGCTCAATCCACTTCAATGACATCTGTCAAGAACCTATCAATTTTAGATATTTGTAAAGCAGCAACATGGTCCTCAATTCACATGTTCACTGTGCATTATTGTCCAGGCTTCCAGAGAAGATGTGAAATTTGGTACAACTGTGCTATGTTCGTTCTTTCATTAGGCTTCTGATACCCACATCCAGCAAGGGCTACTGCTTGGGAGTCAACAACAATGGAATATATATGTATATAAAAATAATGAGAAGTGGTTATTTACATGTACAGTAACTGTGGTTCTTGTTGTGAGAGATGTTTGTCTCTCTCTATATATGTTTGCCTCTCTGTGTGTGTGTGTGTGTGTGTGTGTGTGTGTGTGTGTGTGTGTGTGTGTGTGTATATATATATATATACACACACACATATATATTCCACAACCCCCCCCCCCATCCAGCATCTGCACTACTTCAGAGTCTGTAAACATTGGTTTGCAGGTGACAAAGGAACTTGGGGTGTTGGGGCAGCTCTGCCCTTTGTGCCCTTGGTGGAAGACACAAGTATATGCAGGATATGCATGCACGGTCCTAATGGGTGTTAATCACTAAAATGTTCCAGCTTGAATGCACTGGATGCATACCCTCCAATAGTGGAATATATACCAACAACAAATCTTGAAGAACCACAGTTATTGTATAGGTAACTAATCATTTCTTCTTCCCTCATGATATTTATTGCTTAAAGGAATATTCCGTGCATTCCCACTAATATCTCAGGATATTGCAGGATTTGAAGCAGACACTGTGTGACCCATTGGAAAAATGAAAATCTCTCCCTTCCAAAGGCATAAAAATCCCTTTTAGACTTTGAAGGTCATAAAACAATGGATCTTAAACCTATCATTGGTACAGATTCAAATTGTCCATTCTGCATATCAGACCAGAGTAATTTGGCCATCAAATTCCAGATTTGGAAGGAAAGAAGGAAAAATTTTGTCACAGGTTGAAATTTTTTTTTAATGGCAGCTGTATGGAGACATAGAAGTTAAAGGTGTGTGGTAATGCAATTGACACAGATGATTCTGAACACCTTGCCAATTCTACCTAACAGATCGATATGGCAACCTTAGTATTTCTTTGTACTTCCCTATACTGGATTTACTATAAGAAGTACCTTGAATATTGCAAAATAATTAGGTTAACTAACTGCTTATATGTATTTAGAGACAGGTTCTGATTCCCTTCTGAGTTAAGTATTACTTTAATCCTCAAGCAGCCCTATTGATTCACTGACGCTGTATAAGTTATAACTATTCATGTGTGAGGGTATCAAGATCTAGCCCATTATTATCTCAGACAATTGGCAAATTTAAGTAACACTGCTTTATCACATAGATCCCCCATTTATCAAATATGTCCACGTATGTGTGGAGTTAGTGCATATGTGTATATAAATATATATAGGGGGTCTGGTTGCTATATATTTAGGTTGTCTAACACCTTCAATTATAAAAGATTCTTGACAACTTTTAGTAGAAATTCTACCACCTCTATTGTTTCCAGCAGACCTTTGAAATTTAGCAGGGAGAAAGCCCTGGGGCTAGAGAAGTGCATTTTCTTTGTCCCATTAAATTCTATTCCGATTTAGCTGAATTATAAACTGTTAACTATCATAATTTTCATCCTCTCAATTGCATGCCTCAGGAAGACGTTGGCAGCATGCCAACATATAATGGAACGCGTTCTAAAGAGCCAGATTTGTGTTGCTTCCGCTGTTGTAGAAGCAGCAGCAGTCACTGTACTTGGGATGAGTGGAGCTGCTGGAGCAGTATGGGGAGAGCTGAACCAGATCAGGCTCTCCCCTCCACAGTCTCTCAGCCCTGCACCCTGCCTATGGTCCCAGCATCCCATTCACTGGAGTTACTACATGGGACAGGAACTCCCTCGTGTCCTTGAGCATGGAAAGAGCCAGGCCAGGCTCCCCCTACAATCATGTGGAGTCAGCAGGTGACCCCAGCAGCCCATTTCCCACCCCTTTCCCCAGGGCACTACACCTCACAGGGGTGGGGGGAGAGAGAGGCATCCAAGATAGACTCCCCATCCGTCTGTGGGCACAACCCATCCCACCTCTACCCCGAGCTGAACAGACTTGTCCTGTTGCTAGCTAAAGTATTCGTAATTTTAAGTGCATGACTTTCCCTCCCAGATAACGTTCATTTAACATAGTTCTTTTGTGTGTCTGTGTGTTTGCATAGACGAGAGAGTGAGGTTTTTTGGTGCTGAACAAAACAACTGAGAACTCTCAGTTGCTCAGGAACAGCCTGCTGTAGGGCCTACTTAAACATTCTAGTGCTGCAGACATATGGCCTCAGGCCGTGGGTGAAAGCAGATTGAATATGTCATAGAAATGGTTTGTCTTTGGATGATAGCTGCTTCTCTCACAAAGCACCCCACTATGGAATGATATTAGTGGTGAATGTGGAGAATGCGCTTTTTCAGTAGCTTGAGGTGTACTTATATGACGTTAGCTGGTGAGTGACATGGTAAATAAAATCCAGAGGGAAAAGGATGTACAGTTAAATATATGTTTTGGTGACAGGCACTGCAGCAGCAAAAGCAAAGAAAAAGAAAGAGCTGCAGCAGATACACAAGGTAAAAATGAGAAGAAAGAAGAAACAAATGCCTTCTTAAACTAATGGCTCTTTGAATGTTTTATCTATTATCCCAAACTGGGCTAGGAAAGATCTATTTCACAGGGAATTTTTATTCTTGTTCATTTCTTAATACATCTTCTATATGTCTCTCAGAGATCCATGTTTATAAAACACTTATTAGGAAGGGAACTAAGTCATTTGAGGGGGGAAATGGTCTGTATTTAGTACCGCATTATTTTACCTTGCCGAGAATTTAAAAATATTTTGTCTTTGCCTTTTGCTGCTAATTTCAGTACCAGAATCACATTACTCCCTGTAGTGGATCTCCTTTCCTGCCAGTAGATTTCTCAGCAAACGGAAAAGCATTAAGTCATTTTCTCTAATTATGTGTGTCTCTAAATATCTAATTATCATTGGGAACAAATTGCATGTTACAAAGATAATATTATGGAGAACTGTTAATCTGTGAGGCTGCTGGTTTTGAGTTTTTGAACGGTCTCTGCAGCTGCTATAGCAGAATTTTTGCCACCTGGACACTTCATTATCATTTTGTATTTAAACTCAAAACCAGCTGATTTGAGGTCATAATATTGGACTTGGCTTCTTCCTGCATTCTGCACATTCAGGTAAGGGAAAGTGCCTGAATAGCCTTCACTCTTTCTTCATCTCCGTGATACTTTGGCATTCTGAGAAATAAAGAGTGTGTGGAAAGAATAAACATTAAAATATTTAGTTTGGGTGAAAGATTAATTGTTTTTTTTTTCTGGTAATACTTTTGTCACGTTGTCTGGAGTGGCTCACGACCATGAGTGTCTACCTCAGGGCAGACTTTCAAAAGCAGGGCAGACACCCCAACTGGTAGTATGTTCTATAATTGGATTTCACCAACACAGTACCAAATGTGAATTTCCCAAGTACTACAATAGTCTTATGATGGAGTCACAGACAGTCCCCTTAGACACTCCATTCTATCTTGCCACCCAGGCAAGCTGGACTATGTGATAAATGGTCACTTCTACCAAAAATCACAAAATATTCAGGTTACACCCAATCCCAAGAGACCAGTCATTCACCCAGGTCGATTTGCATGCTAGATCTCACACCAAAGACAATGCTGGTAGACAATTCTATAGTAAACTAACTAAAGGTTTATTAGCTAAGAAAAAGAAATGAGAGTTATTGAGAGGTTAAAGCAGGTAAAAATATATGTACAGGTGAGTTGCAGTCTATAATTTCAAAAGGTAGAGGAGATGTAGTAATCTGCCAGTTTCCCAAAAGTCTTTTAGGGGTACCGAGAGTAACTGGGGAACTTCATTGTCTTGTTCAGTTATTCTGCCCTGTTAGAATCCAAACAGTCCAGAGATGAAGAATTTTCCATGTGTCTGTATTTATAGCTTCTTCTCACCGAAACCAAGCAGACATCAACAGTTCCCACAAAGGTCTCTTCTCCGTTGAGGTGGGAGGGGAAGGAACACACTTCACAGAGTCTTTGAGCCTTGATCTCACACAGTGGCTCATTTGCATTTAATGAAGAGGACTTAACATCTTGTAAGAGACCACCATTTGCATTACAGGAGGCTTCTTTCTCATTTGTTTGGTTATATAGTTACAGGGATATATACAACGCAAATGTTTGCCATTACATTATAACATGGGGTATAGTTGAGTGAGAACAATACATATAGTATCCTATAAACATTTTATAAAACACTAAACACATTCTTATTAACTAATATTTATTTTGATAATACTAATATACAAGTAAGCAAGAGCGGCTTCCAGCTCTACATTTGTAAGTGTTCAGTGAAACCTGAAGTCTTGGCATGAGCTGGCACCTGGTCTGCCAATGTCACAAGTTTATTTTGAATTGCACCACTGACGTGTGGCTACATTATCACATGGTAAATACATAGGCTTTTCTTGCCAAATACAGTACCAGGCATCTGCATAGTAATTACATACTTCTGCAGATTACTTGATAATTACGTTTAGGAAACTTTAAAGTAATTAACGTAATCTGCACTTTGGTTTAGAAAGGGGAAATTACCAGGTTCTTACCCTATGATTATTTCTGAATGCACTGCACTTTTGTGTTCCG
Organism: Chrysemys picta bellii; assembly: GCF_011386835.1. Classification (NCBI taxonomy): domain Eukaryota; kingdom Metazoa; phylum Chordata; order Testudines; family Emydidae; genus Chrysemys; species Chrysemys picta. The sequence goes on along the minus strand of NC_088797.1, from coordinate 115,454,502 downwards.
TGTTACATACCACCAGCACAATCCTGACAACTGCTGAGTATCCTTCAATTCTCATTGCAGTCAACGGGCATTTGGCAACTGCAGGATGAGGTCCCCAGTAATCAAATACTAAGCAGAGCTTGTGAGTAAAGAGTATATTACGTGCAATAGTGCACTGTATACAAACAACATTATTGATTTTCAATTGTACATTCCAGTGTTCTGAGCTCAAAGACATATTGTGAGTATTTTAGGTGTAAAATTTTACTCACATTAAAACTTTACTTCTAGGGTTTACATTCCAGATTCTTTTAAATTCTTTTTCACATCAGTCCTTTAAACCACAAGATTTTAAAGAAAACATTTATGGAAAAGACTTGGTTCTGTTCTTAAACAGAGCTAGGAAGACATTATTTGTTTGCATTGTAGTCTTAGTGTTACAACCAAGAATATGGAGGATTGCTGGTTAGTGGATGTTGGGATTACCACTCACGGCCTGAAGGATGTGTTTGAAAAAGTAATACAAGAAATCTGGAAATTGATCTAAACAATAGTCATAATGCTGCCCCCTGTCCTGCATAATCAGATCAGTGAAATTCTGTCAGTATTCAAGACAGGTACTAGAACAAAACCAAACTAGTGAAATTCATTAATAATCTAGCCTCACAGGAATAGAGCTAAAACATTTCCTATGTTACTTTCCTGACAAAGTTACTTAAACAAATCCAACACTTTTAGAACCATATGAGAAATTCCAGCCCCAATTCTGCTCTTCTAGTTATGCAGATGACCTAGAAAATATATACCAAGTGTTACAGAGGCAGTGTCATCTGCCTGAGTCTGAAGACAACCTGAAACAATAACTCAAAGAGGTGTGAACTGCCCTGTTCATCTCAGTCACTTTCCCAGGGATTTTGCAAATCTGCAGTCATGAAATTTGGTATTTTTCCAAGATGTTATGGAATTTGACATTTTGCTGCAGCCACAAACACTTTTTTATTTTCTGTCTCCTTGCCCTGCTGGGACCTGCTTGCAGCTGCTGCTTGATCTTTAGTTTTTCCCACAGAGGGGAATTAATTGGATTAGAGTGCATGTCCCTTGCACTGTTCCGTGCATCAGAGATTAGGGAGAAAAACTGGATTCCAACCTGCAACCTGGGAATGGAGGGATCCTAAATCACAGTATCCCTCCCGCCTTCTAGCAGATCCTCTCAGCTTATCCCCCTTTCCTGCTTCTCTCCCTGGCCCAGCTCCTCACCATGACTGATTGATTACTCTCATGTGTGTCCTACAAGCTCCCCACTCTCCCAAGCCATCTCACTCCTTTTGCTCCCACTCAGCCTAGAGACAGCCCCATTTTCAATCCATATACTTTCTTCCTGCGCCATCTGAACCCACCTACCATGACCACCAGTCTGTGCCTATATCAAAGGCTCTGCCTCCCCCTAATTACTCATCTTTCCACAACTCTCTTTCTAACTCTGTTTCCTCCATCTGCTCACCATGTTTTCTGCTTTATCCAGCCCATCACCTCCCCACCATTCCCCCCTCCGATCCATGACCAGTTGAAAAGTCACATGAAATTCCGTCTTCTAAAGAAGTTCAGCAATGAGGGGGTTAATATTCCATTCACTTGAATAAAAAATGGTGTCTCTGTTTAATCATGCCCTGGATATTGATTGTATTTGATCCGTTTTGTGTGTGAGTGCGTATGTGCCCTCAAAGGAGCACTCTTTTCTCTCATCCCCATCAAGGATTTCTCCTCCCTCATTTCAGCAACATTCTTTGACCAAAGAGAGCTGGATGAGGTGCGATTTAGAGCCCATCAATTCCTTTCTTTGTTCAGACACAGAAGTTGCTGCAGAACAATATATGAAGCTATACTCGCAGCACTTGCCAACGAAGGGAAGAAGAGACTGGGTCTAAGAATCAAACCAAGTTCTCTTGTCTGGCAGTGCAGACAAGCAAAGGACAATATGTAATTACACTGTCCTGACCCATATTGCCAGCAGTATAGTTAAAATGCAAGGTTAGCTGTAATGGCTTATACATTAACTGTCTTTGGAAAATTAAAATTTCTCTTAAAAAATTAAATTTGAAAAATCATGTGTCACATTGTAGAGTGTTGTGGTGCAGAGACAAAGAACCATACATGTAGGATGACTCTACACAAATAGACTGAGTTTAAGAGTTCTAACAGCCTTTACTCCGAACTTTCCAGCTTTAGTGGTTTGTCTCCTCAGTAATGATACTTTAATGCAGCTTGCCTGTGTTTAAAATTAGAAGTGCTTGCACAAAAAATTTGTTAGTTGTGTGCTCTCACGCAGTTTACAAGGTGGAGAAACAAGGCTCATCTCCCTGGCTTCCTGTGCCTCAGCTGGTGCATTGTTCTCCAGGCTGGCTACTCACCAAATGTATATCCTACCCATGTAATATCCCTCCCTAAAGCACAGTTCTCTCGTTAAGCTTTTACAATATTAATCCACCAAAAGTGTTTTTTATTAATACCGTGTTTTGAAATTAAATTTTAATCTGCATATCTTTCTAAATTATAAACTCCTTCAAGTAGGGGCCATGTCTTTGTTTGTACCTGGATAGTGCCAAGCATACTATCAGCCTTCACAAAAAACGTATCCTCATAACCTGGGTATTATGTGATTGAGCTGTAGTGTCTGTCTATTTAAGATTATAATAGAAGGATCCCTTTGGGATAGGGACTGTAGTGTAGTTAGCAGTCCATTTTATGACTGCCTACACAAGATAGAGCAGGGCAGCCTTTGGCATGCAGCTCTCCTGGCGGGCCAGGCCGGTTTGTTTACCTGCCACGTCCGCAGGTTCAACCGATCGCAGCTCCCACTGGCCGCGGTTCACTGCTCCAGGCCAATGGGGGCTGCGGGAAGCGGCGCAGGCCGAGGGATGTGCTGTAAACAAACCGGCCCACCCCACCAGGGTACTTACCCTGGCGAGCCACGTGCCAAAGGTTGCCGATCCCTGAGATAGAACTTAGGGAGAACCTATGTCAGAGGTGGGCAAACTATGGCCCACGGGCCACATCTAGCCCGCGCGACCATCCTGCCCGGCCCTTGAGCTCCCGCCTGGGGAGGCTAGCCCCCTCGCCCCCGCAGCCACGCCGCCGTGCGGGCAGCGCACTGGGCAGCAGAGTTGCGCGCTCCTGCAGAGCAGCATGTCTGGCTCTGGCTGGGCGTCACCGCGGCCAGACATGCTGCTCTGAGCAGTATGGTAAGGGAGCCGGGGGGAAGTCGGGGACAGGGAGCAGGGGGTGGTTGGATGGGGAAGAGGTTCTGTGGGGCGGTCAGGGGACGGGGAACGTGTGTGAGGGGTGGAGGGGTTGGATAAGCGTGGGAGTCTCAGGGAGCGGGGGTGTGGATAGGGGTCAGGGGACGGGGAATAGGGGGTGGTTGGTTAGGCGTGGGAGTCCAGGGGGGCCTGTCAGGGGGTGGGGGTGTGGACAGTCAGGGGACAGGGAGGGTTGGATTGGGGGTGGGGTCCCGGGAGGGGGCAGTTAGGGGTAGGGGGGTTCCAGGAGCGGGCGGTTAGGGGACAAGGAGCGAGGGGGGGTGGATGGGTTGGGGTTTCTGAGGGGGGCAGTCAGGGGGTGAGAAGTGGGAGGGGGCGGATGGGGGCGGGGGCCAGGCTGTTTCGGGAGGCACAGCCTTCCGTACCTGGCCCTCCATACAGTTTTGCAACCTCAATGTGGCCCTCGGGCCAAAACGTTTGCCCGCCCCGACCTATGTGATGGTATGGGGTAATGTAGGTTGTGTTAGTCTAGAGCAGAAGTCAGCAAACTATGGCCCGCGGGCCACATCTGGCCAGTGGGACCCTCCTGCCCAGCCCCTGAGCTCCTGCCCCGGGAGGCTAGCCCCTGGCCCCTCCTCTGCTGTCCCCCAACCCCCGCAGCCTCAGCACGCCGCGCCACCGGCACAACACTCTGGGCAGCCAGGCAGCACGGTTGCAGAGTCGTGACCTGACCTGGTGCTCTGGGCGGCGCAGCTGTAGCGCCATCAGACACCGGTGCTCCAGGCAGCAAGGTAAGGGGGTTAGGGAGCGGGGGGAGGGGAGGGTTGGATAGAGGGCAGGGGAGTTCGGGGTGGAGGGTCAGGGGGTGGGGGTATGGATAGGGGTTGGGGCGGTCAGAGCGCAGGGAACAGGGGTTGGATGGGGCAGGGGTCCCGGGGGGGAGGCAACAGGGAACGGGGGGGAGTTTGATGGGGTAGGAGTCCCAGGGGGGCCATCAGAGGACAGAGAACGGCGGGGTTGGATGGGGCAGGACTCCCGGGGGGGCCATCAGGGGACAGAGAACGGGGGGGTTGGATGGGGTAGGAGTCCCGGGGGAGCTATCAGTGGGCGAGAAGCAGGGGGGGTCCCATAGGAGGTGGGGACCGAGCCACGCCTGGCTGTTTGGTGAGACACAGCCTCCCCTAACCGGCTATCCATACAATTTTGGAAACCTGATGTGGCCCTCAGGCCAAAAAGTTTGCCCGCCCCTGGTCTAGAGGTAGACAGCAAAGAACTGCAAGGTTCCTTTGTGTCCAGCAGGTTCAGTAAAGAATCACCTTCCAAAGCTCTAGCATGAGGGTTGGTAGAGGATCAAGTCACATTATGAGTACTCTGTGAATAATTAATAACAACATACACTATAAGCAGTACATTATGAGGTGAGTGCGCTGAAAAGAGCACTATGTTTTAGTGTAACTGGAGTCTTCAATGTCATCCATTTTATTTCAGCCCTGAAGTCTTCACTTATCTATGCACCCAGAACACTTCAGTGGATACTAGATCACTGTTAGCGCGTTAGCATGGCAGCATCTATTATGCTATGAACATGTAATCTATTGAATGCAAATTGAGAAGTTGAAAGATGCTTCATCAGCTATAACATACTTAATTCTTAGTCAGAGCTATTTACTGAACGCAAAGATGCTTGATTGAGTGCTGAAGCCATGATTCTGTCTTACCTGTTCCCATTCATCACCCGTTTTACTAGTCTTTGTTCAAAGTTGTAGTAACTCTACTATGTGAAGGACTTTTATATAGTTCCTAGAGCCTATAAAAAGATCCTTTTTCATAAATCATATTTTTAAAAGTGCTGCTTCGAGTGATTTGACATTTTTTCAAAAGTAAGATAAAAGTTTACGTGCTTGGAAATGATCTCTCTTGGGAGTATGCACTTTATATTTTATTCATTTTGATAGCTTATGTTATGATACATTTGATAGCTCCTGAAAGACACTATCAGATTTAGAGATGTAGCCAATAAAATGTAGTTAGTGAGGAAAATGTGGCCACATAATGATGGGTTTCCTCTATGCAAAGGGAGTGTGTTAACTTAATGACATTTTTTTATTTTCAGACAGTTTGGTTGCATAATATATTCCAAAAATGGAAGGGCTCCTCTCCTGGGTTGGATAATGTGTATCGTATGAGTAACATTTAGGCTCATGTGAAAGAAAAGCTAAATGTATTGTATGCCTATTGACCTCAGGGCTTTTCAGGTGGCATAAGTGGTAGTTTCGAAGACAGATCTACTGTCACTTGCCTAGCCACTAGATTGATTACTATTGACAAGGGAGAAAACTGTAGATAACCGTAAATTAATAATAATTACAAAACCTTTCCATTTCTATAGCACTTTCCATTCAGAGTCTCCAAATACAGTATTTTTGAATTCTGCCTCATAACAGCCCTGTGAATTAGACAAATAATATTAGCCCTCTTGTACAACCTAGGAAACTGGGTAGGTCAGTTAGGTTAAAATTTTTAAACCTGAATGCTTAAAGTTAAACACTTTAATTCCATAAGGCGCCTAAACGAATGACTTCACTTTTATACTTCTTCTGCATCTGCATCTTCCATTGACTTCATATTTAGGCACCTAAATAAGTGGCTTGATTTTCAGCACCTCTTCCTGTTTATTTACGTGCCTAAACTTGGATTTAGATGCCTAACTTAAAGCATCCAAGTTTTTAAATATTGGCCATAATCTATCTGTGTTTGAGGAGGAGAGCATCTGTGGCAGAGTTGGAGATAGAACCAGTGTCCCCTGACTCCCAGTCCTGTGCTTTCAGCACAACCCTGTCCTTCCTCATTTAAATAAGTCAGTGGAAAGGGATGTGGATATGGGTAAGAGAGCATTGGTGCCTTCGAAGGAGAGGGCACAGAGAGCTACTATGAAAGCACAGAGTGACGCCTTGAACCTTTCTCTGAATGATATTACCCTGGGAAATTGAGCTGGCCAACAGAGCTGTGAATTTGACATTTCCATTTATTTGTTTATCACAAGATGAAAGCAAATCTCTTTAATTGAAAAACATATTTAGTTTTAAAAAGATGACATCATCCTAGAACTCCCACTACTCTATTTGTAGTGTAATGTGAGAATGTCAGCAGCTTCCCTTAGTGCTTAAAATTTGACCATTTCAGGCTCTGGACCCCTCCGCTTCATGCAAGAATAATGTCAGCAGCAGGTACAGAGGCAAAGTGATGAAAGCAACCTGATCATAATGGAAAAGTTTGAGGACTGAACCAGTCACATTAGAAAGGAAAATAGGATGGACATTTCAACAACCTGGTTAATTTTAGACCAGATCCAAGTATCTTCTGGTGTCCGACCAGAATGAAAAAAGATAAAAATTCTTTACAGCTAAGGGAGTGGGAATTTTCTCAGATGCTATCACCAAACAAGAAAAATTATAGGAAACTAATTTCCATTTACTCCCTTTTTTGAATGCACACTGTCTTTTCCCATTTAATACTTGATTTGGAAGTAACCGAATTCTGTGAATAGTTTTAGTGTCTGTCTGCTAGAAATAGCAACACTTTGATACTACAGTGACTGACACTCTAAGTAGAATAGCTAGAGAGAGAGGCAGATCCTCAGTTGGTGTAATTTGGCATATCTGCATTGACCTCTATGGAGATATACCAATTTACATGAGCTGAAGATCTGCCCCATAGATTTTTTGAAAGGCTTAGTTTCGTCCTTTCCCTATAAAATGTATAATAGATTTTTCCCCCTCATATATTGGAATAAATTGCAAGAGCTGTCTGGCAACTCAGCCGTTGAGAAGATAAACTAATGAGTAGTGATGCTTAAGATAGAACATTCCTCACAACAAAAACGAAATGAGATAAATTTTTACAGTTGGAGCATATTAAAATGTGATAGTTTAAACAGATACATTAGGTGCTGCCATCCTTTACCCAGTTTGATTGGGGGTTACAAGGAGAGATCAAGACTGACAAGAGTGTATTGTTTGCACTTCGAGGTTCAGAGTCAGTGCGAATGCATTATAGAGATAAGAGACTCCTCAAAATCCTGCCAAGCAGTTCTGTAGCTTTCTGCTGTATTTGTACAAATTCACTCAGCAGCCAGGGCACCGGGGGATTTTTCCTTCTCTTCTAAAAGAAGGATACTTTTGAAATTTCATGAAAGTAATAGAGTGACTTTCACTGAAGCAGAAATCTGCTCGCTCTGTTTGCTGAGTTGACTAGGCAGCGAGAATACAGGCAATTGTTAATGTAGTTATTTCACAGACAAATGTAAACTTGTTTACAAGTACATTTTAACTCAAGAAAAGAAGAGCACTTTGTGGATAAGTGTTGTATTCTCCAGTGGAAAAATTCTTGTTACGCCACCAGGGCATTTCTATAGCTGCTGACTCCCTCCATCTGTTTCCCTTCCTCTCCCACTTCAAAGCATTTAGTACCCCCTAAAATGCCCCTCCCTTCTTTATTGTCTAGAGGATTTTGTTACAATAACATACTGGGTTTGATGCATTTTGCATGGGAAATCAGTTCATCACCTGTAACCAGTAGTCATTTTTTACCCTCTAACCTTAAGTGTTCAGTGTCTACTGCCCTTCATAGCTAGTACTATACTACAACAGTAGCACATCTGAAAATGCAAATCCTTCTAATAACCTTGAGCCCTATCCTATACACAGTTACTACAACAGAGATCTTTGGTTGCATTTTTTCCCTTTGAAATAAATGGGAATAGGCACATGAATAGAGATGTATGTGCTGTAGTAACTGTTTGGAAGAGCAGTACCTCATTGGGGTCTTGAAATACAGAGCCTGTGAAGCCATTGAATTAGGTCAGTTGAACATTTGCCTTCACATGCATTCTTCAGTATTTATCTTCATACTTTTTCCATTATCACTTCCCTTTTTCTCTACAAAGACTTGTCAACTCATTTGTTCTACAGTGAGAAGGGCTGAACTGAGCTCCATTCAGAGCTCTGTGTATGTTTCTTTTGGTAAGATAGCAGGTGTCATTCTTGAGTGACATAAAGACTACTCTCTCATCAAACCCCAAGAGCTAACAGTTTTTGTAGACATTGATTTGTCTGTTTTCTTTCTTAGGTTTGTCCCTTTTGAGTACACTGCATGATCTGAAAACCACCAGATCTGCCTCTTTTCCCACTTATACTCTTACGCAATAATTTGAGGGTTTAGTTTGTTTTCTTACATAAAACCCAGGGATCATGAAAATCAATCTTAGGGTGACCAGATAGCAAGGGTGAAAAATCAGAACAGGGGGTGGGGGATAATAGGCACCTATATAAAAAAAAAGCTTCAAATATCGGGACTGTCCCTATAAAATCGGGACATCTGGTCACCCTAATCAATCTTAATGATAAAGCTGAAGCATTTACAATTGGTAAACCTGCCTCTGTTTTGAACTAGCACAGTTATGCAATGATTTGAGGTTCTGGTTTGTTTTCTTAAATAAAGCCCAGGGAGCAGTGTACATCAAAATCCATCTTAATGATAAAAGCTGAAGTGTTTACAGCCAGTAAACCTAAGTGTGCTATATAATTAAAACAATTATTTCATCAAAAGCTTCTTATTTTAATTGTCTGTTATGCAATTAGCACTATTGAAATAATACTATTATTTTACATTCATTTAATTTTTGTTTTGTGCTCTCTAAAGGGCATTTTTTCATAAAAAGCAAAACAGTTTCATATCTATAATTATATGTCAAACAATTAGAGCTGCGTAGCAGATTAAAAATCTTAAGTAAACAATACCATAGTAAAATGAAAGCACTGGAAAATATACTGTGGTGAGCAATCCTGCATTGGTAGGAGAAAGGACTGGGGAAATCTAATAGATATTTTCCAACTTCAGTAACATTATATCACCAAATATCCCCAAGGAATTGCAAAAAGAGTTCCCAGCAATGATGTATGCTTCACAAATACTGACAGGATAACAGAATAATATTTTATATACAGTAGCAGAAAAATGCATCCATTCACAATATTTACAAATTGTTTTCCGTTCGGTAATTTTCAAAATAGGACCTCCTCCTCATAGTTTCTAGTGTAGCGTATATGGGCTAGGTTTGACCAGAGAGACCCAATCCTTGAAAGAGATTTGCAAACACGACTTAGCTAATGACAGTGGCTAACACAAAGAGATTGGAGGTTGTCCAACACAGATGGCTGAGGAACCTATTACACATTTAATGGAAAGACCAAATAACAATTGTAAGAATAAAGGAGGTGACAGAGGAGGACATGCTAGATAATATCAAAGAAAGACAGCTCAGATGGTTGGGATATGTACGCTGTATGGAAGATGTGCAAAGCGAGCATTGATTTGGGCACACATGGAAAGAATGTGGAAGGCAGTCAGGGCAAAGGGGAGAAAATTCCATGTGGATCTTCCCAGAGTTTTCCTGGATTCTTCCATCAGGGAATAGATTCCTCCACTATTGACATGTTGGTTCCTTCCCCTCCCCATATCATCCAGGACCCTGCAAACAAAATATCGCTTAACTACAAGAGTGTGAGTAGTCCCAGTGACTTCAGTGGGACTAATCGATTGCTTAAAGTTAACCACCTGTGTATGTATTTCCAGGATAGGAGTCTAACAGAACAAGCAATAATTCCTCACCTAAAGGCAACAGATCCCCGCAAATGTATGAGGCCAGAGCCCTGTTTTTTCCCATTAACCCCATCCTCTCCAGCTTCCTGAGAAGGTGGTTTCTTTGGCACCCCTCTTTCAGGGAATTCCTGACCCCCTATTCAAATGGAGGAGTTGGGGTTACCAAGGGCTCCACAGAACATTTAATGCAGCAGTAGAGATCACTATGTCTCTGCAGCATTTTCTCAAGGGGTGGTGGGAATGATTCATGTCCACTGATACATCTCCCCAGACCAACAGAGGAGGCCAAAGGCAGCAGATTTTCCCAGGCATGGAAAAAGGGGAAATGTGCAGAGAAGATCTTCTGCATCACTAATAACAGGACTCTATGATCTCATTAGATTAATAAAACTTTAAAAAGTAACTCAGAGAGAGCTCTGATATAGAAAACATCTAAAACTACCACAGGGAGACTACATGCTGATTGCATGGTCTTGAAAATTGAGATCCCTGAATAGTTTTCCTAGGGGTCACAGAATTCTGGATAAACTATTTCAGACAGGTTACATTTGTTTAAAATATTTCATTACCAAATGTCTGACTCACCTACAATTTTGGCAACAATGCATAAAAAAATTGAGTCCCCTAGTACCATTGGATTTTCTGCTCTGCTTTGGCCCATGTTTTTTTCCAAAATAAAATTTTTAACGTCAATTTAATCTGTTCCTACTAAGGGAATATTTCTGGAATTCATTTAGCAATAACACCCATCATGTCTGAGTATATAAAGCTGAGGCACATTAGAAAAAATATAAGAAAATCTCTTGTGCGCGTATACAGCCAAGGGTGCTTCAGAGCTCTGCTGACTGAAGTACTAATAGATGGTCTCCTGAAAATATTTTATATTTACAACTTGATGTAAGATGGGAATTCATATTGATTTTACAGATTTTACAAAAGCACATATAGATTATCTGATGTCTTTTAGTTTATTTTTTCCCCCTAGAAATCAGCTTTGTTTTGCTTTCTTATCTTCATTCACTGCAAAATATTTAGGGAATTTTCAGACAGTTGCATTTCAGTCTATCCCCAAATTCCTGCATATGCTTGTGACTTCTTTTAAATTATACATCAATGCAAATGTTAATGGTATTAATTCCAAGCAAATTCTTAGTGAAGAATGAAGTGTGTTCCTTTGGGATCAAGAGAACCACTTAATTGTTTTTGTTTCTTTGCTTTCTGTCAAAGTGAAAGGGAAGTTTTGCTTATATTATACTAACAGTTGTTATCACTGATATTGTTACATATACTTACAGCAATACCCTATTTCAGTGGCTCCTCACCCTTTGCTCTTCCACTTTCTGTTTGTACCTTTAAGGACTTACTCCTTGATCTCATAGATCCATAGAGTTTGAGACCATCTACTCTGACCTCCTGTATATCGCAGACCATTAAATTCCACCCACTTGCCTTTGACTAAAGCATAACTTTTGTGGTTGGCTATCTTCTGAAAATTCATCCATTCTTGATATGATGACATCAAAAAATGGAGACTCCACTACTTCTCTAAGTAGTTTGTTCCAGTGGTTAATCACCCTCCCTGTTTAAAACTGTGTGCCTTATGTCTAATTTGTCTGGCTTCAGTTTCCAGCTATTGGTTCTTATTTCTCCATTCTCTGCTAGATTAAAGAGCCCTGTAGTACCAGAATTTTCTCCCCTGAAGGTACTTATACCTTGTAATCAAGTCACCTCTCAATCTTCTTTTTGAAAAGCTGATGAGAGTGAGCTCTTTAAGTCTCTCAGATATTTTCTCCACCCCTCAAATCATTTTTGTGTCTGTCTTCTGCACTCTCTCCAATTTTTCAATATATTTTATAAAATGTGATCACCAGAACAATATGCAGTATTCCAATATCAGTCTCACCAATGCCATATACAGAAGTAAAGTCACCTTCCTACTCCTGTTCACTGATTTCCTATTTACATATCTAAGGATTGCATTAGCCTTTTTTCCACAGCATTGCACTAGAACAGGGGTAGGCAACCTATGGCATGTGTGCCGAAGGTGGCACGCAAGCTGATTTTCAGTGGCACTCACACTGCCTGGGTCCTGGCCATCGGTCCAGAGGGCTCTGCATTTTAATTTAATTTTAAATGAAGCTTCTTAAACATTTTAAAAACCTTATTTACTTTGCATACAACAATAGTTTAGTTATATATTATAGACGTATAGAAAGAGACCTTCTGAAAACGTTAAAATGTATTACTGGCACGCGAAACCTTAAATTAGAGTGAATAAATGAAGACTCGGCACACCACTTCTGAAAGGTTGCTGACCCCTGCACTAGAAGCTTGTGTTTAGTTGCTTGTCCACTATGACTGCTAAATCCTTTTCAGAATCATTGCTTTCCAGAACACAGACTCCATTCTGTAGGGTTGGCCTGCATTTCTTGTTCCTAGATGTATAAATTTGCATTTGGGTATATTAAAACATTTTGTTTGAAATGGCCCAAGTACAAAGTGATCTGTATGACTGCCCTGTCCTCATCATTATTTACCATTCCACCAAACTGTGTTATCTGCAGATTTTATCAGCAGTGTTTTTATATTTACTTCCAGATCATTGATGAAAATGTTGATTAGCATCGGGCCTATTGCCAATCCCTGTGGAACCACACTAGACACACCTTCATTTGATGATGATTCACTGTTGACACCCATCTATTGAGATCTGTCAGATCTGTCTCTCCCTTTTCTCTCTCTCAGCAATCTCATCCATTGTCATAGTTTCAGATATTAATTTTATGAAGATGATTCCTAAATCTGCCCCTATACCTCTGCCCCCTACTCCTCTGTCCAATCTCAGCTCTCCAGATGGCTACACATAGATGTCCTACTGCCACCTGAGTCTCAATCTTACAGAGCTGAATGCATCTTTCCTCCTGATCCCTGTCCTTCACCTAAATCCTTTACCATTATTAACTCCACTATCCTTCACAGACAGACACCCTTGGTATTATAGACTCACCTCTCTTCTTCTGACCCATATTCAGACTCTTGCTATCACCTCTTCTGAATTAATACCCCAATATTTCCCATTTTCTCACTGTCCTTTGTCATCTCTCACCTTGATTACTATAACCTTCCTTCTAGCCTTCCCTTTGTCTCTTGCAAGGTCAAATTCAAAATCTTTATCCTCAACTTGTTTCATAGCCCTGTGTAATCTTTCCTGATTTACATCTCTCATGTAATTAACCATTTCCTCCCACCCACTTCCTGTGCTCCTTCCAGTCTTCACTCCTTACCACTCTTTGTCTTTCTGTCATATTTTCGGTTTTGTGTTTTCTGTCATGCTCAGAACGGTCTCTAACTGCTTTCTGCCAAGCTTCTTTTCTCTCCTCCTTAAACTCCTTCCAGTAATTCTGCCATTCTTTACCTCACCAATAATTCCTCTTTGATCTACCTTCACTACACTATTGCCTCATGTCTTCTCCTGTGATTGCTTTGTTTATCTTAGATTTTAATCTGTTTGGAGCACCAATGTTACTTACACCATGCTCTAAAAACAGAGCAAGTTGAAGGTTCTATAGAAGTATTTTTATTATTATTATTAAGATAGCTGTAAATAATACCAGAAGGCCAATTCTCCCAATAGGTCATGCAGTTTACCTGAGTTTCTTATTTCTGAAAACTGCAAGCATTGTGAATGCCATAGAGTGGTTTATTCGTCAGAAAGTATGGTACTGTAATTCAGTAGTGAATTATTATTTTATTTTCCTCCTGTGCTCAGTGAGGTGGTTTTGCAGCTCTTTCAACTCAATTCATTATGATCAAATGTAGCAGCATTTGTTTCAATAAGATTCTAATCTCTGGAACTATCCTTTTGCATCAATGACTTTTCATTGTTAATTGCTTTCATGTCCTCCATTAAGTTGTATTTGCTCTTGCAATTGTTTCATCCCAACTGAAGTTCCTCATTCATTCTATTCCACACCAGACTCTGCATATACATTTTTAAAAAAACTATTTCATCCTACCAAGCTAGCATAATTATTATTACTCTCCTAATTCAGTGGTGCCTTTTTATGTATTTTCCCCTTCAGTACCTGGTACCCAGCCAGGAAACTGCATAGGATCACCTCTAAAAAGAAGGTAAAAATAAGTTCTGAATTTATTCCCAGATATATCAGAGTTTAAAGCATACTTTTATTATTTTATAGCACTAATTAAAAAGACTAAGTCACCTATTCTCTCCTTGATGTCCCTAAGTAACTGCCATTAATGTTAATGGGAGGAAAGCACATGCATTGAGCAGAGTTCACCCCAAATGTCTCAGATCCTTTATATTATGGAAAGCACAGAGTCCAAACCACAAATGGAAACCTTCCTTCATTTCATACATGTTTAGATATTAAAGATGATCAGTGGATAACTTGAGGTGGTTCTCTCCCTTTTCAAAAATCAGTCAGATGTGAATTTATTATTTTAACACAACTGACAGAACAGACAGAAGGAACTCAGTAATGAAAAGCAATTGGGAGGATTTGACAGGTCTTTGCTGAAATAAAGTCCTGTGAGACCAGCCTTTGCAGGCAGAGGTGAAAGTAGAAATTGGTTTACCTGTATATAGAATCTAAATTTTCAAGGGAGACTGACTCTTACTATCAGACTTATCTTTTGACACATCTAACCTGATATCTATCAAAAACGGAAACTCTTCCTGACTCGTCATTGTAGCATGCGTGATTGTCCAGACAAAACTTCTTTTGTACAGTTTGTGAAAGTTCTCCAGGACATGTTGGGCTAATGTTACAATCTGTTCAAAAGCACAAATCTTTTAGCTTTTTGTTCTATGCTTAATTATTTGTAAGTAAAATTATTTTAAGTTAGTCTAATAGCATCATTACTATTTTTCAAATGATTGACAAATACATTTTACATCTTATGCATAAGTTGGTTTTTACAGAAATTAAAATGTATTTTTACCCTGAAAAATGACAATGAAAAAATGCCCTCTTCTCACTCAACAAATCTACTCATTGTGTGTATTCACAGCTACATCTACTTCTTTTAATGGCAAAGCGTTGTGTTGCTTACCTCTATTCACACGGCAAAGCCAACATAGCTAAGAGGGAGTAAGGTGGACTTTGTTATTCCTTCTGTATCATCAATACAATTGTTTGCTAAATTCAGTTTGGTAACAGTTGTGCAAACTCATGGAAGGCAATGGAATTGCACACATATCATTTGAAACCACTGGGCTGCACATATGTATCAGAAGACTGACTATGATCTGTAGAACCTTTCTTACTGTATAAGGATGTGTGATAAGAAAATAACCCAGCCAGACTTTCATGTTCCAGATTGACTTTGCCGGGCTGTGAGTTAGGAAAAAAAAATCTTTTACTTTAAAATTTACCTTAAAACACAATTGATAAACTCTTACAGTAACTCTTCACTTAAAGTCATCCCGGTTAAAGTTGTTTCATTATTAAGTCGCTATTCTATTAGAGAACATGCTCGTTTAAAGTTGCGCAATGTTCTGTTATAATACCCTCCGCCACCTCCCCCAGCGCCTGCCGATGGGTCCTGCAGATCAGCGCCTCCCCTCTCCCTCTCCGTGCCTCCCGCAATCAGCTGTTTCATGGCATGCAGGGAGGCTGGGGGCGGGGGGGAGGAGCGAGGACCTGGCGTTCTCAGGGGCAGAACTGGGCAGAAAGAGGTGGGGAGGGGCCTTGGGGAAGGGGTGGGGTGAGGGCAGGGCCTGGGGCAGAGTCAGGGGTCAAGCACCCCCTGGCAGTTTGAAAAGTCAGCACCTGTAGCCCCAGAAGCCTATGGCTGTCTCCAGCTGTGCAGGGATCTAGAGGCCCAGTGCCTCTGCGTTGTGTGTCCCGAGCGTACCATGCAACCTGGCAGATTGGTTCCCTTAGGAGACGACTGGTCTCCCCAGCACCCCGGGGGAGAGGGGGCACGTTCAGTGACTTTTGTGTGATCTGCTGCTCAGAGGCTAGCAGACACATCCCCATCAGTGCCAGGGAAGGATGCAGCACAGTGTCACTTCCTATGTGCTGCCGCTTGCTTGCTCTGCCTGGCTCCCATGCTGAGCCCAAACCCGCAAAGCTTGCACAGGGAGGATTCTGCAGGCCTAGGAGTGGGGGTATTGTTGGCCCATACCCTCACCAGAGCTCTGGGGCCAGAGGATATTCACTTACCTTGCCACAGCTGTGAGTCAAACCGCATAGAATGTCTTTTGTCTGGCGAAATTATTTTCCTTGGAAACTAACCCCCCCCCCCTTGCATTAATTCTTATGGAGAAATTGGATTCGCTTAACATCGTTTTGCTTAAAGTCACATTTTTCAGGAACATAACTACAACGTTAAGTGAGGAATTACTGTACTGAGATTGTGAGCTCTTTGAGGCAGTGAACATATTTTAGTTGTGTGTGTGTGTGTGTGTGTGTGTGTGTGGCATATAGCACAATAGGGCCCCTATCCCTGATTGGGGCTGACAGGTGCTAGTACAACACAAACAGATAAGAGTACTAATAATATAGAATGCATTGAGATGATCTTGAATCCCCATGATGCTATTTTTAGAATTATTTTTCAAAATAGAACAGCACTTTAACCTTTGTAGTGTGCTTTACAGAATCAAATCATTCTTTCGTGTAAATGGCCCTGTGTCCCCTGTCTTTCACTCAAAATTCTACCCTCCGATATATGCACTCAACTCCCACTGACTTCATCTAATGGAAGTGTCAGCCAGTTTCCTTATTTCAGACTTCAGCATCATCCCCAAGGCCAGATAGTCATTCTTTTCCTCTAAACCTTTTTCCTCCTACAGTTCCTACCTTCCTATCAGAATCTCTGGATCCTCATAGAGTACAAGTGAAATGATAAAGCTATGAGAATGAGTTTCAGATCGTTTGATTAGTTACCAGAACTCCCAAAATGAATGATATCCTCTAATTCAACATATTTTGGTTCTTAATTTTTATAATTCATTGGTATGAGACCCAGTTCCAGGCCATGCCTAGGCGTCTTCTCCTTCCTTCCCTATTTTCCTACCTCGATGTGGCCCCTCCATCAACCTACACTTCTTGTATAGTGTTGGAGGAGCTCTTGCCTTCTTTTCTGCCAACTCAGCTCCATCCCCAAGATATTGCTCACTTGCAGCAGTTTTTTTTTGCTCCAAGAGTGATCTGGCTTCCTTCGTTGGTGTCTTTCTGTTCTATGCTGCTGGAGCATGTACTGGAGCTATTCACTGGTTAAATTTTGCAATCACAGGTGTTGCATCACATTACACATATGAATGTCATGATTTTTTTACATACATTGCAGTGTATTTAGAGAACATTCCACGCTGTACAATTAGAGCTAGAGTATTATTAATCTTAATGATGTTATTTTGTGGAAACCAACAGTGTTACTGTTTACCTCCATAGCATTGTTTGTATATACATATTAATAAAGCTGGTTGACTAATTCATTCTGAATAACATTTATCTCCATTTTAACCTGAATTGTTCATGCTAATACTTCCTCTCACACATTTGGATTTCATAAGCATTCAGCAAACTTTGGCCAAGCAGTTATTAAACTATGGATTATTTGTGATCAGTTCACTAAATATTTGGGTCCATTATTTGCTGTATATTATTCATTTTGTATAGTTGGTTACCTAAGTCAAGTGGAAGCACTGCTCCTGATTGAAGGGTTGAAAATTTTTAGCCGGAAAATAATGGAAAATGAATTTTGTGTACAAAATTGTGGATACCTAATCAAATCACCTGGACAGAAATATTTTCACAATGACTTGGCAGTTGTCCAAATATTGGTGATTATCTAATAACACAACACCACTAATAATGAATTGAAGTCAGGACTTGGAGTCAAGAATAAATTTACAAATTGGGGTTTCCCCCCCCCCCCAATTGACCAATTCCAATTGCAGTACAGTTAATGTGGAAGTTCTTGATAAGAGTATAAAAAATCAGGAATGTTCTTAAAACAAAGTTTAAAGTTTTGGGGACTTCTACAGATACATTGATGGTAACATCAATAATAGCTTCTGGTGTAAATAGGAGAGAGAGAACTTAGCAAGACAAGGAGGCTTTGACTTCTGCTTTCTCTTCACTAGCTATCAGTCTGTAAGCCCTGCCTCAAGAAGAGAAAGAAGCACTACATGAATAAAATATAGAATATACTGGTAGAAATAGATATTAAAATGCTATTGGCCAAAACCAGAGGGGAGTGCAAGCAGTGGTGTAAGTAACCTGTACGTCAATCAGTCAATGTGATTGTAAGTTTATTACTTACACACTGGGAAGAGGACTGGAAGAGAAGGGCAGCAGAAGGAAATCAACTTTTTATTCACCTTTTGTATATTGTTCATATCCTAGATTAAGAGCTGTCTGGGGCAGAAACTGTCTCTGTGTTACCTGTTGTACAATGCCTGCTACAAAATCATTTTTGGTGGTCTTAGTTACTACCAGACTAGAAAAATAAAAATAGCCAACTGAAAGTTGCTATCCCCTACTTTATCTTACCCCTTCTTGTAACCACCCGTTTGTTGCTTTTCTAGCTACAACTACAGTCCTGCTCTCTCATACCCCAATATATAAATTACACCAATTTATGTTCACCAGTCCAGAAAAAGGTATGTTACTCCCTAATAAGCCATACTGTGTCTCTCACGCTTAACATTCACTGACCATATTTGTTTTGAACAGTTGTTGCACTTTAAAGGTTTCTTCTTTTTTTAAACATTCTACCAGAGAGAGAGAGAGAGTTCTTTTACTTAAAGTGGTGGATACTGACTGAAAAGGAATATCTGTCACCCACTCCATCAAGTTTATACAATGCCATTACATAGATCCCAGTGGGATTTTGTGTGTGTTTCACCAACTTTCATTCATATACATGTTTGGGCTTCGTGCAGACAGTCATACTAGAAGAAAAAATGGTTGCATGTAATTTGCGACATTTAAGAAAATCTTTCGGAAACAAGGTAAACCAGTAAAGTCTTCTATTTTCAGAGCTGGATTACTTATTATGGAGTTGAATCAGCATTCCATTTATGCAGATTTTTTTCTCTTCTGGGTTTTTTTCCAGTGTGCATTTCAGCTCTCTTTGGTTTTCTGTCCTGGAACAAGACTCATGAAAATGTTGAACTAGAAATTACATGACATCATAGATTTTTTTTCTCTCAGTAAAGTTGCCTTTTCAGATGGAAAAATTGGGTGTGAGCTGCAGTGTTCTTTTGTAACATTGTGTTTCTTCACATGCCTTTGTGTTCATGCAGCTTTCCTTTTATAAAATCATTCTTATGTAAATGTGTGAGATTGTGACATGAGAAGTTTCTAAGATGGATGGATAAAGTGCGGTAGTGTTGGTTGCCTTAGTTCATACATCATTCAGTTCCCACAAATGTGGGTAAGAAGGTAGCTGTCGCTTGCATAAATGTGTAGGGGGAAAGGTACAAGGAGCCTCATATCTTTGCCACCCTATTCATGGGTTAGTCACAGCTGCAGTCTCTGTGCTCTCCTGTGCATAGGAACTGCTCCCTGCTAGCACTCCATTGATCTCTTCCAGGCCTCAATCTTTGGGTGGATTTTTAAGTCTATCTTCAATATGATTCCACACTAGAATAAAGGGATGCCTGTGGTGATCTCTGTTTACCACTAGGGCCCAAGACAATATAATAAATTTCTTTAAATCTTCTCTTTAAACTGTTCTTCCTGTACTAACTTCTGCTTACACTCTGTTCTTGTTTTATTTTGAGGGCATTTTTCTAATTTTTAGGTGGCATGCTCATTGCATGAGGTTATTAAAATGTGTGATGGTGTTTTCAAACACTTGTGTCTCAAATAAGGTTACTGTTCATGGAAAAGGGATGGAGAAAATTATACTGTAAGAGGAAGTACTTAACATGCTGACAAAGGGGCTCAGCTGCTAAGCAGAGGCCAAAATACAAGACATTAAATGTTCATATCTTAGGGCCAAATAGCAAAAATAGTTGGTGTCATATGCAGGCTTCATGATGATGCTTTTGTTTTTAAAATATTCAGTGATAATGGATCAATCAAACTTCTACCCATTTTATCCCTGTGTGAGGAGAAGTATGATTAGCACCAAAGGGCGATGAAATCTCTCTGTTGGGAGTGAATTCTGCAAGATGAGGCCCATCTCCTGTGAAACAAACTGTCCATATGAGGAATCCGATTAGCTGTATTAAGGGATTACCAGCTGATTATACTCAGATTATATCTGAGTCTCCAAGATAAAAAATAAAATAATATGTGGCTGAGACAAACTAAATCTTTGGCAAAGATCCAGAGTAAAAGAAAGTCATCAATGTTTTGTATTTGATTATATTTAAAAACAAAACAAAACCCATAGCTATAAAGGTTAATGTCACCTTAGTTGAGAAGATAAAGATAAACACAAAGCTGAGAAAAGTGTGTGGGAATGTAATTTGTCTTATGGAGTTTTTAAAGTTGAATGTATTGTTAAATACATCAAAAAAAAATACACACTCTACTGACTGTAGAGCTTAGAATTATGAGAAATAAAAGAATCTGAATGAATATTCTGAAAGGATCATAAAGAACCCTAAACAGCATAATCCGGTTCCATTGATTTTTAATGAATTTTAAAAACTTTACTGAAGGCAGTATGCCAAAAATAGTTTTCTTGTACGTAGCTTCTTCTCAGTTCCCTAATTCGTGAATGCCTCAAAGGTGCACAGTGGGGAAGTGGGGCTGGTTTTCCAATCCTTCCGAGGGTGTACTTTGCACACACTCTCCCTGGGGAATGGGCTCCATTGGCTGGTGTGGGGTAGAGAGTGTGGCCACCTTCCTTCCACACCCCTTATTCTAGCAGCTGATAATGTAACCCATGCCTGCTTGGTGTGGCCCTGTCCCCCTCTTCTGATGGCTAGACCAGCTAAAGATTGATGAGCCTGCTACAGCTTGGGCTAAGAGACGTGTCTTTTAGCCCAGGCAGTAGAGGTTCATGAATTAATCTCAGGAGGTCCCAGCTGACAACAGCCAGAGTCTGTCAGCATTACAGCAGCACTAGTGTTACACTTGCACATTTATACATCTGCAGAGGGGCAAGACTCACTCTAACCCTCTCTGTCTTCCTAGTTGCCACTGCAAATGGTTTATGTACTTGTTCTTGATGATAGTTTTAAAAAAACTGAAAAGGATGCAGGGTTGTTTTTGTTTCATTTATTTAGTACAGTAATTGAAACCTATTTGATAAAGGCAATAGCATATTCCAATGGCTTTCTCTCTGGTGCATACTCAGAACACACTGTTACACCAGTATAATGCACCTTTCTGGGTGGTGGGTGTTCATATATCTTGGCAAATCAGATTGCTTCTTATATATTTATTTACAAGCGCAGTAGTGGTTTTTTCAATAAATTCAGCAATACATATACAGATCACTGAAGGCAAGCCCAAGCCCTACTGCCTTCAGCGCTGACTCATACACTACAGAGTGGTGATGCACCAAATTCAACATTTCATCTCAAACCAGGAGCCATTACTTCCATCTGAAAATTTTAGCAGCAAAGTGTGTTAACTCTTACATTATCACTAGAATGGTTCATGCTAGCTTGTGAAAACATGACATGCAAAGTGTCACCCTCTGGAGGTAGAAATATGAGTGCATTCAGTAGGAATTAAAGAGAAATGAAAAGTGGAAGGATAATGCAGAGTCAGAGGGGACAGATGGACTATATGCAGCAAGAGCAGGTTCTTTATGAAAATACCGAGACATTTATTTTCTGTATTAAAATTCAAGTGTTTCGTTTATTTCACATACACATCAGCTTTTTCTGTGATTCTGAGGCTGCTGCAGTTTTGTTTGCAATCATTTGGGGATTTCTTTACCTTCCACTTTGATCACATTGTGCTTCTGCATAACCCCATCAATTACCCTGAGAACTTGAATAACTGAAGCCTGTTTTATCTACCCCACTCTGCCCCAGAAAATAAAAAATCTTAGATGAGGTTCTCAGATAAGACTGTATATTCGTAAAAATAATTATGTTTATTAGATCATTTAATGCAAACATTAGTATTTATAAGAATTTAAAGAAACTGCTTGAAAAATGGGAACAACATATATAGAATGGAGTGTTAGTATGAAACAATTTCTTTTTCTCATAAAAGAAGACATTTATCATTCTGGTAACACCAGGGACAGAAAGAGAATGCCAATCCACAAATAAAATCCTCTCTTAGCATTCTTCTTTTGTCCCTTGTAATCCTAGAATGATAAATATTATACCCTCTTTTGTCAAGATCAGAAACACTTTCATACTTAGAATAAAGGTTCGTTCGTTATATTCATATTGATTTTTTTCCAGACTTGTTTTTCTAAATTGTTTCAGTAAACATTATATTGGTTAGATTACTCCAAACTTTCTTGTGGTCATTCCAGGCTTTGCTATTGTCATCTTCGGCCTACTTGGTTTATACCTTTTAAAAACTTATTATACTATTACTACTTACGTTCTGGTAATGTCAAAAGGCCCCAGTGGTGTTTTGGATCCTGTGGTCCTGGAACCTGTACAAACATAGGCTCTGATCCTGCAAACACTTAAACATGTGCTTGCAGTGGGCTAGTTACAGTAGTAAAGTTAAGCTCTTGTTTGTTTGCAGGATCAGGGCCAGAAAAGAGAGATTCTTTACCCCTAGGGACTTTGCTTGCTATTTTCATTTCCAACTAATTGTCTCAAAGTCTGCACCAACGATAATTATACTATGTGTTAGCCCTCCCAATGTCAGTCATCTTCTGCCCCTTCCTCCCACCATCTGCCAAAAAATTCTTTCAGCATGTTTTAACCATTATTACATTCTTTCAGTTACTCAAAGAATATACCCAGTGAAAAAATGGTAATAAAAACAATCTGCATTTTTAGGCTATCTACTTGTAATAGATTTGTTCTGTGTTTGCTCAGCACCTAGCACAATGGGTCACCTATCTATGGTAAAACAAATAACAACAACAAGATTTTAACTTATTTTCAACACAGAATGGATGCAATGGAAAGTACACTAAGTCCTAACTTGAGTTGTCCTAGCTGCCAGTCTGCATCACGTGGAATTGTAACAGCAAGAAGCACAATTATTACACTAGGACTATAGGTGTAAACAGATTGCTTGAGTCACTGTCATGAATTGGTTAATATTTGTTCCGCACTTTGAAAATGTGAAGCTCTGTATCAGTGCTCAGTACTTTTATTTCATTTTATTTTCCTAGCTATGCACATCTTCCTTTTGTGTATTTGGACCAATAAGGAAGGGACAGCAAATAATGTCCATGCAAATAAATACTCTGAAATAGCACTTGAAAGTGCAAGTATGTGCACTGAAAAGAAAAATATGAAACTTGTTTAAGTAGGGACTCTGTTTGGGATGCTTTATACCCATGACAGGCTTAGAGGCTAGAGGAGGTGTGGTAGAAAGGGCACGGTTGTCTAGTAGATATCCCTTTATTAGCATCACAAAAGCAGAAGAAGCTTTTATGGTAGATGCACACAGCTCAGGAGAACTGAAATCTTTCCACATGCCTAATTATTTTTAGAATAGATGCTGTGCAAAAGTGAGAAAATGCATATAAAGTAGATTGAATATGGTTTGATTTTCTGTGTGTCAGGTTTGGGAAGGGAGGCCATATTGGGAGATGGGTAGGAAGGGGATCCAGTAGAACAAGGCAATCAGCGCCCTCAGCTTGTCAGGTTTCTCTTTAGGAAATCAGATGGTGCAGCTACTCTTTACGTTCTATACAAACTACAGAAACTGGGGATTTCTGTAGAACATGAAGAATGAAATTCTATTGATCCTATACATTTTTGGTATTCTGACCATCTAATGGATGCTCATGGACATATGTGAAATATTTGGTGATCTCAATCCAATTCTGCCACAGGAACCACCAATAGAGTTTATACCAACTGACAAGCCTGTGGGCAATATTAGCAGGTAGGACAGAAATAAATGGGTGTGTCTCCCCTGTGATCCATAGAAGTGGTTCCTCCTGATTCAAGATTGAGCCACATCTGCAAGGTGAAGTGAGACTACCTGTTTTTGGGGGGGAAATAAAGGACTTTGCCTTCCAGGGCTGACAAGTTGGCATCTTTCATAGGTACTAATTTAACTTCAAAGTCTTAATATTTTAGAAAAACTCCTGATAAAATAAGTATTAGATTTATAGAGGTGTGCTTAGTGTTTGGACTTTATGAAATGCTTCTGAGTTGCTGCATGCATTACTCTCACTTATAATATCTGTACAATTGATCTGGAGTAAGTGACTGGTCTTTTGGGATTGGGAGTAATGTGAATATTATTGTGATTTTTGGCAGAAGGGACCATCTGTCACAAAGGCAAGCTTGCCGGCTGGCAAGATACACTGGGGAATACCCAAGGGGATTGTTTGTGACTCCATGTTTAGGCTGTTATAGTGCTTGAAGAGTTCACATTTGATGGTTGGTGAAATCGAAGTATAGAACACACACAACCAATTTGGGGTTTGTGCCCTGTTTCTTAACAGTCTGCCCTGAGGTGGCACTCATGGTCGTGAGCCGCTCCAGACAGCTTGACACACATTTTTAGTATTACTTTTAATTAAAACATTCTTAATTTCTGGGCCTGTTGCAAAAGCAGATTGACCGAATACTTGAGACAGGTTCCAGAACAACATTGCTGGTTTTACATTTTCAAAAGGAGAGGGAATGCACAAGGAGTGGAGCTGGAGATGGGTGGATTGAGTCTGCACCCTAGGCTAGACAGAGCACACAGACTGCATTAGTGCCTGAACTCACCTCCTGCCTAGGGTTTGGCTTTATAACGCAAAAGCAATAATACAATACATGCTTCATGCTTGGATGGCTGTCCCTAGGCTTTCCACTTAGGACCTTCTGTGCTCTACTTCACTCTTTCTAGAAACCAATCCTCAAGAATGATGTTAATGAGCCACACCTGTGACAGCGACTCAACAGTTATGCAGGGTTCTAACACCTGCCCCCGGGTGGGTAAACAGGAGAGCCCTATATAAATGGAAAGTTGCAATTCTGTACCTTTCAGAAATGGACAGCTAAACAAAATGAAAGGGGAAAGTAACATAAAAACTGCGCTAGCTAGTATAGAACTTTTAAAATCCTAAGTGTAAAATATTGTTCATAAAGCATAAACAATGTTCAAATTATTAAATAAGACTGGTCATATTTAGATTAAGAATGATTGCTCGGATGTGAACAATTTTTGTACCTCTCTTTCTACGTGATGAATGTGCATATTTTTCTGAAAAAGAATTACCCAGTGATTAAAATGAGGAGTCAGGAAAAGAACAACTAATATAAATGGTTATTAAAATGCTTGTAGGCTTTCAAATTGCCACACCACCAGCCCCTCATGATATTACATTTCAAAGTGATCAAAGAATATGGATGGGAATTAGAAAAGAGTTAGCAGACATTGTCACAAATTCACAAAAGGAGTCCCTGAAGATTGGAAGCTTTGGTAGCTAATGCAGTTATTTAATAAAGGGTATCTACAGTTAATAAGTGTGGAGACTTAAGTTTAAAGAACAAAGAATAAGGAAAAAGGGGCAAGAAAGATGGTGGAGGAGGAAGAAAGGAATTTAGTAGAAAAAGAGCAGCAGAGGGCTATCTGTTAATTCCTATTGCATTCTCTTGCCTGCTCATCTTTCTGTTCCTCTGCTAGGGATGGTCAAACCAGATTGAGCAACATAAAAGCGAGCCAAGATCTTCAATCATTTTCTTAACCAAAGCTTTGCCTTCTCCTCTCTAAAACTTGTCTTTCCTGAGAGAGCATCCTCCTTCATCAGGTCACACACTATTGTTGCATCTCCTTCCCCCTCTTACATTTTAAGATAGAAGCCCTACAATCTGCTGACCTTTGTGGACCCAGGGTGCAGTTTGCTACTGATTAGCAAGTGTTCTGGAGATTCTCCAGGTTGCACAAAGCTTCTGGTGGACAGTCCAAAATTGGGAGTATGCTTTTCATTATCTTTCTTTTCCTTTTTTCCTATGAAAAATCAATGTTTGTTTATGGTACTTCTAATTCTAATCTGCACTGTGTCTAGTGATATTGTTTCATTTTTTTGTAACCTTGGACAATTATTTACAGTTGTAAGCTGTAATGTAGCAGTAATATAGGAAAGAGAATGCTGGATTGCACTGCAAGGGGAACAGCAGGTCTAGGGTTTACTAGATTATTATACTGCATAATTTAGTGTACTTCAGAGAAGAGATTTGCCCTTGAAAGAATATGGAGCTAAGCAACTCAAATTATATTACCAGTAATTTTTAGAAGTTGGTGTGGTAGAAAATAGACTTTATTCATGACAGTCTTATGTCATCATGATTGCATATACAGCCCTTAAAGCATTACTGAAATATAGGAAATCAGGAAATGAGAAGGAACTGAGGCCAAGCATTCCATGGACAGATCAAACAACACATGTGAAAAACTTAGTGGGGGAAAAAAGGTCAGCAGCTGAAGAGAAGGTAAAAAATCAAAATAATTTCTACTTTAAAAAACAGATGGGGAATTTAGTGAAACTGTAATGAGGGGGGAAAAGCACAGAAAAGGAATGAAAGGCACATGGAGACTTTTCCTGTTCTACATAGAACATTACTTCCCCTTAAGTCAAGTGATGTGGTTTTAGGTTCACGACCGACTTATAATACCTGTGACTCATACATGCTCATGTACAAGTAACTGTAGTGGGAAAATTGCTATGGCCTAAACTTAATTGACTCGGGCCTGAACTTTGGTCCAGACCTGAGCATTAGTCAAGTAAACTGGAAGAGGGGGGGTTTTGGAGAAAGGGAATTTTCGAAGGCAGGGTGAAGGAAAAGTACAAAAGCAGAACTGCCTATAATCACAAGGCTGGTGATTCATAACCTGCCCATTGTTAGTTTTAGGGGACGCTTGTAACCACAAAGGGCAAATTGAAAATAACAGGAAAGCTTGCTATGCTATATTCCCTTTTATGGAAAATGTATTCCAAATAAGGCAATAATGTTGATGAGAAAGTATGTATTACGAATTGTGTTTTTTTTCTATATAAGCTACTCAAAATTCTGTATTCGAGGGAGTTGCCAGTTTGCTGGTATCTCCCCGTGCATGCTCGAGAATTAAAAAGGCCTCAGGCGATTCTGATCCAAACACAACGCGTGGTCGTTTTTCCACGACATAACAGATCAGTAAAGCATGCTGTAAGACATGTACCTTAGTGAATTTAGTTTTATTCTGCAATATTGTTAGTTTATGACATCACATTATAGTATTCTAATGGCTTTGTTTCTCCTTAATGACATAACATTTTAAAAACACAAAAGTCTATCAGAGTTCTTTCAAACCGCATCTTGGCAGTATAGACCAATAAGTGGGGTTCTATTACAATACTTTCATTTTAGAGAAACATATTTACCTATAAAGAACAATGCACACTTATGGCACAATATGAGTAATATATAATACTGTATTAGTTCAGAATAAAAAATCCAAAATCCCAGCTTTCTCCCTTGTGAAAAATGAAATATATGCTAGTAGAATTTTTAGCCACCTTTGCACCACCCTGATCCTGGTGCCACTCTGAGCTGGGCTAGACCCCCCAGCTCAATGTAGAGCAGCCTAAAGTCTGCTTCAACTTTTCCTGTTGCCATGGAGTCAAAGAGCTATTCTGACATCTGGAGATTCCAGGGCATAAAGTAACACTGGTCACATTTCACCCTCCTCTTACCTCTTCCCCCGTGGCCACTGAGGAAATCCTCCAGGGGTTGGTTAATGCTGAGGACACTACAATAACTAGAGCTCAAAAAGATCAATTAGGTTTGTTTGCTATCCTAAAGAAACAAACAAACAAAAACTGGTTAAGGTCACGTGAAGCAATGAAAACAAAACGACATCATTGTGACCAAGGTTGAGAGATTTACAAGAGAAAAGTCTGGGTCAATAGTATGCTATTAAACCAATAGTTTCAACCTTCAGCACTTTGCACTGTTACTTCAGTTTCATTTGTTGACTTTTTAAAAAGATACTGTACAAACAAAGTGTCACTGCATTAGTCCAATGGACTCATTAAGGTATGTTCATTCCACTGAAATTGCCGAAGTCCAGGGATTCTTAACTAAAAAAAAGCCATTAAAAATTGGCCCTGGTAAAAATAACGGAGTATCGTAACCTGGCAGGAAGGAACTTGTGGGAACCGCGCTTGGGACTGTGGTATTGAGTGGTGGTTTGGATTTATTCCGGGGACTGAGAACTGTGCTTATGAACGAGTACCATCAGAATGTACTGCCCTCCCTAATTGGCATTCAGATGGTGAATACCAAAGACGCCTTGCTGCCACGAACATTACCCCCAGCATCCCCTCCACCTTTGCCACCACCCCGTAACACATTCTAATACAAACAATACCATATACTTTAATGAAACCCAGTGGCCAAGGCCTTTACACCTTAGTGATCCCCATGGAAAGGTGCCAATAATGCAGCAGCAATTTGGAACATTTACAAAGGCCAACAACATAATAAGAAATTAGAGCAACTAGAAAAAGCCAAAGGTCTTCTTATTGAAGCACAGTTAACCCAGGTACAGGCTGGGGTTGGTGAATTACATGTTGTTTCTGCCCTTAGTTCAGTGACCCAAAACTGACAAAAATGGTATTGAATATCACTAAAAAATTGCAGTGAAAGCTAGCAAATTCAGAAATTCATGGCCATTCGGAGTAATCTTGAGCATCAGGCTTGGCCCACTGTCCTTACTAGTTCTTCAAAAATGCCATCTGATCTATGGCCATGAAAACATACTTGAAAAATTTTCTGGGTGGAAGTGCAGACGGGCCGGTTGGAGGGTGTGGGCTCCCACATACCGAATCCTGCCAGGTCCGTGGGGAGGATGCACGTGGGATTGAATAATTCACCATAATATTTGGAAAATGAAACCACTTGGTATGCCTAATCAATTTATAGTCCGTGCTCCTGGAATAACACCCAACATTTAAATCAGGGGTCGGCAACGTTCGGCACGTGGCTCGCCAGGGTAAGCACCCTGGCGGGTCGGGCCAGTTTTATTTACCTGCTGACGCGGCAGGTTCGGCCGATCGCAGCCCTCACTGGCCGCGATTCGCCATCCCGGGCCAATGGGGGCGGCGAGAAGCGGCGCGGGCGAGGGATGTGCTGGCCGCGGCTTCTCGCCGCCCCCATTGGCCCGGGACGGCGAACCACAGCCAGTGGGGAACGCAATCGGCTGAACCTGCTGCGTCAGCAGGTAAATAAAACTGGCCTGGCCCGCCAGGGTATTTACCCTGGCGAGCCGCGTGCCGAACGTTGCCGACCCCTGATTTAAATAAAAATAGGGAGTTAATGGACCCTCTGGCCGTTAGAACTCCCCAGCTTCAGTGTGTACGTAAACTGAAGCCAGGAAAAGTTGTCACTGTTTTTTCCCAACAGACGTTGTTATATATAGGACAAGGAACTACCCTGACAGGACACCTGCTTTTCCAAACTAATGACAGCTGTGTGCATGTTAAGGCCACCACTTTACAAAAGGTACATTTTAATCTCACCACTGCTGCAGGCAATAATGTCATTTATTGGCCTGCAAATAAAATTCTACAATCAGCCCTTAGGTTCCAAATACCCTTTAATTGAACTGCCTAATTGATTCCAAACTTTGCTTTTACTCCTACCAAAGGTCAAAACAAAAAATCTCTAAATTACAAGGGCAAATTCATATGCTCCAAAACATATATCAAATTAAAAAAATATGCTTTTCATACTGCCTATAGAGTGTCTACATTATGTACTAAGTATAATATATTTTGTTCTGTAACTAAGGTTATACAACAACCCCATCATATCGTTACAATGAGAATGTTAATGCTTTTAGTGTTGTTGTTTAGTTTAAAATTGTTACTGTTGTTATAAAGATTCAGGAAAACAAATAGATGAACAGGCATATATACTATTTCTCACAAATAGAGTACCTTACATAATTACTCTGAGTGACCATGCAGGGCTCTGAAGGGGTCTTTTGTATAAAATGTTTGTTTTGTAACATTTTTCTCTTATATATTAGCTCCTCTGGTAGAATATGTTCTGGTGGTTCAAACCTTTAACCATATTCATAGGCTTTTCTGCTAGAATTGGTAAAATCAATGTACTGTATGAGGTTGAGCCATCTTTACTAATGGACCTGGCCCAGTGTCGAGAGTAGGGCATTGGCTCTCTTTTTCCTGAGTGTCAGGCATTAACGGAGGCAGAAAATCTCACTAGCCATGCATTACAAATGTTTGGGACCCTGAAGGTATCATCTCAGTAATCTGCTTTCAACATATCTTTCAAAATTCTAGGCACTGTCTGTCTATATGACTTAATTCTTTATCACATTCCTAAGATCATTTGTTTGTCAGAGTGGCTGCAGGGTACGTAGCTAGGGATGTACTTAATGTTTAGCTGTAGAATTTGGCTGAATAATGAATAACTGAAAATGTTATTTGGCCAAAGCCAAATAATGGATAAAGCAATGATATATTGCAGCAGGATGTCGGACTCAAAAAAACCATTTCCAGTAGTTAGTCAACTTCACAAAACAGAACATATGAGTTAGAGCACATACATTATGGAAAAAGTACTGCAGATAGAATATCTACTGATGATTAAACCAGTGTACCAGAATCTCAACACACCTCTATGATAATTTGTTTGCATGAAGATATTCATCACTGCTTTTTTTAAACAAAGTTTGTAGATAGCAAAATAATACTTTTAATATACAGATTTGCAAGAGTGAGGGCAGTAACAAGCAAAGTTCTTAGATATTACTGTCCTGATCCTGCTTCCTTGAAGTAAATGGGAGTAATATGGTTATTGTTTTGAGTGGGAGTAGGATTGTCCCCTATAGGGAAACCCTAAGCCTGTAGTTTTCTAGGGTTCTATTCCATCCTGAGCAGAAGAGGGATCTGATATTGGAGTAGAGAAATCATAGTGAGAGAGTCTGACATGAAGAGCAAAGAAGAAAGCAAGAGGGTCAGTCGGAAGGACCAAAAGGCAGCGGGATGTTCTCATATCCTCCCCTTCTCCTCCAAACCCATGCCAGCAAACATATCAGATCTGGCCACAAAGAATAGGGATAAGGAGTGACAAAGTTGCAGTACTAGTTATTACTGGGGTAGAACAGTGTCACGTCTGAACAATTCATTTTCCCATGGATCTTTGAAGAGTTATTCAGAAAATTCCGATATCAGGATTTGGTTAAATACACCTCTACTTCGATATAACGCTGTCCTTGGGAGCCAAAAAAATCTTACCGCGTTATAGGTGAAACCACGTTATATTGAACTTGCTTTGATCCGCTGGAGTGCACAGCCCTGCCTCCCCCCCCCCCAGCACTCCTTTACCGCATTATATCAGAATTTGTGTTATATCAGGTCGCGTTATATCGGGGTACTCATTCATAGTCAAATCTGAGTGCAGCTCTATACACACAGAGCATCTATTTGTAGTGAGAATGGGAGGCTGTGGAAATAGCTGGATTGGGCGGGGGGGGGGAAACATAGCATCAAAACCAGATTTGTGGAATAGCATCATTAGTAAAAGTCATTGTAATACAGGGCTGTCTCTGGCATATCCAGTTGCTACAAGACAAATCTGTGTCTAACTGGTGTTCATCCTGTTAACCATTTTTAGCAAGGCTTTAGCTTTTCTAATGACAGTTAAAATCACCAACACAGATGACTTGATCTGGATAAAAACGGGGCTCTAAACTTTGTGCCCGAAGTTCCATGATTCATGAACATTTATAATTTTTTATATCTTCAGTTTTTTCTCTTTCATATTCTGGAGCTCATCAAAATGTGTTTTGCCATTGCCTCTGCTTTGGAAATCTATACGAGAAACTAAAAGTATATTGGGGAGATACTCAATGTTTTGTGGAAGGTTAAACCAAAATGTGCCTCTTGACCAAGAAAGAGGTTCATAAGTTTCCCCTTTGAGGCCTTAGCTGTTGTTTGGACTACTAAGCAGAAGCATTTAGAATTTAATTTGTGTTTACTCTAACTTGTCTACATTTACATTGGTTTAACTCAAAGTTGGTGAAAATACCCTGTTTCCCCGAAAATAAGACATCCTCCGAAAATAAGGCCTACTTACAGTTTTGCCTCTCGTTGTAATATAAGGCATCCCCCCGATAATAAGACCTCCCCGATAATAAGGCATCCACCGATAATAAGGCATTTTTCATTTCTGAAAAATAAGACATCCCCTGAAAATAAGACCTAGCGCATCTTTGGGAGCAAAAATTAATATAAGACACTGTCTTATTTTCGGGGAAACAGGGTAGTACTTTGTCATCAGTCCAAATAAGAGTTTCCTCTTCTGCAGAAAGGGGTTCACAGGACCAAATTACATTCCTGCACAATTAATGCAGCTCACCAAATTCTTGTAGAGTAGCAAATTAGTTTATAGTGTTTTTCTTGAAAACAAGTTGAGGTGCTGCACATCATGAGAATACAGATGTTTTTATAACACAAGGGTAACTGATTCAATGTTACTGAGTAGAGACATAGTCAAATCATTTAGATGGAAACAACATGCTTGAAACATTGCTGTGCAATGAAATCTATGTAATTACATGCATTTCTAACAAGTATACAGTTGTAGGCCACATGTCAATTTAACTAGTTTGAGGTTTTTAAACGGTTCTGAACAGATTCCTCATTTTAGAAGTTCTTAATTTCTATTCTTAAAAAAAATTATTTTGCTAAAAATGAAAAATATAGATAAATTACAGGTGATTTGCTTTATTGTGTTTGATAGTTCTTTTTACTGTAGTTCACTGCACCTTTCTTGTGTATTATAACATATGCTTTTTCCCAAGAATTATAAGTAATTTTTGTTTTTGAGATTCCTGTTTAAAACTCCAGCTCATAATCAAGAAGTAGATGCATGACAGCAAATGTAATGGTTGATTAGATGCAAAACTCATCACTGACATGAAAAATTAAATGTAAAATATAAAAATGTTCATACAATCTATTATCATGTCATGTAAAATACCTATCTTATTGACAAAAGCAATGAAATTAAGAGTTAAGCCTATCCTCATTTTTTATTATCATTTTGTGCTTAGGTACAAAAAAATGCTATAATGGAATAGACTAATAGTCTAACAAGAGTAGTATCCTGTCTGTAATGGAGGCCAATGTAAGATACTTCAGATCAAGACAATAGACTGCTTATAATGCTCCTAATTATTGATATTGTATGAAAATAATGTCTCTCCTGACCATACATGGTGATCTGTTTAATAGTTGAAGCTTGGTTATTGATAACTATTATAGCTACAGGAGCCATTATTATATGTATAAATGTCTACCTCTAGGCATACTTATCCTAATCCAGTCCTAATGTCTGAGGTTAGGTATTGCAGGGTTTTGAGTTGGTCACTTTCACACTATGAGGTATATTCTCTCCAGCAGACCATAACTTCTCTTTTGAAGTTGTGGAATCAATAATGTAATAAATATGACTACACAAATGATGTCAAGCTTTCCTAAGTAGGCCACCAGAATAAATTGCAAAGAATTGAATAATGTACTTGAGCATCTTTCATAGCAAGACAAAATCGTTTTCCTATCACAGCCTGAAGTTGTCTTTCCCTCTTCCAGATTTAGTCAGATAAGTGATATCTGGCATTTTTTAAGATCAGATTTGGCTCATGCATCCAGATACAGCTGTTACACCTGAAATTCCCTCATGTGTTCTAGTTTTACCAGTCCCTGACCTGGGAAGTAAATTCTGGATGAAAAGACAAGAAAAAATATGGAAAATGCTGCCAATGCTGATTTAGTCTTCAAGTATTGTAGGTCCAACTGTGCTCAAATATTATGATTGTTTATACAACAACACAGGTATGCTGGGTGCCTTATCAATATGTAACAAAGACACATCTCTACCCAGAAGAGCTTAAAATTTAACTTACAGATAGCATAGCGGGGTATGGGGAGTGTAGTATGAGGAGGAAAAGGTGGCAACCATAAAAGGGAGAGATTTTCAAAAGTACTTAAGTGAATTAGGCACCCAGTTCCCATTGAATTTAATAGGAGTTTGGTGCCTAACTCTTTGAGGCCCCTTTGAAGATCCCCCAGATATACCGATGTTATACGCTTGTTATGTTCTGGAGTCCCATCTTTTTATCATATTCACTCTGTTTTATAACTAATTGTACATCTAGATCCCTGTTCCCGAAGGAGTTTGGGTGCACTAGAAATGTCTCTCATTGGCTGGCTGGAGGCAAGCAGCATCTAATTGTATGCAGAAATTGCAGCAGGCCCCTCAGAGCACAAAGATATTTGTATAGTGCCTTGCCAAATATTTTAAGGTTTGCTATTTTCTCTGCCTGATCCCATAACAGTTGGCTTTTGTATCTTGCAAATTGACAGAACCAACAAATTTCTTAGAGGACCCTGTACTGTAACCATCCTCAATCCCCGCAGAGTGACAAGAGGCAACTCATTCCTCTGAAAAATAGGAATAAGGTGGTGTTTAGCCTACTATGGATAATGGCTACTAAAGTAACAAGGATTTGGAAAAGCAGCAAAGAGTAACAAGGATTTGGAAGTATCTCTATGAAGTCAGACACAAAGGAACCTCAGGTCTCCTATCTACTAACATATCACCACTGACCTCCATTCTTGTATTATTAATTATTTGTATGGGCACTGTCCCATATTTTTATTTATTTCAATGTAAATTATGTACATAACAAAAAGACATATTCCCTGCTGTCTTTATTGACTTCCCATATTTTACTGAGAAGGAGTTACCATCATCCCTCAAGAAATGGGAAATTATGGGGTCATTGCCAAAGTGATTTCCCAGTTGTTTTCATGTGTTTGCAAGCTGTTCTCATTCTACAGGCAATGCCAGCCCACAACACACACACAGCAAGCAAGAAGAGGAGTTCTGAAAAATTCTTTTGATGTCTCTGTTCTTCTGGAGAAGGGGGTTAAGGGTTAGCCAGGCATTCGGTCTTCTTGCTGTTCCCTCCCCTTTGAAGATGACTAATGGGGAAAGTATGTTAGTTGGTCACTCTAGAAAATCCTGGGCTGGCAGGGACCCACCAGGCAGCCCATGAAGATATCAGAAAGCAGAAGACATTTAAAAGTAAATTGGGGTTTGGAGGATATGTTGGGCTTATTGTGGAGTTATTTTAATCTATGCAAATTGTCTCAGGTATGCACACATATCTTACTCAAGTTAGCTTTCACAATGACACCCACCCTCGATAGTTGAATATTACCTGGTTTGGCAGTTGTATGTGATTTTCATATTAATGCCATTAAAACATAATAAAAATAATACTGGGTATTTTTGTAACATCTTATGACTGAGCTCTCAAAGGGCTTTAGAATTTATTTTTTAATGGAGACTCACAACACCTTTGTGATCCATAACAGAAAAGTGTTATCCCTGTTTCACAGAGGCATAGGGTAGTTAAGTGACTTGCTGAAAGTCACACAGGAAGTCTGTGGTAGGAACACCCTGGCCTTTGTGGCCCTCAGTTGTGTAAATTAATTGCAAGACAATCCTTTGTCCTCTGATTGAGAAAAGAGTGTTAATGACGAAGTAGGAGGTATTGCCTTTTGGAAGTGTTACTGGATCTTTAAAATTCCACCCAAGCATCAGAACTAGGTAGGAATATTCTTGGTGCAATGTCTCAGAGAAAGGATGAGAGAATAGTTCCAGTGAATGCCCAGAAACACCTTTATCATCATCTGTTTTGAAAGTTAAACTCCCAAGCAATCTAGTGTCGATTCAGTATATGTTTCTATCTCTAAATAATGAATGTATACTGATCCAGTGTGCATTCACACAGGTTAACAAGGAATGTGAACCATTATATCAAGCTAAGATATAACTGAAAAAAGCACTAAATGGTTTGGATTTGATGAACCAAGATATCTCCATATATAAAAAGTGCTTTATAGTCCTGAAATAATAATGAGTGGCAGAACCCAGTTAAAATTCCAAATATGGAATTACAGGTAGTACCGATGAGATCAGAATGAATCTGTACTCATTAAGCACTATGGTGATCTGCATTAAACACTGATTACAGCCCGTGATTCCCATCATTTACTCAGTATGTTTTAAAACTGTTTAGATCCATTTGCATGAAATTTAGTGGGCATTGGGTTGTGTGATGAAAATGAGTCCATTGGACTAATGCAGTGACACTTTGTCCATTACTACACTTAGCTTGTACAGTATCTTTTTAACAAGTCAACAAATGAAACTGAAATAACAGTGCAAAGTGCTGAAGCTATTGGTTTAATAGCATACTATTGACCCAGTCTTTTCTCTTGTAAATCTCTCAACCTCGGTTACAATGCTGTCATTTTGTTTTCATTGCTTCATGTGACCTTAACCAGGTTTTTTTTTTTTCGTTTTTTTTTTTTTGTTAGGATAGCAAACAAACCTAATTGATCTTTTTGAGCTCTGTTATTATAGTGTCCTCAGCATTATAGACGGTCTGGTTCTGCATAACAATGAAAATGCCTACAATTTAATCTAATGAAGACCTTTATCTAGAATTGTATCTCCCAATAATATATATTTAAATAGAAGAATGTTTTTCAATTACCTGGATAGTCATGTATAACAGGTCATCTTTAACAGCCTCAATTTTAACAAAAGGCATATATTTATGAACTCAATAATATTTTCATTAAATGAATTATAGAGGAAAAAGTTTAAATTTACCAGCAGCCAGCAAACAAGACCAAGTTTCAAAATGTTAATTTCTGGAAAAATGCACCATGAAACCAGTGATATGCCTGAAATACATCAATGATATTTTCATTCTCTAGACAGACAACCTAAACTCGCTTATAGATTTCCATCACAAATTCTACAACCACCACCCATCCACCAAACTGTTTCTAGAACACTCTGACATCAGCATCAGCTTCCTGGCCACCACAATCCACTTCAGTAATGGAATCCCACAGACAATTATATTCAGGAAACCCATGAATCATCATACTTACCTTCACAGATCCACTCATTACCCCAGACACATCAAGAAGTTTGTTATCTACAGCCATGTACTGTGATACCACAGAATAACACACTTAAAAATGTCTTCACCAAACAACACCACTCAACCAGAGAAGTAGGTCCCATCATGGAACAGGCCACCCCAAGAGAACCTGCTTCAATATGGGAGGGGAAAAAACCCACCAATTGCACACGCCTAGTAGTCACCTCTGCACCATACTGGTGCCTATATAGGATATCGGTGTACAGTTACAACCCATATTTGATGGGGACCACATCCTTAAAGAAATCTTTCATGAACCCCCTCTTCTGGCCTTCAAACAACAACCTCGCCAAGCTCATCATCAGAAGCAAGCTTCTGGCAGACCGGGACTGACCAACTCAAAGCAGCACCAGACCCTGTCATAACAACAGATGCAAAATCTGCAGACATATTTCCACTGTTACGATGATCAACACCCTGCACAACACACCTTTCAAGAACCACGGGTCCTACACATGTCTATCACAACACATGGTGTACCTCATCCAGTGTATCTCACAACATATGGTGTACCTCATCCAGTGTATCAAATGCCCCAACAACAACTATGTGGATGACACCAAACAATTGCTATGCTCTTGAATAAACTCTCACAGAAAAATAAAAGACAAAGACACCCTATCACCTAGGGGCAAATACTTTTCATGAAATGATCAATCCATATCTGACCTCTCAGTTCTTGTCCTCACAGGAAACCTGGCCAACCTCTTCAAAAGACAAGGCTGGGAGCTTAAATTCATAGGTCTGCTGGACACTAAAATTATGGACTCAATAGTGACACTAGCTGTTGTAATGAAACACAAAATCTGTAACTCATTAACCCTCCTTTGTACTATGACTGCAGAGGTGTTAGTTGCTCACTTCATCTTGAATTGTCTCTTGCAATATGTGTTAACTGCTTATGCTTAACAAACTGTTCCACTTTGAAACTCTAATTACCTTTCCCAGACCTGAAGAAGCGCTCTGTGTAGCTCAAAAACTTCACCAATAGAAGTGGAATTAATAAAAGATACTACCTCACTAACCTTGTGTCTCTCCTATCCTAGGACCAATAGTGCTACAACAACACTGCAAACAGTTTCTTACTCTGAAAGATAGTGTAGTCTTACATCAGTTCGTATGTAGCTGTATACACTCAGGCAAAACATTTAAACATCCCAGCATGGGTATTTCCATTTAAATCTGATTACAGTGAAATAAAACTATAGCTATTAAAGGCTTAGGAGAACTACAAATACAAGCAGTAAAAAAAGACAGTTAGTAAATGAGGTAGTAAAACATTTGAGCAGGGCAAACAGTTTATAGCGCTCAGCCTTCCTGTAGCAGACTGTTCTATTCACTACAGACCCATGCACTGTTCCCTGAACTGCACTTAAACCTGCAATTAACCTTTCACGCCTAATGAAGCTGTTTTGCTGGAAAATTAAAATATATAGTACTGCCTGCTTTTACAGAGACTGGGAGGAGAGCATCTCAAAATGAATGACTTTTCAGAGGCTTTTTGTTGAAAAGCAAAATTAAAGTGCTGTGTTTGTATACAAATTGAGAATGCACTTTGCAAGGCAATCTCATTTGATGTGCTGTATTTTATTCCTGTACTTATTAATTGTTTTGCATAATTGTTAAAACAACAACAACAGTATACCCACACACCAGTAATTTTATGATTAGGCAGTTACTGCTTGACAATCAACTATTACCATTTAACTTCCATTAGGAAAGATTATATTTCTAAAAAAAGATAACCAAGTTCATATTGTTTTCTCTCATATTTTTCTCATTGTGAATGCATTTGTCTTTAAAAACCTGTATACTTTACAGTGACATATTTGGCTGAAGTCCATTTTAAATTACCGTATCTTTCCATGCATATCTGTAAAACAAGTTACAGATTGTTTTTTCCAACAAGGATTATGAAAATAACCTGACCTAGTTCTATGCAGCTAAAACCAATTGGACTTAAAAATAGATCTAGTTCTGTGACTGGACTTGAATTTCCAGACCTCAGACCATTAGAGATTCTTCTCTGTGCCTGGATGCTCTTTACTGATGCCCTACCCACAGATAAGAAGAAACGAGATAATGTTGTGGTTTGGCAAATATTAAGGCTATGTCAGAAAATGTATGTTGCTCAGGGGTATGAAAAAAACACCCCACAGAGCGACATAAGTTTCGCCGGCATCAGTGATAGTGTGCACAGCGCTACATCAGCGGGAGAGCTTCTCCCACCTCCATAGCTACTGCCGTTCATTGAGCATAGAGCAGCTACATAAGAGATCTTACAGCGGCACAGCTGCCTCAGGCCTTGGCTACACTTACCCGGTAGTTCGGCGGCGAGCGATCGAACTTCTGGGTTCGACTTATCGCGTCTAGTCTGGACGCGATAAGTCGAACCCGGAAGTGCTCGCCGTCGACTGCGGTACTCCAGCTCGGCGAGAGGAGTACCGCGGAGTCGACGGGGGAGCCTGCCTGCCGAGTGTGGACCAAGGTAAGTTCGAACTAAGGTACTTCGAACTTCAGCTACGTTATTCACGTAGCTGAAGTTCCGTACCTTAGTTCGAATTAGGGGGTTAGTGTAGACCTGGCCTCAGTCCAGCTTGGCCTCTGTAAGGTCTCTAGTTTAGACATAGCCAAATATCTAAAGAACACAGGTAAACTAAACTGGCCGTGAAATCGGAGGTGACAGATGTTGAGCATCATAGAATTTACATTTCCAGCTTTAATCATCTTAGTTTTTTGACATTTTAGGAACAAAAGCCTATAAAATAAAGGTAAAGTTTACAATAAATATTTAAACCTCAGCATTTTTATCAAACCTTCAGTTGTATTTTGATGTAAATTCTGCTTGCCTGCAGCGTCTGTGCATCATCTTGACTTGGTAAATGAAATTCCTTTAGACCGCCAGTCTGAAATAATGAATTGTTCCCCAAGTTAATTGTATTGCTTTGATAACAAGGAACTGTGCTGGGCCTAGAGAACACAATAAGTAAATTTCATCAGATGATTTGTGTGACGTTTTGAAAAATGATCTTCTGGAGTGACCTGATTTTAATGGAACTCTAACAGCATGCCAGTGTGTCCCAGTATGAAGCATTAGATTTGAAGGAAACAGTGTTTCCTGTATGTTAGTTATGCAGAATGGGATGAGCAGCATGCAACCAAGCATACTAAAAAAAAAAAAAAATCACATAAGAATAATTGGAAGAAGTGTTTTCTTCCTAATATACAATCCATTTAACATACTAGCTAAGCCTAGCTGTTAAACAGAGTAACATATAGGGAAGCATCAAAAATGTCACTTAGATTTTATCCCCGGCTTTAGTAACACTAGATACGCTAATGTTTTAAAGGTGCCTCAAAGGTATCTTATAATTTCATATATCAGTGTCCAATTTTAGGGATCGCTAACTAATGCCAGGAAATATATATGTGTGTGTATGTGAGAAAAATTACTTGCATATCCTGAAACATAAAAATTATAACAGCACTTAACATTTCTTCAGAATATAGCACTTTGCATTTTCAGAGTTGTATGCACGTTAACTAATTAAATCTTGCAACATCCTTGTGAGATAGGGAAGATACTATTACAGTTTTGGATTAGCACAGAATTTCCAGTATATCGGCAACCTGAACCGCTTGGTTTCTTTCTGGCAATGTATTTGGCATAAGTAAAGTAGACTGTAGAGTCATAAAGAAACACTGAAAATTATACCTTTTCACTTATAATCAGCTAGGTGATGCAGTGAGATAATGTGTGAGGAATTACACTTAAAATTGGATTTTGTGATAGATCCATGTAAAAACAATAATACATGTTATTTGTTACAAATACTGGAAGCTATTTTAAAAGGTCCTAGAGTGGATTAGCAGTGGCACTATCTGCAACTAAGGTGCATTAAGTGAGCTTTAAGGAGAAGCCTGTACTGTGTTTGTCCACACTATTTTAATTAGTTATGGTTATATTGGTCCCTGAATGTTGTGAAATCAAGAATCAGTTACTCCATCAGAGTTTGAAAAATAAAACAATGTGTTTTTGTGACCTGTTGCTGCTAATATTTTACATAAACTATTACCATCATGTTTTACTATCTGTTAACAACCCATCTATAATTTCTCTGATTTTATGTCTCCTATGATAAGACCTCTGATATACCAAGATCAAATCATTTTTCATTCTCATCCTTATATTTAATTCCCCAAAGCCATTAACAATTTCACACCACTGGCCAAGCGAATGGGACAAGTTTATAAAGAAAGTACATGTTTTATACTAAAAATGTCTATCTGCTTTGCTGAGGCTGTGTTTAATGGTTTTCTTAAAGCTGGTCTCTTTCTTTGATTAAAGCTGTTTGGACTAAAAACATCCTTTGATTACAGTTCTAGTGAAATATTGTAAAACAACTAGTTTACTTCTTCATTCTACTATGTTATCACATCTGTTTCTCTTTAAAATATTAGGCTAATTCTGTTTTTATGCAGATGAACTCCAGTATTAAAGTTACTTGCTGTGTAAAAGGTTTGTAGATGCTTACAAGTTGTCTATCACTTTTTCTTGCACTTGGTTTTCCACAATCCATGTAGCTTTTACTTTAGTACGTATATTAGGAAGTCACAGACACAAAGTATGGACAGACTGCAAGCCTACCAATATGTTTCTTTGATAAACGAGTGTTGCAAGGTTCCGCACAGTATAATTGAGAACAGAATTTGGCCTGAAGGCTTTACTTGGTTTCTACCATGCTCACACAGTTTACAAAAAATTACAAGTTTCTTTTTGTTGTTGTCATTTATATTACAGTAGCACCTAAAATCTCAACTGAACGCAGGGCCCCACTGTGCTAGGCACTATGGAAACACATAGTAAGAGACAGTCCCTGTCCCAAAGAACTTCTGTCTACGTAAACAGGACAAACAAAGAAAACAGAGGCACAGAGTGGTGAAGTGGCTTGCCCAAAATCACATAGGAGGTCAGTGGCAGAGAAAAGATGGAACCGAGGCCTTCTCATTTCCAACCTAGTGCCCTATCACCACACCACACTGCCTTTCCCCTCTTTTGTGGCCAATTACAAGAAAAACATCTTAGATAATAGGAAAATGTTTGTTAGCTTCCCATCTCACTTTGAAATAGCTGATGACTTGCTGGAAAAGTACAAAAGACTGGACATGAAAGGAACCAACACAGTGCTGTGGAAGTCTTCTCACCACTGGGCACTAAACTGTGTTTTGTTTTGTTTTATTTTTCTTACAGGTCTTGCAATTGCAAGTGCATTGATAGACATTTCCCAACAGAAGCCTGCAGACAGTAAAGATAAGAGTTCAGGAGTCAGAAATCGAAAACATCATCTTTCAACACGTCAAGGAACTTGTGTGTGAGGTCCAGAAGATGCACTTGTACATTCTGTAATGTTTTCCTTTTAAATGGCTTCCATTGAAAGCTATACTACAGCCTCAGTTTTTCTGGAGGCAAACCTATGGATTATGATGACGAAGATGATGATGATGATAAGTAATGTGTCCTGTTATATTCACACTTGCAGCCTGCTCTTCCCCACAGCAGAACAACCTTATGGCAAATATGAGTCTATTTGATGAGTTTATTTAGAAATAAACTAAATACTTGTCTCGATGCTGAGTATATA
The DNA here is from genome assembly GCF_011386835.1 of Chrysemys picta bellii. Taxonomy (NCBI): domain Eukaryota; kingdom Metazoa; phylum Chordata; order Testudines; family Emydidae; genus Chrysemys; species Chrysemys picta. The sequence continues at coordinate 115,411,833 of NC_088797.1, read as the reverse complement.
TTGGGGTGGGGTGGGCATTGAGTACATCTAGGAAAGACTACACCTTATTTTGTAATGTAGAAGGAAATTGTATAATTGAAAACTAAACTATTCACAGGACACTAAAAGACATTTTTGTAGAGCTTAATGTAATGGTGAGAATTGTATGGTTTTCTTCTCTTAATCGGAGTTAAAATACCCTTACAGAAAGCAGGAACTGAAGATGCTGATGTGGATTTAGGGGTTGTTTTATCATTGCCCAAATCTGAAGGTAGATTTTGAATTAAGCAGTATGTAGGTGTAGCCAAGCAAAACAGGAAATATATATTTTGATGATCATATCACATAAAAACTTGATTAAAGCATATCATGTTTGTTTGTTTTTAACCTTCTTAAAAGCCCTGACATGCAATCTGGGCTACAACAGGATGATGGGTGGACTTCAGTATTTCACTTCATAAGAAGTTTATTAGAATTCTGACTGATGTGTATTGTAAAGAGTACATGTTGGTCTTCCATACCAACTAATTATCAGAGCTGATTGAGCATGGAAAATTCTATCCTGAAATCAAGTTTCCTTTTTTTCCAAAAGCTCTCTCCAAGATTGCAAGCCTAAGGAGAATTTAACTTGCTGTTACTTTGCAGTAGTATACTTGCTTCTGCTTCAATACTGTAATATTCTAAAGTGACTGTAAATCATTGTCCTCACCTCCCAGCAAAAAGGTTGCACCTCAAATAGCACATTGACCCATCCATAATAATAATTAATAATAAATTATGATCTTCCTCTGACCTTCCTTTCCCAGCTGCAGAATTTCATCTGATCTTCACTTTCATCCTATTTAAAGAAATATCCTGCATACAAAATTTGTATAATAATAAACTTCCAAAAGCCAGCTTGATTCCAACAGTGGTTCTCAGATCATCCATCCAATATGGGACCTCACCAAATCAATGCTCAACAACAACAAAAAAGCTAACAGAAAAGCATCCTCTCTAGTAGGCATTAGTCTAACAAGCTTTGGGGAGCTTGTTCACATGGTAAAAACTCCAACAAACAGCTTCATATGGCCCTCCTCACTGTATTTTCAGTTAGTTATAATTCTGAAATACAGCAAAAGAAAAAGAGACTGTTGGGGGGGGGGGGGTGAAGGTAGCAGATGGGTCTTATTCTCATTTATGCATTAAACGTTGATGATGGTTTATGTGAAACCAATGGTTTTGTTAGCTCTTGCTCGGAAGTGAAGTTTATCACCTCCACCATTGCCAAGGTGCTAATGTAGGAGAGAGCCACAGAGGTATAAATGCCTCTTGTATATGATAGAGTTTTGGTAAATATGAAAGATATAAAAAAAATTGATGTTTACTACTATAGCTGTATTTTTCATTTTCTTTTTTATTTCAGGAAGGTGATGACATTTTACTGTTTACAGTTGACTACATAGTTACTTGCATGCCATGGTGGTGCAGTAGCAGTAATAAAGCCCTGTTGTGAGTTGATAGTGTTTATTTTGTAATGCCATTCATACATAAAACTATTCCACTTAATTTGGATGAGGACTGAATGTAAAAATGAAATAAATATTAAAAGGAATGGTTGTACAGGATTATTAGGTTGCATCTTACCATGACTGCTATATTGTTTTGACAAATTGTGCATTTATAAATTATGCTATAATTATTCCTTAGCTGGCATGATTGTTTCAGTATTTTCCTATCTTAAAATATGACTGATTCTTAAGCTAAAATAATGCCATCATGATATTGTGTTTTTATTGACTATTCTGACCTCACTCCCTTATTTCTTAAAACCTAAGATTCATTTTTAAAGATTCTTTTGTGAATTTTCAGTCAATGCTACTTAAAACCTGGAAAAAAGAGTCTTCTGAAAATAGCTCCTTCTGTCAGTTTTAATGCGGAACTGCTTGAGGGAAAATAAGCCAGTAGAACTGGTGTGCATGGTGAATTAGCCATTCAAAAAGAAAAGAAATAAACCACTTGTCTGGAAATTTTCCCTAATTCTGTAATATCTTTCTGTCGAAACATTACACATGAGAAATATACATTTCTTTGTGTGTACCTGAGACCCATGGTACACAGGGCATGTATTCTACAGAGCAATTTCTCTGACTGGAATCCCCCAAGTGGGAATTGCATCTACCTGTAGTCACCTGGAGTTTGACGTTACTTGAAAAGTAAATTTAAGTTTAAATGGATTATAATGTTTATTGTAGCACTTGAGATGGGCAGGTATTCATTAGGCATTTTATAAAGTTATCAGTTAAAAACATGTTGTTTTTATTGTTCAGATAAAATACCAGTGTCATGGGGTCATTCAACATTTTCATTATATTCAGAGTACTTTTTCTAACACTTCCGTGATCATTCTTCTCCCAGGCTCCCTGCGTACAAATTAGTAAAAGTAAATGCATTAAAGAGAAATATTAATTTAATGGTCGCCATTAAATGGAAGTTTGCAAATAGGAATCAAATCACAGTATCTGAGTAACTATGGTTACTTTGTTTTAGATCTATGAAAATACTGATGTGTCTCAGGGCCACACTGTGCCAATTGTTGGCAAATACTGACTCTTAATGGTGACCACAGTACACTGGGTGACAGATATTCTCATTTGCTTTATGCTCAAGAATCTCCAATGCTCTGCTCCCAGCATATTTTTTGAACTCTGGATCAACTTCAGAAAATGTTGAGTGACCCTTTGTAACTTTAGTGTGATTTATGTTGGACTAAAAATACAGGGCTAAAAACTGATCTGAATAGTGGCCCTGTGGTGAAATTCTGACCATCAGGATTCGATATCTGTATTTATTTTTTTTGCAAACCAGTCATTGATACTACTGGGGGAAAATTCACAGCTATAAATTACTGTTCAAAGCAAAGCAATAGATATATTGCATACTGTAGCATGGGTGAACCAATCTCTCCATTTCTCGGGTGTGTGTGTACCCTCTCATGAAGCTACTTGAATGTAGTCTGTGTAAATAAGTTACACTTCAGAATGCAATGAGTTCTAGTAATTATATTCCTTTGTAAGAGACAGATGTATATCTTTAACCGGACAAGTTCAGATTTAGATCTGACTGCATTTTTTTCACAGGGGGGCTCTCTATTTATATAGTAGAACCAAAAATGTAGAACATTGGAAAAGTTTGGATCTTAATATATAGAGTCTGATGTATAAAATCAGCAGCAATGATTATTTTCCCAAACAATGTACACTGTAGGTCGGGAATCCTGAGGGTAAGAATTTTGGGATCACTTTAACGGTTAAATTTTTAGGCCTAATAACTTTGACAGTATTCATCTAGATTACACAGTCATTATGTACTTAATTTGATTACCAGTTGTTTTTTTTAAAACCACCTGAAGGGTTTCTGGACAATAAAGGTAAAGTCTCTGTTAAAAATATTAAGCTCTCTCTCTCGTTTTTCACGCGAGCCATCTTATCAAGATTGTATGGCATTTATATAGGACATCATCATGAAGACAAATCTCAAATGGACGAAGCGTCCTTGCAGGTCGAGCACCACCTGGTTCGATCTCTGGCTCAGTCCCTAAAATAATCTGGCTGGATGTTCAGTCTCTATTCAGTCATGTAAAAAATAAATGGACCTTAACTTTTCAGCCTCGAGGATGCAGCATTTCCTGATGTGAAATACTGATGCTTGCCTCAGCTGATATCTGTAGGAGGACATCTAAGCCAGTAGACAGTAAAGCTATTTTGAATACATCTGACAAATAAATATTGCTTATAGGAACAATAACCAGAACCCTAGATAAAGCCTTTCCAACATCTCAGATTAATGAACATTTTTTCATTTATTTTTCATAAACCTGATTCTGCCATCTTTGCTCACAGTGATCATGTGTTCAGTTGAGTAGAGCTATTTTGTGACCTCTTCTGTGCCAATGTAATGGCTTATCGTGAGCTGTTGCAAACTGGAGCAATTTGGAGCAGGGCCAGAATTTGGGAGTTGCAAAGTGGACCTCTCACCCATACCCAGAGTAAGGAGGGCACAATGGTGAATCTGGCCCCTTGTGTTTCAATTTGGGCATCCAAAATCTGAAGCTAATTTTGAAAATGTGTGCCTTAGCCTTTCTATGTGTCAGATTCTCTCTCAGTCAAGTTGTGATTTAAACAAAAACAACTCAAAAGGGTATTTTGAGGCTTCCTTTATTAATGTCTGCAAAGCATTGATGCTTTGATGGATGGCACTATGGAAGTGCAAAACATTACTATTTTCAGTGCAAGTTGGCAGCAGGAGATTTGCTTTCTGGAGAGATCAGCTTGTTTGATTTACAGTCACTGTTTAAAAGTGAAGGCCAGTTGGAAGGATACCATTAACAGCACTTGTTCAGCTTAAAATATTTTTATTTCAGCCACAAAATAAACTTCCTGTAGTGTAAATAAAACTTAAAGCAATGAACAGTAGGATATTCTACTTCTTATGCTTTTCACTGAAGAGTGTAGGGAGCATCATATTAATGTGAAGGCCACCTCACATGAGTTGGGATACATAAACCTGCTGTCCACCATTTATTTATACACTATGTACATGCTCAGAAATTTACATATGCCTCGAGTGGCCAGGGAGATTGAAGTGACTTCTGGGTACTCACTTCAGCAGGTGGGTATTGTAGTTGTAAGAACGCTTGATAGAGATCTTGTAGGTGTTTGTCTCTGTCTGAGGGGTTGGAGCAAATGTGATTGTATGGTAGAGCTTGGCTGTAGACCACACCACTCGATCCATTGTGAAAAAGTGAAAAAACAGATTGACAGAGCCAGATGAGTACCCAGAAGTCACCTACTACAGAACAGGCCCAACAAAGAAAGTAACAGAACACCACTAGCCATCACTTTCAGCCCCCAACTAAAACTTCTCCAGCGCATCATCAAGGATCTACAACCTATCCTGAAGGACAATCCATCACTCTCACAGACCTTGGGAGACAGGCCAGTCCTTGCTTACAGACAGCCCCCAAACCTGAAGCAAATACTCAACAGCAACCACACACCACACAACAAAAACACTAACCCAGGAACCTATCCTTGCAACAAAGCCTGTTGCCAACTCTGTCCACATATCTATTCAGGGGATACCATCATAGGACCTAATCACATCAGCCACACTATCAGAGGCTCGTTCACCTGCACATCTACCAATGTGATATATGCCATCATGTGCCAGCAATGCCCCTCTGCCATGTACATTGGCCAAACCGGACAGTCTCTACGTAAAAGAATAAATGAACACAAATCAGACATCAAGAATTATAACATTCAAAAACCAGTTGGAGAACACTTCAATCTCCCTGGCCACTCGATTACATACCTAAAAGTCGCAATATTACAACAACAAAACTTCAAAAACAGACTCCAGCGAGAGACTGCTGAATTGGAATTAATTTGCAAATTGGACACCATTAAATTAGGCTTGAACAAAGACTGGGAGTGGATGGGCCATTACACAAAGTAAAACTATTTCCCCATGCTTATTCCCCCCCTGCCCCCTCTCCCCCCCCCCCCAGTTCCTCATATCTCCTTGTCAATTGCTGGAAATGGGCCATTTTCATTACCACTACAAATAGGTTTTTTTCTCTCCTGCTGATAAAAGGTCACCTTAACTGATCACTCTCCTTATAGTGTGTATGGTAACACCCATTGTTTCATGTTCTCTGTGTGTATATATATATATATATCTTCCTACTGTATTTTCCACTACATGCATCCGATGAAGTAGGCTGTAGCCTACACGAAAGCTTATGCTCAAATAAATTTGTTAGTCTCTAAGGTGCCACAAGTACTCCTGTTCTTTTTGCGGCTACAGACTAACATGGCTACTACTCTGAAACCTGAATTTTGATTAAGTTTTTACATTTGTGCTGTGTAAAGGAGCCGGTTAAAAATAAATATAGCAAAAAAAAATTAAATACATCAGAAGCAAGAAGCCTGCTAACCAACAAGTGGGTCCACTCGACAATCGAGATGCTAAAGGAGCACTCGAGGACGATAAGGCCATTGCAGAAAAACTAAATGAATTCTTTGCATTGGTCTTCACTATTGAGGATGTGAGGGAGATTCCCAAACCTGAGCCATTCTTTTTAGGTGACAAATCTGAGGAACTGTCCCAGATTGAGGAGTCATTAGAGGAGGTTTTTAGAACAAATTGATAAACTAAACAGTAATAAATCACCAGGATCAGATGGTATTCACCCAAGAGTTCTGAAGGAACTCAAATGTGAAATTGCAGAATTACTAACTGTAGTCTGTAACCTATCATTTAAATCAGTTTCTGTACCAAATGACTGGAGGATAGCTAATGTGACGCCAATTTTTTTAAAGGGCTCCAGAGGTGATCCCGGCAATTACAGTCTGGTAAACCTGACTTCAGTACTAGGCAAACTGATAGAAACTATAGTAAAGAACAAAATGGTTGGACACGTATATGAACATAATTTGTTGGGAAGTGTCAACATGGTTTTAGTAAAGGGAAATCATGCCTCACCAATCTATTAGAATTCTTTGAGGGGGGTCAACAAGCATGTGGACAAGGGGGATCCAGTGGATATAGTGTACTTAGATTTTCAGAAAGCTTTTGACAAGGTCCCTCACCAAAGGCTCTTAAGCAAAGTAAGAAGTCATGGGATAAGAGGGAAGGTCCTCTCATGGATTGGTAACTGATTAAAAGATAGGAAACAAAGGGTAGGAATAAATGGTCAGTTTTCAGAATGGAGAGAGGTAAATAGTGGTGTCCCCCAGGAGTCTGTTCTGGGACCAGTTCTATTCAACATATTCATAAATGATCTGGAAAAAGGGGTAAACAGTGAGGTGGCAAAATTTGCAGATAATACTAAACTACTCAAGGTAGTTAAGTCCCAGGCAAATGCAAAGAGCTACAAAAGGATGTCTCAAAACTGGGTGACTGGGCAACAAAAAGGTAGATGAAATTCAATGTTAATAAATGCAAAGTAATGCACATTGGAAAACATAATCCCAACTATACATATAAAATGATGGGGTCTAAATTAGCTGTTACCACTCAAGAAAGAGATCTAGGAGTCATTGTGGATAGTTCTCTGAAAACATCTATTCAGTGTGCAGTGGCAGTCACAAAAGCAAACAATGTTGGGAATCATTAAGAAAGGGATAGATAATAAGACAATATCATATTGCCTCTATATAAATCAATGGTTCACCCACATCTTGAATACTGCGTGAAGATGTGGTCACCCCATCTTAAAAAAGATATACTGGAAATGAAAAAGGTTCAGAAAAGAGTAACAAAAATTATTAGGGGTATGGAAAGGCTGCCTTATGAGGAGAGATCAATAAGACTGGGACTTTTCAGCTTGGAAAAGAGACAACTAAGGGGGGATATGACTGAGGTCTATAAAATTATGATTGGTGTGGAGAAAGTAAATAAGGAAGTGTTATTTTCTCCTTCTTATAACACAAGAACTAGGGGTCACCAAATGAAATTAATAGGCAGTGGGTTTAAAACAAACAAAAGGAAGTATTTCTTCAAACAACACACAGTCAACCAGTGGAACTCTTTGCCAGAGGATGTTGTGAGGGCCAATACTATAAAAGGTTTAAACAAGAACTAGATAAATTCATGAGGGTTAGATCCACCAATGGCTATTAGCCGGGATGGGCAGGGATGGTGTCCCTAGCCTCTGTTTGCCAGAAGCTGGGAATGGGCGATAGGGGATGGATCACTTGATGATGACTCATTCTGTTCATTCCCTCTGGGTACCTGGCATTGGCACTGTTGGAAGACAGGATACTGGGCAAGATGGACCTTTGGTCTGACCCCAATATGGCCATTCTTATGTTCTTATGTTAATATTAATATTAAGATAATCTTACTAGTATGCATTTTGTGGATGCTCTTAAAGGAAATGTATTTATTCCTTTTTTGCTATAGAGGTTTCCATACAGATGCACTGATCTGTAGAATCTGAGTCATAGACTGGGAAAAAACACTTTGAAAAATTGTATATTAAAGAATGTTCTACTGAGGAACATATGTTGTTTCCTATTTGTCTCTTTTGTGTTATATTTAAAACTGTAAAATTGCTCTCTCCATACATATGTATCTGACATTTTGTCAGATGCTTGCATAGCTGGAGTATTTTACACTGAAGTATTTCAATTTGTATTAATAAAGAACAGCTCACATTTTTTCAGTCAATATTGACATATGTAAAGCAAATTGAAAGCTATAATCAACATAATAAACTGAAACATCTATCTCTTCCAGCCAGCCATTACCTTGCTATTTTTTTCTTTAGATAAACAATCTACAATTAGTTTACTGAGGCTTGCACTGATATCCCTCAACGGTATATGCAAGTCTACTTTTATTCCAGTAGACACAGAGAATGAGCCTACAGTGCACAGTGCGTGCAAACCCCTTTGAAACCTAAGATTATTTGTTCTCTGACTGTTCTAAAGGTAATTAAGGAGCATTGCATGTTTCTCAATTAATGATTCCTCATTCAACTGGGAATCTTTGATGCTAATTTGTTTTAATCAGGACAGAGACTGCTAAAAAAAACTCTAAACAATTCAGTGAAGAGTAACTAGGAATTTTTAATAAAGTGGAGAAGCTCTAAATGCTATGAGGGACACATCCATCATAAGTTTTCACTTCCTGTTCATTTAACTTGGTTCTTTCAGGTCTCATAAAACACTGTGTTAATCAACAAAAGCAAGTTTATTAAGATGAAGAACATGCTGCATTTTTCGCCTCTAATTGAAGGGAAAGATTGTGCAAGAAGTGGGTGGTTGCAACAGAGCTGTGCTATTGAAACAATAGTTACTATCCGTGTTTGGTTATTTATACACTAAAGTGATAGAGTTCATGTTTTATAGACCTACAGAGCAATACTCATCAATTTCTGTAATGTTAACACCTTGGAGAGTAATTGAGGAAAGTGTTGTTTCTTATAGTTTTCTTTTTAATGTACAGGTTACTTCATAAATGTTTCAGTGCTCTGTGGTATATACATCCAGAAAAGAGAGACTATATGGTCATTCTGCATGTATGATTGATGTTTCGTATACCAATGGAGGTGCCATGTGAAATCTGTTTCTAAGTGTGAGAGTATGCATATATTTGACAAAATAATATTTCACATCTAAGTACATCTATCTATAGTATTGAAGCAAAGGCACTTAATAATTCTACCCTTCCCTACTTATCAACCCTTGACTTATATCACATTGCACCTGTCTGTTCCACTCTGCAAATGGAGCCTGCTTCAACATGCAATATCTGTGTGAATGGGATGGGAGGGGGCATGGCCAGAGCACATTGCTCCAGCCAATCCCCAGCTAGCAGACAGTCCCTTGGGAACTATTGCAAGCTGAGCGAAGGCTCAAACCCGCTCAGATCTGCCCAGACACTCAATAAGCCAAAACCAGCTCCCTCACTGCCCCCTTCTGAAAAAAAGCCTGCTAAAGTACAACAGCACCCTGCACACATGACAAGGAGTGGAGGACCTGGTGATCATTACACGCTGGCCCCCCAATGGCCCCTCTTCCCCCTCACCCACACAGATCTCCTTGGTTTTCTGGCACCCTGCACCATGTGGAGAGAGAGGTGGCAACTCAAGTGTAGATGGTGGAAAACCAGGGCTGATTCAGACAGGAAGAAACATAATGAATTCCTCAAAGCTTATGCTGAGGCTGTAAAGAACCATCTGGAGGCATAAAGAACCATCTTATCAGCCTCCACTGAGGCTGCCAAAGGAGCTAGCCAGGGTGGTAAATTGCTTCATTAATCCTGAATGCCTACAACCTGCACCAAAGCTAAGCACCAAGCACTGCAAAGCACTAAGAGAACCTACTTCATTAAAAAGATCACGCACACTCAGGAAGCCTTCTCAAACAGCACAGATCCACTCTGCCTTCACCCACCTGCATTCCTAGAGGTCAGTATATTTATTCATCAAGGAGTCCCAAACCAAGACGTGAATCTGACCCAGGCCCTTCCTGGCTTGTGAAATAGAATCATGGACAACTGGTTTTACTCCTGACCAAAATATCCAACAGCTCATTCAGAAAAGGAATCTTTCCTTCCTCCTTCAAATATGCAGTAGTCCAACCACCACTGAAGAAACCCACCCTGGATACATCAGTCCTAACCAATTATCACCCCAGTGTCAAATTTCCCATATCAAAGTTAGCAAAAGGCTCATCTTTCTGAGGCTAACATTCTGGACCCAGCACAATCTGGATTCAGGCCAGGACACAAAACTGAAATTGCTTTAGCAGTTCCCATGGATGATCTACTCCTTTCAACGGATAGAGGACAAACATCCATTCTGATCCTTCTAGACCTCTCTGCAGCATTTGACATTGTTGACCATGAGAATACTGAGAGGTGGCAGGAGTCCAGAATAATGCACTAAAATGGTTTGAATCATTCCTGGCAGGATGCACCCAAAGAGTAGTGATAAGAAACTGCACCTCCACCTATAGACCTTCACTTGTGGGGTTCCACAAGGATCAATTCTCTCTTTAGACCTTTTCAACATCTACATGCAACCACTAGGTGAACCAGTCAGATGGCATGGTCTTCAGTGCCAGCAATATGCAGATGAGACACGTCTCTACCTATCTTTCTCCACATATGACCACATCACTACCACCAATATGGCCAAGGGCTTGGATGAGATCAGGACATGGACGAAGAACAGCTGGCTGAACCTGAGCAAGTCAGACCTGAGGCTGATGGGAAGAGAAAAATATTTTGAGGCACTTGTCACCACAGTGAAGTCTCCTTTGGTTGAAGGGTCACATTCACAATTTGTCAATTCAGTCCATAGTCTAGGAGTAGTCTCAGATTCCTTGGTGACGCTGAGCTCCCACATTGCAATGGTTGTGAATAATGCTGATGAGCAGATTCTGTCCCATCCTGGTGGACAAAGACCTGGCCTCAGTTATTCATACCTTAGTTACCTCTCAGCTGGACTACAGCAATGAGCTCTACCTGTGGGGGAAGGGATAGCTCAGTGGTTTGAGCATTGGCCTGCTAAACCCAGGGTTGTGACTTCAATCCTTGAGGGGGGCCATTTAGGGATCTGGGGCAAATATCTGTTTGGGGATTAGTCCTGCTTTGAGTCGGGGGTTGGACTAGATGACCTCCTGAGGTCCCTTCCAACCCTGATATTCTATGAAACCTTCAGCACTTAGGAAACTCCAACTCATACAAATATGGCAGCACATCTCCTCAGGAACATGGGCGACTGTGACTCCATCACACCTGTCCTCTGCTCTCTATGCTGGTTTCCCATGAAATCTTGAATCAAGTCCAAGGTCTCAGTCCTTGTCTTCATAACACTCCATGGCCTGGGCTCAGGATACCTAAAAGACCATCTAAAGCTCTGGGACTTGGACCACAGTTGACAACTTTGCTCCTCTGGCACAATGGAACTCTCAATAATAAGAATAAAGCTCATCGGTGTGAGAGATGGAACCTTCTCCAGCTGTGATCCAAGGCGGGGTAATGAAATCCCCCAGGAACTAAGGACCATCACAAACCTCACCACTTTCTGCTCCATTTCTTTCATCTTGCCCTCTCTAATATAAACACATGCCAACAGGCATATTTATTTAGTTGGAAAAAAATTCTACCAAAACAAATCACTCCAGTGCACATGCTCCTCCCGTTCGGGAGAGGATGAAAGAACAAACCCCTAACAGATGTGCAGTCATGTTGCTTAAAGCACCATTGCAAGGTGCTCAGATACTACAGTGATGGGTGCAGTATAAACAGCTATATAGAATAGAATTCTCTGCTTCACTGAATAGAGAATCTAGGCCGTTATGTTCATTTTGTAATAATGGAGTATAAATCAACTGGATAATACTGCCAGTAAATTTCCAGTTGTATTACTTAAGGAAAAGCTTGATAGAATATTTTAACAGCAAGTGATCACTTTTCTATAGGATGTTTAAAGCAGACTATAGAGTTCTAAAACAGGTATCTAATTCTCTACTAAATTCGATTGGATTTTAAATTAATTTCTGTACACACCCAATGGTATAATAAACTAATGGAGATATATCTCCTAGAACTGGAAGGGCCCTTGAAAGGTCATTAAGTCCAGCCCCCTGCCCTCACTAGCAGGACCAAATGCTGATTTTGCCCTAGATCCCTAAGTGGCCCCCTCAAGGATTGAGTTTACAACCCTGGGTTTAGCAAGCCAATGCTCAAACCACTGAGCTATCCCTCCCCCACTTGTTCACTTTAATAGGACTTTTCCATAAGGGTTGGTTACTTTGACTCTAAACCTGTCTATACACTGTGAAACATGGGTCAGATGTTTGAACTTATGTTAATTAAAAGATGGACATTTTTCCATCTTCTGTGGGAACCCAGCTCTTTTAGTCTTTAGGATGGCTCTGCCATGTGCAAAAAATGAGCTCTAATTATGCCCAGCTCAAGGCAATTCAGGAAACTAAAATACCCTGCCAACCAGTGTGTTCTCAATCTGCCTTGTTAGTTCACAAATTTGTGCATGTGTCTTTGCTACAGTCTCAAACCTGATAATGTCACATCATTGAGACAGGAAACTTCCTTTGATCTTATCTGAAGTGATGCTTGCAATTTCAAGTTCTAGCTTGATGAGATCATATTGTCAGGCCTCCACATAACTGTGATCTTTCCTGCTTTGCAATTGTATCTGTTTTGAACGCTCTTTACACTGTTCAGGCTAAAACATATGAGAATACACTTTGTCAGATGCAGGACTAATGAAAGGATTGAGTTCATGTTTCCAGTTTTAGAAAATTCATTTCATGTCACTTCACTCACTCTCTGTTTTCTTACCTGTTCTGTTTCATCTCTTTAACTCTTCTTGCACTTATAAATGCGAGTACCAGAAAATTATTAATAAGGTAACAAGACCTCCCAGCCTATTGATAAAATCAGGTGAGACTTATTACCTCTAAACTTGGACTAATTCCACTAAGTACAGAACTGTAAAGTGATTTACATACCAGAATTGTTAAATCATATAACATGCCTTGAGTTAAAATATTCAATACAGTAAAAGTTTGTGTTCTTTCAGCTACATATACATATCTATATTGTTATATTGATTATAGGAGAATTCATAATATTTAGGAGAAGCTCCATTTTAAAATATTTTTATGTGTGATATTAATGTTTTTTCAGACATTCAAAGCATAGGACGTAAGGGGTTAAATTTTGCTCTCTGCTGTACTGATGCAACTGCATTTAAGTAAACAGGATTGTCCCAGTGTAACTGAAAGCAGAATATGGTCCATACTATTTAAATGATCTTATATTTGAGCGTGTTGCTGCTTTTTCATTTTTCCTTATAATCTGGAACTGTAGCTCAGAACACTAGCTTTTTCCCATCCATCAGACATAAATTACACATTTTGCATTCTCTGTTCTATAGAAAGAGGATCATTGCACATGATAGCATAGACAGAAAAGGGGATATTGACGATGCATGACTTATTAAGGCTTCAGGAGATAGCAAATAAAAGAACAGTAAGAAACAGACTTAGGTCCTCATTCTACACTGGGATCCACCAGCACAGACTCATGCATTAATGCAGTCCAAACACATTTTTGCCACTATTTTAAAGCTAACCTAGTAATATATTTATCTGTCTGGATTAGGGCAAGAAGTTCTTAGCAACACAAACAAGATAAACCAGGTATTCCACTCGTTTAACCCCCTGTATACCTTGAAAATATGAGGATATATTGTATGCCCATGGAAAATGGAACTTCCATGGGTTTAGGAAGAAAATAGAAGGCAATGGGACTCTACGGGAGCCTGAATTCTGAGATCCTAATGTGAGATTTGGTTGGGCCTCAGGCCAAAAGGTCAGACAGATGGGAACGCTTTTCATGGCAATTGACTTCAAAAATCTACAGAGACCTCTCCTTTGGCAACCCGACAAACAGAATTACCTAACAATTTTCATTTCCAACCAAAAGAGAATGCACACCCTGTTCATTTTCTGACACACGTTACCATAATAACTTGATCTGTCCTACTACAAGATTAGATAAATATGCAATTTTGTTGTGTATAACGTACTGATCTATGACCCAGATAAATCACTACAAATTAATCACCAAGCATTGCACTGGGACTGACTAATCCTAGGACAAATAATATTTCTTTAATAATGAATGCAAGCCCAAAAAGCATTGTATTGTAAAGGAAGTGACAGTTCTGCCAAAACCCTACATAACTCGCAAGATTCAGGCTCATGTGAGATTACTGCATAGTATGCTGAGTAAGAAAAAGAAAGGACAGAATTGGGTTATTGTGCTGCTACTGTGTGTGTGTCTGTGTCTGTGTGTGTGTGTAGAGAGAGAGAGAACCATCCTGAACTGAAACTTGTGTGTCTAGTGCTCTCTCACGTGAGCCTTCCACAGCCAAAACCATCACCAGTTTAACATGGTGTTCTGGGGAGAAGGGATGCAGCAGCCATCCACTAATCAATATCCAGGCTATTAAAAGTTTAGCTTATTTGTCATTTTAACAGGGGGATGTGCCCTGGGGGCTGGAGAGCCTGGGGCTAAGTCAGCCTGATTACCAACTGAGGCCCACCTGAGAGGAATCAGGCAAATACCATCTGAAGAGCAGAAAGTGGCTACAATAATGGGCATGAGAGGCAGGCTTTAAGTGGTGATAAAGCCCAGCTGGGGCATGGGCTGGAGAGAGAGAATGTCAGGCAGAAATCTCAGAATCAGGAAAAACTATCCAAGTGGGGAGGCCTGGGAGAGACCCTGAATAAGTAGTTAAGAGGCAGAAGAACCCAGAGGAGAACTTAAGAGGCTGTGTAGGAAGTGGCCCAGGCAAAACTACAGCATAGATAAAGGAGCAGACCTAGCTGTTCAGTTCAGGGCACCGAGCTGGAACCCAGAGTGAGTAGAGGGTGGGACTGGTTTGCCCCACTGGCCCAAAGGAAGTGGGGCCTACAAGCCCACCGGAAGGGTTACTGAGCCCAGCTGGCAGGCCAAGTTACTGACAGAGAAACTGCCACAATGCTGGCGTGATGGTCAGCAGGGGGCGCTAGTCCAGCAAGAGAGCTGCTAGGCTATGCCATGTCTGGCCACAAGGGGGTACCTAGCACTGAGTGAACTTGGTTATAGTCCTATAACAACAAAAACTAGGAGATGGAGGCAAAATCTACTTTAGGTTATTTCTAAGGAATCAGTCTCATTTTAACTGTAAAGTGGTAATGTGCTTCTACACCTGCTTCCATGCCCATGATCAAGAGTTATCACTGGATTGTCTATACTGCTATGGGACCGATATTGTATTTTCCAGTCCTGTTCATTGGCTGGGCAACAGGAGTTTTACTTCATGGTCTAAAATAGCTTCATTTTGTCCTTATGGCCATATGCCCTTGTGGTATGCTTAGGGTCTGATCCAAAGCCCATTTAAATGAATGGAAAGGCTCCGACTGACCACAGTGAGTCACGGATCAGTCTTTTAGAACCTAATCTGTCAGGCTATTTTTAAAAGAAATATTACAAAATGTTGTGTGCATTTTCAGAGCTTATTCTATTGAGCCAAACTGTCCTTTCTTACATACCAGTTGAGACCATTTGAAATACTTCTTTCATTTAAAATAATCAGTAGAAATGCTTTTCTGACAAATAAAAATTCCCTTGCAACCTAACCATTCAGAATTTGAAAGTGAAGCTAACTATAAACAAAAGAGCAAATCACTTCATTGCTTAACATTGTCCAAGTTGAAATGCCAAAAAGTAAAACAAGGAGCATATCCAGTGAGACCTAATTTAAGGTGTTACCAAAAACCTAAGTATGGAAATAGGCTTGCTTATGATATATCATGGTTAATGTCCTATTAAATTTGCCACTGATTTCTGCCATTCTACCTCTCAAGTGTAGGTGAGAAAGCATTCAGCTTACATACAAATATAAGTACTGGACAAAGAATGTTTCATATGGCATTTTCATGGGGCTCAGCAAACCTACTTTATAATGGTAAGGTTTGTCATATGGAAGAAATTAAGAGAAAAATTAGCAAGGCATTAAGAAAATGTTTGATTCTCCCAGTGAAGCTCTGTAGTAATCCATACAAACAATTAGTTTCCTGTGTCCAAGGAATACAAAGTACACTACATTAGACTGGTAATGATTCCAAGTAGGGTCAAAGGATGAAGAAGTGATGAGAACAGATGTGTCAGGAGGATGAGTAAGGAGTGGATAATTAATAGCTGTTGAGGAGAGAAAAGGTAGAATCAGATAAGATTTAGTGGACTTGCGGAGGCTTTACATGAGGCAATGGCACAGGACAGACAGCAGAAGAACACTGATCGATGGATGCAGGGCGAGAGAAAAGAAATACTTTCCTGCTGTTAAAAGCAACAGAGGGTCCTGTGGCACCTTTCAGACTAACAGAAGTATTGGGAGCATAAGCTTTCGTGGTTAAGAACCTCACTTCTTCAGATGCTGTTGTCGCTATTCTTTTTTTACAAGGTAACAGCTCACCTCGCTACATTAACAGCTCAGGGACAGAAAAGGAAAGAAAACTGTTGAAAGGCAAGGTGCATTTGTCCAGCAGATATGGCTTTTTAGAAGCTGCTCACCTCAAGTGATTCAGGGAAGATCTCTGCTTCAGAGGTAATGATGGCAAATGTAAAGAATAAATTTGTTATGAGGAAAAATGTCAGAGTCTATAAGAGAAGAAACTCATGGGACATATATTTCAAAGCCTCAAGGACAGGAGCGGAGAGAAAAGGGAGTTCTTTATTCCATATATCTGCTCTTCCCTTAGAAGCTGCTAATAAACTATAATTGTTAACACTGCTTGGTAACAAATGTGTATATAAAGTAGGGGTAAGGAGCTTAGCACAACAGGCCCAGGACCATAGCGACTACATATGGAGAATTATAACTTTTATGATTACTGGTGCATAACTAATAATTCTGCTGGCTGAATACTTGCTGAGAACCCAATCATTCTAGAAACCTATATGCTATTGAAAGAGAAGACACACCTTTTTTAAAAAACAAAAAAAAAGTTTAAGCTCTTTGGGGCAAGGCTGTGTTGTCTTCTCTTTCTGGAAAGTACTTTGCACATTTTGGGCACTGGCACAACGTAAAAATGGTCATCCTGATCAAAGATTTTTCAATGTCAGAGAATTTAGTAGCTTGTTTTAAACTCTTACATTTTTGGTTGAAGTTCAAAGGAGTTATCTTATTTAATAGAGATGAGCTGAATAGGTGTATCAGTGCCTAGTAGGACAGTATATTTCAAATACCATTCTTAGCAACTGATACTTGGAACCTTTTTCTACCTCGTGTCCTTCTGTACTCCTTGCATTCCTTCACTGTTAGTTATTTTCCAACTTTGTTAGGGCCCCACTTCAGCTAAGCATTTAAGCATGTGCTTATCTCTAAGCATGTGAGTAATCCCATCCCTATTCAGAAAATCACCTAAGCATGTGCTTACCCTTATGTCTCATTGACTTCAATGGGATTTAAATACATACTTGAAGTTAAGCATGTGATTAAGTGCTTTACTGAATTAGGATCTAAGTTCTTTACACAGGCTGCAAAGAGAAACTGACTATGATTTCATGATTCCAGTTAGTTTCTGCCTGAAGCCAGATCTGTGTTTAAAGGGTGTGAGGTAGGACCTATGAAGAAAACAATTCTAATCAGATTATCCCTGCAGCAAACTTGTACAGGAAGCCAGCTGCAAAGAAAAACTGATTGGAAACTCATTAGTTTCCCTTTGGATTCAGTTGCCCATACAAAAGGGGTTGGGATACAACACGGCCAGCTGCCTGCATATCTGTTGATTTAGGTAGTTCCTAAGCTGAAAACATGTAATGTCTTTGAATGAACCTTTATAGAAGCTGTTGCTTCTGCAAAGGATATCACAGCATTGACTAGTCAGTAAAATCAGCCTTGGTAACATCGTAGAAATCTCTCCTACACTGTGAAATCTCTGACCCAGTCCCATCTAGAGAAACCTCAAATGTATCCTTCCTGTAGCTCTTAGATATACTCTGCCAACCATTTATTTGAAGCAGATTTTCCACCATGCACCCTCAATAAAAGGTGCAACACGCATTTTAGTGGGTTAATTTAAATAGTCCTCACATATCTTGCAAGTGATTCAGATGTGGGCTATGTAGAATTATTCTTTATGACCTGTCACATGCACTTTCCTCCTGAAATAATTTAAATCACTGAGTACTATCTGAGCAAATAATAGGGTTAGCCTTATGTCTGAGCATATAGTCATATTTGAAGTTATCTTTATCCCATCTTGCAACTTTCTTATAATTAGTTTTGTTTGTTTTTTAGTTTGGTTTGGGTTTTTTTGCCACATATCAAAATTTTGGTTTCACAGAACATAAAGATCCTTTATTGCAGTAAACAAGGTTACTTGCTTATGCTTATCTAATTTCATAAACAAATGGGTCAGTGAGAATCTTTATACTACAGTCTGCCTTCAAATAAATAGCCTTTTCATCACTGCTGTGTGTATAAGTGACATTTTTGAACCAAACCTAATAGAGAGCGAATGGAATAGCTGATTCCTGATTTTCTTTTCCTGAAGATAAAATGAAACTTCAGTCTTCAGACAGTCCTATCATTGATTTTAGTCTTTTATCTCCCATGAAAGCATCCCCCTCAAAAATCATTTGGTGGTGGATTTAGCAAAACAGAAAGCAGATTTTTGCCTCTGTTTTAAAGGTAACCTGATAATATACCTATCTGCTTATATTGGGACATACACATCCTGGTAAGGCAAGCAAGATAAGCAACCCTACTAGTACATATATTTAACCCGCTGCCTGCCTTGACGAGAACATATATTTAACCCACTGCCTGACCTGATGAGAACATATATTCTTGGCAAATGACTTAAAAAAGAATATGAACCTTGGCACACAACAGAGGACAATAAAAATAAGTTGTTAATAACACCAGGTTACATAAGGATGAAGAAATGTAACTGCTGTTGGGACTAAATCCTAGAGAGCGGTCAACCTTAAAAATATGCCAATTTTACCCTAAATAAATAATAATATCCCCAGCGTCTCTGCTGCATAGTGCCCCTGTAGCACCCTATCAATGCTGTAGAAAATACCTTTGTAACATGCTGGTTAAATGTGTCTGATGTCCTCCCTTTGCTTGTTGGTCCACATAGAGTATGAGAACCTACTCTGTTGATGCATCCAATGAAGTGGGCATTCACCCACGAAAGCTTATGCTCCAATACATCTGTTAGTCTTAAAGGTGCCACAGGACTCTCTGTTGCTTTCTACTCTCTTGAGGCCATAGTGTCTCCTTTAGCTCGCATGGGCAAGCTCCCGGACAAGCTCAGCCCCCAAGCTCCAGCCCCTGTATGCCACGTGAAAGCACCAAAGCAGCATAAGGAAGCCCTAAAAGCCCCATATCCAGCCAGGGAAGGAGTCTCGTTTCACAGACACTGTGGAAGACCCTCATGCAAGCCCTGAGGTAGGTGTGAGCTGAGGGTGTGAGGAATGTGTTGGGGCGCAAAGCCAAAACATGTACCACAGCACAGATTCCAGGCAGTGTTGTGGCCTATAGGGAAGCCGATGGAAGCTGCTGGAACTTAGGGCCTCAGGGCTCTGTGTTATGCCAGGAGCCTCGCCGTACCCCAGAGCAGCCCAAGGTCAGGTGAGTACAAAGATGGCTTAAAGGTGTCTGTGTCTATGGATGGGCGTATTTCCACTGACTACATCAGCTACTGAGGCTAGTGCCTGGTTGCCAGAGGTGCTGAGCACCTGCCACTCCCTTTGACGGCAAATGGCGTTGTTGGTGTTCAAGACCTCTGAAAATCCGGCCTTTGGTTACCTAAGGCAACCGGCACGTATTTAAGGGGGACCACTCCAAGGTGTGAGCTGAGGGAGTACGATATTAAATGGCAATTAAGGAATGAATCCTACTAGTGAAACCCTATCACAATCTATGTTGCCACAGGTGGCTGTTGCTTTAAAAGAGACACAGAGGTTATTGCTTTTAGTTAAAACCTAAAAATTGCAATAATACTGTAACAATTCCCTGGCCAGACAGGAACTTCACAGTTACAATTCTGCACTCCGGGTTCACTAGCAGATTCATGGATGCAGGGGAAATACCTGTCTGCTTCCAAAAGCAGGCTGCTATCACAGCACTGTATGAAATATGTACTGTAATGTGCTCTGACTCTGCTGGGACTATCCTAATCCTCTTTGCCTCCATATCCACAGCTCACTATATGTAGCAAGGCTGGGGTATGTACAAATGGAGTTTGATTGAAAAACTGAGTCGCCACCATTTCCATGGCTCCCTTGTTCCACTCCTGGACATAATCTGTGGTTTAACTTCACCCAAGTGCCAGAGAGTGAGATTGGGCAGAGAGGGCCACCCTGAATCTGCATGGACAGCTAACACCCATGCTCAGTCCCATTCATCTCAGTGGCAGTCTGCATCGGTGTGTGACTCTGTGCCCACATAGATCTGACTGGAGGATTGGGGCCTCAGGATGTAGCATTTGCAAATGCTAAGAGTAAACCATGGGTGGGTGATATATACCTAGATATTCCTGCTTTCTGGAGTCTGAGGAAAATCCAGCAATGGGACAGATCTGTAGGTGCCCTGCATGAGAACAAGGGGATATTACAAAGCCTTTGCTTTGGTTCAAGAAGAACACAGCAGGGAGGGAGAGAGAAAACAGAGTTTGCTTATGAATGCAGAACAAAGCCTGAAGCAAGTGAACCGGATGAATGAGCAGAGAAACTATTTGCATTGGTTTAGCTGTGTGTGGTTATGTTTGTCTGATAATTGGACAACTAAAACCTTTGACAAGCCTGGTGTCCCATAGTTACACTGTCTCTTGTGATAAGTTAACTGTTGTAAAGTGTGTCAGGGAGGGAATGGTTTAAAATGTGGGGGGCCATATTTGTGATGGGTGAGAAAGAAACTGCTGTTCTTTCCATAAATGTCTCATCCTAGTGAGGAAATTGATCAATGCTATTAAAAAAAATGTTATACACATCTAATAGGGACCCAACTTAATTAGTTACTGGTGGGGGAGGGGGAGTGGTGACTCCATTGGAAATGAGTCTGCATTTCTTCTGCATTTCTTTCTTCTGCATTTTCTCTGCTAAGGCCCCGATCCTGCAAGCTGCTCCACATTTAGGAAATACACCACACCGCAGTTTCCACTGAAAAAAAGCAAGAGCCGGATCCCGCACAAATGTCACCTTGTGCTACAAAGTCTCTCTAGCTAAACCACAGAAAAGTTTTAACCTTATCTCCTCCCTTATCATGTCCATCTCCTGTTATCTCAGGCACTGAGCAGCAGACCAGGAAAGCAAAGAGGCACAGGGCAGGTGGCACTAGGACTGATGCGGAAGGAGGTGACTCATTTGGTATTTCATCCTGATCAGATTACTCCATTTAATTTAGTCATTGGAATCTGAGGCTTCTGTTGACACACTGCTCATGCCAGACACAGGGAAGGGTGGATGGGAGGAGGGAAGAAGTAGCACAAATCTTTTCTATTGTGGCGGGGGGAGGGGAGGCTCTGCCAGGCAAAGAGGGTTTGTTGCCTCTCACCCATGTAGCTATATTTGCATATACAAAATAACTGCAAAACATAATTGTGAGCTCATTGCTTTCTTTTTCTAGTGCAATGGGAATAGTGCCCCTGGCACCAGAGATTCCAGAACCTTCCAGGGCCTTGTTTTCACTGGGGAAAAAAAAAAAGGTGGGTTCTTAACTCAAATTAACGAACTCAAAGTAAAATCCTAGTGAAGACAAAGGAGAAATCCTAAAAGAAATCTTTCCCAAAGCCCAAATTCTGGCTTTCAAACAACCCCCCAACCTTGCCAAGCTTATGATCAGATGCAAGTTCCCCTCAGACCAGGGTACGACAACTCAAAGCAACACCAGACCCTGCCAGCATAACAGATGCAAAACCTGCAGACGTATCTAACCTGCTACAATGATCTATGCCCCACACAACACACCTTTCAAGATCCATGGGTCCTACACATGCCTATCACAACACATGGTGTACCTCATTCGGTGCATCAAATGCCCCAACAACTATGTGGGTGAAACCAGACCATTGGACAGCATAGTGATTAACTCACACAGAAAAATGATAAAAGACAAAAAAACATCCTATCACTTGCGGGCGGACACTTTTCACAAAGCAATCACTGCATATCCGACCTCTCAGTCCTCGTCTTCAAAGGAAACCTGCCCATCACTTTCAATAGACGAGCCTGGGAACTTAAAGTCATAATTCTGCTGGACACTAAAAACTGTAAACTTAACAGAGACACTGGTTTTATGGCTCATTACAACGATTTGTTACACACCTGACTGCCTACTACCCTCCTTTGTCCTATGACTGCACAGATGTTCAGTGCCCGCTTCATTGTAAGTAAACTCCTCTGGTTACCTTCCCCAGACCTGAGGAAGCACTCTGTGAAGCTCAAAAGCTTGTCCCTTCCACTATAGATGACTTGTGTCTCCCCATATTGGGGGGCACAATCTAAAGGGGAGAGAACATGCGACCACCCCACGCATAAGCGCCGACTCCGTAGCCACCAGCAGCCCTGCGGCTTAGCTCCTTCCCCTCCCCCCACAGCGCCTCCCGCTTGCCAGTGGGCCCTGCCAATCAGTGCCTCCCCCTCCCTCCCAGCGCCTACTGCCTGCCGTTCAGCAGTGTGCAGGAGGCGCTGGGGGGGAGGGGGATAGTGGGAGAAGTGGGAGCAGAAGGAGGCGGGGGAGGGGCAGAGGTGGAGTGGGGGCGGGGCCTGAGGCGTAGCACCCCCTGGGAACGCAGGAACTCGGCGCCTTGCTTGGGGCCGCTGAGCTCTTCCGGTCCTGCGTTACTTGTGGGGAGGGGGGTGCTCTGTCCTCCTGCTGCGCCTCCCCACTGGCACGTTTGGCCACTCTCCCTGGCAAATGGGCCCGGGCAGGGAGCAGAAGGGAGCCGCTTCTCAGACTCAGACGGTTGAAGCTGACTGCTCCGGGTCGCTGCCTGAAAGAGCCATCTTCTCAGAGACTCTTTCCTGTTGTCCAAGGCCTGGCCACCCAGACTATCAGTGCCAGTGACAAATCTAGAAAGGACATCAGGATGTGTGTCCTTGTCCTGTTCTCGTTCCTGAGTCGGGTGCACATACCTGGTGTCTAATCAGCCTCAAAGATGTCACTTTTAGATCCTCCTGTGTTGCCAGTGCCATGTCACTGCAGTGAGAATGAGGCATCCAGAGTCATCATTAAACATTGTTTCCTAAGTCTTATCTCTAGGAGTGCTCATGTACTACAGCTAAAGCTACAATGATGTACTTACACCAGTGCAAGTCCCTAATGCTGTAGAGGTGCAGAGCAGGGATTACACCAACTCAGGTTACCCCAGAATGTCCCACAGTTACACTGGGGCCCTGTAGACAGAGCCTAAGTTAGTTTTAACACATTCCAAAGCTCCCGCGTTTAGCTCTGTATTAATGGACATGCGGATTTTTGTTGGCACTCTGGGATACACACATAGGTGCTGCTGCACCCCCTGGCTAGAAACGGTTTCCATTATATACAGGCTTTACAGTGTGGTTCAATGGCTCTCACTGTACAAATTGTCCCAGCGCCCCTGGATCCACATCAATGTCCCTGCTCTGACAAGGTGCTCCATGCACTTTGACGGTTACCAGTGCGCTGTGTGATTAGATACAGGGGTTGCACTGACTCCCTGAAGATTTCTTTATTGCCATTCCCACATGACATCCACTGTCCTTGAGGCAGTCCAGCTTTTGCATCTGTAATGACCAGCCTCAGACCCTTCAGGCTTCTCTTTAGCTACTTTTAACTGATCTAGCACTTTTTATTTTTCCAGTGCTCTGCTCTTTCCCGGATTTGTAAATTCCCCATTGCCTTTAATCAAGCTTCTGTTGAGCCTGGCAGTATTGGCAAGTTTGCTTTGTTTTAATAAAAGATGAATTTGCTCCCCAGGCAGATTTTCCATGTATCTCTAGCTAAATTTCAAACATTTCACTATCGCATTAAAATAGCTGGTCCCCTCCATCTTAGTACAACAGCAAGTACAATATACTGGGTTATATCCCGGTCCCAATGAAGCCAGTGAGAGTTTTCCCACTGACTTCAAAGGCGTGGTGATTTCATCCATTGGCGTTTTCATCACAGGCTCATTCTGGCCACGGGAATACAAAGGCCTAATAATGTACCAATGAAGTAGCTCAGTCCTGGCCAAATATGATACTGTAGGTCCTCCTAAAATTTCATTAATAACGAGTGACTAGTACTCATGTGGTTGTTAGCATTCAGAGCTCAACACACAGGGGTTGAGGGAGAGAGGAGGCTGTATCTTATGCAGCAGAGGTCCCTCCCCAAGCAATGTTATCTTCAAAGCCCCTCCCCTGCAGATGGCATGTGGTGGAAAACTATTCATCGCCTTCCCTAGAGGAGATAGCAGCAGCAGCATGTTTGTTAACAACAACACCCTCTGCATGGGAGAGTCAGGTGGCAATAGAAACACCACATGCTCCCAGGGGACTAGAGAGCAGCTCTTTGCACATCATAGAATATCAGGGTTGGAAGGGACCGCAGGAGGTCATCTAGTCCAACCCCCTGCTCAAAGCAGGACCAATCCCCAGACAGATTTTTTTACCCCAGTTCCCTAAATGGCCTCCTCAAGGGTTGAGCTCACAACACTGGGTTTAGCAGGCCAATGCTCAAACCACTGAGCTATCCCTCTCCCCCCACCAGCATGGGGCAGAATTTTCATAAACCCCCCTCATCCCCCAAAAGGGACCAGTAACTGCATCATTCCTCCAGGGGGAGGATGGCATGCTAAGGGGTGCGGATTTCCATATCATGAGTCCTGATCCCAGCCCCAGACTTGCCACCCTGTAGATTGTATCAAAAACTGCAGCAGCTGCTCTGGACTTTATCTGAGTCCACATTGGGCCCGTATTTCCTCTTAATCTGCTAAAACCTGCAGCAGACTCTACGGATTTTTCAAAGCCCTCAGGAAGAGAAGCTGTAAGGGACACCAAATATCAAGTTATGGAACTTGTGTGGACTCCAGATTATTCATGGAGGTGGAAAAGTCAGAGTAATGTGGAGCTTCTAAGTTCCTGAGTTTCCCTGTGCCCCGAGCCCCAGCATTCCCTACCTGCTAATGTATGCCATAAACACTGTTTTAAAAGTTGGGGGGGGGGGGGAAGAGAAGCAACCACACAACTAACTAAAAAAACCTTTAGGATGAGTTAAGGACAAGATTTCATATCAGTGGGAAAAGAAAGCTTATAGGAGAGTTATCAGAAAACCCAGGAAATTCAGCAGTGAGGTTCAATCTACAAGAAATACAAATATTTGAAAATATGGGAATGCATAGTTAAGGCATTGAAACAACCTTAATGCTGCCCGCGTAGTAATATTCTGACATGGGCACTCAAATATCATGAAGCTGAATGCAGTTTTAAATATCTCTAGAAAAATCAGACCTTCTGAGAAGCTTATCTGTTCATAACAAACGGGTTCATGTTATCAGTGACTTACTCTAAATAATACACTAGGGTTCTGCCAATTCCAGTCTGCTTTGTGGTCATACAAAGGCCACAGAAACAAATGTACCATGGTCTATAAATTCCTGATCCGGCAAATGGCAGACTAAAGGCAATCATTTCCATTATGATTTCATGTACCACCAATTACACAAATGTCATTAGACACAGAGTTGTGTGTATCTGCATAAACAAACCTCCTAGGCCCAGATCAGGAAATTATAGCATTCACTTCTTGAAAAGAGCAAAGATTAGTGTGGTGATGAAGCATCACACTTTGTACTGAAGACGTGAATGTATGAAGTCAATTAAGCAAAGAAAACTCTGTGGTACACCAATAATTGGTACAGTTACAGTGGTTTTTCCACATGCAATATGTCCTCAGCCTAGTAGTGCAGCCTTCCTAAAGCTTTTAGAAAAAGGCCCTGACCAAAAAATAAATACACCTTACAAAGTAGATCTGAATGGAACAAAGAGAGGGAGCTAGGAGGTTCGCTATGGGGTGTATGTTAAGAATGAATTTTGTGTGTCCTAACTGTGTATTTCCATATTTTGAAATATTTGAGGTTTCTTTTAAGTGTAACCTTAAGTCTGAATTCCCTGGGTTTCTAATGACTGTGATGATCATTATTACTGTAATGCGGAGACACCAAAGGTGCTCTAGAAACATATAAAGGCATGATTCATGGCCAGATATGCCTACAGTCTATATTGAACTGGGGGATAATGAACTAACAAAAGGTAAGGAAGACTAGAGGCATTGTTAGGCCAAAGTTTTGGAAGCACTGCAGTGCTTTGGTGAGGCTGTTTTAAATGTGCATAAGACTTTCTCTTTGCTGCTTCCTTTTCTATCTCCTCCCCACAAAGCAAATTGCCAAACATGACATCTATGTTCTTCTGTACAAAATTTCAAATATGTTAAAGCCAGGAGATTTTGATCCAATAGTCACCAAATGAGGCCTCAAATGTGTATCCTTGTATTGGCAGTGCCAGTAGGATCACCTCGACCCTGGTCACTTCAGAATTTACACAGCCAGGTATGAAACAAAGTATTTCTGAAGCAGTCAAGGGGTTAACTCACAATTAATGTCTCTCTTCAAGGGACGCTACACAAACAGCTACGCTCTTCCTCCCTCATCTCCAAGGGCCTGATTCGCCGCCCATTCTAGGGTAAATCTGGAGTGACACAACTGGTGGCACACGAGTGTAAAATGTATGTGAGAGGAGAGTCAGGCCAAGAGGCTCTGTCCCTTTTGTGCATCTCAGCCCTATGTCCTGTTTCCTCACCCCAGAGGTCTGGACAAAGTATGTTCCTCCTTGGAACCTAGCGCCCCTCTCATAGGCCAAACACTTCCATTTTGAAGTCCTAGTTTCCTAATGAGGCCCACTTCCAGGGATCACCCCTTCCTCCAGGCCTATCTAACCTCTCTGAAAGAGCTGGAGCTACTGAAAGGGGTCTATGATAAGTCTCCCCCAGATTTGCTGACGTCTTCCTCTCCTGCAACGAGCAGGGTACATATTCCCCATTACAGTGTGGGAAAGGAATGAGAAACAAGCTGGTGACAAATGGAATATGCAAACAGTTACCAATGTAAATATACCCAGCCCTGTTAGTGAGCCATCACAATCAAAATTTATGCGTAGATGTAGCTTGCGGTCTGGAGGCTTTGGCATATACAGTATATAGTTCACCTTCCACACAATAGACCCAGGCCTGACAGAAGCTAAGCATATCCTGCCAGACTCTGCGCACCCTCATCGCCGACTGAAGCCCATGACAGTATGATGATTTTGGGGACCGGGCTGTACAACACATAAATTCTGGTTAATATTATGGAGTCGCTATTATGAAAACTACTGAATGCCTCTCTGTAGCTGTATCCACTACAGCCAGCAGCCTGAAAGCATGTCTTCCCCAGAGCAGGGACAATGGGCAATACATAACAATAACAATGCTGCTTTGAATGGACAATGGAGATACAAAGTGGGTTTGCTCAGCAGGGAGACAGTGCTTCTGACTCTTACCTGAAGAGAAGTGGGAAGTGGAGTGAGTGGAATGTTACCCAAAAATGGAACAAACGAAGCCAGGTGACAAACCAGGGGGTTAATTAAGGGTTCTTAGGGGGAACTTGAGGGAGAGCGACACCCAGGAAGGAGGAAGGGTGGTCACAGGAGCTAGGGGATAAGACTATGTTTTGGCACACAAAGCATGCTCTGAAACAGAAGGTACCTGAGTGGATCCAGACAGCCCTAACCCCAACACAAAGAATGTTCTGGAGTGGTGAGGAAACGGAGGTAGGGAAATGCATATAGGGTTTATTTCATATGATCTGTATACTTATGCTGTATACGTTACGTGTAAAAGAACAAGTGTGTTAGACTCTGGGCAGTACATCTCTGTCTGTGTGTAAAATGCTTCACAATTATCATGCCCTCTTCAGAGAATTAAAGGCTCAGGGTGTGGGGTGGAGTTCTGGGAGAGGGTGCGTTTAGGCTACTGGGGTGTCTTGGGTGTTGGCACTGGTCCCGGGGGGAAGGAGGGGACCAAGGCAGGTGGGCTGAGAGGCTCCATTTCTGAGAACGGGTAGCAGACTGAGAGTCGGTGCCCAGGAAATGTGCCAGAGAGACCAAGGGAGGAAAGAGTGCTGAAGCCTTCTGAGACCCAGGGACACTTAGAACACCCAGGGATCCAAAGACTGATTCCCCTCACAGAAGTCTGGTGAATGACTGGGGGGGCAGGGAGGAGGCTCACTGGATCTGACACAGAGAGTACTTGACAGCAAGCATTGGGCACCTTATAAGATTGGATCCCATTTTCAGCATTTCACTGGGAGTAAAAAAAATGTGGAAACAAAAATCTGTATAAGAGGCATAATTTTCCAAAATGCAAAACGTTATGGGCCCAATTCTCCACTCTCTTACATCTTGTGTAGCCATTTACACTCATGTAAAATGAGTATATGCTTCTACCACTTTTACCCTATATAAATTCAAGGCAGCAGAGTCAAACCCTACATACATTACATGTATCTTATTAATATGCTAAACTGAAAGCTGTTGGAGAATCTTAAAGCTGAAAAGAATCATGTTATCTTCTGTTCCAAGTGGCAGAGTAACAATTAAAGTATTTAAAAACGCTATCCAGAGAGTGAACTTCATGCTGGTCTATATAAAGCCATTAGAATTAAAGCAGGGCTAGTTTAACAAAGATAAGAAATTAACTTAAATATAGTTTAAAATGAACGTTCACACTAGCTGTGCATGTTCCCATTTATAATGTGTATGTCTGTCGTATAGCTGGGAAGGCATTAGGAGAAAGGAAATAAGAAAAAGATGGGTCATTAATAATAAATGCTCATGAGATTGGATACATTTTTTTAGCCCTGGTTAATTCAGTCTACTGTCTTAGATAATTAGCTAGATCCATCTTGCCAGCTATCACCCTAGTATTTGTGCAACTCCCGTATAAGAAGCAATAGCGGGTCCCTTGTGAATTTCATGTCTAGCACCTCACCCTTTTGAGGGTAACAACTCTACTTGGGATAGGGGTTTCGGTTTTGACCTTTTCAATGTCATTAATTTCCTTTTTCGATTTTTGAGAGGGTAGGAGGGTTGTTGGGGGGCAGTTGTGTGGAAGGAGGTGTCAATGTTGTGAATGTCATTCTTGTGATGGAAAGGCCTTTGTAGCCTGAGTCAGGGTTCACTGTGATGGTGTGGTGCAGCTATGCTTTATGGAGCCCTGTCCACCTGCAGCCCCTGATCCCCCCGGAACTTCACCTGTAAAGATTGTGGCAGGATCAGGGACTTAGGCATCATTTAAAATCATCAGCAGCAACAAAATTAAAAATTGTAAAATTAGGCAGGGAAATTCTCCTGCGTTTCCAATGTTTAGTGGCTTTGACCTGAACACATGCAATGGGCCAAATGCTAAGGGTTACAGAAGCCCTCATTCCCACAGAGGGAAGCTGCTTATGATTCTGTCCATTCAGGCAGCTGTGGTTAGGTGCTCAGGGCAACCGATCAGCTGTGGAGGTCCAGAATGAATGCAAATTAGCACCTGCCCTCTCCACTAGCTCGCTGCTGCTCCTGGTTCCTCCTTACCCCCTGTGCCAGGAAGCCCCTACCCAATGTTGAAGGAGACACTGCCTCCCTTTTGACTTTACTGCCTGGCAACACTACTGCTACCTTTTGCAGGGGCAGAGTAATACTCTCCACCGCTGGAGTTGAACTGGGTGATTGTAGAGGGGCCTCCAGGACTGCGGACAAGAGGAAGCTGCTCCCATTGTATCTAATTAGTTTCCTGCTGAAGTAGAGCCCAACTATGCTGTGGGGCTCTGGCCAGATTCCCTGAACAGCACAGTACACTTTGGTCTATTGTTTTGCCCTACCCTGGTGCATCTGCATCAGCAATTCAACACAAAACACCGTTCCCTGATTTGAGCTGAAGCAAAGGCAGCAGGAGTTGTTACAAACAGCTGTTAATTCCAGCATCAGTGTACCATGGGAGAAACATCCAATGTCTGCCAAATGTCAAGGAACAAAAGTCCTCCTAGGAAATTACAAACAATGCAGAAGCCAAAAATAATGTTAAAAATCACTTCGCAAAATACTGTGTTTTGTTTTCCTCTAACGCTGCCTCAAGCCTTCCTCACCTCAAAATCATTTTGCTAAAAGCTTTTTCAATCAGAAGATAAAGTGATGGAATGGCCAAGCAGCACAGATAATTTCTTTCCTATTTTATGTCACTGCTTTGCAGAGAGGCTGCGCTTGTCAAGGGATATGTGCACCATTTTTCAAGCTTTGTGTCAATCTTCTAAAGAAGATATCTGTAGAACATGGTCAGATTTGGCTAGGGAGCATATCTATCATGTCTGAAAGAAAATCATTCATTTTCTAGATCTGCCAACCAGAGCAGACACCTGTCCTTAGAACAAGGAAAAAGTGATAGGATCCATATCCTCTGTGACAAGTTGTCCTCAAGGAAAGTATGAGACTTCTAATTGTCAGATGCTATGTGAAGAGGGGAGTGTTCTGTAGCGATGGTAAAGGCTGTTTGAAAGAATCACTTTCTTCCAACACTGAACAAAGAATTATGTTAGGGTAAGGAAAACAGTATTAGCCCTCAAATTACTTTCTCGCCCTTTGCTAACTGCCAGGTTTTGCCTAGAACAGCCCTACCCTGCCCGCCCGGAAACATTTAAAGAAACAGTATACAGCTCCTCAAAGAGAGGCAAGGTGGCCTTAAGATCTGCGTGCAAGACTGAGCATGAGGACCTCTGTGCCTTAAGCCAGGTCTACACTACAGATCTATACTGGTATAACTATGTCGCTCAGGGGTATGGAAAATCCAGTCTATATACCGACCTAATTCCTGTGTAAACAGTACAATGTCGGCAGGAGAGCCTCTCTCGGGAGGTGGATTAACTATGTCAACGGGAGAAGTGCTCTCATCAGTGTAGGAGTGTCTTAATTAATGCATTACAGGGGCGCAGCTGCACTGGAGCAGCTATAACATTGTATGAGACGACAAGCCCTTATTCTTGACACTGTGAATGACTCGTGACTTGGTCTGGGTCAATCAAAAGATTTCATTTTGATTATGACTGGTTTTTTATTTGTATTTTTGAAATGTAATTTTTTTATAATTTTTAGTTTCTAAATGAAAAGTCATTTCAAAAAGGAACTTTTCATTTTGAAAATGTCAAAATAAAACCTTGTGGCAACTTCAAAGCTTTTTACCAAAATGTTTTGGAGTTAAAAAAAAATGTCATTGCAACCAATTCTGTTCGGTGAAAAGTTTCAGTTTTCATGAATTTGCCAACGAAAAAATTCCTGAAGAGCTCTAGATATGACACACAAGTGGGGACACAGTGATGTTGGTTTAAAGGTGCTGATACCAGCACAGCTTATTGCTGTGTGGGACGGGAAATAAGTTATACTGGAATGCAATGCCTTTATATTGGTATAGGTACAGCCACGCTCAGGATTGTACTGGTATAATTATCTCAGTCAAAACAATCACTCCTCCTTCCCCCCAGCTGACATAGGTATACTATGTCAAAACCTGTGTGTAAACCAGGCTTAAGTAAATGGGCATCCTGGCAGATGATGATTTTCACTGTGAAAAAATTAAAGGCAATGTACATTGAAAGGAATGATTTGAACTGCTATTCATACATCTTAATGGCTTCTAACTAACTGTCACCACTCAGGTAAAAGACCTGAGTAGCTGAATATGCAGATTTAGGGCCTAATTCTCATGTACAGTAAAGCCACTTGACACCACTCTAGCAGTAGAAACAGGCTGTAAAGTGGATGTTGGTTACACTCACTTCCAAGTTCTATTAGACTGCCTGAGAGGTGTAAAGTAGTCTTAATTTAATCAGATCTTTAATGTTAGGATGCATAATGAAGCCTGGGAAAGACAATAATATTGAACATATTCTGATGCTGTCAGTAAATTGATGGCACACCCTCATCCAGAATACTGCATTCAGTTCTGGTTTCCCTGTCTCAGAAAAGGGATAGCAGAAATAGATGTGGTGAGGAAATGGCTGAGGAGAACTACTGGAGGCATCGAAAGACTTCCATATGCAAAAACAAGAGGACAGTCAATAAAACTGAAAGGCAAATATACTTAAAACTGATATTTGAAATGCACATTAGCCTTATGGAACTCATTGCCACAAGATATAAGTCCAGAGCATTGTAGAATTTTACAGATCGGTTAGACATTTCTATGTATAACATGAGATCTGCTATTACATTAAACAATTAGAGCTATAAACCCTCAGGCATCAGCACATAAGCCAACCACTTACTGATTGGATTAGGAAGGAGTTCCCCCTATGGGTAGGTTATTCCATAATTATCCACTATGGCAAGTGGTCCTAGCGTCTCAGTTCACCCACTGTGACACTCGCTGATGGTACCCAGGGTTGTGAGGCACCCCACCACTACGTGCCCTTATCGTGATGCAGTCTTGTCTGTGCCCGCTGTGGATCAGCTCCCCGAAACCACCCACTTCTGGCAGCACAAGAACTGTCTTCCAGGCGTAGGCAGGCCTCACTCTCCCCTGTGCAGGTAGTGATTGGCAAACACCAACTGTGGTGTCCTCAGAGTGTTCCCTGCTATGTCCAGTCCCTTATCGAGTGAACACTCACAGAATTACCAGGTATCTTATTCTCAAAGGAAAAGTACACACTAGCTTCTGAGTAAGCATCAACTCAGGACCATCACTTTGCTTAACACCACAGCACTTAATATATTTATAGTGAAAACAAGAATATGTTTATTAGCAAAGACTGGAGAGTCAGTGAGTAAGAAATATTGGAAACAAATGGTTACATATAAATCAAGATCAAAACATGCTTTCCAGAGACTGAACGTTAACTCACCAGTTATTCTCTTGTCTAAAGACATGTATCTCACCCAAAATTCTCTCCAGTGTTTTCAACCAAGCCTAGTTGCAACCCCTTTTTCATGAAGCAAAAGCGCTGTCCTTTTACTTCCTCGGTGAAGGGTGCCCAGGTGCCTTCTTTGCCCCCCCCCCCCCAAATATAATCAAGCAAACCTTTGAAGTGCACCTGAAGCTATGGAATTCTGCTTTCCATCCCCCACACCTTTCTCTTCCCGGTAGTTTCTTTCTAAATTTCTTACAATCCTTCATTTGCATTCAGTTCAGACTGGTGATGGAAGACCCAGTGTGAATGAGCAAATACTCAGTTTACATGTAAACAGATAGGTGGCTAAACAGCCTTTAGCTGACAGAAAACCCTTTTTTCACCTTTGCTGGTGATTAGCATCCAGTCCCAGACTAAGAACATATTTTCAGTATATACACATAACTTCTTACATAGTATCTGTACATACATTTCACAGTGATATCAATGCCCATTGTGACAGTGGCTTTGATTTCAGACGTCACATGACACCCTTTGGTGAATTAGAATGTACATGTCAGACCCAAGCAATCCCCATAAACCCTTTGCACCCCCTTTATCATTAAAACGTTCTGGGGTCACACCCACTCCCCCACAGTGCGCTTCGCTCTCTCCTCTCCTTCCTATTCTCCATTGGCTATGCCCATTCCTTCCCTCCCAGCATCGTACTGTGGCTGTTCTCATCAGGGTAACCCCCGCAATCACCTCCCTCTTCTTTTTTGGAGCTGCAAGCACTGCTATACATTCTCATTCATCCCTCACCCCCTCTACTTCCCTGTCAGTGCTACACTGCTTCTCTCTGCCTCATGCTGTAGAATATGCAGGGAGATATGCCCTGCAGCACCATCTAGAAAAGAGGGAGAGAAAATAGAGCCAGTAGCCGGCACAGTGGAGAGAGATGCAGGTGCACTTATCCAGAGGTATCTGGCAGTCCCCCAGTAGGTGGCGAGTCCCACGTGTTGGGAGTCCCTGATTAGGGTTGCCAGGTGTCTGGTTTTCGACCGGAACGCCTGGTCAAAAAGGGACCCTGGCGGCTCCAGTAAGCACAGCCAACTGGGCCGTTAAAAGTCCAGTCGGCAGCGCAGCGGGGGCCTGGGGCTAAAGCAGGCTCCCTGCCTCCTCTGGCTCTGCGTGGCTCTGGGAAGAGGCTGCCTAGGCGCATGGGTGGCCAGGGAGGCTCCGTGCACTGCCCCCGTGCTGAATGCCAGCTTCGCAGCTCTCATTGGCCAGGAACCACAACCAATGGGAGCTGTGGGGGTGGTACCTGCGGGCGCGAGGGCAGTGCACAGAGCCTCCCTGGCTGTGCATGCACCTAGGGGCTGCAGGGACCTGATGGCTGCTTCTGGGGAGCTACAGTAAGCACTGCCGGGACTCTGCACCCTCTCCCGCACCCAAACGCCCTCCTGGAGCCGGCAACCCCCACACCCCAGCCCCCTGCCACACCCTGAGCCCCCTCCTGTACCCCAAACCCCTCATCCCTGTCCCCACCCCAGAGTACTCATCCTTCTGTACCCCAACCACCTGCCCCAGCCCGGCGCCCTCTCCTGCACTCTGAACCCCTCATTTCTGGCCCAATCCTAAACCCATATCCCATACCTCCCCTACCCCACCCTTGCCCCAGCCCAGAGCCCTCTCCTGCACCCCAAATTCCACATCCCCGTCCACACACACCCTTCCACACCCCAAGTTCCTCTCCTAGCCTGGTGAAAGTGAGTGAGGGTGGGGGAGAGCGAGTAGGGTGACCAGTTGTCCCGATTTTATAGGGACTGTCCTGATATTTGGGGCTTTTTTTTATATGAGCTCCTATTACCCCTCACCCCCTGTCCCGATTTTTCACATTTGCTTTCTGGTCACCCTAAGAGCGAGCAATGGAAGGAGGGGGGCTGGGGCGAGGCCTTAGAGAAGGGGCGGGGCCGTGGGGCAGGGGCAGGGCAGGGGTGTTCAGTTTTGTGCGATTAGAAAATTGGCAACCCTAGCCCTAGCTGTGGGGATGGTATACCAGATCTGTGTTATATTTATTACCGAATATCCAGAAAGCCCAGAACAATTCAAGAGAGAGCTCTTGATGGGAAGCCTTGTATTGCAGGAGTGAAACTTAAAGCCTTTGCAACAGAACCATTCCAATATTTCAAATGTTGCTAGCAAAAAAAAATGGAGCATATAGTTCTCAAAATATTTTCCTGTTTTTTTCAGCCAACTTTGCTTCCAATTTAATCTAAGATGAACAGATATTGTTCCTGCAGTACCTGCACCATTCCTTTCTACTTCCAGAGAAAACATCTTAAAAATGGAAAATACAGAGGTTATGTAACTGTAGATACTTTTAGATTCCTAAGGCAAGTGACAAGTTTGTAAATATTGTCACCATACTGTAATGATGGGGAAACTACTGTGAGGACAGAGAAGATTGCTAAAAAAATGTGATCAGGAGACAAATAACTGAAATGATGAGAGATCTCTTCTTTCACTGGTGAAATACTTTGTGTGACAATGCTGGCTGGATTCCATCAAAGGCTCCTCTTCCCTGACTCCTTGTCATCTGCTGCTAGTCTGGAAGAAAGCTCTCAGACATGTTGCAAGAGGCAAAAAATCTCAGAGAGAAAGCGAGTTAATGACCAAAGTCAGAACTATTAACATCAACCAAAGCAGAGTTAAAGGATCATGTGGCAGATACATGCTCTGTGCTCCCTTCCTGGCTCTTTGATCCTGTGCCGCTGCAGAAAGATGCATCACAGCAATGTCTCCTGTAAAACCGCTCAGTGACTGTGCTAATTGCTAAGCTGAGGAGAACCATCGTTAACCCCAAGGCAACCACACTGCTGCTTCTTTTGTTCCCAGAAAACCTGGTCAAACACCGAGCTCACTTTGTGAAGTACAATAACATGAAGCAAGGGCCTGGAAGTGGTGCTGCACACAGAGGGCCTGATTCTCAGTTACTGCAAATATAGCGTTAAGCCATCTATTGGCTCCCTGTATTTTAGGAGTGTGGGGCAGGAGGGTGTGGGGGTGATCTAAGTTATGCCCTGAGATCCCCAATTGGCTGTGGGAAAAAGTGCATAGCTGTAGTGCAGTACACACTCACCATCCCCCCGTCTTTCCCCGGTGCAGGAGCAGAACTGGTGCAGAGCCCTTAAGCCAGCGTTGCACAGGTTAGGCAAGCGTGAATATTCAGGGGACTACTTCTGCCCATTTTATGCCTTTAGGAAGCCAGTGCAGCCCTTATTGTAGCTATGACTCAGGCCCGTGGTTGCTATATGCATACAGGGCCGGCTCTAGGCACAAGCAAAACAAGCTGGTGCTTGGGGCAGCACATTTTTAGGGGCGGCATTCTGGCGCGGGCCATGCCGCCCCTAAAAATGTGCCCCGGCCGCCCTAACTCACCTCCACTGCTGCCGCTCGCACGCTGCTGCTCGCCCTTCCTCCCAGGTTCTCAAACCCAGGAGGGAGGGGGAGATCCCGAGCGGCCGCGGCGCTCGAAACAGCTGATTCGCACGCCGGGGCCGCTTGGGATCTCCCCCTCCCTCCCGGGTTTGAGAGCCTGGGAGGGAGGGGGAGACCCCGAGCGGCTGTGGCACACGAAACAGCTGATTCGCGCGCCGCGGCCACTTGGGATCTCCCCCTCCCTCCCAGGTTTGAGAGCCTGGGAGGGAGGGGGAGACCCTGAGTGGCCGCGGCGCACGCGCTGCTTCTCCCTCTCCCTCCCTCCCTCCTAGGCTTGAGAGCCTGGGGGGAGGAGGCAGGGCTGGGGATTTGGGGAAGGAGCGGAGTTGAGGCGGGGCCGGGGGTGGGGTAAGAAAAAAACAGGGGGCGGCCAAAATTGTTTTCGCTTGGGGCGGCAAAAATCCTAGAGCCGGCCCTGCATGCGTAGGCCCTCTTGAGGAGAACCCAGTAAGCTGGCTGCCATTTATATATGTACTTGTTAAAAGCAAACAGCGGGGGAGGGATAGCTCAGTGGTTTGAGCATTGGCCTGCTAAACCCAGCATTATGAGTTCAATCCTTGAAGGGGCCACTTAGTAATCTGGGGCAAAAATCAGTACTTGGTCCTGCTAGTGAAGGCAGGGGGCTGGACGCAATGGCCTTTCAGGGTCCCTTCCAGTTCTATGAGATAGGTATATCTCCATGTATAATTCATTTATTTAAAAATAACAGCAGATTTGAAAACTACTTGACATGTGGGATAAGGGAGTTTACCTTTAAGGTTTTTTTCCCTACAGGTGGTGTTATCATTTACAGTATCTGCCAACTGGAGATCTGGGGCAGACAGCTGGCTATAAACTACCATCTTCACAGATGTTTTCAATGTAAAGCTCTGGGGAATGCTACAAGATAGGGTGACCAGATAGCAAGTGTGAAAAATCAGGACGGGGTGGGGGGGTAATAGGAGCCTATATAAGAAAAAACCCCAAATATCGGGACTGTCCCTATAAAATTGGGACATCTGGTCACCCTACTACAAGATGGAGATTAATTTACAGGCCCTACCTAAAATAGCCCTGTCTATATATTTTGGACATTCCTGCCAACACATGTAAGTCCTTGCACCAGTAAGGCTTGTTAGTAAATTTGATATCTGGCTAGCTGACAACTCTGATGCATGGATTTTTAAGCCTGTTCTTCAGAATCCTGACCTTCTGCTTACCACCCCACAGCTGGAAAGTATATCCATCAAATTCTATATGTGATAGCATGGGCTGCTATCTGGAGCTGAACAAAAATCTCTGCATTACAAACTCACTACAGCTGATGTGTCAGGCATTGAGTGAAGACCAAGTCTGAATAAATCTCCCATTATATTCGTATTTAATCATTGCACTTGGAGGCTGTCTAATAAGTCAAGGCAACAACTGTTACTGACCTACAGTTTTCATAAAATGTGAAGTATCAGAGGGGTAGCCGTGTTAGTCTGGATCTGTAAAAAGCAACAAAGAGTTCTGTGGCACCTTATAGACTAACAGATGTATTGGAGCATAAGCTTTCGTGGGTGAACTACCATCTTCACAGATGTTTTCAATGTAAAGCTCTGGGGAATGCTACAAGGTAGGGGGATCAGATAGCAAGTGTGAAAAATCAGGATAGGGGGTAGGCGGTAATAGGAACCAATATAAGAAAAAGCCCCAAATATCGGGACTGTCCCTATAAAATTGGGACATCTGGTCACCCTACTACAAGATGGAGATTAATTTACAGGCCCTACCTAAAATAGCCCTGTCTATATATTTTGGACATTCCTGCCAACACATGTAAGTCCTTGTACCAGTAAGGCTTGTTAGTAAATTTGCTATCTAGATAGCTGACAACTCTGATGCATGGGTTTTTAAGCTGCGTCTGACGAAATGGGTATTCACCCACAAAAGCTTATGCTCCAATACGTCTGTTATTCTATAAGGTGCCACAGGACTCTTTGTTGCTTTTCATAAAATGTAACTAATCTGTAGCCATGAGCCCCTGTCCTTTGGAATTCACTTCGGGCCGCCGAGCTGCTCTCAAAGAATAAGGAACCATACCTCTGGAAACAGAAACAGATGACTTTAATAAAAGAGCCAAGTTGCATTGCAGCACAAAGAATAACTTTGGGGGTATTTGCATGTTGACGTGTTTGCACACTAAGAATTGTCTCTGATTGATGAGGATGTTAAAACCCAAACACACTTGCGGGGGGGGGGGGGGGGGGGGAAAGAGACAAAACATTTCCGCTGAGCAGCTAAGCCTGGAAAACAGTATCACTCAGAGACCCTTTCATATGCTCTTAGTGTAAATGGGCTTAGAGTTTGTGGTTTGGTCCAACTGCACACCTAATTATGCCATTGAACACTCTGCTATCAGAGTGTCTCACTGTTCCAGCCCGGCAGTCAGATGTGGAACTAGGCTATTGCTTTGGGGGTGGAACCTCTCAATGTCACTGAGTGCAGAACGACAGGCCTTAGAGAGGAAATGCGAGAGAGCGTGTGTGTGTGTGTAAGTGTGGGTGTGCGTATAAGGTCAGGGGGAGAGTTTGAACGTTTTCGAGCAGGCAGAGCAGAGTTTGACTTGCCGTGAGTAGAGAGCATTGTAAGCGGTTTGGCTGAGGTGGGCTGGACTGTACTTTCATAGTGAGCCGATTAGATCTCCATAACACAAAAAGCTCTCTGTTGTTACCCAGTTATTTTCTGTACAGTGGTTTTGCTTCTGACAGAGCAAGCCGCTCTGTAAGGTTGAGAGCGCAAGTATGCGGCAACTTGCATGTTTTCATTGTAGCGTATAACAGAACGCGTTTCCACTGTAAGCATTAGCAAGGCAATTTCAGAACTATCTGTTCAGACAGTGCACCAGAGCCTGAAAAACATCTTGAGACAGATTCTCCCCTCTGGGAAATGCCATCTGAGAATATGTTAATCTAACACATACATGAAAGATTGTACACTAGTGGTGAATCATGAAGAATACCACCTTCTTTTTTGTATGTGATCCATCTTCCTCCCAACCTAGAGTGGGACAATCATTACTCACTCATCAAAACAGACAGCTGGAAAGTCGACATTGTGCTGCCTCTTTGCCTTGCACTGTGAGTTTGATATTGTCTGTGCCATCTTTGACAATGCTCTTGAAATTAATTAGAGGCAAAATGTCTTATTTGATTACATTTAACCATGAACACTGATCAGTTGCATGCAATTTTAACTTCAGAGCTGCATGTCCAGAGCCCTTTCTAAGAAGGGTAGAACATTACCCAGAGATAAATGGGAGGTTGTATTATCTGAGGCTATGGGAAGATACAGGCCACAGTGATGAAATTGGGGAAACCTCTGTACACTTGGGAAATTAATGACTCATTTCCCATAGAATCAGAGGTAGGCAGGGTCCAAAAAAGATGCCCTTGGGAAAATTATTGTGCCCCGCTGTGTGTTTCACAAATAATGCCCTGCCACAGGTGTCTTATTGAGCTTTTACTTAAATTTCTGGCATGTTCCTGCCTCAGTCAACTCCCTGCCAAGTTAATTCCAAAGCCCAGGATTCCTGCCCTTGCAGATTTCCCACCACGTGCTTCCTTTTTAGACGGCTTCTAGAGCAAGTGTGACCACAGCATGACAGGGACACCACAACTGGCAGCTCTATTGGAGTCTCAGCCAGGCTATGGAGACTAAACTATCCTCTAGGCCAGAGGTCCCCAAAGTGTGGGGTGTGCCCTCCTAGGAGGGGCATGGAGTAATGTCGGGGGGGGGGATGGGCCAGAGAGGGAGCGCCACCCAGCCCCTCCCCGCCACCCAGCTCTGCTTTGGTCCCGCCCCCCGGCCAGACACTACCTTTCAATTGAATCATAGAATCATAGAATATCAGGGTTGGAAGGGACCTCAGGAGGTTATCTAGTCCAAGCCCCTGCTCAAAGCAGGACCAATTCCCAACTAAATCATCCCAGCCAGGGCTTTGTCAAGCCTGACCTTAAAAACCTCTAAGGAAGGAGATTCCACCACCTCCCTAGGTAACCCATTCCAGTGCTTCACAACCCTCCTAGTGAAAAAGTTTTTCCTAATAGCCAACCTAAACCTCCCCAAATGCAACTTGAGACCACTACTCCTTGTTCTGTCATCAGATACCACTGAGAACAGTCTAGATCCATCCTCTTTGGAACCCCCTTTCAGGTTGTTGAAAGCAGCTATCAAATCCCTCCTCATTCTTCTCTTCTGCAGACTAAACAATCCCAGGTCCCTCAGCCTCTCCTCATAAGTCATGTGCTCCAGCCCCCTCATCATTTTTGTTGCCCTCTGACTTTTTCCTCTTTTTCTACATCCTTCTTGTAGTGTTGGGCCCAAAACTGGACACAGTACTCCAGTGTGAGGAGAAGGCCATTGTCATTCTTGTGGGTGGAACCCCGGGAAGGAGAATGGAGGGGGGAAGAGGTCCTTCCATCCATCCTACAAGGTTCAAATAGGCTAGCCCCTTTCAGCAGCAATGATTTCACTCACGGGGTTAAAAAGAAGGGGGAGGGATTCTGATTGTATCACTAGCAGAACAGTTGACAGAAAATCAGAATACCTGTTCTCTAGTCTGTGGTGACCCTGGGTCTATTTCTCTTATCAAAAAGTCACATCTCTCTCATTTGTGATGTTTCTTGGCTCCTCACCAGCATGGTATTTGTAATCCCAAACTACGTTCAAGCTCAGGCAAGTTTTGCTGAGCGAGAGTTGGTATTTTCATATTTCTCCCACCTTGCTCACAGATGATAGAGGTGAGTGTGATGGGACACATTTGTGTGTCCTCTCAACATTTTCATGCCTGCCACGCAAATTAATTGTTCTGTAATAAAAGGTATTACCCTCCCCCTCCTGCTGTCTGAAGAGCCAATACGTTTGTGGTTTGGAGTTTGGGAAGACGTTAATATTTCACCCAGGGTGGTGGCTGTGGGGCCACTTGGATAAAGAAGCAATTTGGAGACGGGGATTAACATGGTGCATTGGAAGAAAGTCTTGCAGGGAACTTTTTCAAGCTCGTAAGAGTGTGTTTTTCCAAGTGCTGCTTGTAAGCACAAAACTTTGCTCCTAATGAAAGCACTGTGGGGTAGTACAAATTACGCAAGATGCTCTTTTTCATTGCTAAGCTAAATACTTGGTAGTTTGATAGATTTTATTATAAAAGACATCATGAAAAAGTTTTCCTTCTCAAGCTAAAGTGGAAAATCCTTTGCTCATAAAAAGAACTCAAAACCACCCCGGCCGCCTCCCTCCCTCCCATATCTTCTTATCCAATTAAAGTCCTCCTGCAGATCTGTAGGTCTACTGACAACTTGTTCTGTGTCACTAAACTTGGTTTGCTGCCCTACTACAGGAATAACAATGTGGTGCCTCTTAAATGGTCTTGTGTTAATAAGAGCCAGGAGGGTTGGAGTTCTGCAGGTTGCCAACACTCTTATCTGGGATGTTCATTCAATCGTTTAGCTCCCTTTTTGCTTTCCCTCCCAACTTCTTTTGTGTCAGGGCTAAATACCAAGGGGGAAGATTTTACTCTAATATGCCTCAGAGTAAATTGATGCTGTTATCCCCAATATGCACCAGGTCACCTGGAGCAAATTTGGCCCTGAGATGTGCAGGAGACCGTCATCTTCTGGGAAAGCCAGTAGCTTCAGTGTCTCTTAACACCAAATCAATTGTGTAACATCTTGAAACACAAACTTCCGCTATCCATGTAGGGCCCTACAAGCCCAGTTCTAGCCCAGCATGTAAACAGCTGCCAATATGGGCAGGCACGTATGCTGTGAAAGCAGCATTAATCTAGGCCACCTTTTGTGCTGCTTGCTGCCTCATACCCTGGGCAGGCTATTTGTAAAGCCAACATAAATCTGATTGCTGAGGGTGGGGGAAGATGCCTCAGAGACAGCTCAGCAGGCCATGTATGCACGCATCAGGCTATGCCTCTAGCCCTCAGCCTCACCCCAGAATGCCTCTTTAGGTAGAATAGCTTCTTCGATTTTTTTTTTTTCAGGAAGCCACAATTGTGGGTGGAGTCCCATGCAGTGCATGGCTTGTTTGGCAGGTGCCTGTGCGTTGGTTTCTTTCTGTATTGCCGTCTCAAATTTGGCAATTTCACCTTTACAAGTTGTTGTCAGTAAATGCATCTTTCTATTTTTCTTTTTCCTCTGAGTCCCACTATCGCTGCCTGCCTTTTCCAGCTCCTCAGCTCAACGCTAACTTTGCTGACTAACTTTCCTGCTAAGACAGGATAGAGATGGCTTCAGAAATATATCAAAGGCTGCTGGAGGGGGTCACTTGGGAACAACTCACAGTAAATAAAGATGGTCACTTGCTGCTTGCATCCTTCTGAAGCAGCCTGAGTACACCTAGCACACTTTTGAGTACAGCATAAAAATAACCACCCTCTTGCCTCTCTCCCTCTTCCCCCGCCCCCACTCAATTCTATAATGTGGGCCTCTTGGGAAAAAAGTATTCCAGATTCAAGATGCATAATTGTATCCCTCAAAGCCTGCTCAGCTGTTCATTCATGGATGGAATCTGCCATTGGAGGGATGTGTGTGCACGGCCAGCGCAACCCATTAGGTGACCTAGGCGGTCACCTAAGGCGTTAATATTTGAGGGGTGGCGACCGCGGCGGCCGGATCTTCGGCCGCTCCAGTCGTCATCGGTATTTCGGGGGCGGGACCTTCTGCCGCCTAGGGCGGCAAAAATGCTGGCGACGCTCCTGTGTGTGTGGCACCCATTGGCTTAAAAGTGAGGCAGACTGGTTTTCTGTTTAACGCGCAAGATGGGAACTAAAGAGATCTGCGTTCAAGCTGTCTGAGTGACTTGGGCTAGTTAACTAATCCTTCTGGTCCTCATCTATACATAAAATCGGGGTACTAAAGCTTTGTTTTTCCCAGCCTTCGTCTTGCTTAGTTAGATTGTAGGCTCTTCAGGGTAGAAACTGTCTTGCACTACATTTATGTACAGTGCCTAGCACAATGGTGTGTGTGTGTGTGTGTGTGTGTACACATTTCAAGACCCTACAGCACTACACA
This sequence comes from Chrysemys picta bellii, assembly GCF_011386835.1. Taxonomy (NCBI): domain Eukaryota; kingdom Metazoa; phylum Chordata; order Testudines; family Emydidae; genus Chrysemys; species Chrysemys picta. Next base: position 115,368,308 of record NC_088797.1, on the reverse strand, counting down.
TAAGTAGTACTCCAGGCAAATCTCCTTGACTTCAACAGAGCGGAAAAGGTACATGCCCAAGAGGAGTATTTAATGCACACAGGAGGCTTTAGGCCAATATCATTCACTGTAAGAGAGGAAATGCCCAGATTCACTGTCTTTGTTTTTTTGAATATAAACAAACCTTTTTGTCCAACCCTTTGTGTGGCTGGTGAATACATTTGTTATCCTTAGCTCATATGCAACTGATATTGTTCTCCATTAAAAATGGGATGAGCTTAAATGCCAATGTGAGAAGTGCAGCAGGATAAATAAAGATGCATTTGGGCAAATGTTATTCATTTAGTCATTTATTTTTCGACCAGCAGTTTTAGAGAGTTTTTAAGTCTAATCTGTTCAGTCAGCAGTCTCAAGAGTAAAAGCTTCGGCTTGGTGTTGATGCTTGGTCGCGTCTTAAAGCTTCATGGTTTTTTGACACTTGCGGCTGAATCTGAAGCTTTGATGTCTGAGACTGCTGCCTGCACAGAGAAAATCATAAGTTTATCGGTACAGTGAGTTGTCTCTCTCTCTTACGCACACACACACCTCTCTCTTACACACCCTTGTGACTTTGTATAGACGTAGAAGTTTGCTTGGTATTACCTGATGTCTTCCCTTACAGCTATCTCATGGAAACTTTGACACCGTTAACAGGAATCTCTGAGTATTTGAAAGTTGATTTGACTAATTCATGTGTTAGTGGGGATGCAGAAGGAGCAGGGCCTAAAGGGATGGTAAGGAGTCTTGTATTTCCACTAGGATGGCCCCCAGGCCCAGGGCCAGCTCCAGGCACCAGCGTAGCAAGCAAGTGCCTGGGACGGCCAATGAAGAGGGTGGGCGGCACGTCCGGCCATTCGGCAGCAATTCGGCAGCGGGGCCGTCACTCCCTCTCGGAGCGAAGGACCTGCCGCCGAATTGCCACCGATCGTGGCTTTTTTTTTTTTTTTTTTGTGTGCTTGGGGTGGCAAAAACGCTAGCGCCGGCCCTGCCCAGGCCTAGTCCCTGCTGCCAAAAAATGCCTTGGTGGAACTTGCTGCTAGTTATAGTGAAAATGGTTGTGGCAGAGTGGAAGTCCTGAATGGCTTCTGTGTGTGTGTGTTACTGGATGTTTACTCCACTTACAGTGATGCTTCACTCCACTTGTAGTGAAACTTCACTCTGAAATAACAGGTTTCTTCCGTGTAAACCGCATCCCAGGACATGATCTACCAGACAGAGGTCAAGGGCCAGTTTGCACATGGGAGCAGAAGAGGCGGTGATAAGCTGTTGCTATCTTGGGTTGGAAAGTGCAATCTCTGCAGAGGGGAATAGAGAAGCACCAGGCTACTCTTGCTGCATGTTCACTCACTAGCAATGAAGTCTTACAGTCAGATACTCAGCTGCGTGGAGAGGGTTTCCTGCCACCGATATACCGCTCTAAATTATACCAGGCTGCAACAACCCCCAGAGGCTTTGGGGATCAACACAGTGCAAGTGTAATCCGGCTACATCCTTTTGCCCCCTTTGCTCGCCTAGTGCGGCATAATGTAGAGCCACCTGCATGGGTGAGGGGAAGGTAATCTTCAACCACCTGGTTAAGCCAGTATCTTCTTTTTTTAAGTTGCTAGAGCCCTTCACAGCAGATGGAAAGGGGATCATAGCTTTCCAGAGTCTCCTTAAACATGTGTAGGTGTGACCCACACACCTCCTGGGTGTGGTGTCTGTCCCCTCCAGTGGTACTGAGACTACTTAGAAATTAATGAGTCTGCTACAGCTTTCGCTAAGAGCCATGGGACTTTTAGCTCATTCAGTAGAGGCTCATGCATTTAGCTTCAGAGGTCCCAGGTTCAAGGCCCCTCCCGCCGATGACTGGGTTCTGTTGGCGTTACATACACTCACAGACCTACAGGTGGCAAAAGCTCCTCGTCACCATTCCTGCCATGAAGAGCAGGGGATATTGGTCAAGGACTCTCTCCCTGTTGCAATCAATTTCTGCTTCTAACTCAGTGTGTGTAGTTTTTACTAGAACACGCCACTCCATGGGCCAGGTTGTGCTTGCCGGGGGAGGGGCGGGCAGTCCTCCCTTCTACAGCTGTGCTTGGGTATACAGAGTATCAGCCCTTCTGCTTCACTGTGGAGTAACTCCTAAGTTACATCAGTGCAGGTAAGAGCAAAATGGATCCAATAAGTTTTATGCAGGGTGTAAGTTAGTGCAGAATTTGGCCTAAAAAAAAATATAAGTAGCTGAACAATACCCCAAACCAATCTGTAACAGGTTCGGTCACAGAGATCCCCTTGGGACTGTCACCTGATGTGCAGAGACTACCTCTGAGCCTGTTTTCTCTGCCAGTTTGGGCCTCCAGAACCCTGTCGTGTTGAGCCAGACATGCAAGCCTGCTGCAACACAGATCCAGGGTCTGAACCACACCCCCAAAGCAGCATACTTAACTGAAAACAGCTTAAGAAGTGCTCCTGTCCCCAGCACCCAGACATCCATAACACTGATAGAGAGATATGCAATGTTGTTTGCTCCCCCAGGTATTAATCACTTACTCTGGGTTTAATAATAAACAAAAGTGATTTTATTAAGTATACTAAGTAGGATTTAAGTGGTTTCAAGTAATAACAGACAAAACAAAGTAAGTTACCAAGCAAAATAAAACAATACATGCAAGTCTAAGCCTAATGCATTTAAGAAACTGAATACAGGTAAATCTCATCCTCAGAGATGTTCCAATAAGTTTCTTTCACAGAGTAAACGCCTTCCTAGTTTGGGCCCCATCCTTTCCCCTGGTACAATCCTTGTTAGTTCCAGCAGGCATCTTAGGTGAAAAGTAGGGGCTTTCTCATGACTGGGACCCCCTTTGTCCTGTTCCACCCCCTTTTATATCTTTGGCACAAGGCAGAAATCCTTTGTCTCTCTCTCTCTGGGTTCCCATCCCTCCTTCTAAATGGAAAAGCACCAGGTTAAAGAGGGATTCCAGTTCAGGTGACATGATCACATGGCCTGTGAGACTTCATTAGTCACTGGCTGGCACACAGGTATACAGGAAGGCTTACAAGTAAACAGAGCCATTTACCACCAATTGTCCTAGTTGATGGGAGCCATCTAGATTCCAAGCCACCATTAATGCCCCATACTTTGCCTAGTTACAATAGGGGTTCAGAGTAATACGTCACATTTCTAGCTTCAGATACAAGAATGATATATTCATACAAATAGGATGAACATAGTCAGTAGCTTATAAGCTTTGAAATGATACCTTACAAGAGACCTTTTGCATAAAGAATATTCCAGTTACATTATATTTACACTCATAAGCATATTTCCATAAACATATGGAGTGCAACGTCACACAGTCATTCATTATATTTATTACTAAGCCCTAAAAATAGTTTGACCAACTTCAGTGTAATCTGAGGAAATGTCACCAGAGAATTTATGGGAACCCTGAAAGTAGGAATTTGTAATTATGATCAAAGATCAGTCAAAATTTCTTCATCTGCATCCTGTTCCTAAGAAGGCAAAGGTCTGAATTCTAGTCTGTTACCCCGGAATTCGATTCAGGTCACTGGTGTGGCATAACTGAAAGAGCAGAATTCGACCCAAAGGCAGTAGACGTTAAAAACTGTTAGCTGTTTCAAAAGCCAAAGAACAAGTACAGGCATCCTATCACCCCGAATGACCTGCAATTCTGAGAGGTGACACACAGCATCTGCTGCTCCCGTTGTTACGACTAGAGGTAGATTTTCAAAAGTGCCTGAGGACTTTATTGAGTTGCGTTCCTAAATCGTCTAGGCACTTTTCTAGTCCCTCCCGCCTCCACAAATTAAATAAATGGCACTTGCAGCTTCTGAGCTGAGTTGCTCTGTTCCTATCAAGGAACGTCTGAATAGCTCCCTGAGTGGGGGAAAAAAGCTGAGTTTTTCCTGCTTTTATTTTTAACAGAACTCATCCATTATCAGCTGTTCTTTAAGGCTCTGGGACATTCACTCCTGAACACCTGCTCCCTGTGATAGTTACTAGAGGTAGTATTAGATTGTTCTATCTCTCTTCTTTAGTACAGCTGCACAGGGCAAAGGTGAGGAGGATATATTGGAATACGTTAATAGGACAAAACACCTCCTCTATCATCTCAACCTTCTCCCTCCAGCTTGTATTTAATTTCTATGTATAGACTCCCTGAATAGAGCTGTTACTTCTAGAATTGATGGTACATTTCATGGGGCATCAAGTAACTGAGGGGCAGGGAAGGAAACCGCAGGTAGAAGCCATTTAATTGGCTCCACAGCTCTCTTCCTTCAGCTATGTAAGTAACCCTTTCCTATCAAAGGCTGAATTACTTGGTACAAAGTTTAAAGATTTATGGATGGACTATGCTATGGTTACAACATTGGATGTGACTCAGGAGAGCTGGATTTATTTCCCTGACTTTGCCACAGACTCCCTGTATGACGTGAAGCAAGTCCCTTAATCTCGCTGTACCTTTGTTTCCACATCTGTAAAATGGGGATAGCAGTGCTGCCTTTCATCCATCATTTGTCTGTCTTGTCTAGTAAAATTGTAAACTTTTTGGGGTGAAGCCTGTATCTCACTATGCAGACGCACAATGCTTAGCACAAAGGGGCCTTGCTATTAGTTGCCCCTCCTAGATGTTGCTGACATATAAATGAATAATAATAAAAGCGAGACATATTTATAAGACAGCCCCTTGGCCACAAAATATGAAATTACCTTATGGAAGCACTGCACTGTCTCTAATATTTATCAGTTATTGTATTATTTATTTGGTTATTTCAGTTAGTGCACACAATGGGCTAGGCACTTTCTAAACATCAAAGACGACATGGTCCGGCCCCAACGAGTTTACAGATTAAAAGTTGTCCTAAACCTACTTCTTCGAACTATTAAGGGTTAGGCGGAAATTGTCCATGTAGACAAGTTATTCCATAGTTGCATACTTTGGGGTTCATGCACTTTGCTTTAAAGCAACTGGTCCTGACTAGGCTACTGCACCAAATGGACCCTTCATCTGGTCTAGTATGGCAATCCCTATGTTCCTTAAAAATAAACAGATCACATACAGTTGAAAGGAGCATAACATTTAAATGCTCAACGTGGTAGTGGGTCTGTCTTGGTAATAAAGGGTTTAATAACAATTTGAGACAGATTCTCAATTTCCACTGATGTCCTTTTGCACCTCTAGTGTTTGGGATTCAGCCCCGTTGTTTTTTGTACGTCTGTAAGATACACAGGCAAAGCCTGAGGAGCGTATCAGCTCTATCTAATGTCAGGTGTCTATCCCCATATAATATAAGCGCTGTGGGCTACAGTCACTAGGAAACAACACACTCAGAGATAGTTGAGCAGGGCTGACACATTCCAACAAGAGGTGAGCAGGAATGCAAATGGACCTGGTGAAAGAACAGCCACACAAAGGAAGGAGATTGTTGTTGTTGTGTTATTATAGCGATATTTTAGAAAACAGACCCAATAACAAAATTTTGGAGGAGGAGCAGTTCAGATGCTGGCTCCTTATCTGATGTTTGGAATTTTATTATACTCTCTCGAACCACATTAGACCTGAACGAGCTATGATATTTTAGTTTGCATATTGGCCTATGAGCTTATTGTAACATAAGGTTACAAAATGTGTGGTTTGCCTTCAGCATGACATTGGTGCCTGGATGGCAAGATGATTGGGTGGAGGGGGCTTGATAGCTAGACAGACAACACCTCTTGACATTTACGCTCATCAGCAACTTGCTTGATTGAGATTTGGGGCCGCCTGAATCAAGATGAAGCCCTGCATGATGGGTCCTTTGTCCTCAGCAGGATACACTTATGTGTTATGAGGATAGCTACCAGCTGTATTGAGACTACCTCTGCCGTTAACAGACTGAGCTATGCTGGTAAACACTTTCTTAATGAGGAAAATCCATACTTCAGGATATGTGTCATGGAGAGGATTGGAAGTGGGGGGGCCAATGAACTTCACAGGAAGAATACTATTAAGTTTAAGCACAAAAACAATAGTAAAGATAGACCCCTTAAAAAGTGTTTTCAAACTTTCCTTGACATTGCTTTTCTCTCAATAGCAAAATTTAACACAGAATTAAGTCTCATAAATTCTACATGAGGCTTGGCACTGAATTTCTGTTTACTTGCATTAGCAAAGTAAAAAGAACTTCCCTGCAATTACCATAGCTATGTTTCAAAACATAATTTGACCTGCAACAACAGAGTCCCTTCCACAGACAGTTTGAAAAATTATCACACCCACTTGCACACACGCTTTTTTTTGGAAGAAGCCAACATACATTCTGAAAAATGTGTATCCTAGTGATGCCACTTCTCATTTATTAAATGTGTAACCCTAGAACGACAGAGCCACATGAGACATATAAGGTGGAAGCGAAAAGAACTAGTCCAAGATTTTCAAACATGACTAATAATTTTGAGCCTATCTTGAGATGCCGTAAAGAAGACCTGATTTTTAGAAAGTTCTGAGCACCTGACCTGACCAGGACAAGGTCTCAAGTTGGAGGCCCCAAAATTGATGCACCCAAACCAGCTAATTACTTTTCCAAATCTTGAGCCAAGGATTTGCTCACAGCACCACCAGTGCGCTCACTGGGCATGAGGCACCTCAACTAATAGATCAGCTGACTTTGTGTATTCCTCATCACTTTCAACAGTAAATGGGTCTGGCATGACATGCCCTCTGGCCTCTTTTAATCTTGTTTCATTGCCTGTGAGAGCTAAACTTCTTGGAACCCTTTGTGTGTATGGAAGGTCAAAAGGTGGATTTTAAATTACCTACTCCCAGGGAATGGTTTCACTAAATGAACAGAAGCGAACTAGTTCGAATGGCCCTCTGAGATTTAGGATAGAGGCACAGTGAATTTGCAATTACAGAAGAAAAGCCGAAAACTCCCTTAGTTACAGGAGATTCAAAGGATACGTCTACACAGGGATAGAAAACCCACGGCCGGCTGGGTCACCTGACTCAGGCTTGCAGGGCTTGAGAGCCAGGCTGAAAAATTTCTGGACCCACACAGGGTCATAGAATAATAGCATCATAGAATATCAGGGTTGGAAGGGACCTCAGGAGGTCATCTAGTCCAACCCCCTGCTCAAAGCAGAACCAATTCCCAACTAAATCATCCCAGGCAGGGCTTTGTCAAATCTGACCTTAAAAATCTCTAAGGAAGGAGATTCCACCACCTCCCTAGGTAACCCATTCCAGTGCTTCACCACCCTCCTAGTGAAAAAGTTTTTCCTAATATCCAACCTAAACCTCGCCCACTGCAACTTGAGACCATTACTCCTTGTTCTGTCATTTGCTACCACTGAGAACAGTCTAGATCCACCCTCTTTGGAACCCCCTTTCAGGTAGTTGAATGCAGCTATCAAATCCCCGCTCATTCGCCTCTTCTGCAGACTAAACAATCCCAATTCCCTCAGCCTCTCCTCATAAGTCATGTGCTCCAGCCCCCTCATTATTTTTGTTGCCCTCCGCTGGACTCTTTCCAATTTTTCCACATCCTTCTTGTAGTGGGGGACCCAAAACTGGACACAGTACTCCAGATGAGGCCTCACCAGTGTTGCATAAAGGCCTCCTCAATGCCGAATAGAGGGGAATGATCACGTCCCTCGATCTGCTGACAATGCCCCACTTATAATACCCCAGAGCTCATGCTCCTGCCCAAGCCCAAACATCTACTCAGCAATTTTTTCAGCTGAGACCAAAGGGTGATGCCTTCTTATTTTCCATAATTCACACAGACTCCAGCATGCCTGTGAGCTCCTGTGACAGGGTTCAGGCTAGGAGTGCTAGGAATGGGTGTTAGTAGGTAAACTTTTAGCACAAATCTCTCCAGTAACAGAAGCAGTGTTATCAAATAGTCTTACTAATGTGATTACCGTATATTCTGCATGTTGTGTGTAGTTTGCCTTGTAAACAGCATTAGAAAATGCACATTTATAATGTGCTTAAACAATATCTTGAATAGTGCTGTGGGGCACTGTGGTGCTAAAAAAACACTGACTGGCTAAAGGAACAGTCTGTTATGGTGGGTGATTTGCCTAAATTCACTGGGTAAAAATGAACTTTTGGAACCTAGATTCTGGTGCTTTTTGTGTGCACTTCATGCCTTTCTCCCTGCCAAGACAACCTGGGAAGATAGTACTGTTGTGGTGCTAACCTTGTTCTAGATGGTGCAACACTCCAGAGCCGGGCTTAGGGGTGGGCCACCTGGGCAACTGCCCAGGTGCACCATGATCAAGGGGCTGCTGCATGGCCATGCTGAGGTGCGCACTGATGGTGTAGCGTCAGAAACGGCTCCCAGCTGGTGCCCAGATTTTTCCGTGCTTCCGCCTGGTGGAGGAATATGGGGGTGGGGAACAAGCGGTGATGCGTAGATACTGCCCCCCCTCCAAGCCTTTCTCCATGCCCCACTACTGGTCTGTGAGGAGCAGCACCAAGCGCTCCGTGCAGCCAGGTCACTTTCCCCACCTGGACTCTGCGGTGAGGCGAGCATCAGGAGTTGTTGCCCTCCCCTTACAGCCCAGGTAGGGAAAGTGACCCAGACGCAGGGAGCCCTGACGTCACGCCTCCTCTCACAGCCCCCATATCGTCGAGGAGCAGCGTTGGAAGGGGGAAGCGAGCAGCAATGCCAGCTGCTCTGTGCATCCAGGCCAGCTTCCCCATGTGGGTGCAAGAAGGGATGCAGGGGTTAAGGGCACAGAAGGTGAGTACAGGGCTTAGGGGCAAAGGGGCACAGTGCAGGGATAGGGGAGTTGAGGAGGAGGGTGCAGGGATTGGGGCAAAGTGGGGTGGGGAGCCCAGGAGGGGCCAGGAGCAATGGAGAGGCACCCACAGGGGCCTGGGGCAATGGGGGGGCACTATGCCCACAGGGTCAAGAGGCACCAAAATACAAGTTCGCCCAGGGTGCCATTTTCCCTAGGGCTGGCCCTGACACTTGCCTATGCTGGGGGGGGCGCCATTTGTGCAAACATGCTTACTGACTGTGATGAGACTACTCAGAAGATCAAGGCATGAACCAGGCGCCATCATATTGGTATGTGCTGAATATAGGCTCAACGAGCCTTTAGCAACTTTCTTAAAAGACCTCTTGCTTGCCAGGTGTATGGTATGAAATGACAGAGCAAAAACCACACTTGACGTCGCTGCAGTGCCTGCTCACTCACCTATGTCTGTCACCTGTGTCCCAAAGCCTGGGTAGCTCATGGGCACAGCTTGGAGTGGGTGGGGAATCCATGATAGGCAGCATGGCAGTGTGCTAGCATGTCTGCCACTCAGTGTTAGTGTGTGGGACAGGCATGGCATTGCCCTGGTGACTATAAGCGTGAGCTGATTGGCCACACTCAGGAGTCAGAACACATAGACTAGATTCTGAGCAACTGGGCTGACCCCCTGGGCCTCTGCAAGTGGCTCAACCGCCCCTTTTTAATGTGCTGCCCCCACCACTTCCTTAGCGACCCCCCCCTTCCAGGACCACTGGAACAGGCCTCCCACCGACCTCTGTGAGTCTCTCTCAGTCTCCCCCGCCCACCTGTCCCCTCCAGCTGGCTGTCCCTTCAGTGCACAGCGTGTTTGCAGTCTGCGCCAGCTTCTTCCCAACCTCAGCCGCTTTTGCTGCCCCAGCCTCTGCTTCACTTGGGCAAAGGGCGTGAGGAAGACCAGGCAGCATCAGGAGTACAATTGCAGTGGCAGGAAGGGTGGGTAGGGTACTAGTATGGGACCTCAAAGACATGGGTCCAATTCCTTCCTGCATATGGGCAAGTCATTTAGTCTCTGCATGCCTCAGCTCCCCATCTGTAAAATAGGCCTAATAGCACGTTCCTACCTCATTGGGGTGTTGGGAGGATAAATACATTAATGAGTGTAAAGTACTCAGTCACGTGTACTTAGCCGGGCCTTAAGTACCATGAATAGACGCAGTTGGTGGGAGAACGCCTGAATGAGTTCCCAACTGACCACGAGCACTCCTAGAGGCCTTCTAGAGCCCGGGCTATTAAACATTCCTCAGCTGTCTCTGGGAACTCATAGAAGATCAGGGTTAGAAGGGACCTCAAGAGGTCATCTAGTCCAACCCCCTGCTCAAAGCAGGACCAATCCCCAGACAGATGTTTGCCCCAGATCCCTAAATGCCCCCCTCAAGAATTGAACTCAGAACTCTGGGTTTAGCAGGCCAATGCTCAAACCACTGAGCTATCCCTCCCCCCGACCAGCTTCTTTATGGCAGCATGTGTGCCTCTGGCACAGAGCCACACTAGCATTGTATCCTCCTTGGTCCAGCCCTGTAGAGTATTGTTGAGACACTTCCAACTGAAAGCAAACTGCTGGGGTAAAAGGGCTTGACTTGGGGTTTCAGCTGGAGACTGTCGCGGTGGAAGGTGACTGGCCATTGAAGGAAGCATTTGCTTTCTTGCAGCGTTACACATGACTCAGGAACCAAATTGTGTTCTGACTCGCCCCTTGTACAGCCTGTTCACACTGAGTTCAATGGGATCCCTCAAGGGCGTGCAGTAAAGCAAGAGCCAGGTCTATTGACAGGCTCATGTCTGGCGAGGTTTTGCCTTACAAGGGAGGTTCATTATTTTTGTTGTGTGATGGGTCCGCACTGGGAATGATGCCATGAGGAGTCCTTTACACTTTGCCTAGGCAATAGCGGGGACAGAAACCTTCTGAGGCAAGTGTTATGCTCGTAGCTAGGCAGGGCAGCAGGTGTTGGGGCCTAAAAATCCCATAGCATAATACATAGGCACAAGACAAACTTGACTGGCAGCTGCTCCTGACATCCGCAAGAGCTGATAACGCCGAGAGTTGTCTGTGGCCACTTAGGGCTCATCTATACAGTGGGGGCATATGCTCAGTGAGCTTGTGCGTTCTAACGTGCACTAACACGCTGAGCATTAATTGATCTTTGTAGCCCCTGTTGGTGTGTACTAAAGGGTCCCTAATTCACTGTCACTTAATGCGCCTGCAAACCGCACTACGTTAAAGCTCACCAGCGGCTTGTACACAGCCCAGTTTCTGCACAGCATGTTGGTGTGCTTTAGCAATGACACACCTGTCGAGCGCCATGTAGCCAAACCATGACTCTTCAGCATGAGGGCTCACGTACAGAGCACGTCAGATGTTCAGGGCCCCTCTATTTTGTAAAAAGGAGTTAGGATGGGAGGAGCAAAATCTAGTTTTCAAATAATCTTGTTTGAATACGGCACCAATTAGTACAATGTATGTTATAGCTCGACTCATGGCTGCATGAATTGTTAGCATAATGTGAAAATATGGTCACAATTACTGAGTCACAGATGAGTTTTTATTGTACAGAAAGCTGGACTAACATGGAGTTGAACTGCATATATATAAAACAGTTTGTAACCTGGTCTTTTGCAAGTCCTCACTCAAGAGTTGTCCCTCTGGTGTCTGCTTTTACTGGCAGCTTTATTCCACCTGCACATCCCTTTATATTCTTGTGCCTCTTGTTAATGCAATAAAATGTTAATTTGCAGTGGGGTGAGGCGGCAGGGGGAGGGGGAGAAGACTGGCATATTTTGGTGTAAAATGACTTGGACTTTAAATCGCTACTGAGCTGAGCAGACTTTACTGTTTACAGTTTGAAACTGAGTGAAATGCTGTCTTCTTTTCCCCAGGTGTTTGAAGTATAATCTTTTGATTACAACATCTTTTGAAGCAGAGCTGTACTGTTTATTACTAAGCCAGCTGCAGAGCTGGAATAGGGAAGGGAGGCAAAACTTGAGTAGAAATGTTCGCTGGCTATGGTTTATCATTCACTATATTTTCTACGTTTATCGTCTAATCCGTCATAAAGTGGATGTGGGGTGTATGTGTGTAAACTTTCTAATCTAATGTTAAAGTTAGGGTTTTTTTGAGGCAAGTTATACATATTTATTATTTATACAATGCCCTAGGTGTGCATAGTGCTTAACGCCACTGAAATCAGTGGAGCTACACCGGCTTACATCAGGGGCGACTACAGCTCACTTTATTTTACAGGTACTTTACCATTCTAAGCTCTGTGCTAATGTATTTCCCCGACTATCACTGTGTGCATTTCCCAATCCTAAAATGAGGTGACGGTCTATTGATTTGTAATCTGCTTCATTATGCTTAACCTCAGAATTGCCTTTCTTGTTGGACAACACCTTTTTAATATATCAGGCTGTGCGTATCAGTTGATAAGATGTATTAGGAGCAGGCCTTTTGGGGGTATGGTTGGAAGTGATTCAGTAATGAGTATTTTATTTTGGAACCCTTTGGACTATTATAACTGCTTTTGATCAGACCATATTTACCTATTGTTTTGCTGTGCAAATGTGCTGATGTGTAGCAAATATACCTTTTGTGCATCATGTTCAAGCGGTTCTAATGGATTGAAAGTGTTTCAAAATGGCTATGGATGAGAATTAAAATACAAGAGCTTTTCAGAGCAGCTAGTGAGAAGCCATTAGCTTCATCTTGTCATTTTTTTAAAACAATTTTTTAAAATTTGGTTTTACAAATACATTTTACTACTTAAAAAAATATATTTTTCCTGTCATCTAGTTGCCGAGTGAAAGATCCAAACTAATTTACACAGAGGAAACATTAAAACTGACTTTGCAAAAAGCAAACTGTTAAATCAGCCCCGGATTTGGTCTTTTGATATTTGGTTGGGCGATCAAACTACCCAGCTCACCAGCTACTGATAATCATATGCATATGGGTAGATAGCTAGTCTCCATCAGAAAAATGTCCCTGTCCCATTCCTCCTGCCCCCAATCCATTAAGTGCTGATGTATAGCACTCCTGTAAACCCCTCAACCCCGCCCCATTCCCCAGGCTGGGAGAGCTTTCGCTTCATTGGAACCAGAGGTGTTCCATTGTGTGAGATAGGGAAGAGGCTTATGGGTCCCCACTTGCTGTGCTTGGGCCTGTGTTCAGGGCCGGCTCCAGGCACCAGCGCATCAGAGTCAAGCAGCCTTCGATGGCATGCCTGCAGGAGGTCCACCGGTCCCGTGGCTTCGGCAGTAATTCAGCGGCGGGTATGCCGAATCCATGATACCAGTGGATCTCCTGCAGGCATGCCGCCAAAGGCTGCCTGACCACCGTGCTTGGGGCGGCAAAATACATAGAGCCGCCCCTGGAAGCAGGTGCTTGGGGTGGCCAATGGAAAGGGGCGGCACGTCATGGTCTTCGGCGGCAATTTGGCGGCGGGTCCCTCACTCCCTCTTGGAGCGAAAGACCCGCCGTCGAATTGCTGCCAAAAAATGAAGCGGCGTGGTAGAGCTGCCGCCGATCGTGGTTTTATCTTCCCCCCCGCCCCCCCCGCTTCGCCGCTTGGGGCAGCAAAAAAGCTGGAGCCAGCCCTGCCTGTGTTCCATGGTGCAGGCTGCTTGGTGGGAAGGACAGGCTGTCACTACAGGGCTGCTCTGTTTACTGCTCTTCTGGAGCTTCGTGCTGAAGCCGTGAGTTCTCCAATGCCCTCCCTCACCTGCCAAAGCAGGCACTGAGCAGCTACTCTGTGCATGAAGGAACCAGCTCCCATGAGCCCCAACAGATTGCCCCAGTTTACAGCCTAGCTACTCAGACTGGTTGAAATCCAACCTTGTGCACATGGCCAGTGAAGGCCTGAGAGCTTAAGTGAGATTTAACTGGTGCATGGGCTTTGTGCTCATGGTCCTCTGCACGGGTAGTAAGTCACCTTCTGCATGCTGGGAACAGCATTTGGCCCACATTGGTTGGTGCCCAGACCTCTCCGAGTTGCTCAGGTACACAAGGAAATATTCTAGCTGTTTGTCCCTGAATATCTTAAAGCAACACAGACATGTCATGCACTGTAGTTCCCTCTGTGCTGATCATTTTCATGCACCTCACTCCTGCAGTGAGGAACCTCTATTGTAATATATGCAAAACACCAGTCACACTAGCTAAACATTCCTGGTACTACTCAGTGAACCAGGAAAGAGGTGATCCTTAATGCTCAGATCACCCACTTGTTCTTCACATTGTGTAATCTTCATGCAGTGCTTCTGATTATGGGCATTACTGTGTATTATAAATTAACTGGCATTCTTAAATACAAGACATCTCGCACAGCAATGTTATATAGTGCATAGGCCCAAGACGCTATTCAGATGGACCTTGCCACTCCACGTGAAATAATGACTGGCCTTTCTTCTGGTTAATTCGTCATCAATTTCAGATGCAATTAAAGTAAAATTACCTTTGGTAGAGGCTTGGTTATTATGACTTGTCCCGGCCATAACTCTCACTGCACTTTGTTGTTTCTTCAAATAAAAATGATATTTCTCGTGTGCCTTGGAATCTCAGGCTCATTTTTGACCCAGAGTGTCCTCAGAGAGTTATAAAACTTAGATTATATAACCTCACATTACCGTGTAATGAACATAGTGAGAGTCAAGCCCAGCGAGATGAAGACAAGCGATATGAATTTATGTTTTAATAATCTTGCTTAGATTAGTGTAAATCACTGCAGGCCAGGCTCCCAGTAACTGCTGGTGAGGATTGCAACTTCTCCACTATGGAATGATAACAGTGCTTTTTTAATAGGAAACTGTCAAAGGATGTGATTCCTTAATGCCTGCCAAGGGACAGCTGAGAAACAAGGAGGGTGCGGTAATATCTTTTGCTGTGCAAGTTCTAAAGCTTGTCTCTCTTGCACCAACAGACGCTGCTCTAGCAAAAGATATTACTGTGCCCACCTAGGACCAACACAACTACAACAACACCGCATACGGCAAGGGACAGATGGTCACTCATCTACCACAATGTTACAACTGGTCACAGCTTTACAGTGTTACAATGGGAGTGTATACTTTGGATTGGAACTTCATGTTACTGTCCCACAACTATTACTGAAGGATTTGGAAGTTAATCCTTTTTTTTTGGCTATGCAAGGCATTCCTTCATGCCGGGCATTTGCTTTTTCAAATGGAAAGTGAGCACCATAGAATTATTGCAATTTTCAGTGGTGCGCTACCGGCTTAGGACTGGAATAACCCAGCTTTGAATCAGGCCTCTTGTCTCTTGATGGTGGGTTGCTCTTTGGAGAATTGTCCCGGACTGATCCATTGTAGTGTTAACATTATTTTGTACTGAACCCAGCCAGCATGAGGCATTCTGCAGAACTGCAGTAAACGTCATAGATTTTCCCTGTTCTTCCAAGAATTTCTATATCTGCTACATGGCTGAAGAGTGGTATTTGGTTCTTGCTTTTCAACATCCAGGAAAACCCAGCCAAGTGCAGTGCTTAGACTTGAAGCAGAAGCCACAAAATTGCGATATTGGGCACTTTAAAAAATGCATAATTCGATTATAAGCCCAAAAGGGATCGTTGTGGCCATCTAGTTCCAGCTCCTGCAAAACACAGGCCATAGGACTTCCCTGAATTAATTCCAGTTCAGATATTTTAGAAAAACATCCGCTCTTGATTTAAAAATTGTCAGTGATGGAGAATCCACCACAAACCTTGATAAATTATTCCAATGGTTAATTACCTTACTGCTAAAAATATGTGCTAGTCTAAAATTGTCTACCTTCAACTGCCAACCACTGAATCTTGTTATACCTTTGACTGCTAGACTGAAGAGCTTTCTCTTATCAAATTCCTATGTAAGTATTTAAGGTGGGATCCACGAAAGTTCTTAAGCACCTAAACCCCAGACTTAGATGCCTACGTGCCAGTATTGGCTGCACTGTGAGACACAAAACCCCACAAGCATCTAAATTTTTCAGGATAATGGTTCTCGAGGTACCTAAACTTCTGCCTCTGGGTATGTGCACTGCTGCCTTCCTCTAGGTACTTATCTCATGCCTAAGCCCCAGACCGATCCATGAACAAGGAAGAGACAGACATTCTGCTGCCTAAGTCACGGGCAGGCACCAATCCTGAGAAGGCAAAGAGATAGTGGTGGTGCTCCCCTGAGAACTTTCAGCTAGTGGTTAGAACCCTAGCTTGGGCTGTTGGAGGCCCAGGTTCAATTCCCCCCTCTCTACCGACAGGAGGAAAAAGTATTTGAACAGACAGCACACCACTGAGTAGCATGTGCTAACCAATGAGCTATGGTCAAGGTGCATGTGAGGGTTCCCTCAGACTTGCCTGTTGAAACTGGATAAATAATGAGAGTGATTGGAGCAGGGGGAATGGGACCCAGGATCTCCCATCTCCATACCGTAACCACTCGGCTACAGACTCATTCAGGTTTGCTCTTGCTTATTCTCTGGCCCAATGACTGTTTAAGTCTTTATCCACAGTGGAACAGCCATTGGGCCAGGGAGAGGGTGACTGGGAATGTGTTTAGGGCCTGGGAGGTGGGAGACTCAGGTGAGAGCTCTAACCACTGGGCTATAAGTTATAAGGGGGCTACTCCACTGCTGACATTTTGTACATGAAGGTAGGCGGGTGCCTAACTCATTCCTTCAAAAAGCTGCTTACACACCTAAGCTGCCTCCCACCAGGTGGTAGGTTCCCATTCATGGCTTGCTAAGCAGACATAGTCACCTATCTCCGAGAGAGGTGTGGGGCTGAGCGCACACCACTCTGGTTAGCATCTCCCATTGGCTAGCTTAAGTGGCTTGCCACCTAGCGTGCTTGCTTTTGTGGCTTACGTTCTTAGGTGCCTCTCTCTCCTCATTCACTGTATAAGGAGCCTAAGTGCCTAACTCAGCTTTGTGGCTTGCTCTGATTTTCTAGGTGCCTAAAAGTTAGGCGCTGGGGCACTCAGCATTACAATGCCTAAGTCCCTTCATGGATCCTGCCTTTATAGACTGTGATCAAGTCACCACTTAACCATCTCTCTGATAAGCTAAAGAGATTGAGCTCCTTGTGTTTCTCACTGTAAGGTTTTTTCAATTCTTTAATCATTCTCATGGTTCTTTTCTGATCTCTCTTCAATCGATCAACAGCCTTCATGAATTGTGGACACCAGAACTGGACATGGTATTCCAGCAGTGGTCGTTAACTATGCCAAATGCAGAGGTAATGTAACCTCGCTACTCATACGTGACCTTCTTCTGTGTGCCGAAAGGGGAAGACTCTGCCCCCTCCGCCTTCCTCCTCTCACCAGTTGCTCCTGTGTGTCCTCCATGTGGGGCTTGCGACCAGCTGCTGGCCATTAAAGGCATGCTGCCCCTACTGCTATGAGAGCATTCATAGATTCATAGATTCTAGGACTGGAAGGGACCTCGAGAGGTCATCAAGTCCAGTCCCCTGCCCTCATGGCAGGACCAAATACTGTCTAGACCATCCTGGATAGACATTTATCTAACCTACTCTTAAATATCTCCAGAGATGGAGATTCCACAACCTCCCTAGGCAGTTTATTCCAGTGTTTAACCAATCTGACAGTTAGGAACTTTTTCCTAATGTCCAACCTAAACCTCCCTTGCTGTAGTTTAAGCCCATTGCTTCTTGTTCTATCCTTAGAGACTAAGGTGAACAAGTTTTCTCCCTCCTCCTTATGACATCCTTTTAGATACCTGTAAACGGCTATCATGTTCCCTCTCGGTTTTCTCATTTTCAAACTAAACAAACCCAATTCTTTCAGCCTTCCTTCACAGGTCATGTTCTCAAAACGCTTAATCATTCTTGTTGCTCTTCTCTGGACCCTCTCCACTTTCTCCACATCTTTCTTGAAATGCAGTGCCCAGAACTGGACACAACACTCCAGTTGAGGCCTAACCAGCGCAGAGTAGAGCGGAAGAATGACTTCTCGTATCTTGCTCACAACACACCTGTTAATGCATCCCAGAATCATGTTTGCTTTTTTGCAACAGCATTCTATTGCTCTGATAGCAGATGGTGCTGCCTAGCTACCCAGAGAGCAGTTTGCTTTGAAGCGCTCTTTCATTTCATAGGCTACACTGGCAAATGTAACCTTCTTTTAACAAAGCTTTTTGGGTGGGATATTGGATGCTTGCAAATTTTAGATGCATTTTTCAAAGTACCTTCGACCAGCTGAGTAATGCTGCTTTCCAGGATAAGTGCATGGCTTAAAACTATAAGGTTTTTAATTTAATTTTATTTACTTATTTTTAAAAAGAGAGAACTAAACCAGAACCTCCTACTGGAAGTCTCCCAAACTTTAAAAAATGTAAGCTTTAGATCTGACTTTCTGGGTCGGGACCAACTAAACAATTTCTATTAAGCTTAAAAAAAAATATTTTGCTGAAATAGGTATATTAACCAAAGGATGAATGACAATGAATACAA
Source organism: Chrysemys picta bellii (assembly GCF_011386835.1). NCBI lineage: Eukaryota > Metazoa > Chordata > Testudines > Emydidae > Chrysemys > Chrysemys picta. The sequence continues at coordinate 115,350,044 of NC_088797.1, read as the reverse complement.
TGTATTATTAGTCATAATGATCCACGGCCAGACATTCATCTCTTTTAAAATAAATATTTCAATGGAGAGGAAATCTATTCAATCTGTTTTTATATGGATCACTTGATGATGACCTGTTCTGTTCATTCCCTCTGGGGCACCTGGCACTGGCCACTGTTGGAAGACAGGATACTGGGCTAGATGGACCTTTGGTCTGACCCAGTAGGGCCATTCTTATGTTCCTGTTTGTCCATCCAAGCATTATAATAGTCTTTTTGGCTACAGTGTTACACTAGGAGCTCATGTTCAGCTGATTATCCACCATAACTCCCAAATCTTTTTCAGAGTCACTGCTTCCCAGGATAGAGTCCCGCATCCTGAAAGTATGGCGTACCTTCCTTGTTCTCAGATGTATGACTTTATACTTGGTTGTATTGAAACACATATTGCATGTGTGCATCCAAGTTACCAAATGATCAAGATTGCTCTATGAGAGTAACCTGTCCTCTTCATTATTTACCATTCCCCCAGTCTTTGTGACATCTGCAAACGTTATCAGTAATGAATTTATGTTTTCTTCCAGATCATTGATAAAAATGTGAAATAGTATAGAGCAGGGGTAGTCAATTGTTTTTGGTCAGGGTCCAAATTTCTTGGTCAAGGTCCAGACTCCAGAGAAAATAATAATAATAAATCAATAATGATAATAATAAGTAAATAAAAAGATTTTGGGGTCTGTTCAAAAGAGTCTGGCAGTCAGGATTTGGTCCATGTTTTGCCCATTGACTGCCCCTGGTGTACAGCCAAGAACCGATCTTTGCAAGATCCCAAGAGAAACCCACCCGTTCAACAATGATTCCCCATTTACAATTACATTTGTTAGCTAGTTTTAATCCATTTAATTTGTGCCACATTGATTTTGTATCATTCTAGTTTCTTAATCAAAATGACAGGCTGTATCAAATCAAATGCTTTATAGAAAAAATGGTTACCTACCTTTTGTAACTCTTGTTCTTTGCAATGTGTTGCTCATGTCCATTCCATTCTAGGTGCATGAATACCCAAGTGTACAGTTGTCAGAGATTTTTGCCTTAGCAGCATCTGTAGGATCGGCTGTGGCACCCTCTGGAGTGCTGCACTCATGCCTCGGTATATCAGGCACCGCCAGCCCTACGCTGTCTCAGTTGCTTCTTGCCAGCAGAGGGGCAGGAGGGCAGGTAATGGAATGGATATGACCAACACATCTTGAAGAACAACAGTTATGAAAAGTAGGTAGCCATTTTTTCTTCTTTGAGTGCTTGCTCATGTTGATTCCATTCTAGGTGACTCACAAGCAGTATCCCTGGGGGTGGGCTCAGAGTTCACAGACGTGCAACTTTTAATACCGCTCTACCGAAGCCAACATCAGCTCGGGCTTGCTCGGTAAGCGCATAGTGAGATGTGAATGAACAACTAGGTGGCAGCCCTGCAGATATCTGGAATTAGCACATGGGCCAGGAAGGCCTCCAACGAGGCTTGCGCTCAAGTTGAGTGGACGGTTATAATCGCCAGTGGAGGCACCTTCACCTGATCATAGCAAAATTGGATGCAGGTGGTGACCCAAGATAGGGTTCTCTGGGTGGACACTAGACAACCTTTCATCCTATTTGCCACTGTGACAAACAACTGTGTTGACTTGCAAAATGGCTTGGTCCTCTTGATGTAGAAGGCTAGTGCTCTCCTGTCATCCAGGAAGTGCAACCTATGTTCCTCCTCAGACTTATCAGGCTTTGGGAAGAAGACTGGCAAAAATATGTCCTGACTCATGTGAAATTACGAAACCACCTTGGGTAGGAAAGCCAGATGAGGCCACAGCTGGACCTAGTCCTTGAAGAACACCATATAGAGTGGTTCCGAGGTAAGTGCCCTAATCTTGGAGACCCGTCGGGCAGAAGTTATCGCCACCAGGAATGACACCTTCCAGGAGCACAAAACGAGGGAACAGGATGGCAAAGGCTTGAATGGGGCTTTCATGAGCCACACGAGCACCAAATTCAGGTCCCATGGAGGGACCGGGTCCTGAACTTGGGGGTAGAGTCACTCCAGACCTTTCAAGAACTGGACCATCATGTTATGAGCGAAGACCGACCTGCCCTGGAGCGGAAGGTGAAAGGTTGATATGGCAGCCAAGTGGACTGTAATTGATGAAAGGGAGAAGTCCTGGTGCTTGAAATGCATAAGGTAGTCCATGATCGACTGCAGCGAGGTCTGCTTAGTCCTAACCTCTTGGGCCAAGGCCCAGAACATGAATCATTTCCATTTGGCCAGGTAGGTTGCTCTAGTGGCGGGCTTTCTACTACCCAGTAGGACCTGCTGGATGTGGGCCGAGCACTCCTGCTCTTTAGCAGTTAACTATGCAGCAACCAAGCTGTTAGGAACAGCACTGCTAGATTCAGGTGCAGGAGCCTTCTGTGATTCTGGGCCAGGAGATCAGGCCAGAGGGGCAGCTGCATCGGGGTCATCACCAACAGGTCCGTTAGCGTGCCGAACCAGTGTTGGTGAGGCCAAGCTGGGCTCTCAGGACAACCTTGTCCTTGTCCTGCTTGATCTTCATGAGGACTCTGTGAAGCAACGGCACCAGTGAGAAAGCATACATCAGAGCCCCTGACCACAGGAGTAGGAAGGCGTCTGGCAAGAAGCCTCTGTCGATCCCCTGAAACGAGCAGAACAGGTGACATTTCCTGTTCTGATGAGTTGTGAACAAGTCCACCTGGGGAGAGCCCCACTTTTGGAAGATCCTGCTGACCACCTCGGGATGGACTGACCATTCGTGGTGAGACAAGAAGGCTCTGCTGAGGCAATATGTTTACAGATGCAACACTTCTCTTTAATGTGGGATTCCCCCAGGCACTTCAGACAGCTACCATGTGGGTCACTAATAGGTATATGCCTGTTGCAGTCTGAGCAGGGCTTAAAACCCGGAGACCAGGGCATGCCCCGCCTTGGGCATAGTCCCCGCCGGGACCCTAACTGACTAACTACAGTACTTAACAGCTACTTACTAACTAATCTACAATAAACAAAACTATTTGCAGCTGAAACACAAAGTCAAAAGGGAGAGATACCGCTGAGCACTTGCGAGGCAAGAGAGAGAGGCGCTCCGACCAACCACCACGGGCCGTAAGAAGGAACCGAGAGGGCATACAGCTGGCGGCGCCTGATATACCATCACATGAGCACGGCACTCCAGAGGGCGCCACAGCCAACCCTATGGATACCGCTAAGGCAAAAGTCTCCGACAACTGTGAACGTAGGCACGCACACACCTAGAATGGAATCGACATGTGCCAGCACTCGAAGAAGTAGTCTATGTATATTAGATTTGCCCTATTACCTTTATTATTCAAATTTGTAATTCCATCCATAAAGATGGATCTGATGAAAATAGATCTTGCGTCTGATGAAGTGGGCATTCACCGACGAAAGCTTATGCTCCAATACCTCTGTTAGTCTTAAAGGTGCCACAGGACCCTCTGTTGCTTTTTACAGATTCAGACTAACACGGCTACCCCGCTGATACTTGACATAAAGATATTGTTAGTTTGGCAAGATCTATTTTCCATAAACTTGTGTTGATTGGCATTAATTACTCACCCGTCTTTCATTTGTTATTAATCCAGTTCTGTGTCAGCCATTCCATTATTTTGCTCAGGATCAGCATCTGGTTGATAGGCCTATAATTACCCAGGTCAACCCATTTATCCTGTTAAAGCCATTGGCACAACATTTGCTTTCTTCCAGTCCTCTGAAACTTCCCAGTGGCCCGAGATATATTGGAAAATCATCATTAATGGGCCAGAGAGCTCCTCGGCCAGGTCTTTGAAAACAAGCAACATAAAGAGCCTCCATTCCATGTCGTCTCCTTGTTATCAATGCAGAAAGGCACCTAAAAAGATTTACCATTTGTTTTAAGACCTGCAAGCTGTGCAGTAGGTGGGTACCATACAAGTTAACAGTGACTCCATCTGGACTCAGTTTATTCTCTTCCTTCAATTGGGTACTCAAGACCATTTGGCTTCTGTGCAACATGGAGTACTTAATTCTGTAATGGGTCTAATCAGATGTGGTCTCCTCATCAAACATATCGCTTATGTGAGCAAACCAGTGTGGGTGTAAGGGGAGCAGTATACCAAGAAGCTGTTATTACTGCAGGGCTAACTTAGCTTTCTTTAACATACCCTCCTGATATTTCTGATGTCCTGATTTACCTACCTATTATTATGCTCCTGTAAATTCTTCTTATATTCTGGTCCTCTTCTTAAGGAGGTCTGGTTGTTGCATGTAAAAAGTCAGTTAACCAATAAAAGCCTTAGCCAAATCTGAGCTGTGTGTCTGGCATTGGTTTAGTTGTGTCCATGAATAATAGCAAGCTAAGGAAAATCCAACCCAGAATTCAGACATTACTTTTTGGCAGTATGAATTGCTGTGCGGCTTCTCTTCTACATTAGCTCAAAGAGCCTGGCTCGTGCTTTTTAAGCTTGCTGGTCCAATGCTATAACAATCAAAATAAGGAAAAACAAAAGCTGTGATATTTTCTTCTACCTCCTGTTTAGTAAGCAGGCTTGATGGGTACCTTTTTAGATGAAGAAGTCACAAGATCCAGAGGTGCAACGAGTCTAGAGATGAGACAAAATGACCTGCTTTGTCTTTGTATTGTGTATAAATATGATGAAAAAGGCCACTTCAAATGCTCATTTGTAACTAGTTAATTATTTTCTGGGGATTTTTTTTAAAGCAACATCAGGCAAAATTTACATTGTGAAACAAACCATCCATACAGTGTGCATCATAACTAATGTTTAATTTCATACTAGTGAAAAATTATTAAAACTTCACGACTCATTAATAAGTGATCATAATCGCTTAATAGAAAAGGAAACTGAGCTAATGATAGCAGCTCTGATTAACGTTTTTGACCTTAAGACATGAACTCAAGTGACATTAATATCATTGGGTGTTGAATGTGAGGTTATTTTCAAGTGTAGGTGGCCTCTATAATCACAAAAAAATCCAAGTATACAAGTTTTGGGTTCAACAGCAGAAGAATATTGTTTCAGTTCTACTCTTCTATGCTAGTTTGCACCATGTTTAATGAACTTACTGATGTGTTGCAAATGAGTACATGCATGTCTCATTGATAGTCACTATTGGAAAAAAAATTAATTATAATCTCCCTTTGGGAACTAATCTCAAAACAATACTTGATGTGCCAGAAAACAGATGCATTTTAAGGACTATAGTATATGTTTCTTTTTTTCCTCCTCTCTCTTTCTCTTCTTTTTAGTAGCGATGAATATTTTGATGTCAAGGTAAAAGATCATCCAAGAGAATAATACCGCACAGAGAGTCTATCTGTAGCCTAATCACATGTCAGATACATAAGCAGCTCCAAAACTGACAGGACAACTGTTCCTGGTGCCAGATGTATACCTGGAAGAGCATCTTCCCTAGATTAGCATCTGGATGCCTCCAATGCCCACCGGGGTTGTACCAACTGGTGGCATTAGAAGACAATGAGGAGGAAGAATGCACTGAGCTGGTCTTCTGATTGTATAATTTGAGATCTAAAAAATAGGGCAGTATATGTGCTAATGTTAAAATGTTGTTTCATGAAATCAAAGAATGATAAAATAATATTAGGTCTGTTAGGAAAAAAGTCTTCCTATTCACTGTAGAACTTACTTTTTTTTTTTTTTTTTTTTACATTTTACATGATTGAAGAGACAAATTAATTCTAAAACTGATGTCTCTGTGATAGGATTCTATAGCCCCATGTGCTAATTCTAAGGTTGTTAAAGGGTGAGGGACAAATTATTCCATATCTTATACCCATGCAGGCCCACTGACGATGAATAAGTGAGCAAACATGACCCTGTGGCTTTAAGAAGCCAACTTTATTTTCAAAGCATGTGCTTTGAGGGCCAGTGGGCATCAGTACCCAAATTCTGTTCTCCTCACACCCATAGAGCTCTCACTGGGGCCTTCCTGTAGGTAGGGAGATCAGAATACTGAAGTAACAGTGAGGATCTGAGAGGAGACACCTGCCTTCTTTAGAAGTCAATCAGTGTTCATATCTTCATGTTAAAGGGTTATGGCAAAATCAATTCCTAATAACCTACTCTAAATTCTTAAGTCATCTCAATTTTTTTTAATACTAAAAGCCTAAGGCATTGTGCATTTTTCAACAGTTAAAACATCCAAAAATCAGAGAGCTTGTATGTGCACAAATAATTTTGGACTCAGATGTAAACTAGGTCCTAGTAGTTGATACCCAATTTCAGCATTCAAAAAGAGGTGATTAGTATAAATCAATTAGGTTAGTAATAGAGTTACAACCAATGACACTAGGAAAAGCTTGCATTAGCTTGGAGACAATAGTTTCCTTTTTCTCACTCTGTGGCATACTTTTCTATCTCACTCTTTTTAGCATTTTTTTAAATTCCCTTCTGAAAGCAAGAGTAAAGTGCTGCACTTGCAAACCTGGGAATAAATATCTCCTGTTTAGCCAACCCCACTTATGGTGGTTTTTATTTATAATAGCTGTTCAGAAGATTGTATCCCAGTTGCTTCAAAAGCAATTGACTACCGGCCTTTATTTCGTAATGGTACAAAGCATAAATGTGTTTTTATGAAAGGTTTTGTGAATTATACTTCCACGTCAAACAGAACCTGTAGCATGCTAACACAAAAGAAGCTTTCATCAAGAACATTGGATTCCTCCCCCACTCCTGCCCTATTTTAGTTCATTCCTGATTGGGGCTGTGTAATTTTCTGTAATTAATATAGTTAAAAATTTATGGCCATGCTGGATGGGGTTGTACTTAATTTTCAGGTCCAACTTTGCATGCATATTGCCAAAAAACTGGGTTTATTTTTACCAAAAATTGGTTTTGGAAATAGCACTCTTCTCTCTGAGCATGAAACTGAACCAAATATGAAGCAGCCTGTAATGCAGAAAGGCTTTCCTTGCCAAAACCTATGCAAGAGTCAGGACAGGTAGATAGCTTGGATTAGGCATTTTGTGTGTGTGGAGGGCGAGGAGGGACACTTTTATACATCCAAGTCACAGGGCTCTAAGATTCCCCTCCTGGTTTTGTAGCACATTGGAGACCAAGTCTCCAAGAAACAGAAGAACTCCGTACATCCAAGTTAGAGCATCCTTCCACTTTTTCCCTCTCCATTCTCATATCCTTATCATTATTCTTAGCTGGCAGTATGCAGGCCTCTGTCTTTGCCCAGAAACGACTAGACTATCTAGATACCTTCCAAAAAACATCCTCACCAACAGACTGCAAACTCCTCCCCTGCCCATTTATAACTTTCATTAAATCCCTTCTTGTTTATGAATGTAGGGACCAAGAGATAACTCTCTTTTGAAGTCCTATCTAAAATACTGCCAATAGAGAGATGGTTTTTTTTAACCAGTTCAGCCTGTCATAATTGGGTACGATTCTACTAAGTGTTACAACTGGTCCTATGATTCAATGGTTTTTTTAGCCTCCGCTGCAAATTTTTTATTTTATTTTAAGACGTGGCTTGTTTTATTTTATTTTAAGATGTTGACATGATAATTTGTTGACTGGTGTTTAACCCCCACCATCAGGGTCAAAAACCAGAGAGAAGATTTGAGAGGGAGGCTATAGGTGGTTTTTAATCTGATCCAGCTGTTCAGTGATCTAAAATAAGTTTGTTTTCACATACCTCTGGAGAGGATGTTGCTCAGCATGCCAGGCACTGAGATGTGCCACTCTTCATCCTTCATTCTTGTTAAGTCTTCTGTGTTCTCTTCCCCTCCAGTGTTTCTGCATCTTTCTATGCAGAAGCCCATCTCTAACCCCGACTGAAATATTCCCATTCCCTCTTCTTTAAAACAAACGTCTTCCAAGTGATCTCTAGCCTCTACTTTTCAAGGACTGACACAAAACAGAGATTGTTGTTGGGGATAATAGGGGGGAAATCAAAACAAAGGCATTACCAGGACAGGTGCTGTTTATGCATTTTTGTTGCATCCCATTCCCCAGCCTCTGCATCCACAAATTATATGAATTTAGATTTTAAAAACCCTTTGAGATAGAGACTTTGTCCTCTTTTTGGTGAAGTATCTAAGCATTATATGCTTGACAGCATAGTCGAGCGTCAGTTGAGCATTCCCATAACTGATATGAAAGTTCCAGCTCTTTCAGTGTGATGCTGTAGCAAAAATGGCTACTGCAATCTTTTGATGAATGAACAAGGGAGAAGTGAGTAGATGTAGGGAGGTGATTTTACCTCTGTATATGCAAATGGTGAAACCAGTACTAGGAAATTTCATGCAGTTCTGGTGTCAACATTGGAGAGGTGAGGAAAAGAGCCACAAAAATTATTCAAGGCATAGAGAAAATGTCTTACAATTAGAGACTTAAGCTAAACAGATTGAGCACTTTATGAAAAAGAAGACTAAGAGGGAACTTGATTACAGCGTATAAGTACTTTCATGGGGGGAAAACCCCCAGATACCGAAAGGCTCTTTAATCTAGTGGAAAAAGGCAGAACGAGAACGGATAACTGGAACCTGAAGCCAGATCAATTCAAATTGGAAATTAGGCACAATTTGTAAACAGTGAAGGTGATTAACTATTGAACAAACTACCAAGAGAAGTGGTGGATTCTCCATCTCTTGAGGTCTTCATATCAAGTCAGGTGCCTTTCTGGAAAATAGGATTTAGTCGAACACAAGTTATTGGACTCAATACAAGGATGACCAGGTAAGATTCCAAGGCCTGTGATATACAGGAGGTCTCCCTCAATGATCTAATGGTCTCTTCTGGCCTTAAACTCTGACATTCTGAAGTGACCCTTTTGTTTTAACGTGGATACCGGCATGTGCAGATGCAATATAGTGAGGCCTGCAGCACATTTTTAAATTGGTATGTTAAAGCACAGTTTGAAAATGGATGATCATGGTGATAACGTTGCTGTTTTCTAATTGGGTCACTGATTGTAACTGGAGCGTGTCCAATGTGGTGACCTACAACTTGTTTTCCTCCTTCCTTCGACCCATTCAGGACAAGTCCCGAGTCTCTGAAGACTATTTCCGGGCTTCTACTCGTCTTGTGTCAAAATATCAAATGTCTTTTTTTCTGGCCTAATTCTATCTGTGTGTTTGTGAAAGAGAGACCTCATGGACAGAGGACCACTGTTGCTCCTGGCTGTCAACCATTTGCCTTTGATGTGCCCTGCTCACTGCATTTTGGTGGGCCACCATATATCAATATCACAGATGACTTCTGAGCCAGGAAATGCACTGACTTTTAAAGGGTAAATCTTGTATTATATTGTCTCCTAGACCATAGTCAAATGTAGAACAAGAGGAATAAAAAAAAAACCCGTAATGCTTTTCTTTTAGAGAGTCAAAATAGTCCCTCTCTGGAGTCAGCCATGCCAAAACAAATGACCCGTACAAAACCACAAAAACAGGCTTTTTTTTAATAAAAAGTGAGACCAATGTTTATTGGGTGGGATTTTCTTTCGCCTATGTACAATAGTCATGCGTGAGCATTATGCTAACAGAAAAATCCAAACATCACGAAGTTACTTCCAAAGTCCAGACAGTCCAAACAGCAATGTCCTTAGCTCAAGTCAACAGGAACAGTGTGGTTGATTTGGTGTTTTTGTTTTTTACACAACAAATTACCTGGCAGACTGACTGTGAGAGGACCTGGCACATAATAACCTACAGTGCGACGTACAGAAATCCATAAGACAACATATAGAGAATTTACACAAGATAACAAGGTAAATATTTGTAGAAGGATCTTCCCCAAAAAGGGAAGTAGGGATAAATGGATGGGTTTTTTTTTTGGGGGGGGGAAGGGAATGGAAAATATAACCTGGGCTGTTCTCAATTTATAGACAATATTCACAGTGAAAATCAATCCTTCTAGCTTCGAATGCTGCCAGTTACCTCAGCTTGCCTCCCTCCTCCCATCCCCACTCAATCCTTTTATCAGCCTCAAATAATAAAAATACTTTAAATCCAAACTTCATTCTATTTACCCTCTGCTGTAGTTCTTGTCAACTTGTATTATACAAAAATAAAACAAACTTAGACATACCCTCAGCTACAAGAAACACTCACTCGGCTTCCCAGCATGAGGATTAATCACAGCTAATTATGTCAATACCAAGTTGATGATACACATAACATTGTATAAACGCCATTAAGCAAACTCAGTGGCGATAACCGTTTGGGGGGGGGGGGAGAACAAAGGCAAATTGGCAAACATTGTCTTCCATGTCATAGTGCTCTGAAGCCATTTCTTCCACTGTTTGGCTTTAGTCTGCTTCCTTCTTAGCCAGAAACAATGCAGTGTCCCTGGGAAAGCTAAGACATGTTGTAGATATATGCCTGATTACTATAGAGAACTGTCAGCCTAACAAGAAATGGCAATGTGCTGTTTAGGACCATGGTTTTCATTACTTTGTTACCCATGAAGCTTTTTATGTAGGGCAGGAAGATGGTGATAAACAGATGATAGAGCAGATAAAACAAGATTCTAGACCCCCTGAAAGATGCACACATATTCAACTGCACGTTGCGTGATGGAATTCATCTCTAGCACGTGGGGGGTGTGTGTGGACAGGTGTCTTCTCAGATTAGTTTAGTTAGGGATAAGGTGTATAACCTAATATTGTGTAGAGAGAACATAGCACCCTAGCAATCAGATGTGAAAAAAATAATCCCTTTCCCCTCTTTTCATGCCATTGGAAACTGTTGGCTCCCTAGCCACTAACTCCTGCTTGCCATACTCATGGGAGTAGTTCCCAAACTGGTCTCAAGGGGTCAGTTGTCTCACTGGGGCTACAGACAAGAGTCAAACAAGCAGGATTTGGGTCTCTTTTTCTACCAGCCTATGGCTTCAGGGTATTAACATTTTTCTTGGCCCCTGACAGTTTGCAGTAGTTGTAGTTAAATTAAACATTGTGGTCATCAGCCATCACTTTTGTGTCTTTCTGAGATCTTGCATCAAGGCTTTGAGACTACTCCTCACTCCTTCTCGCTCACTCAGACACCCAGGATAAAAGCCCAACGCTTCGACTGTGTTCCGAAAATTGCTTTACAGTTTCAGCAGGCTCCTGTGCTTGAAGAAGTCTACATTTCCCTGTGGCTCAGTAGATTTATTTGTTAAGGTTCACAATGAAGGGCGAGCGTGACGGGCAAACTAAACATCAGGTTAATAAGCTTGCTCTGTATCATGAGCATAATGGGTGAGTGCCAATGAGACTGCAAGCTTGGATGGGCTTATTTGTCAGTTTGAATTTTTGGAAAACAGTATGCGAGCATGTTTGTAAGTTCATTTAGGGCTGGCTTGGTAGCCCTGGAGGTTAAAGTCTTTTGTAAAGGCACAGAACAGGTACAGTACAGCACAGGCTGTGGCAATGCTAGTTATCCCACCCTTAGGCTGTTACTGTACTACTATTGCATCTAGGGGTGACATGTTAATTCAGGCTCTGTGGCCCATTCAGGTTATAGCTTCTCAAGTGAGACCTCTGACAACTGCCTGTTTATGTAACATGGCCAGATGTCCACTAGGAACTGAACTGATTGAAACCAGCAGCAGAGGTGAACAGCTCTGTATCCCATTATTAAATCCTTTTAAGCCCTTCTTTACCCTCTAACAGATTAGCCAAAAAATCTCAGGCGTCACCCACTAAAAAGAGGTGAAAATTAAGAGTAAACAAAGGATTCAACCAAAACTAATGTACACAATAGGAGCTGAACTACAAGAATAAAATTGGCTATTTATTGTACTTATAACTGCAGATCTTTGAATGACTTCTTCAGCTGTCTAGCATGTTTGATCACAGAGCCATACAGACCTGTGTATCATTAGTGCTCACGTTCAAAACAACTGAACACAAGCCAGCAAACATGGACAGTAGTGTAATGCCAAGATACCATCTCTAATTACCTACATTAATCTACCATGTCAGCTCCTAAATCCACCAGCTTGGAGAGGGCCTGAAGATAAATACGGCCTGATTCTGTCAAGTGCTCAGTCCCTTCAACTCCCATTCACTTGTGTAGGAATTGAAGGAGCTCAGCAAGTTGCAGGAGATGCTCAGGGCTTCACAGGATGCAGGTCTATAGGGAGAAGGGTGGATTAGTGAGACACCTTGGTGGGAGTGACTTGAAGAAATCCAGTTACAGTTAAATACGTGACTCAGTTTCTTCCTAGTTCTGCAAATTCCATTCTAGGAGATTAGAAGGCAGTGTAGAAAAATTCAGGTATTTTGGAGTTATTAAGAAAGGGAAACTAGACAAAAGCTGTGCTCAAGTGGGTATCAGGTTTGGCTGCTTTACCTAGTCAGTAATTAACACCAAGTGACTCAATGACAAAATTCAGCTACTGAAACCTGGGCAAAGGAAAACAGCAGAAGTTGCAGCTGTTCTGGTCAAATCGGCACAGAGACCTACACTGCAATAAAAACAAAAACAAAAACGGTGGCACTGAGCACAATGCAATTGACTTGGGCTAGTGGGGGTTGCGGGCCTAAAAGGAACAGTGTAGAAGTCTGGGCTCAGGCTGGAGCTGAAACCCTTTCGTGGTGTTTCAGAGCCAGGGCTGCAGCCTGAGCCCGAACATCTACACTGCAATTTTTAGCCACATAGCCTGAGCCCAGGGACCTGAGTCAGCTGACATGGACCAGCTGTGGCCAGGCCACAGGTCTTTATTGAAGTGTCGACATACCCTTAGGAGCTAAGACATTGGCTGAATGGTATCACATTACGCTAGACACCACAATCGATGTTGATAAATGCCATTGAGAAATTGGTTGACCCCCTGCTCTTTTCCCTTTAAGTTACAAACTCTCTTTTGGCCAAACCTGAGTAGTTCTTTCTAAGGTTTTCATTAATGACATTTTACCCGGGCAAGCTATTAAAAAACACCGCATAAGGATTTGGCCTGATGGTTACCAAGGTCAACACTTTTAATATATAATCTATGAAGAATAAACTTTCCCTAAAGACAAAATTAGCCAAGTAAAGACAGGGAATTAAGTTGGGTGATGGACAGATACTATACTAAGCTGAAGAATGTAGTTAAAAAAAACCCCAACCCTTATCCTCAAAACTAGAGCGATGGTTCAAATTTTTCTGATGCAACTTTTGTCATCAGAAAAGGCTGATTTTACAAAATTGAAACATTTCATGGGAATGTATTGATTTTGTAGAAATTTTCCACTGGAAATTATCATAATGTTTCATTTTGATAAGGTCGAAACATTTAATTATAACTGTCATTATATTTATATTTAAATTATAATAGTCAAAATGTTTTGATGACAATAGTAAAGTCAAAAATGAAACATTTTGACTTTATCAAAATGGTGGATAAGAGCAACTTTATTGAAATGAAATATTTCTATATGGTTAAAACAAACTATTTCACTTCCTAAAAATTCCAAAATTTTAACTATTTTCCTAATTCGGGATGAATCCAAATTTTAAAATCTCAAAATTTCCTGCAGGACAGAAATTCCTCTTTTTATTTTAAGATGTTCTACTCAAAACGAACAGTGCCAAGAGGCTTAGACAAACCACTGACTCTTCTGGTAGAGGTGACTGTTTCCCAGGAAGCTAGGGAGAAAAACTTGAGTGTTCTTGCATGAAAAGGTTCAATAGAGACATGGAACATCTTGCTCCCAAGTTTACATTTCACAAGGGAAAGGATATACTCAAAGAAAATGCTGAGGCAAATCTTTAGAGAAAAAATGTAATGGGGGAAGAGGGCAGAATGACCTTCCGAACTCAAGAGAGCCTGAAATGGCCAAAAAGTGAAACGTCACAAAAAGAACTGAGCTGGTAAGACAGAGCATATATTTAAAGATGAGAAATCTTTGGATTAATTTTCCTGCCAATTTCATTGGAAGCAAACACATTTCTCTTTGGGTTCATGTGATGCGAAGTGGAGGGTATGCATAAAGCTATTGGAATCTGGGGCACATCACAGAGGATCCTGCTTCAGTTTTTAATTCAGGGCTCTTGTAAGTAAAAGTGTATTATTCAGTGGGTTAGATCCACCAATGTAGTAAAGCAAAATAGTTGCATTTTATGAACAGCCAAATAAAGCAGAACTGTTTGGCTTGGATAGTTTATAATAAAGAAATAATACACGCTAAATTAGCTCCTCTCACTTGCCCAGCTTTTGCTACCCATCTTAAAAGGAGCTATTCCCCAGAATAACAATCCCTGGCTCAATCCACCTACTTTCTAGTGTTCTGCTCTGTCAGCAATAAAGAATTCCAACGGGCAGCATGAGACAGGCCTATCACATGACTGACTTTCCTCAGCAAGTGTTTTAAGCATCATTCTTCTCCCTTACTGATTATATATACCTTTCCTCCTTGGATATGTCACTTTTAATTCAATCAACTCTAGACCTGGTCTGCTGTTACCCTGAGCATGTACTCAAGGCATACTCTACTTCCTGGTGTTTACACTCCATAATATTGGCCATGTCCCATACAATTTTATGGGCAGTAGGACACACCACAAGTTTGAGGAAAAATAGCAATACTTCTAAAGAGAAACAGGGAGGGGCAAAGGCAAAATGAGCATGAACTAATATAATAGTATTTTCCTATCAGGCATGGTGGTTTTTCATAAGAACGGCCATACTGGGTCAGACCAAAGGTCCATCTAGCCCAGTATCCTGTCTACTGACAGTGGCCAATGCCAGGTGCCCCAGAGGGAGTGAACCTAACAAGTAATGATCAAGTGATCTCTCTCCTGCCATCCATCTCCACCCTCTGACAAACAGTGGCTTGGAACACCATTCCTTACCCATCCTGGCTAATAGCCATTAATGGACTTAACCTCCATGAATTTATCCAGTTCTCTTTTAAATGCTGTTATAGTCCTACCCTTCACAACCTCCTCAGGCAAGGAGTTCCACAAGTTGACTGTGCGCTGTGTGAAGAACTTCCTTTTATTTGTTTTAAACCTGCTGCCCATTAATTTCATTTGGTGGCCCCTAGTTCTTGTATTATGGGAATAAGTAAATAACTTTTCCTTATTTACTTTCTCCACATCACTCATGATTTTATCTACCTCTATCATATCCCCACTTAGTCTCCTCTTTTCCAAGCTGAAAAGTCCTAGCCTCTTTAATCTCTCCTCATATGGGACCCGTTCCAAACCCCTAATCATTTTAGTTGCCCTTCTCTGAACCTTTTCTAGTTCCAGTATATCTTTTTTGAGATGAGGAGACCACATCTGTACGCAGTATTCAAGAACTTCAGAAAGATCTCACAAAACTAAGTGATTGGGCAAAAATATATTCACCGTTTTATTCTCTATCCCCTTTTTAATGATTCCTAACATCCTGTTTGCTTTTTTGACCGCCTCTGCACACTGCGTGGACGTCTTCAGAGAACTATCCACGATGACTCCAAAATCTTTTTCCTGATTTGTTGTAGCTAAATTAGCCCCCCATCATATTGTTGGGGTTATTTTTTCCAATGTGCATTACTTTACATTTATCCACATTAAATTTCATTTGCCATTTTGTTGCCCAATCACTTAGTTTTGTGAGATCTTTTTGAAGTTCTTCACAGTCTGCTTTGGTCCTAACTATCTTGAGCGGTTTGGTAGCATCTGCAAACTTTGCCACCTCACTGTTCACCCCTTTCTCCAGATCATTTATGAATAAGTTGAATAGGATTGGTCATAGGACAGACCCTTGGGGAACACCATTAGTTACCCCTCTCCATTCTGAAAATGTACCATTTATTCCTACCCTTTGTTCCCTGTCTTTTAACCAGTTCTCAATTCATATTCTTAGTTCATTGATTCAGAATGCAACAGTCCTCAAGTTATGAATGGACTCATTTTCAAAAAGGAGGGGTCTTATCAGGATGTCATTGAATAAAAAATTACTGGAAATAATTCTCCAGATAGAGCCTATAAAATGCTTTACAAATTATGAAGATCTCCTGCCTCGTCCTAATGACACAATATCGGTGAATTTTCCTCAAGGGAAGAGGACCCATGTGCCAATGAAGCATCATGGACAGAGAATGCAAGGTGCTGAGTGCCCTCCACAATCACTGACTTTAATGGGACTTTCAGCAATTTTTTTAGACCAGACCCTTAGTTTATGACCAAAGCGGTGCAGAGGGCCTTCTGCGGAACCTCTGTACCTGACAGAGTGAAATTTCCCTCCATAGATTTTATGTTTTTTTTAACTAGTAACTGAAAGTATCTACTGCAGCTCATAACCTTGTCTCTTTTGTATATTAATAACTTGGGAAAGTCAGACATATGTTAAATAGTGCAAAATGCTGACCATATATCAACACATTGTGCATTAGCTCTTCAACATGCTGGGTTTTTTTAAAAAGAAACAAAAGACTATTGGATATATTTAACATGAAACGTGGAGATGTGTTTCTAATCATTCTAATGAAACTACCTGTTTCATTATGTTAATTGAAAAAGGATGGTTTGTGTATCTTTATTTTAACTCACGATTTAATTTAAACATATAGCTTACTTAAAAACAACGGAGCTGATTGCATTTCCAATTTAAAGCCTAGCTGTCATCAATAGGTGCATCCTATATTTGGATGGCTGCTTGCACTGCCGCAGATATACTGGAAATAGAAATGCACTGAATGAATGTATGAAATCCAGTCTTCGCGTGTTTGCCTAGCACTCAGTACATGCAATTATAGTAGCTGTAAAGGGAAAGAAAAAAATGAAACGATTTGCTTACTTTAGTACTGTAGCAAATGACTGTGTTGACAAGGTCACCGTCCTAAATTGACATAGTCAGCACCACATCCAACTGCTAAAAATCCACCAATATTTGCATGGTGATGTCTGTAAGAACCTCCCCTCTGAAGCGTCAGACTCGTAATTTTTTCCTCTGGTTTGTTTAATAAGCAATTTATTTTAAAATTAAGAATCCAGTGATAAAATTTCAATTTATCCAGGAAAAAAACAGAGTGCTATTTCTTGCTTGGGGTCGACATGGCCAGCTTTACAAAATGTAGTCTATTTCTGTGTTATACACATGACTCTTGTTAAGCCAGATAACAATTCCTTTTGTTATCAGATGCTAATGAGAGTTGTTGTTTACAGTGTTAAGTGATCAATTGCTTTTACTCTGGATCACACTGGTTCAGAGCTATAATAATCAGTAAAATATAGAGATGTTGTAGTAAAAACAAATGTATAAAATCTTCAAAAAATGTATGCACTGTACTATCAGATTATTAAAGCTCCAGATATTATTTAACATCTAATGGGCTGAATATAAATGATATTGTAAAGAAAACTTTGTTGATCAAAGAAGGGTTTAACCATTTTAATGTTTATGGATTTGTTTTGAAAATATTTTTAACAGGGTAATGTCAAACTTTCCAATTTTAATTCTGTATGCATTAGCATTTCAATAGATTATACTTCCAACTCTTTTTGACCTAAAATAATTAATTTTTAAATCTTGGATCTAATTATCTTTTTTCTTGTTGCCACTATTTTTCAATAATTTGATTAGCTTTTAGAAGAAAAGCAACAGCAACCACAGGGGATTTTGTAGTAACGATAGACTATATATTTCTTCTCCAAAAGCAGCTCTGATGCCTTTGAAAATAATTTGAAGTTTTTTTATCAGTGCAGAATTAAGGAGTAATGTTGTCTAATTTGCTATGTTTAGTGGAACACAGTACTCTAGATGTTTGTCAGAGAATGCTTTGAATCGTATGGTATGTGACTATAACCAAGACTACAAAAGTAATTTTTAGAATTTTTTGCACTGCTTTTATTAGCTTGGTAAAAAGAAAAAATCCCAAATATGGATCAGCCAATAGTTTAACAATTGGTTAGTGAGATGTATATTTTTCACATTGCTAGCAGCACTGAAGTCAATGATCTCTAGTTTGTATTTTTATTGCAAATATCTGATCTGGACATTTCAACCAAACCTGAACACATCATGTAGGTTTCAGTGTAAAACTATAAATTCAGAGTGATGACCTCTACGCCTAGCAAAGTGATCATTTACTTTCAATAAAAACAAAAACAGATTACAGTTGATCATTTAGACATAACTGCTTGTAACAGTCACCAAGCCACTACAGTCAGGTATATAGACAGCCCTTAGGAGACATGCTGCCTATCTGATGACATTTAAAGCTTTAAAAAAATCCCTTCTAGATACTGCAGAAAATCATCATGATTCAGCACAGGATGTTGATGTCACCAAATGAAAACAAAAGTGTTTAAATCATGTGCACTGGCAATGCTGCCATTAAACCATTTATGGGTCCAATTTTGCAAACCCCAGCAGTCCCATGGGCTGGAGTGGGAGTACTAGTGTGAGTAATAACTACTTACATAGATGAGGTTTGCATGACTGTATCCATAACTGAAGCAATGATCCCTTTATGTGTTGATTTTAGCAGTATAAGAAATGATACACAATTTAAATTTCACATTTCTGTTTTATGTCCTACTTTCAGTCTATACTGGTGTGATCAGAGAGCTAAGGCATAAAGCGCCTTTAACTTTTAGAGTTGATATACTATGTAAATATAAGCAGATAATGCTGTTTTAGTAGATGAAATAAATTGTATGCCATTTTTATTAAACCAACAGTAAAATAACTAGACTGTATTATTACAATAGAAGTATAGAAGACCAACAATTGTACAATTGAAACTCTTTAGCAAAATTTGTTTCTATTATGTATATCCTTGTAAATTTAAATAAATTTAGCATTATGAAGTGTTCACAATGATTGCTTCTTGTTAATTTAAGGAATTTTCACCCCTTGTTAAGGCTAAATGTAATTAAAATTTAGAAGTACTGGTAAAAGTAAAAGTTTATCACACACTGTTTTTTATGAGATTTTAACTAAAAGATGTACGTTACACCTGTATGTGACTTATAATGGTTTCTCAGCAAGGAATGCAGAACCACTTACATTACATAAACATTTAAAGAGGAGAATGCTAATACATTGAAAGAGTTAAACATCAGTAGCAATCTATCAAATGAAGACATTTCATGAAGTCCACTCTCTGGGAGAACATTCACCATGTGACAAAAGCCTTGCATCCTCGTTAGTCTGATGTTCATTTAATTTTAAAATCAGAATCATTAAATGAGATAAATAGGATCTTAAGAAAACTGACATCTTCCTTCTCAGGTAAAAGGTCAGAATTGAAATAATAATAAAAAATCCAAACAGATTGCTTTACAGGCAAATTTACATACTGTCTCTTTAAAACACTGCATTCCCAAAAGCCTTTTGGGTTCGGAATGTACCACTGCATCAAGTATCTCACAAAGCCCCTAAATATCACGAGAAGCTTAAAAAAAAAAAAAAAAGAAAGGAAGAAAGAAAAATTCCAGTTGAATGAAACTGTTTTAGCAGAATGCTTCAACTCAGCTCCTAGAACTGGAATTTCAGATAAACAACAGAGGACGGGGAACAGAATTTTTATTTTTAACGTGTCCTTTTGTAATGCAGCTACAAGGTTTCTGATGAACTTAAGAACAAAGGGATTGAGAGTGCAATTGTCATCAATATCAGCAGTGTGCTTAAACTGAAGCTTGTAGGAAGAGCAGATGAATTCTCTGACGATATGTGACTGGTGGAGACTCTGATTGTGTTGTCCTTCCCAATAGCATTCTGCAAGAGACAACACTTTCCTTGGTCACTGTTAAGCATTTTCATTATACTTTAATATATTTAGATGTAAAATTCATCCTGTCAGTTTCTCCCCCTCCAATTTCATGTATTTCACCATTATGAATTTAAGTATATGAGAAGGATAAAACAGGATGTCAAAATGACAGTGGTATTAAAATACAATTTGATAGTAACTATCAAAACACTTGTAAGGGACACCATCAAAGTAATCAGGTGGGGGAAAAAAAGAATAAATAAAAAATGACATACTTTGAGAGCGAACCTAATTGGAAGATCTAACCTTCTAAAATCAAGCAATATTTTAAAGAGATCCGTGTTCAACATGGAAATTCATTTTTAAAAAGCAGATGCAGGACTTGCTATGAAGTCTGTCTTGTGTAGCCAACAGCAAGGATTGTTTGAAAACAAAGTATTGTTGGATTCCTATAGGTAAGACTGGAACCATCATCAGAGTGGGCTTATGGGTTGGCCTAGCAACAGGAGCAATGTCCATTTAGTTTCTTTTCCCAGTTGCTGGATTGTTATATGCCCTGTGTTTTCGTGCACTAATGCTACATACAATAAAGCAATATCTTATGCAGCTGTACATTACACACAGTAAAATAACAGGATAATATTAGGGGCAGATTGGCAGGTCATGTGCAGGTACACACGGGACAGTACACAAGGAATAGTCTTTAACCCCTGGGCCAGCAGAAAGGTTACAGCTTAGTTTAGTTTCCATGAGAGTCAATCTTCCACCTCTAGGGATGGTCCTTATCGGTCAGGTTTGAAGCAGGCTGGTGGAACAGCATAGGGAAAGGTTCCAAGTCTCCAGGGGCTGTCAATCCAGCTCCTAATGTATTATATAACTGTCATTTCATTTATCCTAAATCAGTATTCTGTCAGCCATAAAATGAAATCTGCTGTATTTCTGGGACTTGGTAAATGCCATATGATTACATGTTCCTGCAGATTACTAGCTAATTACACTTCCTAGGTGAAACACTAATTACTATTTGACCTGCAAAATCAGTTCTTGGGAAGCCGAGTGGAAAGAGGTCTCGGAGGGAATCCCAACAACTATGTGGGAATTAAAATGTAATTATCTCACCAATGCATGGTACCAGGGTAGCAAACACTTTGGGCCCAATCCCGAGCTCCTGACTCAGGCAAAACTCCCTTTATTATGATAACTTGGTACCCAGCCATGACGATATTGATGGGAATTTTGTCTGAGGAAAGAGGCCAGGATTGGGTCCTGGATTATTACATTTCAGATTGATATTTGTATTATGAAAAATAAAGTGCTACTGTAATAGGATCCACATTCTTACCTCATTAAGACAGAGTTCTGTGTCTACAGATTCATTGGATTTCCGCTTCTGTGCCTAGAGACAAATGCAAAAGTTACGCAGTATAGATGTATATTTATACACATAATATGGATATTTCTGTTTGAATAAGCTCTTCTTGATTGTTCGGTTTCATATTAACATGCCTCTATAATAAATGAGTAGGAATGAAGAGCAAATAGTAAAATAACGGTCTTGAAGTAACAATATAATCTCAGGGCTTGTCTTCATAGAGCCTTAGTGGATGGCAAGCTGGGGTGTGACTCTACAGAACGGTAGCTAGCCATTATATTTCAAATGGTAGTTCATCAAAACACACAAAGGAACTTTTAATGGGCAGTAGCTGGGTCCACATTGCCAGTTAGTGCATGGCAAACTAGTGCACTGCAGATTTACAGCGCATTAAGTCCCCGTGTAGACAAGCCCTTTCAGTTTTAATCCCCACTGTGAATTTAAAATACACATTTTGAAAAAGCCAGTAAGAATAAGGGCATAAGGCACTCAGCTATTACTGTGATGAGTGCCATAGAAATGCCTACATATAAATCAAGTCAGTAATCAAGGGTCTATGTAAAAGACACATATGGTCCTGGTAGAAAAAAATGGAATACGATTATGCTTTCAGTAAATATTAATTAACACTAGTGCATCTTAACTAGAAAATATGGACTTTGACCAGTGTATTCTTAACAGTTAGGAAAATATACACCATATTTCAAAGCGTTTTACTTCTGCTAGGTTTCAGGGTAGCAGCCGTGTTAGTCTGTATCCTCAAAAAGAACAGGAGTACTTGTGGCACCTTAGAGACTAACAAATTTATTAGAGCATAAGCTTTCGTGGGCTACAACCCACTTCTTCGGATGCATACTTCTGCTAATAGTTAGAATTTTATCCAGATGTTAAGATGACCAATTAAAATATTTTAAAATAAAAATATATTAATTTCTGTGTCGTGCTACAGCCACAAAATCTGTTCTGGAAAGTTACCAGATTATGCAAACAGAACAACATTTACTTCCTTTAACGAATGTACCTATAAATCAAACTGAAGTCAGAGGATCAGGGAGACTAGATACCAGGTGCCCCACCTCACAGGCTCCAACCACCAAATTATATAGTCATTCTCCCTCTTTCTCTCTCTCTCTCTCTCTCTCTCTCTCTCTCGTTTCCCTGCCTCAATTTCCCCCCCATTATTTATCTACAGTGGAAATGCTCCAAAAAGAGAACCTGAGGGGGCACCTCACCAGAATATCCCATGACCCAGTGGTTAGGACACTCACTTGTGAGGTTGCAGATCCCTGTTCAAATCCCTTTTTTCCCCCTCAGGCAGAGGGGGGACTGGAATCAGAGGTCTCCAACATCTCAGGTGTGTATCCTAACCATCAGGCTAAAAGTTATGAGGGATGTCATCCTGCGTCTCATTTTCTGTTAGCTTGTCTGTAGGGGCCCAATTCAGTAGGTGCGTTCTGAGCATGGTTACTGGGTCGGGTCCCACAGGGGAGTTAGGGAGATGATCCCCAGTCCATGCATTGTTCTGGGGCTTAGGTGTGGGGCTCCAGTGCATATGTGCAGAGGCAGAAACACAGGCACCTACTGAACTTTTACCTCAAAAATTTCAGTGCTAAGCAAGTTTTGGCACGTGGAGGGTTCAGCAGCAGCAGCTGAGGTTTTTGTGAATCCCAGTGGGGCCTGATTCTGGGATTCAGGCACCAAAAGTGGCAGGTAGGCACCTAATTCCTTTTGTGAGTCTAGCCTCTAGCTGAAAAAAATAAAACTCTGGCAGTGAATTTTGAGTGCTAATTGGCCAGATTAGAAATGACTTTCTCTGGTGACAACAATGCTGATTTCAGTCCTCACTGGCTTGCCGCAACAGGAAACATGAAAAGCAAGGAGAAACCAAAGTGGAGCCTAATCCTGCATTTCTTTTTCACCACATCCTTCCACTGAGTCAAATGGGAAAGTGGAGATCCAAAGAACATAGGATGGGATCTTTGGATTTTACAGTACAAATTATAGAAGGCCTTCGTTGATATTTTCTACCTCCTTGCTATGTGCTAGACACCCAAGTCCTTATACAAGCTTCTGTCTACTGTCCATGTGTATTTCCTAGTAGCTATGCCTGGCCTGGGTTACAGAATACTGTACCATTTAGGACACTACTATTTCTAATTAGCTTCTGCTCTATACCAAGGATTAAATTTTATCTTTTCTTAAGACTTAATATAGCTCTCAAAAATGAAAAGAGAGAACAAGGTCATGTTCCTCTTCCACTACATTGATCTCAAAAAGAAACATAACCAGTGCAACACAGAAAGTATATTTGCATTTTAGAAAAAAACTGTTTTTAGGGTGAAATCAACAATTATCAGGTAGAATCCCAAATCAAAAACAAAAGCTTTTCAATAATTTTGATCATCATTCACTAGCTTTAAATTGGGAAGAGTTACCTATATATTTAATGAGGAGCATTTTAACAACAATCAATACATTTATTCACCTGCTTCAAGTAGAACAGAAGTTCCTTCTTCCTTTGGATTTTAAAAAAGTAATTTTAATAATAAAGTGGCCTTTTCTCCCATCAGAGTGTAAGGGATAATGTCTGTAATTCAGAAATAAAACAACACTACACCTTCTTTATTTTTTGTAGTGAGGGAGGGTGGGTTTGCAAGAAAAAAATTAGCTTCCAGGCTTTATCTGCCAAGTTTCAAATTGGAAGAGTAGATTTTTACTGCTGAGTTATAAACCTGAAAAAATGGTTATAATGGAAATGCTGGCATAGGCTTTACTGCTAAAATAAAATAGTGTATCACTAAATCACAAGTAATTTTGGGGGTGGAGGGGGCAGGGAAAGAACCTGTAGGCAGAAGAGTACACTATGGGAAGCTTATATCAATAATTACATGCTAACGGGAAAATCCTTCCTGCCCCACTCCTAGACACAAAGAGAAGAGAACACAGCAAAACAGATGGTGCAATGCTTCACAGGAAAGGAGTGCTTTACTTGGGGGGCCAAGTCAGGACTCAGACCTACTGATGGTCTTGACGCACATGCACTCACACACAAAAATGAGAAATGATGTGGAGCCCCATTATCTGTTCATCTATAAAATATCCCAAAATCTTATACACCTCTACCTTGATATAACGCGACCTGATATAACACGAATTCGGATATAATGCAGTAAAGCAGTGCTCCGGGGGAGGCGGAGCTGTGGATTCCAGTGGATCAAAGCAAGTTCAATATAACGCAGTTTCACCTATAACACGGTAAGATTTTTTGGCTCCCGAGGACAGCGTTATATCGAGGTAGAGATGTACAAGATAAAGAGGTTTGCATCCCTTGCATGCTGCAGAGTGCACTTCTGGCAGGGGAAATTCTGCACCTCAAGATGCAGGAGGCTTTGGGGGAACACAGCTCTGTCTTACACAGGCTACTGTAAATGTCATCCCCAGCCTCAAAGATCTCCTCAGGACAGTGTAATTCCAGGCCTGGTACACAGGAACAGGGTTTGTCCCCAAGGTATTAAGATTTTTCAGTCAGAGTAAAGATAAAATAAAACACACAACTGACTAATAAGACTACAGTAGAACTTCAGGTTTCAGAGTAGC
Source organism: Chrysemys picta bellii (assembly GCF_011386835.1). Classification (NCBI taxonomy): domain Eukaryota; kingdom Metazoa; phylum Chordata; order Testudines; family Emydidae; genus Chrysemys; species Chrysemys picta. The sequence goes on along the minus strand of NC_088797.1, from coordinate 115,325,377 downwards.
AGCCGTGTTAGTCTGTATCCGCAAAAAGAAGAACAGGAGTACTTGTGGCACCTTAGAGACTAACAAATGTATTAGAGCATAAGCTTTCGTGGACTACAGCCCACTTCCGAAGAAGTCCACGAAAGCTCATGCTCTAATACATTTGTTAGTCTCTAAGGTGCCACAAGTACTCCTGTTCTTTTTTTTAGTAGAACTTCAGAGTTACTAACACCAGAGTTCTGAACTGATCAGTCATCCACACACCCTATTTGGATCAGAAGTACGCAATCAGGCAGCAGAGACAAAAAAAAACAAAACACAAAACACAAAACAAAACAGTACAGTGCTGTGTTAAATGTAAACTATTAAAAATAAATAAAAGGAATGTTTAAAAAAGGATTTGACAAGGTAGGAAACTGTTTCTGTGCTTGTTTTATTTAAATTAAGATGGTTTAAAAGCAGCATTTTTCTTCTGCATAGTAAAGTTTCAAAGCTGTATTAAGTCAATGTTCAGTTGTCAACTTTTGAAAGAACATTTTATGAGTTATGAACATTTCAGAGTTACGAACAACCTCCATTCCCAAGGGATTTATAACTCTGAGGTTCTCCTGCATATTTCAAAATTAGACTTATTTTCAGGCTTCACATAGGGCCTGAGCCTGCCATAAGAACATTCAAGAGAATTTTTTTTTTTACTGACTGAAATGAGAGCAGAATTGGGCTTGTAAAAAAATCGATGGAAAAGAAGTTTTAAAATAATTCTAAAGAAAAGAGGTCTGGGATCTGTGTTACTGGCTAAAATCAAATCTGCTAACGATTCATACACTCAGCTGTAATCTACTGCTGAATGTAGAATGATAGTACTATAAAAACAAGCAGTAACTTTGTTTAACTACAGTTCTGAAAGCCCATCCAGTAAGGAATGATTAAGAAGGTTTGAGATGGGTTGACCGATAACTGTGGCTTTGCAGGAAACTCCTGTTTGGTTGGACTCAGAAATCTAGCCAGTCTTAAGAAGCTGCCTCAGTTTTGTCTTTTGTCATCAGTCTTGTGCTGAGTTACCCTTTTATGTTTTGTAAAACGTGCCCCTTCATTTTGTAAATAACCTAGTTACTATGGTAGAAAAGCAAAGATTCATATTTAAGAATTTGAACAGTCATGAACTCTGATGAAATTTTCATTACACTGCACATCTATCAGGAGTCTTAGTTTAGCTTGGGCAGTCTCAGGGTTTTAAACAACTCCCTCCGCCCCCCATAAGGGACCGTGCCCAAGCCAATGTCCTGAGACCAATGTCCTGGCTGGTACAGAAAGCTTCCCAGCCCAGGCCCAGCAGAGAGCTGACAGATGCTCTTCCTGGAGAGGAAGGAGAACCAGAGCAAGCAGAGCAAATAACTGTTTCCCTGGAAGGCACGCGGTACTGCTACATAGCCTATGTCCACATTACAGCTGGGAGACCTGCGCTAGCTCAGCTTGAGCTAGCACACTGAAAACAATAGTGTGGATGTTACGGCTTGGGCTCTCAAGCCCACCCAAGCCCATGGGTCTGAGCTTGGGAGGCCACCGGTTTTATGGCTTGTAGGACAGTGATTTTGTTTCACATACAGTGCAATGTTCACATAGGTTATTCAACATGCGCTAGAGGTCCACTTGTGGACTGTTCCAAACCAACGTGAGTTTTAATTTGGGAAAAGAAGGGAGCAATGGCGTACTCAGCCTGAAGAGTAAGAGGCACAGAATGAGCAGATGATCCTGCACACCAGTACTTCTCTGATAGTTTGGTCTTCAGGTTTCATGAGGGAATATGTACTTTACAGGCCTCATTGCTTAGGGACTATGGTGATAAGCAATATAGCTATAACTAAGACAGAGACATATATTTCATGCTTGTTTTCAGGTCATTTTAATGGGTGTGGCTTTGCCATCCTTTCAAATTCTTGGCTAGCTATAAGCATATTAACAAGGTTTTAAAAAAAAAAAGAGAAAAGAAAAAATCTCCCCAAACACCCTCTGGCTGACCCGACTCCTGAAATATTCATAACAAATGACATGATGTGTTCTTTTTGTTCTTTTCTAGTGTTGATTAGAGATTTACTATGCAACCAACCTGTTTTCCTAACAGCAGGACACAAACAATAAACAGAAAAATGCACAGAGTGTAAAAATGCAATCAGTTTAACTCTTCTGCACTCACTAAGTGCTAGCTGCATCTATCACACTTGTCAATAGTATTTTCTTTTTAGTACAGTGATACAACAGTATGCTGCAATATAAATTACGTTTAGCCGGGAAAATAAGCGAAGTGCATGTCAGAGGCAGAGTATACTAGGTTTGCGCCACAGCTCTAAAATAAGGATCTAACTCAGCATACAATAATTCTGAATTCTGTGCCTCACAGCCTGGTGTAATGCTATTTATGCTTTGTAGATTCTCACCATGAAGAAGCCAGACTTTTTTTTTCTGAACCAGCCCCAAAGATGCTACCTTGGAGCATGAATTTATGTGTGGTCATTTTGCCTAACAGTATCATCTCATTTGGTACAGTAAGTACATTTTAACGGTAGATATTACCAAAACATTTCTGGTATCAGTCTTCAATGCTAGGAACAAAATACATAGTAAGTATCTTACAAAATACGTAGTAAGTCTTCTTATATGTGCGTGCATTCCAATGCCAATAGGCAGCTGAAACCTGGCTCATTTCTCTAACCCTCTCTTATCAGGGCACAGAATATTCATAAAGCCCAGGGAAGGCAGATTACCTGCAAAGTTCCCTTTCCCCCTCTGCACAGGGCATCCTGCTGTTTGTTTTTGAGTGAAATTTGTGTGCTCGAGTTTTAGGAGTAAGGCAACTAAGAGCTGTGCGACCAGATGATAGATATCTGTCTCAGGAGTCTGTGGAAAACAAATCCTTCCTGACTATGCATGGCCAGATACACAGATCTTCAAACCGCTTTTCAAGCAGTTAGTTTTTGAGTGAACACAGTACAGAATGTAATACACAGATAGTCTGCCAAAAATGACTGACCTAGGATCTTCTGAATATCTAACCTTACATGGTGGTATAGTAACTAGTTCTGGGTTTGCTTTCCTTTTCACTCACTCATTTATTTGAGGTAAATGACTTCATATAGCCCTAGATTCTTGTTTCCTATTTTTAGGGGATATTGTGCAAGGTTCCTACTATTGTCTTTTTATGGATATGCCTCAAGGAAACATTTTTGCATTACGAAAGGCAGAGAAGAAAAGAGAATACTAAAAAGCATAGGCAGAATAACTTTTGCTAGCCTAATATCCTAACAACTTAGGCTCCTTGGATTTTTTTTCCCCTCAGCTATAACACTGAACACCATGTAATCCAAAATCTAGTACTTTGGGATTTTATTATTAAAATCCATCTTCCCAGTGATTCTCTACTGCCACCAACCCAGCGACTTATATACCAGTTATAAGTAGCATCTAGATATTGTGCACTGTAATTCAGTTAAAGAAAACAAAAGTGAATATAAAGCGATGAAACTCCTGTTTAAAAGCCACAGTCGTATTTTAACTTTAAAATCAAGAAACTCCACGGTTGAAATCCTGAACCCATTGACTTTTCTGGGGGCCAGGATTTCACCTCACATGTCTAAGCACTAGTGATACTCCTGCTTTCAGTAAATCCACATATCCCGTGACAGGTTACACGTTAAATGCGCTAATCACAAGCAAGTTCCCATTCACATTTATCACAAAATCTCAGCACAGTTTGACATGATTGTTCACTATTGGGAGTCTCTGCTTAAGAAAGGCCTAGGAGTGTCATAGCAGGTCAGGATTCAGCTGCACTGAGAGCTGGGTGGGGAAGCAAGCCAGTTGCCTGCTAAGGCTGGCTATATGATATGTACACAGTCCCACGCTGCCAATGGAGGGGGAAGGCAGAGTGGGAAAACGAGACCACGAGTTGCCTCCACACTCCAGAAGCAGGACCAGAGGAAAGGCAACTTGCATTTCTGCAACCAAGCAAGCTGGCTTGTTTGAACATCTGTCTGTGGACAGACCTGAGCAGCTGTTGTGGTGCTTGTGCAAGACGCTGTTCTCCAGAATGATGCCTGGCTTAAGCAATGGATATTAGTGCTTCTTTCTTGAGCACTACATTCCATCAGAAATGCTAATGGGAAAAGAATTGTCATAAACATTTGTCTAGAGAACCTACTGACCGAGTCTTTTTTAACAGACTAAATTGTTGATGATTTTCGCATTTATTAACCATATAGTAAATCTGTGTATATGTGCATGTGTACATACTGTGAGCATGTGCGCACACACAGAATATAGTGGTCAACTTTAAAAACCTGACAATTCCCTCGAAGAAAACCTTAGATAATTAAATGGAAGCGTTCACGATATTTCCTATAGTAAGTATAGGGAAGTAACTGGGAAAACTGCAGATACTAAGATAAGATTATCTATATAGTAAAATTGGCAACTATGAATGCGTACAGACCTGAATGCAAGTATATTTGTTTTGCTACATCTGTACTTCTGTGACTATTGCTGTTGGGAAGTTTTATTAAATCACCAACATGATTTAGGCATTGCTTTATAAAAATAATTCAATCTTGAGCAACTATGATTTAGAACAACTGTTGAATTTTGCATTTATGGTCCCAAACAATCCACTCCCATGAGGTGACATAGAAATACTTTTTTTTATTAAAGCTGTATGGAGAAAAAAGTGTTTTAAAGGCCTAAGTCCGCAATTAGGCACAGACAATTACGGAGTTGGGGCCTTAGTGTACGAGTCGCACTTGCTAGGTACTTAAACTAATTTTTAGCATTAAAAATACCATTCAGAATAAAATCGCTCATTATATAGGAGGAAGGAACATTAACTTTTTAAAGAATGAAATAAAGCTGATGCAGGTAAGACTTTAACAGGAATAACCTGCATTTTCTGACAATGAGAAGGCAATAGACATTAAAAGAAATCAGCCAGAAGCAAAAATCCAGCACAGAAAATTTCAGCCCAAACAGGTAAGGTTTTAGCAAAGTTATAAGCCATTGAAAACAGGCTCTTATAAATGGGAAGTGTTAGGCTACCAGCGCTACCTGTAATAATTTATTCTTATTTTCATTAGGATAATGCTACCTTCAGTGAATCTTTCCCATCATTTTCCGGTGAGACATTCATACTTACCATTTCAGAGTAGCAGCCTTGTAAGTATTCTCACACTTCTTATCAAACTGTCTGTACTGGGCTATCTTGATTATCACTTCAAAAGTGTTTTTTCTCTTACTTAATTGGCCTCTCAGAGTTGGTAAGACAACTCCCACCTGTTTATGCTCTCTGTATGTGTGTATATATATCTCCTCAATATATGTTCCATTCTATATGCATCCGAAGAAGTGGGCTGTAGTCCACGAAAGCTTATGCTCTAATAAATCTGTTAGTCTCTAAAGTGCCACAAGTACTCCTGTTCTTTATACGTACCATTGGTATTCTGGGTTATTAAATTCCTAGATCACTTTAATTCTTGAAAGTAAAACTAAGATCATGCTAATACTCCTTGTGAACATTTTATTTTCTACCATATACTCATGTTCCAAAGGATTTAAGTGAGGACCAAAAAAAAAGTTAAATCAGTCCAATAAGTCCTATCAACTGCCCTCCATTTGTTAAACTGTCCCTTGAGCTGCCCTGTCGGCTTTGTAACAAACTATAAAATGGATGCCTGCAGTATGGAGCTTGTAATTTAATACTAATGCCAGGCAGTGAAGTGGCCTTATATTTATATATATGCATCATCCTACCCCCACTGGAGTCAATAGGACTTTGATGATTTTACTTGAATGGGCGTAGGACTGAGCCCTGAGACAGTGATGAAAACCTGGCCCCACGGAAGTGAATGGCAACACTTCTATTCACTTCAGTGGGCCAGGATTTCACCCCAAGGACTTGGTCTGTCTCCAGTATTACACAGGAACAATCCTCTCTCATACAAACAGCCTCACTGAAGTCAATGGAGCTATTTGAGTGAGTGGGAAATATCTGTCAGAGTAGGAGTTTGCACAATCATACCCAAATTTTCTATTTCCCATATTCTTTATGAGTTTGATCTTGCACCATGCAAGTCAATAGGAGTTTTTACATTGACTTATATGGGAGCAGGATAAAACCTGTAACTTTCTAACATCTACTTGTATCTGCTATGAATAATTACTCAAATTTGCTGTGGGGAAAAAAGTGCTATACAACATAGTTAACTTTTTGCCACAAATAAAATGCTCACTGCACACACACGTGTGTGCATACAAACAAAATGAATGGGCATTTTAAATTATATGCATCACATTTTGGAAAATTATGAGTCCATGATAATCAGATTACACAAATAATTATCAGATTATGCAAAATTATGTTCACAGGAAATCATTCTGTTTTGTTTCATCGCCCAAATCATCCACAGAAATGATGGAAAGCTTATATTCAAGCAGAATAATGTAATGCAGAAAAATGTAAGTATTATAAATAGACAAATCCTAATATTTTGCATAGGTTCCATGTATAAAAATGGCACTAATTGTCACCTCTGGCAGTGAGTCTCATCAGAGGCCAAAGATTTATGAGCATATGATTATAAAATCCCATAGTGTTTCAGATGTTTCTTTCCAGCTTTCTTTCTCTTTGAGATTCACTGCTCTGGCAAGACAGGAAAGACCTCATGTGCTCAGAGATTTTGTAATTCCTTGGTGGCCTCCAGGAAGTAAATCTTTGAAGGTGCAATATACACCAAATTTTAACATCTTTTGGGCTGGGGGGCCTGCAGAGAAATTATGAGGTTCTACTAGCACATACATGCTGCAGTGTAGACTCGAGTGGACTACCTGAAGAGGACCTTGTTTAAAGGATTGTTGGGGCAAATGTTTTCCTGAATGTGCAGGAGCTATACGAATACTTCTGTATCTTCTAAAAAATTCACTGTAAGGCATTTATTTATGTTTTTTTTAGGTGAATATGCACGTGTCTGTGTGTATGTGTGTGTAAGTGTTTGACTGACAGCTGTGGAGAAAGGCCTGGCTTGACAAAGACCTGGCTGGGATGATTTAGTTGGGGTTGGTCCTGCCTTGAGCAAGGGGTTGGACTAGATGACCACCTGAGGTCTCTTCCAACCCCAATCTTCTATGACTCTTCAATTTAGTCATGAGTCAAGTACATCACAGTCAGCACAACTATCTTGACCCAGAGCTGGAGGGAGCAGCTGGTAATTCAAATCTCTGTACTCTGCTTAGTCCTTGGCCTCTTTGTTGAGACTACCAAAAAAGCACTACTAAGTGTAGCAGTGTTTTTTGTAGTGTGGACACTTGGGCCTGGATCCACAAAGGTACTCAGGTACTAAATCTGGGGGTGAGGCACCTAAATCCCAGTTTTAGGTGCCACTGCAATCCACAGAATTCCTGCCCGGCTGCCGTCTACCTCTTTAGGCACCTAAACTTACTCAGTCCCTACATTTTTGCAGTAAAAGTTTCCTAACTATGTTTCTGCCTCTCAGCATGCAAAATGCTGCCTTCCATTAGGTGCCCATGCACCTATCTCCTACCTAAGATCCAGAGCAATCCATGGACCAGGGAAAGACAGGCATTCGTCTGCCTAATTTGTGGAAGGGACACAATCCAGGTGTGCTCAGAGGCTGCCTAACTCACACAAATCAGCTGTGGGAAAGGAGGACCCTCTTCCTTATAATGTTTAGCCCAATGGTTAGAGCACTCACCCAGCATGTGGGAGACTGGCTCAAATCCCCATTCCTCCTGATAAGGTGATGGGATTTCAGCAGGGATCTGCCACCTCTCAGGTGAGTGCCCTAATCACTAGTTTATGAAATATTCTGAAATATTGAATCCTCAATCTCTCCTAGTCAGAGTGTTTTAATTATATAATTGAATAATTAAATATGAAATGTGCAAGAGAGATGACTCTAGCCCAGTGGTTAGGGCACTCAGCTGAGAGGTGACAGAGGCCAGCTCAAATCTCTTTTTCATATCAGGCACAGTAGAGACTCGACCCAGAGGGCTCTGATATTCCAGGTGAGTGCACTAACCACTGGGCTACCGGTTATAAGGGAGGCACTTCCCCAACCATTTTGTGTAGATCTAGGTGAAATCTGAGCATGCCTACTGGATTGGGCACTGCACACAAATTAGGTGGGGGGAGTGCCTATCTTCTCCGGCTTCTCCCATTGGCTAGCGTAGGCGGTTTCCTGCCTATTGTGTTGAGTTTGTGGATCCACATTCTCAGGTGCCTCTCTCTCACCATTCAGCATAGAGGGAGCCTACACACCTACCCGAGGCTTTGTGGATCGCGGTGTTGTTCTTGTGATTGTCTAGGTGCCTAAAAGTTAGGCATTGGCATACTTAAGAATCCTGGTCTTGACCACAAATTCAGTTGCCAGGGAGTAAAGTTCATCTCTCACAGACCACCCAGCAAGAAAGGACCTAGCCCATTATCAATCCCTGAGCCGTATACTACCCTCATTAAACTCACATTCTGGGTATAGAGTGGAGCTGATTTTAACTGAACCAGTTCACTTGTGTCTATTTATAAATAATGACCTTCATTCCTCATCTGCAATAATCATGACTATATCCTCACATCTAATCACAAACAAAAATCTTCATTACAATTATTTATGGGCCAGATGACTCCTGATAAGAACATGATTCTGCTACAGGGACAAGTATACCACAGGCTGATCAGAGTTCATATCTGTATAAAAAAAACGCTAAATTTTCAAAAATGCCCTCTAAATTTGCATCTACAGTTTTGTGCACACAGCTTCTTGCACACACAATTCCCCTGCAAATGTATGCAAAATTGGACAATTAAGGGTGTACATGATTCGTGTGCACAAATAAGATTTTACATTTATATAGAACATTTAATTCCAAAAGACCCTAAAGAAATTAATGTATACACATTCAACTTTTTCAGCTTTTTTTTATGCCATCACATTTTGGTGGGAGGCAGCCAATAGTAAAGAGTACAATGAACAATTACATTTGTTTAGCATATGATTATTGTAAATTTAGGGTTAGGTTTTCAGAGTTAGATGCTTGTAACTGTATTGCATTCATCTGTGCATGCTTAGTTTATAAGCCCAATTACTCAACTTGCTTGCACAAATCAGGTATTTGTCATGGCACATGGTCATCTAGGCATCAAACTCACCATATGGACATACCTGAGTCACAGATATACATCAAAGATTGGTGTGCCTCAATTAGGCACACACAAATGGATGTGTGCGTAGCTCTGAACCTCTAACTTGGAATTTCTGGCCATTAGCACCAAATTGAGCCTTCTGAAAAGGTAACAACTCTCTGACAGAAGAAATACACAGTAAAATACAGCACTTAGTAAATTAGTGCCCTGACTACCTCATTCTGTTTTCAAAAACCTATCGGGAAGGATAATCCTATAATTCTTCAGGATATACATGCTGTGTGAACCTATGAAAAAAAAAAATCCTGCATTCAGCACAACAGTCTGTTTATTTGTGGCTCACAGAGCAAGCTAAGCACACAGGAGGGTTTAACATGAGGAAGAATGGTTGAGGCCAATCCACTGATTAGTAGCAGGATCCTGTATGAAATATTTAGGATCTTATTCTCCAAAGTAAAGAATAAAATAAACAACACTTCAAACTCCCATTGATTTTGAAGGTGAGGGACTAAAATGGGTGACAGAACTGAATAATAGATTGAAAAAAGTGGTTGAGTAGAATGGTTTAAGGGTAGTGCAGAGATCTATTATTCAAGTGAGGCAGCTGATTAGAAGTCATGGGAGAAAAGGTCAGTAGGGAATAACAGAGATTTGATTTATTTCCAGTATTTGATTGTAAATGTGCACTGAAGACTATAGGTAAAATGAGCAGACAGGTTAAATGCAGAATAAAAACATATTTATGTTCACATCTTTGTTAGCATTAATGCTTTTTATTAAGTGTGTATCTTAGCCAATTTGGTTAAAAAGCTGTTTCATTTTCTCTCCTATAAACCTGGCTCAACTACTATGAAGATATAGGCATGTATGAAAGAAGTATGTATTTCGCTCTTCTACCTATGCTACCTTTACAGCTCGTGATACAATAATTTCAATGTATAGTTTAGAATGACTGTTTTTAAGTTTTTATTCTATTTTAGTCATTTATGGATTCCACTCTATTTCTTTCATTTACTGCTGGTTGTGGGAAGGAAACTATTCCCATGTTGTTATTGTGTTTAATGAAAGAATTTTCATCTTATCCTTTGTATAATACCAAGGGCTTTTGTTTTCTAAAGTTTATTTTATAATAAGGTAAGTATAGGTGCAATGACTGATAAAAGATGCCATGTATATAAACAATAACATTCTGTTATAAAGTACACCTGAAGAGAATGTACATCACTGTACTAATGGAGTTAGTCCAAATCTACACCAGTGTAACAGCGCAGGTTTGGACCTACGGGGATTAGTTCTCCAGGCCAGCCTAGCCAGCGCTGGTGTGGAGACCCTTCCTGTGTTACACAGGCACAGCACTGCTTCCACTCAGCAAGCGACCTGCCCTTACACACAGCTCCTATTTTGGGGCATGCGTGCAGAGAGCGTTGTACTCAGCCTCAACACTGGAGTGAATTTCTTAACAGTGTGATCTGGCGGATTTCTTAAGTGGATACGCAAAGGTAAAGTAAGAGAGCTGCAAGAAAGGAGAAGAGAGGAACAGAGGAAGAGATAGAAAGATAGAGGATGAGTAGAAAAGGGACTAGTGATTAAAGGGAGTTACGGAATATCTGGAATCGAGAGGTGATGTACATGTCATTGGAAGGAGAGATTAATGGGTAAGCAATGATATCACGTAGACAGAGACAGAATTCATCCAGGTTATTGTTTCTTGAGAGTGTAATTTTTCCCATGACTACTGTCGAGATTTGTTCTGCTTCCATTTGATTCAAAAGGGAGGATCTTTTCAATAGCATAAGAGAGCACTTTAAAAAGGGACATTACTGTTCAGGGCTGGCATTCTAGTACTTGGCACATTGTGGCTGCCAGTATGATGAAGACATTTAGTGCTCCAGAAGATAGATTACAAACTTCGTGCTGGAGGGGGAAATGTGGTCATGGGACCAGGATGAAATATGATAGAGATGCTAAGCACTGTTGAAACTTCCATCACTTTGCAGAATCTGTCAGTTTAGGTAATCAAAGCCATTAGAAGCTCATTAGGATTTGTTTTAGAGTATGTGGAGAACAGGTGATGAAGATGCATGTTTGATATTTGCTGTATCCTAAACCAATTTTCAGTTGAGAGGGTAAGATTAGGTCATTTGTCCCATTTTTCTAGAAAAAAATTATGAAATACAAAACATCATATACCTGAATGGAGGACTTTTCAACTCCATAATATTCTTAACATTGATTCAGCCAACAACAGAAATAGCCAAATTTGGTGTCTAAAGTTAGACATCAATGGACAGCTCACAGTGCACAAAATTAAGCACGGGCTTAGGTCTTTGCAGGCTTGAGGTCTCAGACTGTAAGTTCTTTGGGAAAGGGTCTCCCTGCGCTATATTTGTACACAGCCTACCACAATGGGGCTGTGGCTTGGAGAAGCTACGACAATATAAACAATAAATATTAATTATAATAATGCAGGGTTCCAAATAAACACTTAATTTGGTTTACTTGCAATTTTTTTGTAATTAATAAGTCAAAATAATTATCAAAATGCTTAATGAAACTATTCGTAATAAACAGTCAGCAAACAAAAAACTTTAATAACCATTCTGATAACCCTTGATTTAAAAATAATTTTAAAAAATCACTTTACTATTCAATAAAAATGTAATGAAAAATTAGAAAAAAAGTCAGTTTTTCACATAAAAATCATTTCTTAAAAAAAGGCAGGGTTTTTTTGGTGGAAAAATACTTTGTAAAATTTCAACCAGCTCTAGTAACTACCAAGCTGGTCATTTTCATACTTAAGTCTTAGAGGCGAATGACTCTATATCCAATTACTGTACCAATCTCCTGAGGAATCCACTTTCCTTACTTTGTGGATATGTGTGTGTGTGTTTCTCTCTCTATTTGATATGCTTGCTGTGGGAGTATATTAAATTAACTTAGTTCATTGTGGTAAAATATTATTTATTATGTATGTGGCACACAAAGTGGTTTATTGAACAATAATACTTAGGGTGAAAGCCTAGCCCCATTGAAGTCAACTGGAGTTTACTTAGCTCTTTTGGTGCAAGGACTATCTTTTTGTTCTGTTGGTTACACTGCCCAGCACAATGGGGCCCTTCCCCATGACTTGGGCCCCTGGGCACTACTGTAATACAAATAATAATGACTTCAATGGGACCAGGATTTTATTCAGGGTCCCCATCCCACTAGAAACCTAGATAGTTGTACTCCTTTTGCCTGAACTAGTTTTACATTGATGTAGTAACTCCACTGAGTTCACTGGAATTAGTTCTGATTTACATTGGTGTAAGTGAGTCTGGAATCATGTCCAACACCTTGTAACTAATGTTAAAATATTTAGCAAATAATGTTCTTTATACTAAGATATTAGAATTGCAGTTCGTAGTATAATGATAATATGTCTTCTATTACAGGGTGATACACTAGAATTTTTATTACTTGTAGTTATGCCCTAAAATTAAATTATAATACTGTGCACCATCTTTAAGGCCATTTTTTGCATGTTATAGTAAGTGATCTATTTTAAAGGGGAAGAATATGATGGATTTGAATGTGGAGACAGAAATGAAGTCACCTATTATTAAGAGTACCCTTAATATGATGAACCACCTTATAAAGCAATAGCACTAATTATGCATAGGCACATTTGGCACAATCGGAAATGTTCTGATTTTCTGATCCACAGTTAGTCTTGTGCTTTGTATTTCTGCAATTATTCCTATAAGAGGAGACTTTGTTGTAAAACAGTGAAACAACTGTGGCTTAAGGGAACGCTGCAAATGTTACATCTGTTTTTAGTAGGAGTAATTTGCTTTCTGAGAATAGAAACTATAATCTGTCCATATCTAGCAGTTGAAATTTCAGTATTCTTTAAAGGTGTGCAGTAGATTTTGGTAAAATGGTATTTTTATAAGTCATTAAATTGGTTTTTAGGAACCTCACATTTGAACAATTATTAAACTATAAAACAAAATTGCCTGATTCCTAAAACTGTAATCTGAAGTTTTACAGTCAGCTATAAAAGGCTGTATTATTATAATATACTAAAGATGCTGAGACTATTACAACTTTTAAAAAAAATGAATTGTAAAATCTTTTATTGCTGATGAAATAACTCTGAACTATTATGCACTCCAATAATATATATGTACCATATTTGGGTGCAATGAAAAGCATACTATTCACAAAAACATAATTTAAATTGTGATTGAAGCATGCAAAATCGACCATCTCAATTTCTTTCTATAACAGAAGTTCCTTGAACCTGACTTTCAGTATATAATTTAAAATGTTTCATGCATGTTATAACTAATAATTAAATATAGGGGGCAGATTTTCAAAATAGCTCTGTGTGTCTAGGGCACTGATCCTCAGCTGAGGTAAACCAGTGTAGTTCCATTGAAGTCAATGGAGCTGTGCCAGTTTAAACCAGCAAAGGCTCTAGATATATATCTAAATACTGCTGTAAAAATGGTAATGGTATATGTTCATGGGCCCTCTCTTAAAACACAGCAGATTAGTCTGGAGAGGAGAAACTGGGAACAAATTGCGTTTGTCACGTGAGCCCCATCAACTGCCATTATCTCATGATATATAACTTCCAGATAAGAATATACAGCACCATTATTGGCAAAACCAGCACCCCTTTAAATATCATCCTGACATGGACACACAAACATACGTCTATTACATCAATTCCTATGCAGAGTGATATCAAGCTAGATCCTCAGCTGGTGTAAATTGGTCCACTGAAATCAATAGACCGGGGCAAAGTAAATTGCATACTGAGAAATCAATATTTATCCACCAGCCTCATGAGGCCAAATTCATGCATGGATTGATTATGCTGACTTCAACACAGTTATGCTAAGATGGTCTATTTTGTTTACTTCTGAAACCAATTGCGGCTGCTACAGTTAAGAGCAAGTCTATGCTAAACTACCTTCTTTTTTGGAAATCATGATGCATTATTTAGTCTCAAGTATCAGTGTACCTGGTTTCACACCTAGGAACATGAAAATTGTGTCTGATGCAGTATGACAAGGTCCATCTAGTCTAATTTCCTGTCTTAGCTAGTGGCAAGCACCAGGTGCTTCAGAGGAAGATGTCAGACCACTATAGTAAGCAACTGTAAAACTAAATAGGACCTATTTTAACTATTGGGGAAAACTTCTGAGTTCTGATTCTTCTGTTTACACTGAGGTAAATCAGAAGAAACTTCACTGAGGTCAATGCTGTTGGAAGTAGGAAATCAGCCACTTTATTGGGAAAACACAGAATTCAGATCAATACTGTCCAAATTAGAAGACTGACGATGAAATTTTAGATTATCTTTGGCTGTCAGATACTAATATTAAAATGCAAAGCACACAGGGCTTCTTTAGGTAAAATATAATTGCTGCTGAGCCAAATTAAAAGATGCTCCTTTTGAGAAGAAAAGCTGCCAATACGTGTTCTATAAATCATTTGTGCCAGCAGGCTGACCCCATTATGTCGGCTAGTCCTGGAAATACAGGAGGTAAATTTAAATCTTCTAGTATGAAACATTTAATCGATATTCTAAATGTTTTTCTTACAATTTATTCTGGCAGAGCAATGGGACCATTACCATCCTGTTAATCTTTTGCCACAGTCTAGAACTTTCTGAATGGTTATAATGTCTGGAAGAAGAGAGCCAAAAAAGTGTTTTCATGAGGGATGGAGCTGGAAGGGCATTTGAACAGACATCCTCTCCCCTTGCTTGTTCTTTGCAGAATGGCAAAGAAGCAGAAAAAATAGGAGACCATGTAGAAGGGCTGGAAGGTGAGGGCAGCAGTCAGACAAAGTAGCAAGTACTTCAGCACAGAGGAATAAAGTTCAGTGTGTCTTTATTCAGAGCACAGCCTCAGCATTTGTACTGTTCCCACATCAACAGAACACCTACATTCTTACTGTGCTTCCTATTTATGTTCACCCACCACCCAATTACCAATCCATGAAGCTGCACACCTGTTGCGGCTTGATATTCAGAGCACTACACTATAGCTTTTAACCCTCTACCAATACCTACTTTACAGAAATATTATTTAACATTTATGTACTTGCAAACATTAAATAATTATAGACAGGATTCTGCCCGCAAGCACTGGACAGAAACTGATTGGGGCTGAGCACCTGCAACACTCCGGCCTCTGAGTAAGGAGTATAGTTAAGTGCTTCATTTGCATCATGTAAATTGTGCATTGGCCTCAGTCTCCACAAACTTTTTATCACAAGTCTTGCAATACTTGGTGACTTTCTTAAAGCCTCAGCTCCTGGAGTCACGGGAATACATGAAAATCTCAGCTTTCATTTAAAAAAAAAGTTGCTTGCAACCCTCATTTGCTGAGGAGAAAAGCTTGAAAATGTGACTCAAGTGTATTTTAAAGACTCAAAAACTAGAAGGCAAATAAAAAAGCACCTCAAATTATTTTTTTTATTTCATTATTTTAAGCAAATATCAGGATGGTTTGTTTCTGACAATCTTTGAACGGTTGAAGTTGACATTACTGAAATATTCCCATTTCCTTCTGCCTTTTTTAATATGTGCTTTTGAGAGTACAAGAACAAGTGCACAAGGAGCCCCAGAGTTATTTGCCCTCAGTCTGAAGGTCCATGCTTTGTATTGAATTATATTTGCATCCACTGTCCACATTTGTACAGGAGCACCAAAATCTTACACTCCCTTCAGCATGCTGTACAAGGGCTTGAAGGATCAAGGCCTTTATAATGAATGCCCTAAGGGAAACTGTGCAACTGACTGGTAAGTAGCTGGCGTTTGTTGTGCAAAATTTTGGTGAAAACACAGCAATTTCAATTAAATTAACACAATCTTCAGTTACAACATATTTACTAAAACATTCCACCTCTCGCCACAAGAGTCATTAATTCTTCTTGTTCTGTATTTACTGATATCATAGATCAAATGTATACAATAATTCATATATCATTTAAATATCATATTACTATGACCATTTATTTCTATGTGGTTGTCCTGCCAAACTTCATTATTGGCCTCACCTTGGCCCTCTATACATCCAAAGACACTGGGGAGCGGGATTTAATACTAAATCTTGAGCAGATGCACAGCCAATGGAGATATGCTGGGCTGGAGTGAGAGGTCCATTTTTGGATGGAATGCTGCTAGGGTGACCAGATGTCCTGATTTTATAGGGACAGTTCCAATATTCTGGGCTTTGTCTTATGTAGGTGCCTATTATTCTTCTGCGCCTGGCCCGATTTTTCACATTTGCTAACTGATCACACCCAGTGCTGGAAACAGGTTATGCAGAAGAACTAGACTAGGTGCCGAAGATGGCAGTGAAAGAGAACTAAACATGGAGAAAAGCCACAAGAAAGCTTTTTAAAGTATTATTTGAAACCAGTTCGTCCACACAAGGCTCAAGCTACTAATACTCACATTTTTCTTTTCTCTCCTTTTCATGTGCGTTTTGTACACAATATTTTATGGCCTGATCCCTTGAGCGCTGAGCAGCAATTATAAAGTGCTGAGCATTTTATATAGATCTAGCCACTGGCCACTTTATTTTTTATTTTTTGCAGGCATTGGGGAACTTCCCTAGAAACAGGTTATATTGAAGTGCTTATAAGTATTGTTAAAGTCAGGCATCCACCTGATAAACATGAAGTACTGAGATAATTTTGGGACATAATAGAGTATATTATGCTAATAAAGTAATTCACTTGCAAACTAGCAGAAAACCTAAAGCAAAAGCCTCCATCAGAAGTCAACATTTCAGTATTCCAATTTGAAAAAGAAATTACAAGAATATTATAATTCAAGAACCTGGAGAGTCTCTATAAGTGGTAATTTTACATGAAGAACAATTTAAAAATGATATCACTATAGCAAAAAATGATTTTAAACCTCCAACAAATATTTGAAGTAAATATTGACTTTAGATAAACAGCAAGGATATATTTTGTTTAAACATCCCCAGCATTTCTGGCACCTCGAAAATGTGTGTAAACCAGAGATCATACCAATTGATGAAACTATTAATGTCTTTTCCATATGACATTGAAGAAGTCAGAAAAAATGCACCGACAATAGCTCAGCCAGTGTCATTCTTGTTACTAATATGATTGCCAATTATTTCTGACATGGCAGTTTGGCAGGCTACCTAATGCCCTATATTTTACAACCTCAGGAGGTTAGTACTTAGTCATTTCTATGACATTTTATACTAATCAATTCATTCCTCACCCCACCCCCCTTTGTGTTGTATGAAAAAAAACAACCCTGTACCTACCATGATCTGAAGACTTAACATCCTCTGAATGATCATTTTCATTTTCTCTTAAAATGTAATTGTCTTGTTGTATTGATGCTTTTACCTTTAATTCTTCTTTTCATAATTTTTATGCTGTATTCTCTTTTTTTAAGAGTCTTCGATCTCCAACACTAAGACTATAACAAAGCCCCTTAGAGTGCTCTCAGTAGTGCTAGTGCAGGTTCTGAAAATATTACAAAGGAACACTTCTCATGGGAGGTGATCATACGAACAATACAGCTTGTCGAAATGTCTCCACTAGCTTGGTTCCTTTATAATATTTTAGAGTTTAACTTTAAGTTTCATATTCAAAGTAGCACCACATTGTCTGACAAATGTATGTTCAATAAAAAACAACAGGGTAACCTCATTCGATTGGTTTAAACTTTCCATTATTAAACGTTTGGTTTCAGTTATGAGGCAAGGAAGGTGCTGATACTGGAATGTTACATCTCATAAAAGATAAAGCTATTTGGCTCAGATAACTTCAGGTACTTCTGAAAATGGATATAGCTAAATTCTAAACACTAGCAGATCAGTTCTGTAAGGTTGACTGTTCTCTACAGAGACATTTACGCCTATGTCACTCCTGACCTACCCATATCAGTGGTACTTGTAAAGATATTGCCCCAAACAGTGCTGACTGACTGAGATGATAATGTGACTTTTAAAATGCTAGAGGACTGGGGCAGGGAGGGAGGGAAGACAGTGGAGGCTAATTCAGTTACCTGGAAAAATGGCTTGATTTTCAAAGGTGTTGAGCATTCAGAACTCCAACTGAAATCAATGGGATTTGTGATAGTCTGCCATTTCCAATCCAATATTTATTTTGTGTACTTTGGTAGCACTGAGAGGCCCTGATCTGCTAGGGGCAGTACAAACAGGGAATATAGACATGATCCCTGCTCAAAAGAAGAAATACTCATCGATGCAACTTATTAAATATAATATGAAGTGAATTAATGTTTTTGCCATGAATTTTTTGTTTTTAAACACAAGAATTTTTTAATAGTTGTATTTCTTTTTTAACATGAATATTTTTTTTCAAATCAAGTGGCTAATGCCTATGTAAATATGTCCCTTGTTAATTAGCAATAACTTACAGAGCTTGACTAATAATGAAAATACAGATATGCAAAATCACAGTTAAAAAAAAGAAGAGAAAAGTAATTCTCACCATCATTAACCCCAAGATATCTTCCAAGTAAATGACACCTGTGAAATGTATTAGGTTTATATGAAGTTTGCCCACTTGACATGCCAAGTAAAGGGAGAAACTAAAAGGAGTTGGTGTTGGGGAAATGGTATAGGAAAAGTGAGGAAGCAGAATAAAGGCTGGGAAAATCTTGAGATATATAAATTGTCCCTGGAAATAAATGTGGACACTGATATTTTCTGACAGTAAAAATACAACAAACAAACAATTTATAAGTAAGAAAAATATAAAAGTTATCTCATAGGGAAACAATGACTGTTAGTTCTTGGATGGTTTAGACACAAATCCTGCATTTTGGCAGCGGGGAAGGGGGGGGTAGACTTGATCCTTGAGGTCCCTTCTAGCCCTATGATTCATAGTTTGGCTGTCCAGTGTAAAACCAAATTCATGTCAGATAGGAACTTTCATAACAAAGCTGAAAGCAGTTCGTTTGTGTCACATGGCTATTGTCCCACTGTGAAGACAAAACTAAAAGTGGGCCAAGCAGATCTGTCCTTGAGCAAAGTCAGTATCTTTAAACAACCAGAAATCTTTATAATACAGGATTTCTAAAATCCTCTGGCCTAGAGATGTTTTCAGTTTAAATTTTCTTTCACCTCATGTTCTCCCCCGCCAAAATTTTGTGGTTCTTTCCTGCCCAAATTCTGTAATTTTCTGATAGCTGCATTTATGGCCTTGGGCAAGTGATTAGCCTCTTTAAAATTCAGAATCAATGCCACACCATGAATTGACTAACTGAAGCAGGACACTGGGCCCAATTCAGAGGGGAGTATGTGTGATTTATATCGTTTTCCCCTTTCCCATGTCAGTTATACCAACGTACACGCTTATGTTCACATTCACTTAGTCTAAATGAGTCTAAGTCGGTGTAACTAACATGATGAAGGGCCAAGAAGATGATGCAAGGTACATTAGTTCACACTCAGTGTAACCTTTGAATTTGAATGATTGAGTGCATCATCTCTATTTGGTCTATATTGGCTGGGTAGCAGGAATGCCAATTCCATATTCAAAGCTGTGGTTCCACTAAATAACTATGTCCTGTTCCTGGGTTACTGTACCAGTACAACCTATTCTTATTTATGTTTCTTATTTAAAATAAGAGTGTCTAACATATTACAAAATATGGGGTAAACAACCTCAACATTAGAATCAACAGAGCAGAATACAGATTAATTCAAGTCTATCTGGATATCTGTATACGTATGCAGCAGGCAGGGGTGACAGATTCTATATCAATAACAATTTCCTTTTTTCCATTTCGCACATTTATATTGCTGTCTCAGTGTAGCACTTATGAAGCAATCTTACCTGCAGATTTGCACATGCTGGTAAATCATTGTGGGTGGGTATTTCATTGTTGGTGCTCTCTGAGCCCATGTTTTTAAATCTGGAAGCTGTCGTAGTTGTTGCTGTGGTGGTTTGTACTGGTAGGATTGGCTGCCACACAGTCACATCTGTACCATTGCCGAAGGCCTGAATTGCATTTTCTGTAGAAAACAAATATAGAGAAAATTCTGCATATAAACCAATGCCACAAACAGCAGAATTGGCATTAAAAATACCCTGATGCCATAGAACAGAAATAACTCCAAAAATGCTCTCCCAGGCAAAATCTTGTCCTTATTCGTCCAAACTCACGTTTTTTATATTGAAAAGCTAGTTTCAATGTATTTTGAATACATGCAAGAAATGTGAATTTTGGGGCCACAGGTTTATCTATTGCTAAATTCTCCCTGAAATATTTTCAGACATTCTTTATGGAAGCTCAAAACCCTAAATCTTCTGTGAGCAAATTAGCATGCCATTCAAAAGCTTCAAAAAACTTAACTGGTGAGACTTAAGGTACAATATGAATATTGTGTCCTAATTCTGATAAATTATATTATGTAACAAGCCAAACAAATAGCAGGCAATATATTGACTTATTTCCACAGCTTGCTTTTAAAACCAATGTGCCCAGAAACAAGGGACTGTTTAACTAAGATGATCTTTCCCTTCCAGTTTCCAGACAAAATCTACAAAACAAAGTGAGAGAAGTGTGCTTAAACTAAAAGTTTAGAATATAAAGGTTAAAAAGCTTATCAATTTCATGGGATTAAAGAGTGTGTTTATGGCAAGGGTAAATTGGTTGTGGGTTTTTTATACAAATGAATAGAAAAACAGTTTTTAATCAGGTCTTTGGGGATTCAGCATGGATTTAGGGATTTTTTATTCCACACTCACTGTATAAAAAAGCAAACAATTTCACATGGGACTTGAATGGGGAAGTTATTAACAATACTCTTCACTGGCACCCATCTCACTATAAAATAATTTACATTTACCCCTCATCTTAGAAAGATGCAGTTTATTCTAGAATTTGATCTTAGCGTTCCAACAAACAGAAATTGATTCATAAAAAAGGCATTACAATTGGTTGGACTGATGGGGGGGGGGGGGCAAAGTGAGAACGGTATGAAAGGATTTTCCTGTCCAGCATTCTCTCTTAAACAAGGTAAGCTGCAGTATTTTTCACAGAGTAAATGCCATAGGAGACTAAATAATTATGTACATTAAATAGTGTGCTGTAGGAGAAGCTACAGGAGAATATGGAGGCATCCTTGAGTTTTTAAAATAAAATTACCCTTATAACTCTCTCTTTTCTTTTTTCCTCCTTCTGTGCATCTATATTTTTGGAACAATGTGCATGAATTTTACAACTATAACACAGCAGACGAACATAATAAGATGTCACAGCAAACGCTGAACTGCTCTAGTAGATGGCCGACCGTTTCAATCATCTGTATTAACTCACTTTTGCCCCTGGCTTGCCAGTGCTTCCCCTCTACTCCACCATCTAGTATGTAAGCCCAAATCCTCCAAAACACTTACACCCCTGGATAACTTAAGTCCCACTGAATTCAGTGGGATTATCCAGTGCACAAGTGTATGCAGGATCGAGGCCATAGTGTGCAGAATAAGCAACACCGTGTGTATTATAAGAATATTTAAAATATTAATAAAAATAAAGTTTAATAAAGGACTTTAGGATTTGAAATAGGACAACCTTTTTTAAAAGGTGCCACAGGGAGTTATAACAGAATTAAAGGAACACTGGTTGGGATTTCAAAACGTACTATCATTTAGGCCTTAGAAATTTGGGCTCCTGGCTTTTTAAAGACTGGCCATTTTCACGTAA
Source organism: Chrysemys picta bellii (assembly GCF_011386835.1). Lineage (NCBI taxonomy): Eukaryota > Metazoa > Chordata > Testudines > Emydidae > Chrysemys > Chrysemys picta. Next base: position 115,303,469 of record NC_088797.1, on the reverse strand, counting down.
GGCCCAGATTCTGCAAACACACATGCACTTTATTTAACACGTGTGAGTATTTCTTTTTACTTCAGCAGGACAACTCACATTCATACAGTTATGCATGTGTGTTTGAAGGATCGGGACCTATAATTCTTCATTTTCCAACCGCAGAATACATGTAAATAACCCTATACTTAAAAATTAAAACTGATTTTTTTAGTCTTTGTTCTGAAACAAATGTTTTTTTCCCCCATGTTGAAAGGCCATTTATGAAAAGACACGAGAACACTTTTTCTCCCTCTGTGAAATGCTACTAAACCAGGAACACCTTTGATTTTAATTTTTTCATGAAAAAGAGGTTTCCCTGCGAGGGCAAGTATAATTTTTTCTCACAGAGACCTTTAATGTCACTGCTTTATAGTCATTAAACTTTTTATTCCAGCAGAGACAAAGGGATTGGTGTACACTTAAAGTCTAAAAGGAACTTTTAACATGATAGTAATGACTAATGAACACATTTACAAATTAGCAAAATATGAAATGTTATATGTATGAGAGGCAGTTTGGAGAAAGAATGGATGCTATACAGGTCCTCTGTCTCATTTAGAATCCCACTCAGAACTGATTGCTTAACCAATGATCTACATTAACCTTTCCTGTGTAGCAATCCTTCCAAGGCTTTTAACAAATAGGGCTCAATCCTGTCATCGTTCTGCACACAGAACTCCTGATGCTTAATGGAAGTATTGCATGTTGAGAGACTGCTGCGTAGAGGCAAAAGATAAAAATGGTCTTAGGGCAGTCAACATCTTCGATGGTGTGGAGAGTACTAACACTGCCTGCCCAGCTAGAACAGGTATAAATAACAGCGTATACAATGAGGCACTGCTTAAGTGAGTAGAGTACTGTGCCCTACACATCTGAACACAAGGTTATATATCGTACACAGCTCTTCACATGTTCAAACAGAGCCTCACCTGTCCACACTGCTATTTTTAGCAGTGTAGTGTTCTGCTGCCTTCCCATCTCCAGAGCCTTTCCCCACTGCACTGAAAGAAGCAAGCAGTGGTGAAAGGCTCTGGCAGGGGTAAGACAGGCGGGGAAAGGTTCTGGCAGTAGGGAGCTTTTGGAGCCTTTCACTGCGGCATGTAGCTACACATACCCTATAAACCACTGCAAGATTCTTAGAAACAACATCTTAGAGAAGTGCAGGGTCTTTGATAGCCCAGTGATGGAATTTCACTATAACTCCCCTATCCCCAACTAGAGAATGCGCTACCTCAGACCCACTGCTAATATAACTTTCTGGGTTGTTTTTTTTTAAGCGGTGACCAAGTTTGAGTGATGTATCACTCTTCTGACTACCTTAAATGTTGTATTGCCCTACATCAGCAATAAACACTTTCTCTGAAATTCAAATTCTGGTGTATGCTCCCTGTCATTGAGTTATAAGGCTGCTGGTGAAAGGAAACCTACCAAAACTGACTTCTCAGAGACCCTCAACTGAAAGTAAGTTGGGCTATTAAAACCATAATGTAACAAACTCAATGAAATTGCTGTATCAGGATCTGGTTGTGAACAAGATAATTTGAGTGAAGTTTGTGACCAAATTTCAAGAATCTGAGAAACTATTGATAATAAAATCCCAATTCATATATATCTATATGAAACCCTTCATAGCCTATTTCTCACATTATACACAACCCACTTAGATCTTGCAATTTTCTGGTAGAGACCTTCCCTGATGGCCACCCAAAATATAATCTGTGGGTAAAAGAATTTTTCCACATTATGTACCACTGTTATTTGGAATTATCTCCCACAGTTTCTCACGTTTACAAGCTTGGCCGTGAATGGCACATCAGGTAGATTTGCTCTGCTACTTTTAGTTCTAGTTTCTATACCTACTACATATCCAATCTACCAAAATGCATAGAAATGGCCTTGAAGTATCACATTGTACTTAAAAACTAGGTGAAACAACCCAATACAGCACATTGCAACATGAACAAATATATGTTTGAAGACATTTTATAATATTGTACTCACTAAGGCATGTATTGTCCTGGAAGAAATTCAGAAATTTCAAGCATTCTTCTATGTCGTTACCGCTGTTGCTGCAGTCACACCATGGGGCAACGCTGAGACTGTTGGAGTCTATGTAGTTTGGTGTCATAACTGTGCCTTTTAACAAAGAGCAACACACTGTACCATCAGTAATCTTTGTAATGTCCTACCCTTATACATACTACCCAAAGAAGTGACAAACATCTAGTGGAAAACAGAAACAGGGATGGATTAAGGCATAAACACTATAGGCCTGGTGCCTAAGACCCCAGTTCTCAGAGTCATGTGTTGAGTGCAGAATCTCAGCTTTCATTTAAAAAAAAAAAAGGGTTCTAGCTGTTATGGTTGTGAAGAAATATGTGAAAACTTGACTGTAGTGTAAATGATGCTGAGATGTTCACATGAGTTTGCAGATAGCCTGAAACAATAGCTATGAAAGTTCTGAACTGCCCCATACATCTCAACGGGGTGCTAACACCAGGACTTCACTGTTCTGAAAGGTTCTGCCCACAGTTTGGCAGGAGAGGAACACAGAAACAATAAAATTAATCTTCATAACTAGCTAGAATTTATTTCCTGTAGCTTTCAATTTACAAATAACTTTGCTTTTAGTGTCAATGCCTTTAATGACTTGGATAACGTAGTGGAGATTATGTTTATAAAATCTGAGGATGATACCAAACTGGCCAGGGTAGCTAGTACTTTGGACACAGGATCAGAATTCAAAATGACCTTGACAAATTGGAAAATTGGTCTGAAATCAACAAGAGGAAATTCAATAAAAAGACAATTGCAAAGTACTACACATGCATTACCTGTCCTAAAGGAAACACTGAGAATGCCCTCAATTGATCTAGATTATGTAGCCCTTATTCATTTTAGTGAACACTTAGTCAAATGAGTAGTCTCATCGAAGTCATTCCTAGTCTAAGGAAGCGTTCACAAACTTGAGTAAGGGTTGACCAATCATCCCCTTAATTATTTTTAAATGGCTCATTCTTCAAGTATTTTTCAAAGTTTATATTCCCCTTCTGCTTTTAGTTAACTTGGTATAAATCTGAAATAACTCCATTGATTCCAACCCAAGAAGTCAATGGAATTAGTCCAGAATTGCACTAATGAGGGCAGCCGTTGGCAAAGTACGTATTTAGGGACCTACATCTCTCACCCAGTAGCCTGGAGATTCAGGGCAAACTTCTCTCTGCTCCACACTAGAGCAAATATATTGTCAGTGGTAGCTGGGCATGTGGAATGGATGAAGATTCATATTAGAGACCCACAGTGCAGACTGGAGGGGCCAACTGGGTCCATACAGCCTAGAATTTATAATCCTCACAAAAAAAGGGGCTGCCAAATACCACATCAACGTGTAGCAATAGAAAATGCTGCACTATGGGAGCACCTTTCAGGCGTTGACAGGAATGTTTAAATTGTTTCACGAATGAAATGGAAGACAAAGAAAAACAAACATTATGAGCTGTCTTAAAGAAATGCCGAAAGTTATGCAGAACTGAAGTTAGCTGCAAATGACAAGAATCACCAAAATTATATATATATATATATATATTGTGTTTTGAGATCTTTTTGAAGTAGAGTGCAATCAGTTTATCCACTCTCAATTTTTAACTAGAAGTTGTAGTGATAATTACCCAATGTCTACAGAAGAGCAGCATATGTGTAAGAAGAACAGTTCAAATTGTTTATGAAATGCAGGTGGGGAATATAGCAAAATCAGCAAATATCACTTGTACTATTTATGAAAATATAACAGTAGATAAATAAGAATAGGAATGTTATTAAATTAAAATAAAGCAATGAAAAATATCTACCCATTATTCCTTTGATGATTTCAGCCCACTGTTTCAACTATGTGATATTTATGATCTGGAAAGAAGAAAGTAATGTAGAGAGAAAATGAAAAACCAGAGTTTTTTAATGGAAAGAAAATAGACGAGTATCAGAAAAACTGATGATAAAAATACTTGATAAAGAATTAGAAAGCAATAGGGTATGAAGGAAGCTGGAAGGCCGCTAAGGTAAGACTTTCAAGAAGAAGAGGTAATAAGGCCATAAAAGTGGGTCTAAACAGAGGGTGAAAGTGTAAAAGGTGCCAAACTGTGGTCAGGGTCAGTGACTATAGGAAAGACAGGATGAGGAAGGTGTACATACAGCACATAAACTGTATACACAGGAAAAAATTGAGCGGCTGAAAGAGCAGCTAGTAGAAAATAAGTCTGTCATTCAAACCTGGGGGCAGATGTGAACCCAAGTAGATTATATATTTGGTTTCCTGGGTGGATTTCTTTATCCCCTGTGTGTGGAATTTTTTGTTTGTTTTAAGATGGCCTCTTGAAAATTCTGCTGAAGGACATTAACCGAGCAGGGTAATCATGGCAGTTGGGAGTAAAATAGGTCATAATAGCTCTGTTGTGGTCACTATTTCCAAATGCTGTATCATGTTCTCTGGAGCAGGCATCAAAGGCATGCATTAGGCAGAGGCAAAACTGACCTGAACCTCAACACATCTCCCAGCTCGAATCAGAATATCTTTTAAGAATGAAAAAAAGTTTAACTACCGGTAAGTTCCTCCAACCGAGGTGTGATCCTGAACATGTGGAATTTGACTACAGGAATTGACCCAGGCCTAGCAGAGACTGTTAAAATTACTAAGTACATATGCTTTACAACAGGACTGTCAGCAAAGTAGAAGAAAGAGAAGAAACACAAGCTCAGCAAGAATGCAGAATGACAGAAGTCATTGGGCCCCGGTTTAAAGATCAGCTAATTATAACTGGGGGGAGGAATAGTTCAGTGGTTTGAGCATTGGCCTTGCTAAACCCAGGGTTGTGAGCTCAATCCTTGAGGGGCCCGCTTAGGGATCTGGGGCAAAATCAGTACTTGGTCCTGCTAGTGAAGGCAGGGGGCTGGACTCAATGATCTTGCAAGGTCCCTTCCAGTTCTAGGAGAAGGGATATCTCCATTAATTTATTTTTCTTTTTATTTCTTAACAAGATCCAGAATTATGTGCTTGTGACTCTAGGCACCCCTGTATTCACACTCTACACACTACTGCAATAATATCTGCACAAAATATGCCTTGTGAGGGATCATCTGAAAGCTAACAACATGCTGGTTATTAATATAATTGTAAAATACACGTGTTAACCTTATGTATGAAGTTATAAATTCCCTCTGTAAGATGTTACTAAAACATGTTTAAGACAAGACAGCCTAGCCTAGGTTAAGGTGATACATAGGTCTGCCTGCCCTAGACAATGGAATATGGGTTTAACCTCTTTTTAAATATTAGCAGTAAACAAAGCTATCCAGGTAAACGAGCCGGGGTTATTTATCCTGTTCCTGAACTTGAGAGACAGAGAATTAACATGGCTCCTGCACCCCAGGGAATCACAGGAGACTGAATTCCCAAGAGGGCTTCCTGACTTGTACAACAAAGAAATCCCTTTTGGGATATAAGAAACAGACAGAGGCCCCTTCCCCACCTCCGCTTTGTCCTTCACCTTAAGGAGACAAAGACCAAGTGATTTGATTTCTGTGATGGGTCCTGGCCAACCCAGCAAGTGAAAAGCTGGAAAGTAGACTGTGGGTGAGAGAGGCCATCTTGAACAAAGACTGTATCTTGATAGATTAAGTTTTTGACTTTTAAATGCGTGTTTCCACTTTTATTTGCTTGTAACAATCTCTACACTTAGCTCTTTTACTTGGTATCACGTAATCAATTCTGTTTTGTTAATAAACTTGTTTTAGTTTTACTATAAACCAATTCTGTGCTGTGTTTGAACAGTAGGGGCAACCTATTTTCCATTTAACTGGTATAACATCTCACCTACGGCCAATGGGCATGACTCTACTCTCATTTATACCAGTTTTCTTCTACTTCTAATTCCACTGACTTCAGTGGAGTTGCCTCTAGTTTACATTAGTGTATGTGAGAGCAGAGGCAGATCCACTGTCCATTCCTCAGAGAACCTTCATGTTCCCGAAACAAACAGTGCAGCGGTTACAAAATCTTGCTGCCATCTCTTCAGAATTGTATGCAACCTCTTATGAAGTAACTAAATGGAAGAGCATTCTATTTTAATGAACAGTAGTTTCTCTTAGCCACGCCAGCTGGAGATGCCTGGTATTTAGATGAATGAACCTGAAATAGCTTGCTACAAAGAGTTAACCAAAATTTTTCTGCTTCCCATATATTTTATAATAGTCAGTAGGGTGACTCTGGCCCTGATTCTGGTCTCATCTAGACTGCTGTAAATTTGGAGTTTCTCTATTGAAGCTAATGAATTTACTCCAGATCTACACTGGTCTGACTGAGCTCAGAATCAGGATCTTCTTGTTCCACAACAAGGAAGGGTTGTTTTAGTACATTCCTTTGTTTATCTGAACTACAGTTGAGAAGTGTAAACTGCTGTAACACTAGTCAGCTCCTATCTTCATGCATGTGTCTGGGGGCTGTTAGGAGAGAAGAAAAATGTTTATTTCCCCCTTCAGAAGTTAGATCTCCTTTTGATTTCACTTCCTTAGGGACCCATTCCACGTCCCTGGTGTCAGAAAGTGTTTATGCAGTGTTATACTATTTGTGCAATATTATTGCCTATAGGAACACAAAAGCACCTCTCTACATGAACTGGGTCATCCTTAAGGTTAAATTGCAAAAAGGATCCAATAAAATCCTCTACAAAAGTCACTAGGCCCAGTAACAATCTGCCAACAGCTCTTATCCACAGTAATCCATTAGTACAAGAGTTACTCCTTGCCAGCAGCTACCACCCTTAATTTCATTGACTGAATCTGATTTCTTCGCTACTCAGTTCTTTGTTCACGAGTCAAATGAATTTTTATCAGTCACTGCTCCTGTGTCTTGCTTTCTGTATATTATTTTTTCTGTTAAATCTTGGACTGTGGTCTTTAAAACTACTATGTCTTTTCTTAGTAGTCACCATGTATAATTTACCTTATTCATTTTGAGGACTTGCTTTTAATTTCATTTTCCAGCAAGATCAGACCATTCTGTACATGTTTTGTTCTGGATGATATTTCAGAAGACATTTATTTAACAGCAGGATATGCTTCAGGGGCTCGGCTGGGGCTTTCACTCCTAACAAAAGGGGCTATGAATGCATCATGGCAGGTGCAGGCTGTGAGCTTGAAAAAAAACCAACACCCTTACCTAGTGACCATTTTTGTGATTTGTTTGTTTCACAGTCTTAATGCTCCCCTTTTTCTTTATTGTCCAGCCATGACATTTCTGTGGAAAGTTCCCTTCACCGAGATGAGTTCTCCCAATCAGGAATCAAACAGCATGGGTGGGATATGAAATTTGACTTTCATATAAGCATCCCCTGGTTGAGAGTCAGGCAGGTGGCAGTGAGCAAAACGAATTATTGGAGAAGGAGAGGATTTCAGGAGATAAGTTCACCTCCATGGACAGGCATCTCAGAAAACAGTTTGAAGGGCCATAGGAAGATCATTAAAACTACAGCTGATGGAAGTGAAATGAGACTGATTTGGTCTATTGCGGTCTCATTTTTCAATTCATGGTAAGCGTTCCCTAAATATGTCAATACCACCTGCTTTTCTGATAACAGCAAACACTAGCAAATTTTAGTATCACCTACTCTTTTTACTCTATTCACCTTTTACTCAATGGGCCTGTCCAATATCAATCCCTTTGTTTTCAAGCTTTACTTCTACTTGCTTCCATACCGATTTTCTTCACAGTCAAGCCCATTTCTTTCCCTCACCCTCTGCCCTTCTTCTTCTTGCTATTGTACAGCTCAATTTACTCCAGAAAACAAAGGGCCATTGATTTAATTAGGAGAATTCTGCCCACAATCTCATGGCGCAATATGACCCAGAGCATTAACTTTATTTTTTGTTTTCAGCAGGCCTTCAAGATGTCACTCTTTTGTTCCATTTGCAAGCAACACTCAGAGAGCACCCACTCCCCGCAAAGCTCTTACCAATAAGCCCCGAGTAAGCGAGGAGGCAGTCAGCATAGTTTTCCTTCAGACAGCTACTAATAGACCGTGACTCAGGCTGGCAGTTTGTGAAAAAATCTGCAAGGCGAGATCTGCAACATGGTAAGAAAAAAAATGCATATCTTTAAAAATCAAGCCTCCAGGCAGCCTTACCTTTTGCACTCTTCTTTTTTTTGTCAATATTTCATCTTCTTAAATACATACATAATACACATTTAAACTGGCAAGACTCTCTTTTTAAATACATCCCTGTCTGCTTTTGGAGTGCGTATCTGAGAAGTGTTAAGGTATGCAGTCAGCGAAGGACACTGCACACAGAAATATACACTTTATATCAAAATGAGTGCTCTGCATTTCCCACCAAACACAGGCAAACAAGAGAAGCCATCATTAAAGAGTTCACATTTTGTGATTCTGAACTCTGATCAGAGAGCAGGAGTATGACATCTGGAAGAAAATCTGTATTAAAAGAACAGAATATCTGCTAGAACAAGTGGTTTATTGATTATGCAGAACTATACATTTATGCCCAAGGAGTCACACAAAGGGTTGTCATGTAATGTGATCCCAAGCACTACCAGCTTGGGCCTGCCCCAGTTCTGTATTAGCCCGCAGAACAGGCTGGCTAAACCAGGGGAAGCAGGCCTTACCAGATAGTATAGCATACATAGTCCCCTGGAGCTACAGTACTGGAGAAAACATTTTGACCTTGTAAAATGTGCACTTAGCAGAAGACTACTGGATTGAGCTGAGGGCTTAAAGTAAGGACACCCGAGTTCAGTTCCTAGACCTGGTACTGAACTACTATGAGACCCTCACTTTGCCATTACTCCATCTCCAAAATGGGAACATTAGTACCTACCCACCTTTGAAAAGTGCGATGAGATCCATGAATGAAAAAGTGCGATATGTATGCAGACTATTATTATAACTTATTTTAGAGATTCAAGAAAAAGGCTGAGAGCCAGGAACTCCTGAGTTTAATCTCAGCACTTCAAAGGCCTGATGCTGCTCCCACTGAGGTCCAAAGCAAAACTCCCATAGACTTTAATGGAGCAGGATCAAGATCCCACCATGGCCCTAGGCAAGTTACATCTTCCAGTCTCCATGTTGGCATTCTCTTACCTACCTTGGCCTGTCCTCATAGTTGTTGTTTTGGTGATTTACTTGAAATTGTAGGGTAATCAGGGCAGGAATATTTTTATTTGCCTATGAACGGACATGCACACCCAGGATGTTATATAAATGAAAACTATTTAACCTCTTTGCCTCAGTTTTCTCATCTGTGAAATGGGGGTAATAGTCCTTTGCTTATAGTCATTCACAGAAACATTTGAGGATTAGTTAAACTTTGCAAAGCACTTTGCAGATGCAAGGAACAGTAAGGGCTAAATATTAATTTCTATCACATTAGGTAGTTTTACAGTGTTAAAGGAAACACAGAAGCTAGTAAGAAACAACTGGTTTGGACCGGTTTTACTTTTCTGTATTTGGCAGAATCCTCCAGAGACTAATTTTGTTTGCTATTATTATTTCACCGGTCTTACTAATTGGATAGAAAGTAGTGATGTGCAAACTTCAAAAGGTTCCCAGTCTTAGTTAAAGAAAGCATCCTGCTTATTCAAACTGTATCTGAACTTTTTTTCAATCTATTCCTCGGTTGCTATATAGTTCTAACCCCGTATAAATGTCTCACTGACACCAACTTGTTATTTTCCCCCCTTTCTCTCTTCATTCCTCTCCCTCCCCCCACCAAGCTCTGTGGAATCTCTGCCCTCATATTTTTTTTAAAGATCTCTGTGGAGTAATGTAACTGTCGACAGATTTTCAGGTACATCCTATTTAACGATACATGGTCTCTGAATTTTCATTAACTCTTTACTGTACTTCATGTCAGAGAATACAGTGTGTGCAAGGGCTCAGCAAGTTGGCAAACTGACCCCACAGAGATTTTTTAAATGTGCAGGTTAAGAAGAGAACAATAGCATCATGAAGAAAATTTGGGCAAGCAGTTAGACACTGTGGTGTTTTCCAAATCAATACATTAGAGACTGAGGGTATGTCTTCACTACCCGCCGGATCGGCAGGCAGCGATCAATCCAGCGGGGATCAATTTATCGTGTCTAGTCTAGACGTGATAGATCGACCCCAGAGCGCTCGCCCGTCAACTCCTGTACTCCAGCGCCGCGAGAGGCACAAGCAGAGTCAACGGAGGAGTGGCAGCAGTCGACTCACCGCAGTGAAGACACCACAGTAAGTCGATCTAAGTACATCGACTTCAGCTACGTTATTCATGTAGCTGAAGTTGCGTAACTTAGATCGATTCCCCCCCACACACATACAGTGTAGACCACGGCTGAGAGAGCATGTTTGAGATGTCTGAGAAAATGGAATCTAGGAGGGGAAGGATAGTCCACTGGGAGTTTCTTAGATTATTACATATAAGAAGATTTTTATAAATTATGTTTCAGGACATAGACTAAACTCTTGCATGTAAAGAAAGCATACTGAGTCTGTGTGGCACAAAATCTTCACAATGTGGGCAGGGAACAAAAATTGTTCCATGTGTAGTATCTGGGTGTTCAAAGAGCTCCACAGATTTAAATGTCATTATTTATGTAAGTAGGCAAAACCCGCAAACAAAGGCTTTTTTTTTTGAGCTGCAGGAGCACAGATTAGTGTCTTGAAAATCCTCAATACATTTTTGGCAGGTGCCACAATGTTTAGAATTGTCCCATTTTCCCTTGGACTACAAGGTGCCTGCCTCCAGAACTCACTTAACATGCTCCCTCATTGCCAAATGCTTTTAAGCTCCCATAACTAACCCCTTGGATGTAACAACACTGGTCATTTACTGTACAGCCTGTTTAAAGAATGTATTTGTTGTAGTAAACCATGAAGGAGGCTCAGAAGTGCTCAACTGATCCCTAGTGCATACAGCTTGAATTCTGTGTTAATTTCTGGAGAATATTTGTGGTAATGAAAGTTAACAATCTAGTAGCATCGCATGTCTAAGTTTTCATAGGCCAATTATAGTTCAGACAGCTGTGGTTCAAGCACCACTGCACTAGATTGCCAATAAATGTTCTCCCTGACCTGCAGGATCTTTCTGTCTCTCTCTAGAGACAAAAAGTAATTGAGTTTCCATGCTACCTTAGTTCTTAAATGCTCTTGAACAGACAACTAATTGTATCAAATACGGATGTGGATTACTTTCCAATGGAAACTAAGGCTACATCTACACTACAGGGGGGGGGTCGATTTAAGATACGCAAATTCAGCTATGCGAATAGCGTAGCTGAATTCGACATATCGCAGCCGACTTACCCCGCTGTAGGGACGGCGGCAAAATCGACCTCTGCGGCTTCCCGTCGACGGCGCTTACTCCCACCTTCGCTGGTGGAGTAAGAGTGTCGATTCGGGGATCGATTGTCGCGTCCCAAGAGGTCGATTTCTACCCGCCGATTCAGGCGGGTAGTGTAGACCCAGCCTAAGCTTAGGCCACCAAACTTGTTTTACTTATGATCTTAGCTTTGACACAGATTTAGAGGCTCTACATTTACAGATTATTTAAACCTGAGTCTACGGTGGAAAGAAAAGTCCTGTGATGTGTGAAATAAAAACAGGAGGTCAGATCCTCAACTGGGGTAAATTATTGTAGCTCCATTAATTTCAGCTGATCAATGCTGATATACACTAAATTGAGGATCTGGCCCAAAATGTTCTGATCACTGTGACACAGCTGACAGCATGGTCACCAGCCAGCCCAAACCAGTGATACAGCTCTTTAAATAAACTGGGATACAAAAATTACCTAGTCGGTGATAACCAAAGCCCTGCCTAAAGCATAGTACATGGTATTAAAACTCCTTTAGGCAGGGATGACAACCCTTTTGGAGATGCTGATAATAAGCAGTGGGATAATACAAAAGACGTTTGACAACAGTTACTCTGAATATTATGTTAATTTCATATTCCTTCAATGTGGCAGTTCTAACCAGTTTTTGAGTAGGGACACTATTTGGTTAAGCATCTTGCTCATTCTCTAGTATCTAACTGAGTATTTTGATAATTTGGATAGCGAGTAGCATTTGTAGTGAGTGTTTGTGTTTTAGTTTACATGATTATATTCACGCAGGATGTGTGTGTATATATGTATAGTGTATATAGACAATCACATGTGTAATATAAAATATATAACACAACTATATTCAAAACAATGAATTCATTTCTAGTGTCCAAATCACAAATCCTCCATGTGCATGGCCATAATAATGATTTTTTCCTCTCCTTTGGCGTAAAAAAGGAATTGAGCGTGCCACCAAAAAAATCACCTTCCAAGGAAGGAAAATAATCTCTCCTTTTTGTGGAAAAAAAAATAATTAAATGGTCCTATTGTAGCCAAATGAAATCTCCTCAAAGTAAACTGCAGATCTTCTGAAAAGTGTACCTTAAATATTGTGCATATTACTAACCAAATAAAATAAAAATGATCCTATTGATAAATCCTATGCAAATCTGCTCAAAACAGGTACCAGTCATTTGAACAAAAAAATCCCCCAAACGTGGTACAAGTAATAGCACTAGTAAAAATATTTGGAGCAGCCAAAAATACAGAAAAAACACAAGTTCAATTTTTCTTTTATGATCTTGATCTTTCAAATATTCTGAGGGTTAAATGAATAAGCTTTGAAATATTGTTCAAAAAAAAAAAAAAAGACCCCAAGGATTTTTTTTAAATCAGTCTTGTACATAAAAACAAATTCTGTGACATGGACTCACCTCATATTAGCATGCCCTGTTGCTTTAGGCAATATTAATTACACCTTTATACATTTCTTTCTGGAGCATTTTTAAAAAGCTCTTTGATGTTTTGAAATTATCTGAGGCAGTTGCCACTTCGTCTCTTTTTAAGGCTGGTTAATTGAACTATGGCATTGTTTGCACAATTGTGGATATGTATGCCATTTATAAAATGAATACTGTACATTTAAAAGCAGTAAGTTTTTCGCAGTATTCAGTGAGTTATGTAAAACTTCTCTGTGTATTTCATTATTTGGAGGCGAACCTCAGCCTACAGGTGAATAGATCACTGATGAAAGAAGGTCCAAGGCACTTGAAATTTGTGGGTTAGAAATACACTTATGGAAATGAACCATTTGAAAAGTTCTTAAAACTCTGTTGATGTGACTACTTAAAATATTCAAAAGATGTATAGTTGCAGGAAAACCTGATAATCAGAAGCAATACTCTCTGTAATAAAGTAGGGATAAACATAAGTGGCAGTAAGAAAGAAGTATGGCAATGGGTAGTGGTGGTTAGAGGCACAGCTATTGTCTAGCAGTTTTTAAACTCGGGGGAAAACTCCCATTGACTTCACTGGGGCCAGGATGTCACCCAAAGAGTTTGGAGGAATGATATAGGGGAAAAAATCCCAGACGGAATAAACCTGAGGTGAAATTGTGCCCCACTGAAGTTAATGAAAGCTTTTCCGTTGACTTAAATGGGAGCAGAGTTTCATCCCCAAAAGGAGAGAGATTTGGAGAAGAGACCATGAAGTCTCGTGGAAGTAGGAACTAAAGAAAGACATGGCACTAGCTGGTTGCTCAAAGAGATGCATGGAGAGGTTGTGAAGAAAAAGGGAGAGTCTTCGTGACCAAAATGGACTGTTGAAGGCTCTAACCTTGAGTGTATATACATTCAGATGTGTTTCACACACCGACTTAGAAGATATTAATGTTTTCTCAGTTTTTCCCTTTAGTGTATTATATGGATGAGGAATAAACTTTTTCAATTCTCCATTAACTAACATGATTTTCTATGCTTTTTTGTGGGGGAGGGACATCCTAAAGGAGACCTTTATCTGATTATTTGTGCTTTGACCAAAACAGACATCTGAATAGGAGGAATTGACCAAAATGGGATACTATTAAGATTCCAAAGGACTTAATTATTAATTATTATTCAGCATTTAGTAAATGTCCATCATGGTGCTTGGTGCTGTATAGTAAAAGAGAGCAAGGAACACTTCCTGGCACTGTAAATTTATCAATTTAGTTTTAATTCTGGCGAATTATTTTCACTTAGCATAGGAAAATTCTTTGTTGCAGCTGATGTATTTCTCCTACAGTAGCGCCTAGAGACCCTAACCCAGACTATAGTCTAATTATGCTAGGCACTGTACATACACAAAGCAAGAGACTACCCTTCCTCCACAAAGAATTTACTTTTGAAGTAAACAAAACAAAGAGTGGGGAAAGGAAGTATTATCTCACTGTACAGATGCGGAACTGAGAAATTCACTGCCATGTCTAAAGCCATACATAGTGTCTGTTGTAGAGCAGAGAATGAAACACACAGCTCCTGAGTCCCAGTCCAGCTTCCAAAACTACAAAACCTTCCTCTCTCGCTTACATCTGTAAATGATAATGTTGGGCATTATCAGGAGTACGTTCACACAAGAAGAAAGCGCATAAACTGTACCAATTGTGATGCTGTTTTAAGGGAAATACTGAGACTTTAAAATGATATGGGATTAAACACTACAACCCAGACTCTGGTGGCAAATTAGCAGGTCATATCTCCAGGAAGAGAGTAATTTATTTGGTACCTGTGAGTACAAAAGATTAGTGTGTACTTTACTAACACACATATTTAGTTGCTATCATCTATTTTCAGTTTCTTCTGTAACTCACTGTATTAAGAAGCGATGGGATATAGGCCCTGATTCAGGAAAGCATCCCTAATTCAGAAGAACACATAAGAACAGACTTAAAATTAAGTTTAAAGCTAAATAAGTATTAAATGCTTTTCTGAATAAGAGCCATAGATACCTTTTACCTGGTCCTTTCAAAATCTGGTCCTAGGTGCCTAAAGATGCAGATAGGCACCTATTGGGATTTTCAAAAGTATCTGGGGTGGGATCAGCAAATGGATTTAAATATTGCGAGGCTGAATGCCCTACTTTTAGGTGCTTTGGAAAAATCATAGGAACAATTGTCTGTGCTAGCCAATGGAAGATACCAACCAGAGGTTGTGTGTGCTAAGACCTACCTCTTCTCAAAGTTCAGCACCTAAGTCCGGGCTGCAGGGACATGTCTATCTCTGCTTCCGAACCATGAATTGGGGGATGAGAGGTGTTTGGCTATCTAAATTGTGTGTGGGGCCTGAAACAAAACAACGGCGGAGGAAGATCTCCCTTATAACCTTTAGCATAGTAGATACGGTACTCACTCAAGATGTGAGTGACCCCTGGTACAAGTCCCCTCCTCCTGAGGGAGAGAAGAGATTTGAAACCTCTCGTGTGAGTGTCCTAACCACTGGGCTATAGAGTAATTCTAGTTTTTTCACAGGCCCAACTGATATTTAATTATATTTAACTGAAGTGAAACAACTTCAATAAGAGAGATTGAGGCAGACCTACATCAGAATATTCCATAGCCTAGTGGTTAGGGCACTCACCTAAGAGACGGATGATCCCTGTTCAAATCCCTTCTTTCCCTCAGGAGGGGGATCTTGAACCACAGGTCTCCCACATCCTGGATGAGCAATCTACTAGGCTAAGAGTTATAAGGGATGCTGTCCTCCCTGCCCAGCTGTTGTGTATGAACTGGACTGAGGAACCTGATCCAGTAAACAGCCTCTGAGTATGGCTATCAAATCAAGCCCCCACATGTAACTTAAGTGGCTGAATACCTACCATCCCTGGTTTGTGAATTGCTCTAATCCAGGGGTCGGCAACCTTTCAGAAGTGGTGTGCTGAGTCTTCATTTATTCACTCTGATTTAAGGTTTTGTGTGCCAGTAATAATACATTTAAACATTTTTAGAAGGTCTCTTTCTATAACTCTATAATATATAACTAAACTGTTGTTGTATGTAAAGTAAATAAGGTTTTTAAAATGTTTAAGGAACTTCATTTAAAATTAAATTAAAATGCAGAGCCCTCCAGACTGGTGGCCAGGACCCGGGCAGTGTGAGTGCCACTGAAAATCAGCTCGCGTGCCATAGGTTGCCTACCCCTGCTCTAATCCTTTGGCAGAAGATAGGCACTCAGAGGGAGGCAGCAGTAGGCATGCAGAGAGGCAGAAATATAGGCACCTAGAAAACTTTTATTGCAAAATACTTCGGCACCTGCACACACAAGGTTAGGTGGCAGCCAAGCAGGACTTTTGTGGATTGCTGAGGTACCTAAAAATTGAGCTTTCGTGAACCACACCACAAATGCCTATCTCCACTGAGTGTCTTTTGTTTTGCAAACTGGGAGTGTACCACTGCCCTCCTTTGGACAGAATTTCAAAACTGCTTACGTGCATGAGACCATGCAGGAGTCTGTGGTGGATCTGAGTGGACACTGCTAAAAACATGATTTATTCACTTGTTACAGCAAGTAGATAATATTTCCCCAAAGTCCATAAGTTTGGTCAGTAAATGAGGTAAAGAGCAATTTCCAGATGTGACAAGCTTAGCAAGGATACTCGATAGGATGCCATTTGGATTCAGCAGAGATACTGCCTATGGATTACGTTTCCATTTCTGTCTCAGTTGCACAAATGTACAGAGTGCACAGACACCAGTCGAGCCATCTGGGTGACTACACTAATTAGTCAAACCTGCTCTAGTGTCTAGACACCATTGGCAGACACAACACAGTCACTTTAAGGGATGTGCTGCATTAACATTCAAACAGCAGAATAGCATACCTCAGATACTGGAAAATTTCAGGCTAAGTACATGAACATGTGGATACAGTGATTTCAGTCAAATCAAACTAGAAAAGCCAAGCTGAAATATACCATTCCTCTCTAGTAGGAAGCAAATAAAGTGGCCTCATCTGTGGCACTGTGCAACATGTAGCCACTTAGTTCATTTGATCATTGAGGTGAGTTATTGTCATGGTGAACTCATATGTTATGTCGTATATAATCAATGTGCGATGAATAGATAAGTAGGATAGGACTATAGGAGTATAAGATTGACAAGTATTTAGGAACGATGAGTGTGTATTAGGTATATGAGTAAAGAATGGCTGTAATGCAAGAGCTACAGACTGAGGCCTCTAAGATTTCAACTTAGCCACACTATGCTTAAGGAAGCTAGACATAAATGGGTGACCTAAGAATAACCCTGCGTCAGTAAAGTCACAAAATTATGGGAAAGAATGGGCCAATAGGTGATGTTTCAGTAAGTATGTTGTAATGTACCCATCTAGAAAGTCAAAAACACAAGACACCTGATTGTAACATAACAGCAAGTTCTGTTCTGAACACAGTTTACCTTGGAAACAGGTTGACATAAATGTTAATAAGATGCTAATAAGGAAAAAGGGAACTAAGAGAACAACCAATGAAAATCAGGGCACCCCAAAGTTTATGGAAGTACAGATAAGGAAAAGGAGGGTTGGAACCCTCATGCATATGCATAAGGTGGGGTCAGAACAATATGATAGATGTGGGGTCAGAACAATATGATAAAAGAGGTCCCCTGATTGGGCTAGAGTGGGAAGACTTCACTGGGAAGGTCCCAGCAGAAACCCTCTATCGATGACCACCTGTTGAGAGATCCACCCAACTATGAAATCTTTGGATATGTGAGTATGGATATGGCATTGGCCAGTGCACAGTCTCTCAGGTTTTGTATGTGTGTAACTTATAACTAAGGATATGATTTTGTCATGGGGTCACAGATTCTGTGACTTTAAGAGACCTCTGTGACTTCTTCAGCTTCAGCTGCATGCCGGGAGGTGGCGGGGCCCCAGAGCAGTCAGACCCCTCAGGCTTCAGTGCCCCCCACTCCAGTCCAATTGTTTCAGCATCAACAATATTGAGCACATACTCAATTTCAAATAAGAAAAACTGACAATTACTGTTGCAGTTAGGCTAACACGGGGTCTTTGTTTCAATGATGTAATACAATTCATGAAGACATTTGGCCCCTAGTCTACGATCCCTCCTTTATCGTGTTTTCCCAGTCTCAGTCCCACTGACTACAAAATTACAGTCTATGAATTACATATTGAGCGCCAACCCACCGATTCAGTCTGGGTTACCCGGGCAGCTCTAGCTTCTCTCTGCAGGGCTGACTGGTGCTTTACTTGTCAGGGCACAAGACCATACTTTGTGTCTCAAAAATATAGATATTCACACAAATATCTTACTTAATTCTAAGCAATTCTAATTCTTGTTAGAATAACAAGAGTAAGGCAGCAGTCTTTTAGGCAAGTAGCAAACTTCCCTATCCCTTTAACTATAACCTAATGCTATGTAAAAAAAAAATACTTATTTTCCTTCTTGGGACTAAGGAATTAACATATAACTGCTTCACACCAGTAAGGTCCAATTAACCTGTAAAATGACAGGAAAGTGTATTGAGATCCAACCCACAGATTCATTCTGGGTTACTGCTGGCAGCCTTATCTTCTCCCTACAGGGCTGAGTTGGATCTTCTGACTGGTGCTCAAAATGCCTGCCAGTTTTGCATCCCTAATAGAACTCACTATTGACTGGTCAGGGCTTTCAGCTTCGAATCAGGAGCGGTGCCAGGGTTTTTGCCGCCCTAGGCGGCAGCGCTCCTCCTCTGAGCATTCGGCGGCAGGGGTCCTGTCTTCGGGGCACTTCGGTGGCAGCTCCCGGAGCGAGTGAAGGACCCACCGCCGAATTGCCGCCGAAGACCTGGAGTGGAAGGACCCCCCCCCCACCAAATTTCCGCTGAGGACAGCAAAATGCCACCCCCAAATCCTGCCGCCCTAGGCGACCGCCTAGGGTCGCCTAGTGGAAGCGCCAGCCCTGCTTCGAATTAAGGCTATGTGCACATGTGCATGCGTTTACAGGAATGATGGCCCTTAAAGACTTCCAAACTAGCTTCAAAACAGCTACTGAACATGGTTAATATCTTCCTGCACTCCCTCTATTCTGCTGAAATAGCAACTACTTATTTACAGTTACTAAAGCCTCTATACTGCCACCTTATCTGGGAATGTTTGGTCAACTCAGAGCAAGTAGAAACAGCAGATGTAATTATTGCAATGAGGTTTTTGAACACCAGAAAAAAAGTGGGGGAGAGAGAAAGAAGGAAAGACAGAAAAGGGGGTTACACTAGCACTGGGGGTTTCTATTTTGACTTGTTTGTGCTGACTTTTTTCCTTCAGTACCTCTAAACTTGCATGCTTTTAACTAGTATCATATTTACTTTATTTAATTATAATTATTAATGGAGATATCCCATCTCCTAGAACTGGAAGGGACCTTGAAAGGTCATTGAGTCCAGCCCCCTGCCTTCACTAGCAGGACCAAGTACTGATTTTGCCCCAGATCCCCAAATGGCCCCCTGAAGGATTGAACTCACAACCCTGGGTTTAGCAGGCCAATGCTCAAACCACTGAGCTATCCCTCCCCCCCTATTTAAATACATACATACATACATACATACATACATTCCTGGGTAGTTGGGCACAACTATGAATTTCAACAGGTCTTAATTAGTTTTTAAAAACTTATGAAATACCTTTGTATACATTAATTAACCAGCAGCTCTATTAACTTCACTGAAAAAAATTGTGTTTGGGGTTTTTTTTGGGGGGGGAGAGAAGCGGGGGGAAGGCTCCCCTTCAAACATTTACTTGTGTTTTCTTTTTTTGGTGAGAAAAGCCCAAAACAGTGAAGATTAAATTAATTTACATTTCCCTCCCCGAGCTGAGTACAGAATGCTGTTTCTCCACATTAGCTGATGACAGGCAACTTCTGTATGTTACTTGCAAGTAACATACAGAACCGTGGACTTCAGGAGCTGATTTTCAACTATTTTCTTATTATTTATTTAATGTATTAAGTATCACACAGATATTCCATTCCTGATTTAATTTATCCTAAAAAAAAAGTTAGTTCACCTTATGTAAAATAAATATCAGTGAAAATGTCAATTAGAACACAAGTATTTCCATAAACACACATATACACAAAATACACTTTTAAAACTGACAATATCTACATTCAGTTAAGTGTGTTTTTCCATAACTACACTGCTTTTCCTAAGTAGCAATTAGTCTAAAACAGTTCTCAAACTGTGGGTTGGGACCCCGAAGTGGGTCGGGACCCCCTTTGAATGGATTTGCCAGGACTGGCTTAGACTTGCTGGGGCCCGGGGCTGAAGCCCCTCTCCAGGGCAGTGGAGCTTGGGCGGGATCAGGCTTTGGTCCCCCCTCCTAGGGCCGTGAAGTAATTTTTGTTGTCAGAAGGGGGTTGCGGTGCAATGAAGTTTGAGAACCCCTGGTCTAAAACAATAAATATACTCCCTGTCTCCTGGTATGTTTTGCTACTGCATTTTAAGCAAAGCAAGATAAGCCAAGTCAGCAGTGTAGAATTTTTCTTTATTTCCTCTTCTCTTGCATGGGTTAATCACTTGGGACACAACATATCCTTATACTCAATGTCTGGTACAACGAGACAAAAGAACTCACCAGAACTGTAATCCAATGATTGTCAGTGTTAGTGTAAACCCCTGAGTACCATAAGATCATGTATTAGTGCAATTTTAATTTAAGGTAACTGTGTCTCCACTGGGTCTTAAGAGAAACTACCACTCTCAGATGCGAGTCTAAATCAATCTGATTTATTTGCAATAGGGTAATATAAATATTTTATACTACTGGCCTTTCTGTGTAATAAAACAATTTTCAAAAATATGGTGCAAATTATGGACACAGGATAAAGTAATAAAGCATTAGAACAGCAATTTTCTGATACAGTGACACAGAACAGAATTTTCTTTCTGTTTTCAAAAAATTACCCCAGACCATATCTTCTAGAGGCCTGTTTGAGAGAACATCTGGAAAGCATTCCACAGGAAATCAAACCTATATTAAATATGTGTTGTGGAGTTCTGTTTCCTTGCATTGACTTTAAACACGTATAATGTGTTTCTGTTTCCCCAACTGCAAATGAAACACTTGCTTGAGAATCTTCTACAAAATTATGAGTTGAACTTCAACTATAGGTTGCAAAGGTTATTTTTCTTTCACCTTTATAGTTAAGGCGAAAACATATTCATTTTTTGAAAAGGGTACAACATCTGAAAAGAAAGCACTGAAAATAAGCAGCATTCAAGTCTCCCACTGCATTCAGGCTATGTTTCCTGACAAAGGGTGCTTGTAAGTTTTAGAGCCTGTCTCTGCAACAAAGCTTTCCAATAACATGAACAAATCCACTAGATACCTTTTAATAAAGCAGCTTTTGTATATTTTCATTTCATTTCTTTATGCTATTTAATTTGTGACTTGTAATATAAATGACTACATCATGTTTAAGGATGTCTACTTTTCAGAGTGTCTCCTGAAAGAATGTTACTTAATAAAAAACTAGCCCATTATGGATGGAGCCGTTCTCACTTTATTAGATGGGCAGCCAGGAGTGTCTTTGAATTACAGGCTGGGAACCTAGGGAAGCCATTGTCTTTTTCAAAAAGTACCCGGGGATATTGATGCAATTGCAGTACTTTGGGTGTACCACTGGACCTTACATATTTATCTAAGGCTGCATCACAAGTGAGCACTGAATGGATGCAATATCAAAGCACCTGGGAGAGAAGACTGTGGCAATATCATCTGTAAACACTAGAGTCAATTATAATGCAATGCAGCTGACTCACAGGAAACTATTATATGGTTTGGAGACTGTGCAAACCCTCTTAAAACCTATTTATGGTCTCTGTACTTCTGTCTACCAAGAAATCTATTGGTGAAAACATGGTGGGGTACATCCTCAGCTCTGTTAAGGCTGTTTTGTGCCACTCTGGTGGTGCACAGGCCTTAAAGCTGGCATAACTAGCCAACTAGGGAGACCTTTGCTATATGGAAATCCCTGATATCACTGGACTGCCATACATGGTTCTGTCACCTTCTTTTGGCATAGCAGGTGTGACTGGGGAAAAGGGAGGGTGGCCAGAGTGCTCCTGCACTCTGGCTATCCCTGTGGGACTGTGGGAAACTAGTACACCTTGAACTAGTCCTGAAGCTGCTCCAGGATGTTTTTCAGGACTGATCCAACAACTATCAGTCCAAGGATCACAGTGGCATAAAGGTTGGTTACTGTCACCTTTCTGGGTCCCACTTTCCCAGAAGCCAATGGGTGAGCCAAACAGCCAGAACTAAACATCTGTAACTACTAAACTAGCTAACTCAGAACTGCTGTCACTCAAAATGTTTTACTTGCTTTTAACAGATACACGAGTGTTTAATGTGATAAAAGAAATAATCATTGCATTTTGTACCCATATATTATTACAATATACTTCTCGCATCAATGTCGGCATACAGACCAGAAACCAGTCTCTTCCATCCCTCTCTGTATTTAGCTGTTGCTTCTATCTGCTTTGGACTTGAGATAGATTGTTCTGTCCTCCTGCCAAGGGTGGTTCTTAAGGTTTCTCTTGGGCTCCCTCATTTCCTCAAACCAGTTGGTTTCCACTTGACAGTGTCATGCAGGAGTCTGTGTGTTGGCATCCAGAGTACATGCCCCATGTATGCCCGATGCTTCCTTCTAATTCTAGTGGAGACAAGTTGCTGGTTGGCAATTTCTCTGATTGCTTCGTTGGCAATGAAGTATCTCTGTCTAATGCCCAGAATCTTATTGTGACACACTGTACCTCAAAGGAGCACCCTGAAAGCCCCATACTCACCACTGTGATATGATATGTTTTGTACAAAGTATGTCTTGTGAAGTATCATTTTGTAAGTCATGATCTGTTGAACAACAATAACCTGTTGGATTGCACGTACTATTGCTGTATATGAAGTATTGCTGTATGTGTTACTGAAATATGTTATGAAGTTAGGAACACCTACAACCAGCCTTTCAGTTACAACAAAAGAGTAACCATCAATAGCCAGATGGTTGTTAATGGCTAATCAACACCGAATCCACTATCCCAGAGACTTCTCGAAGAAGGCATGTACACTATGGAGACCGCTTGACCAATAGGGACTGATTGACCCCCACACCACAGAAAGAATCTTTCTAGCAGTTGGAAGAGGTATAAAAAGAGAGAAAGTGACATCATTTGGTCTCTCTTTTTCCGCAACTCAACACCTGGATGAATGTCTGGAGGACAAAAACTTCGAATTAGGGAAGTTTGGTCCCAGGCTGGAAGCTAGTCCCACCCGGTGTATAGAAGAACTGTAACATGCTTGTACCATCTGTCAGGCTGAGAAAAGCGGTTTGATTCAACTCTGGCTTAGGCTAAAAGTTTAAGATTTAGAATGAGTGTTTACTTTTTATTTTCTTAAGATAACTATCTCTGACCTTTATGTCTACCACTTATATTTACTTAAAATCTATCTTTCTGTAGTTAATAAGCTTATTTTAATGCTTTATGCTTGCCAGTGAGTTTGTCTAAAGTACTCGGGAAATCTTAGCTTAGATTAACAAAGGCTGGTGCATGTCCACTTTCCTTTGATGAAGTGGCGAACTAGGTAACGAACTTACACTGGTCAGGCTTCTGACCAGTGCAAGACGGTTCAGTTCAGGGGTGAAAGATTGAGGAGATGGGGGGAATTGGCTGGAGTCTCCCCATTGATTGTTAACGAGTGGCTGTGGGATCATTCATACAACTCAGTTGGGTGTGTCCCTGGCTGTGGATGTCTGTGTGAGTGCAGTGGCTGTCAGAGGCTTGTAGCTTGACATCAGCATCACAACAGTGTGAAAGGCAACCCAGGTTGATGGGTTTGGTGAGCTCAGTGGTCTGTGTTGCACCCCGGGAACCCGTCACACTTACACAGGCATTTATTTTGTAGGCACTTATTTTTCTAACATTTTAATAGATCTCCAGCTCTCTCAGATGTATGTTAGCACTGAGATTATGTTTGAGTTGAAAATTCTCCATTTTGTTTTGGTTCTCTAGAATATTGATTTCCATACATTGTTGAGCTTAGTGAATGTTGTGGATGCCTTTCCTAACCTTGATGTCACATCTTTCTTGGAGGTCTCCATTGGCTAGTTTGGTGCTGCCCAGGTAAAGGAACTGTTCTACTTTTTTGATGTTTTTGCCTTCGAGTATGATGTTACTGTTCAATGTCCAGGTTTCAAGGAAGTTTTGGGATAACTGATTTTTAAGCCATACTTGTCCTGCTGTGTTTGCAAAGGTGTCTATCTTTGTAGCTTTGCACGGGTGTTGCTCAATATCATCAACAAAGTCTAGGTTTCCAGGCATTTGCCATCTATCCATACTATGCTAGTGTTTGTATTATTTCTACCCATTACTATGAGAAAATACTTAAAAGTAGAGATTTGAAAGTACAGCATTTTTACCAACATCAAAATGTTGATATGCAAGACTTACTAATATTTTGTCTCAGCTGAAAATATCCATAATGGCAACTATGGCCAAGAATATATGAATGTAAGATCATATATTAATCCTAGGTAGGGTCACAGTCAGATGGTACAGTAAATCTATACTGAACAGTGAACATACACCATGAAACTTTCTCCATGTCACTTATTTCAGAGCTAGAAGAAATCAAAGAATCACACATAACTAGCTTAAGTCTAACTATGCCTTGTATTCTCTGTAGATATCAGTACCTTACTTCAAATCTGGATTCTATTCAACAGAAGCAGGAACACAAAGATGGCAATATTTAAAATTAATAAAATTCACAAATATGCAAGTGCATGTCAAAGTGCTCTGATGAGAAAGAGATAATCATCTACTAGTTTCAGTGCTTACGTTGTCATTGAGCTGTTTTAAAATATGAGCTGCAATTAGAAATATTCTCACTGTGGTCTGATGTAGAGTGATATAAATAACCTTTACTAAGTCCAATATAGTGTAATAGTAGAATCAGTTGACGTTCTTTTACTTAACACTGCCTGCAGATTTGCCTACATAATGGCCAAATTCACCTGGGGTATAACTCCACTCAGGGGTGAAAGTAGAAATAGGGACTTACTGATACGGGGCTCGGTTGGGGCTGGGGCTGGCCCCTGGAAGGGGCGGGGCCTCGGACGGAAGGGGCAGGGATGGGGGGGGTCAGAGCCAGCCCTGGCCCGCCCTGTCCCAGTAAGTGCCCTCCCCCCTCTCCCCTGGGGTAGCAGCGGTAGCCAGGGGCTCCGTCAGCAGTTTAAAGGGCCCAGGGCTCGGCGGCTGCTACCGCCCCGGGCCCTTTAAACCACTGCTGGAGCCCCCGGCTGCCGCTGCTACCCCGGGACTCCAGCAGCAGGGCTCTGGGGGCTATTTAAAGGGCCCAGGACTCCCCTGCTTCTACAGCCCAGGCCCATTAAATAGCCCCCAGAGCCCTGGGGTAGCAGTGGCGGGGCTCTGGCAGCTATTTAAAGGGCCCAGGGCAGTAGAGGCAGCGGGAGCCCCGGCCCTTTAAATAACCCCCAAAGCCCCGCTGCCGCTACCCCAGGGCTCCAGCAGCGGGGCTCTGGCAGCAATTTAAAGGGCCTGGGGCTCCAGCCGCTGCTGGGAGCCCCAGGCCCTTTAAATTGCCACCTGGGGAAGCCGAGCCGCCTTGGTACGGCACACCAGCTCTTGCCGGTACGGCATACCGGGGTGTACCGGCTTACTTTCACCTCCGACTCCACTGATTTCATTGGAGTTGCATCAAATTCATCCTTGCTGTAATAGCTGGTGTTGCTTAAAGTTAAGCTTTACAGGTTTAGGGCAGTAGTCTGGTATTTCTGACTAAGCTTGGATAAGCTGATGTTGCAGTATGTAACATTAAAAAGCAGTTTAATGTTCCTACTGTGATAAGGAAACAAAATAAAATGGGTCAAATTCAAACTATTGCAACCCCACTTTCTTTAATTAAGATTCTAACCTACAGTCTACATCCCTATTTTACTCCACGTGGAAGTAATAAAAAGGCAGTATTCTTGCATCACCGATTTAAACAAAAAAGTGACCTTTTCAGACACAGTGACATACTAGGGACACCAAGTATAATCTTTTGTATCCCAAATCATTTGATGATCACTGTATGTTTGTCCACTTAGTTCAGACTCTCCATTTTGTGGGGAACATTGTAGACAGGTAATAATGAATACTGAATGCTACTGTTAGCTTTTATACTGAAAAATAATCTAAAAGTAATAGCAGGACTTGAGCAGTATCAGAGACATCACCAAAGCTATATCTTACAAAACAGAAGTTGGCAGAAATCGAATAGTTCTTTGGCCATGCTAAGACATATACCTTTTATTTTTTATAATAAAGGGAGAGGAGACCTACACTAATATCCCTTGGTTACTGAGGGTTTCAGGAACCCCTGAAAAGTTCTACTTGGCTGAACAGTATTTTGCTCTGAAATTTTCAGAATTGTTTGACAAAAGACCTCAATGAGACGATACTATCTAGTTGCTGCTTCTTAAAGCATGAAACGAATCTGAGAGAGGATCTCCTGGTTACAAAGCAAGGAGTTATATGAACGTTTTGCCGGCAAGATAGATCTGAGCTATTTCTCTAATTACTGTATTCTTGCTTGCTGCTTAGAAGGGCTCCATCACACTAGACTGTCAATCATCCAACAGGCTTCTAATCTTCAAAACCCTCTTGAGCAGAACATAGAAAGCATAAATGAGGAATGGTTAGCCAGATTTTAGCACCTCAAAAACAGTTCTGTGCACTTAGGGAGGGAGGATGTTTTGTTCTGTTTTGCTGGATGTTTTGTTGTTAAATTCCACAGGGATTTCTGGACATGCTTTAGGAAAGGATTGTTTAGGTCTATGTTGAATTATATAAAAATGAGAGAACAACTGAAAATTGGTCGATTAGTTTTGAGGTTTGCAAGAATGATGTTCAAAGGCAAGAAATGTAAAACACACTATGTTTACTAAAAACAAAGTAATGCTAAGCCTATTTTAGGCTGCTCATGAAAGACCTTGCTATAATGAATACATGCAAGGGGGTAAAATTGACATTACGGTGGTAACCTTACCTCCGACTGTTTCCTGACTTTTGCACTGTTAAATAGCTCAGTCTTAACTTCACATTAATTTAGTGGGTTTTTGCTTATTTTGCAGAACCTGCATTAGCACTTTTTGCCAGGCTAGCAAAAAAAATTTCTGGTAACCAACCTTATTTCCCCCACAAAACATACTAGCTTCTGCTCCCCACAAAACAATGTTTTTTTTTTTTATTTATTAAGTAGGGTAACTGTGTAGGATAATCAGGAATGTCCCTTTTTTCAGGGCTGGTCCCAGACAGTTTTACAAAATCCACTGCAGGGTCCCGGTTTGCAAAACCCAAAGCAGAATAACCACCTGAAACAGCCGCCAGCCAGCTGCGAGTGAAAAATTGATATATATGCATTGCAGAGACCACCCCGGGTCTGTAATACAATAACTAGTAGCTGAACGCCTCTGCTGTCATCCGGGTGTAGTTTGTAAAGCAGTGTGTGTAAAAAAAAGCCAAAAATGGCTGAGAACTTCAAAACCGGATGGTAACAGACCACAAAATCCAGTGATGATTCAACCTGGTGATATTCAAAACAAAAAGACCTCTCTAGCCGTGTTAGTGAGCTGTTTCCATTGCTTCACGCTGACTCTGACTTTCTAGACTTCACAGTGACAATCCTGGAATCGTAGATGCTGCTACCTTGTCCTCCATGAAAACTCCCAATGAGCACCCTCGTAAGTCAGCCCTCCCACACAGAGTTAGATTCATATGGAGTCTGAGACTGTGGGCATTTGGTCAGCCTAGTGAACCAGCTGCACCCACACCAGCATGGGATACTAGGCCAAATGGGATGCTGGCATCCATGCTTCTGCTCTCCTCCCCTTCACTATAAGTGTGGACTGGACTTGGCAGGGCTCTGGGGGAGGGTGAAAAGAAAATACAGGAAGTGGCGTGCAGCTGGGGGAGGACTTGAGAGTGAATATGAGAGAATGAATAAGGTGGCAGAGAGATAGCTATGGTGAGATATGAGGCTACTTAATAGTTATGGGGAAATCTACAAAGGGAAGAGGAAAGAAAAAGCACAGAAAATATGAGGAAAGAATAAGCACCCCTTTCTCCCTCCCCTGAAGCTGTCAAAATCCACCAGAGCACACATCCCTGATTCTCATTAAAGCTGTACCCTAAGAACTCTCAAGCTGCTAGACTCCATTACCCTGGCAGCAGGAGAATAAAAGGGGCAGGATGGAAGGACCCCCCCGCCGCCGAATTGCAGCCGAAGACCTGGAGGGGAAGAAGGACCCCGAAAACTCTTGTGGGGGCCCCTGCGGGGCCCGGGGCAAATTGCCCCACTTGCTCCCCCTCTGGGTGGCCCTGGGATGGAACTAAAGATTCCCTAATAACTTCTACCCACAACATCTCCACAGTGCTTAAGAAGCCACTAAAGGACAATGCAGGCCATATTCATGAGGGGAAATTTCCTAGTTCACTAAATGTCTGATCCTGCCTTTCATACGCACTGAGACTGTTCAGCTTACTGGAATGGGAGTTCTGAATGCCAAGTAATAGAGAAACAGACCCTAAATGTAACTTTACATATTAAAGCCCACATTTTCAAAAAGTGCATGCAAAACGCACTTGCAGTTTTGCATGTCTTGTAGAAGCTGGGGTATAGGTGTAGTAGTTCCTTTATTGGGTAAATAATACTTTTAAAGTCTGGAAAAGACTTACAAATAATCATTACAGTTTGTGTTAACTTTTTCAGACTTCTAAGACATATAACATCTTATTTTTAGTTAGGGTTACCATACGTCCGGATTTTCCCGGACATGTCCGGCTTTTTGGGCTCCAAATCCCCGTCCGGGGGGAAATCCCAAAAAGCCAGACACGTCCGGGAAAATCGGGACATGCGGGGCCGGTGGGGCCGGGCCGGGGGCTGGGCTGGCGGTGCGGTGCCGGGCCGGGGGCTCGGGGGCCGGGCCGGCGGTGCGGTGCCGGGGGCCGGGCCGGGGACCGGCAGTGCTGGGCAGGCCGGGGGTGCTCGGCCGGGGGCCGGGCCCCGGGGCCGGCACCCCAGGGCCTGAGCCGACCCAGGCTGGAGACGCCGGGGGGGCCAGACTGGGCCGTGCCTCCTCCCCCCACACCCCGCTTACCTGCTTCAGGCTTCCCACGAATCAAATGTTCGCGGGAAGCAGGGGAGGGGCGGAGTTGGGGTGGGGGGGGGCGTGGGCGGGGCTGGGGCCCCGTGGAGTGTCCTCCTTTTGGAGGCTCAAAATATGGTAACCCTATTTTAGTGATTCCAGACTCCATTTTGTGTGCACAGTTTTATGCATGCGAACACGCACACAAACACACACTTGCACATCTGCAGTTAAAATTTGTATACTTGTGTGTACAGATCACAGAGCTGTCACATGCAAAATTTAATTTGCATGAATGGGTTGTTGGAACCAAAATGTTAAGACTTATGCTTGTACACCACAGAATCTGTGACCTGCAACTGCAAACATTGGTACACGCGTGCAGGTGTGTTCATCTACAACAGGGAGGAGACGGCTGAGCATCATGCACCATTAATATATGGTGCACCAAATATATGAAAGCTGTAAGGTATTTACTGTGCATGGACATGGTGTAGATATACTGTACATTTATGAAATATTTCTCTTCTCTGCATATTTTGTATTGCATATTCTGAAGCTGTTCCACACAGATGAGTTCAGAGAGAAAAAGTTTTTCCTATACTGTATGTGAAGGGACCAATCCATAGATATGCAATGGGACATTTTGTTTATAGTCACTAAAACAGTACCACAATATGCAATGAATATTGGGAAAAAATACTGT
The DNA here is from genome assembly GCF_011386835.1 of Chrysemys picta bellii. NCBI lineage: Eukaryota > Metazoa > Chordata > Testudines > Emydidae > Chrysemys > Chrysemys picta. Next base: position 115,273,693 of record NC_088797.1, on the reverse strand, counting down.
TTAAATTAGATGCTGCATGGGCACATAAATTACTTGGCTATTTTATTTTTTATAACACCAAATGGTCCTAATCACCACTGAGGTGCTAATTACAATACTGCAAAACCTGATCTTTAAATATGATGTATAATTAATTTATTTTAGCTAAAGGGGGGGAAAAAAGCATCTAGATTCTGAAACTAGTCAAGTATTATTTTTTGGCTGCTTCCAATTAAAAATCAACCAAACTGCTTTCTTTTACCATTTTGAGTATGGTAGCTGTAGAGGATAAGAAACGTACATTCTTTAATTACATTCTTATTTTAACAAGAATTGACTTATTTTGTTCTACTGTATTCCCCATTCTCTTCTGATCTTTATTGGACGGTATGAATGGATTAATATTGTGCTCCTTTTCTGTTCTTTTAATAAATTATGTGTCCAATTCACTTGTACTCTGCTTAGAACCTTATTAATGAGTTGGGAGGATTTGGAAGGTGCACCTAATCAAAACCTATATTATTCAAAAGGCCCAAGTAACAGAGACAGTTTCATTAGATAAAGAAAACAATGTCTTGAGATACTGTAGATTGTAACTGCTATAGAAATGTGGCATATTGTCCTTCAGCTAGACCTAGATAAATTCATGGAGGATAGGTCCATCAATTAGGCTTGCCAACTTTCTAATCACACAAAACTGAACACCCTAGCCCCAACCCCTCCCCGAGTCCCTGCCCCCGTTCACTACATTCCCCCTCTCTCAGTGGCTCGCTCTCCCCCACCCTCACTCACTTTCACTGGGCTAGGGCAAGGGGCTGGGATGCGGGAGTGGGTGAGGTCTCTGGGATGGGGATGGGGTGCAGGAGGGGCAGTGGGGCTGAGGGATTCAGAGTGCGAGAGGGTGCTGTGGGTTGAGGCAGGGGGTTGGGGTGCAGGAGGGGATACGGACTCTGGGCTGGGGGTGCGGGCTTTGGGGTGAGGCTGGGGATGAGGGCCTTGTGACGGGTTGGATCAGAGAAACCCCCTTGGGAGCTGCCACCTGATGTACCAAGACTACCCCTGCTCCTGTTTTCCCTGCCAGCTCAGGACTCCAGCACCCTGTCTTGCTGAGCCAGACACTTCCGTCTGCTCCAACCAAGACAGGGTGCTGGAGTCCTGAGCTGGCAGGGAAAACAGGAATAGGGGTAGTCTTGGTACATCAGGTGGCAGCTCCCAAGGGGGTTTCTGTGATCCAATCCGTCACAGGCCCCTCACTGAGGGCTTCAGGATGTGGGAGGGAGCTCTGGGCTGGGTTTTGGGGTGCCGGGGGGTGAGGGTCCAGCTGGGGATGCAGGCTCTGGGGTGGGCCAAGGGATGAGGGATTTGGGATGCAGGAGGGGGCTCTGAGTTTGGGGGGACTCAGGGCTGGAGCAGGGGGTTGGGGCGCAGGCTTACCTCAGGCTGCTCCTGGTCAGCGGCGCAGCAGGTCTGGGCACAGCGCAGTGCCAGGAGAGGTAGGGATTAGCCTGCCTTAGACCGCAGCACCGTCGACTGCACTTTTAGCTGCCCGGTCGGCAGTGCTGACCGGAGCCACCAGGGTCCCTTTTCAACTGGGTGTTCCAGTTGAAAACCGGACACCTGGCAACCCTACCATCAAAGGCTATTAGCCAGGATGATCAGGATTGGTGTCCCTAGCCTCTGTTTGCCAGAAGCAGGGAATGGGCAACATGGGATGCATCACTTGCTGGTTACCTGTTCTATTCATTCCCTCTGGGGCACCTGGCATTGGCCACTGTCAGATGACAGAATACTGGGCTGGATGAACCCTTGGTCTGACCCAGTATGGTCATTCTTATCTAAAGCAAAATGATGTCCTAAGACATAATAGTTTCAATTTGTGGCTCAAGCAATCATAAAATGGGGTTCCTTTGATGTTTTAACTATGCCAGGACCACACACTGTTTTAGAGAGCTTCAGACAACATGATGACTCTCTTTAAAAGATTTATCAACATGAATAGGACGAAATTGCCAACGCTCATTTTTAGCATTAGCATTTTTAATGCATGCCTGAAAGACTGGGTTTCAAACTTGTACATGAGCTGTAGTGCAAGGAGAGGTAGCAGTTAGGTAGGTGATAACAAAAACAAACTATTCAACATCCTGATTAATTTTTTTTAAGACATCATGGCCATTTACTGAAAATTAGGACTCTTAATACATAAACCAGAACTTATTTGCATGTACTGACATTTCTGGCCCACTTTCCATGGTTCAAAAGTTTATGTTGTCTAGATGATTATGTACATTTCTGAACAACAAAGAAGAAAATTAAGTTAATTGATCTATCATCTCAGTAATAGGTTGACAGTATCTGTAGTTTGGCCCTGTTGTTTTCCTGTGATTACCCTGTTTTTACGACAGAATCAGTGTTCTGCATAGCTAGGGTGACATTTTCAAAGATGTCCAAAACTAAACATGTAAATAGATATTTGTGTATAGTAACTAGATATTTTGTTCATCAGTGTTTGCAGGCCCAAACTTTTGTATTCACAAATGGTGTCCATGTAAACAGTATGAGAGAATTTTAGGAGGCCTTTGAGAAAAGTATGCCCCAGTGTCCTGAATAACACTGAAAGTGCTTAAATATGTGTGATATACATGCAAATAACCAACACTTCGCAAATGACGATTTCTCCGTAGTTAAAATATGTGTTTGTAAGTATTACTTCATTTATTTTTTCCTTCTATCTTCAAAATAAAATAAAACAAAAAAACCTTGGAGTCAGAAAGAAGTGCCTAAAGGCCACAGGTTTAAATTATTTTAATTTAGGCTCTGGTACCACTAAATGGACAGGTTATTTCTGGATCTCAACATTATAGCAGTGGGGAGCTGTTGCCTTTCTTCCCTGTCTCCTTGGACAGGAAAAAATAGTGAAGGTATTTGAAAAAGCCTACTACTACCATGTCAGTAGACTAGGGGACAGTTATGGCTGGCTCTGTATAGAGGGGCCAGAGGAGGAGGGATAGAAGAGTACTTTGTGACGTTGTGCGGTCTATATGGTTTTATAAAAATATGATAAGTGAATGTAATGTAACTGGGATATGCTTCATGCAAAAGGTCTCTTGTAAGGTATCATTACAAAGCTTATAATCTACTGACGGTGATCATCCTATTTGTATAAATGTACCACTCTTGTATCTAAAACTAGAAATATAAAATATAACTCTGAGGGCCTGTTGTAATTATGCAAAGTGTGGGCCATCAATGGTGGTTTGGAATCTTGATGACTCCCATTAACCAGGACCATTGTTTGCAGATGGCTGTGTTTTATCTGTGAGTCTTCCTGTATATGTGTGTGCTGGCAAGTGGGTAATGATGTCACCTGAACTGAAATCCATCTTTAACCTGGTGCAAAATATATATATATAAAGGGGTGGAACAGAACAAAGGAGAGAGCAGAAGAGCCATCATGAAGAATCCCCTAGCTACCACCTAAGCTGGATCAAGAGCTGTACCAGGGGAAGAATTGTGCCCAGGCCTGGAAGGTGTCCAGTCTGAGGAAAAAACTTACTGAAGCATCTCTGAGGGTGAGATTATCTGTATTCAGTTTGATTAGACATAGATTTGCGTATTTTATTTTATTTTGCTCGGTGACTTACTTTGTTCTGTCAGTTACTACTTGGAACCACTGAAATCCTACTTTCTATATTTAATAAAATCACTTTTTACTTATTAATTAACTCAGAGTATGTATTAATATCTGGGGGAGCAAACAAATGTGCATATCTCTCTATCAGTGTTATAGAGGGTGAACAATTTATGAGTTTACCCTGCATAAGCTTTATACAGGGTAAATCAGATTTATTTGGGTTTAGACCCCATTGGGAGTTGGGCCTATGAGTGCTAAAAACAAGCACACTTCTGTGAACTGTTTTCAGGTAAACCTGCATCTTTGGGGCAAGTAATTCAGACCCTGGGTCTTTGTTGGAGCGGACGGAAGTGTCTGGTTCAGCAAGACAGGGTGCTGGAGTCCTAAGCTGGCAGGGAAAACAGGAGCAGAGGTAGCCTTGGCACATCGGGTGGCAGCACTCAAGGGGGTTTCTGTGATGCAATCCGTCACATCTCCACCACTTACATATGGAGCAGCCATAAGATTGGGTATTGCTCTCCATGAGTACATGGTCAGGGAATGATGCAATGTCAGTATCAGTCTCCACAACCCCTGGGAGGGTGGGTCAAGCATGATTGTCTTCACCAGTTGGTCATCTGCAACTGGGAAGGAGGAGACATGTTGTACCTCCAGAAAGGAGATAGAAGTGCTGCTGCACTTTGGTATGCTCCCACAATGCCACCGGTGCACTCCACACTAGTGTTGTACCTCTGCATACCCACACCCACAAAGCAGTGGGTCCCTGAGCCAGAAGAGAGCCCAAACTTTCTGAACTGAAGTTTGTATGAAAAGGAATGCAATAGGAAACCTGCTAAGAAATCAATTTTCATTCTAGTGCTGGTTGTAGCTTTGGGCAATGGTAATTGCAATTTTACCAAGCTGGATTGTGCAGTGATGTAATAGAAAAGGCATAAAATCAGATTAATGAAATCTGATGAAATAAAATGCTATTAAACAACTTAGCTGCTGAGACGACATTTGACCAGAGCTGACAACAAACACAAAAGAAGTAATGGCAGCACTTAGGCTGCAGCAGGGCATATTTAGTGTAAGTTAGGGTTGCCATTCGTCCGGATTCTCCCGGACATGTCCAGCTTTTTGAGTTAAAAATAGCGTCCGGGGGGAATTTGTAAATGTCCGGACTTCCCCCCCCCATGCACAGCATGCGCGGCTGACAGGGCAGCTGGCCGGATCCTGCCACTCGCATGGGGCTCTGGCAGCCAGAGCCCCTCCTCCGCTTCCCCCTCCTCTCCCCTGCATCTTGAAATCACTCCCCTCCTCTCTCTCCCTCCCTCCCCCTCCCTGCATTTGCAGATCGCCGGCCTCCGGCAGTCTGGAGCTCCTCCCCCTGCTCTCACCCTCCCCTGCTGCCCAGCGCGCCGCTCCGCAGCACTCTGTTCCAAGCAGCACGGTAAGGGGCCAGGGAGGTTCTGGAGGGGGCAGTCAAGAGACAGGGAGCAGGGCTGGATGGGTCAGGAGTTTGGGGGGGGGTTCTGTCTGGGGGTGGGGTGGTGGATAAGGTTTTGGGCAGTCAGGGTACAGATAGGGGGTAGGGTTCTAAGGGGGCAGTTAGGGTGGGGGGGTCTCAGGAGGGGGCAGTCCGGGGACAAGGAGCGGGGGGGTTGGAGGTTCTGAGGGGGGCAGTCAGGGGGTGGGAAGTGGGAGGGAGTGGATGGGGATGGGGGGGTGGGGGCAGGGCTAGAGCGGGGCTCCTCCCCCCCCCCCCCAGTGTCCTATTTTTTGATTGTGGAAATATGGTAACCCTAGTGTAAGTATTAAGAAAATCTTTATGGGACAAATCCACCCCACAGACACTGAATGCAGTGGAACCTTGGCTGAAAATACCATGGAAATACCATTGTTCTGCTGGGAGGTATGGCAGGCAGGATGGAACTCTAGAGAAGCCATACACAAGGAGGAAGGGGCTTGGGATTGAAGTAAAGGACAGGAGGCCAGCTGTTTTAGGACTATTTGCATCCACAGGCCTAAACATACAGGATGCACGGAAACTTGTAAGGTATAGTAGCAGTGCACAGGTTCAAGCCACGGGATTGGAGAGAGAACTCTTCCCTGACCCTTTCTGAGATATTCAGCTCAGGGACTGAGTGTGGGTAGCATTTGGCCCTATAACTGAGAACAGTTTGGGCAGTGGAAGTAGCTGCCAAGAGAGGCTGTGGAATAAGTCCCTGGGGATAGGAATCAGATTAAGCTTTGAATCACATTTATCAGGGATGGCTTATGAATAGTAATAAATAATAATAAGAAGAAAATCAATCCTGCCTGGCAATATGGCGGGTAGACTAAGTCACCACATTAATCTCATCGAACCCAAATCAATTTATAAGATGGACATTTCATCCTAACAAAAATAATTGTTCTGCTTCTCAAAATAGCAAACGCAAAATTAAAAATTAAGAAGTAAAACAGAACATATACAGGCAGTGGAGCAAATTACAAGTGGATGCCAATAAAGACTCAGACCATTTTGAAAGACATTACCATTTCTAGTTTTAGTCTCCTCTAAATGGGTACTGAATGTCACTGAAAACTGTAGAATCAATCAAAAATGGTGGAACTTTTAAAGTGGTTCACTGTATGCTTACTCAAGTATGATACTGTCCATTCAACGGTGACAAGAGCTCTAGAAAAAGTCTGTGGATTTGAGTCTCCCATTAATGGGATATGCTAGAGGCCAGTGAAACTTACATTCTCCCCCACACACTCACACACACAATCTTCCACTCCCCTTGCATATACTGTATTCTAAGTACATATTCTTAGCAGGAAGCAATGTGTTTGTGTGGTGAGGACTGAAAGCCAAGACTCTTGGATTCTATTCCTGGTTCCAGTGGTGATTTATTATGTAACCTGGGGCAAGTCATTTAACTGTTCCTTATTTTATCCATCAGTATCATGAGTATAATATAACCCTATTACCCAGGGTTAAAATCAGGGTAAATAATGTTGGAAAAACATTTTGAGAACCTGGTGAAAATGCACTTTCTGAATGCAAATAGTGATTATAACTAGAATAGAGAACCCTCTCTACTTCTTAGTCCATTACTCCCTACAGATCATAATTCTCAGAATCAGTGGCCTTGCCCCATTTTTCAGTAGCGGCCAGAACCTCGGCTCCAGTAGCATGGTAGAGGGGCCAAAAGCTACCTTAACAGGCAGCTGGGGATTTTCCTTGCATAGGAATCCTTGGGTGTTGAAAAACTAATGTAGCTAGCTCTATGCCACTCACTCCCTGCTCCCGTGATGAAGAGTGTGTGCTGCATTCTGGGGACACTGAGCTGCTGGAATGGGCCTGTCGGAAGCATTACAACGTAAGAACAGCCATACTTGGCCAGACCAAAAGTCCATCTAGCCCAGTATCCTGTCTTCCGACAGTGGCCAATGCCAGGTGCCCAGAGGGAATGAACAGAACAGGTAATCATCAAGTGATCTATCCCCTGTCACCCATTCCCAGTTTCTGGCAAACAGAGGCTAGAGACACCATCCCTGCCCATCCTGGCTAATAGCCATTGATGGACCTATCCTTCATGAATTTAGCTAGTTCTTTTTTGAATCCTGTTATAGTCTTGGCCTTCACAACATCCTCTGGCAAGGAGTTCCACAGGTTGACTGTGTGTTGTGTGAAAAAATATTTCCTTTTGTTTGTTTTAAACCTGCTGCCTATTAATTTCATTTGGCGACTCCTAGTTCTTGTGTTATGAGAAGGAGTAAATTGCACTTCCTTATTTATTTTCTCCAAACCAGTCATGATTTTATAGACCTCTATCATATCCCCCCTTTGTCATCTCTTTTCCAAGCAGAAAAGTTCCAGTCTTATTAATCTCTCCTCATATGGCAGCCGTTCCATACCCCTAATAATTTTTGCACTTTTCTGAACCTTTTCCAAATCCAATATGTCTTTTTTTGAGATGGGGCGACCACATCTACAAGCAGTATTCAGGATGTGGGCGTACCATGGATTTATATAGAGGCAATATGATCTTTTCGGTCTTATTATCTATCCCTTTCTTAATGATTCCCAACATTCTGTTAGCTTTTTTGACTGCCGCTGCACATTGAGTGGATGTTTTCAGAGAACTATCCACAATGACTCCAACTACAGTTGACACAACTTAGAGCAGACCATAGGCTATTCCAATCTGGCCCCTGTGCCTCCCCAAGGACAGAGAGGGAAGAAGGCTATTTATGCCCACTCACCTTCTCAGGTGCACAGAGCAGAGCTCAGGCACACTTTAGGATCCAGCCCAAAGGTTTAATAGTAGAATACTATAGTGAGGCCTCATAGTCATATTAGTTATTTCTACAAAATATACTCCAGGGCAGTTAAAATACATATGAAACACTCTCAAATAATTGACTGCAGTATCCTGGACTTCTTAAAATGTTTGTTTTCATTGCTAATTCACAACATTTGGGCAATACACATTGGGATCTACCCACTGGCAATTAATGAGAATCTAGTGTATAGCTTTTTAAATACAACATTAGTACAATGGCTTTCTGATATAAACATACAGAATGTAACTGGGAGTATGAGGTTTCCTAGAGGCACAGAAGGCCCTGTGTGCAGCAGAACCAGTGCAGGGAGCTTGCTCAAGGCATGAGGACCCCTTCTGCCCTGCAAAGCGATGTCCTCTGGGGACACGCACTGCCCAGGTACACAGAGGAGGAAGAGGGCTGGGAGTGGGACCAGTGGACCAACAACTACCAATACATCAGTCAAACACAAATATCTGTGGGGATACTGAGGGGGAACAAAACAGTCCCAAGCCTACTGCAGCAGGAACATATCCACACCCTGAGAGGAAGGATTCCCACGCTGTGCAGAAAAACCCTATGAGCAATCTACATGCTAGGGAAGTGAATAAGGTCCTGGCTATGGCTGTTATCCACTAACACAGGGGTGGGCAAACTACGGCCTACGGACCGGATCTGGCCTATCAGGGCTTTGGATGCGGCCCGCGGGATTGCCACCCCTGTGGCCCCGCGCCGCTCCTGGAAGTGGCCGGCACCACGTCCCTGCAGCCCCTGGGAGGGGGGGGCACAGCGGGCGCCGCGCGCTGCCCTCGCCTGCAGGGACCATCCCCCGCAGCTCCCATTGGCCGGGAATGTGAAACTGCAGCCAATGGGAGCTTCGGGGGAGGTACCTGCAGGTGAGGGCAGCGCGCGGAGTCCTCTGCCCCCCACCTTTCCCCGGGGGCCACAGGGACGTAGTGCTGGCCGCTTCCGAGAGCGGCACGGCACAGGGCCAGGGCAGGCAGGGAGCCTGCCTGAGCCCCGCTGTGCGCCGCTGCCACACCGGAGCCACTCCAGGTAAGCAGTGCCGGGCCGGAGCCAGGACCCCAAGCCCCTGCCCTGAACCCCCGCCACACCTTGCACCCCCCTGTGCTCCAACCCCTTGCCCTGAGCCCTTCCTGCACATTGCACCCCCTCCCATACCCCGCACTCCCTCCCACACCCCAACCCCCTGCCCCATTCATGGCCCTGCATGCAATTCCCCCATGCAGATGTGGCCCTCAGGTCAAAAACTTTGCCCACCCCTGCACTAACAGTTACACTACTATTCATAAGCAATGTTAGAGTGTTCAAATATTATTAAAATTTCCCATCATCTCTTGCAGCTTGTCAGTTATGAAAAAATATTCTAAGTCATCATTTCATGAAGACACGGAAAGGAAAGGTTTCCAACAAAATTTTGTAGGAAAGATATTTCTGTTTTTATATCTTTCCTAGGGGGGTAAAAGATCATTCCATCATGTAGTGAGTAGTTACAGTTTCTGAGAAAACAGATACTGTAACCGGATGCAGACTTTTGTTGTTCAGTTGAAGATGTCAAGTTCCCCCTTCCCCCCCCGACTGTCCTGTTCCCTGGTGGAAATTCTGATTCGGAGTCTTGGCAATTTCAGCAGCTCCAAAGGTTCTCCCTGCTACCTCATTAATCACTTCACTGCCATGTGCTATCTTACCTGCAGATGTAATTCTTCTTGCAGGAATCTTGTAAATTCAAGCAGTTTGGTTTCTCCTTGTCTTCATAGGAACACACAGGAACAATAGTCTGCCGTCTCCTTTCTGTACACGCTATGTCTCGACAGGAGCAGAAGAGCATCCCGTAGCTGTGCTTTGGGGGAACTTTGTCAAAAAATAGCCGGAGAGCCTTATGACACTTCCGCTTGTTGCAGATTTCATTAGACGTACTGCTGGTGCAGGGGGTTATATAAGCAGATCTGAACCTCTTGCAGGTATCGTTTAGGTTACAGGCTTTTGCTGCATCCAAACAGTTGTTCCCCTTTGAAAGTGCTGGCTCCACTGTAAAAAAATAAGAAATATATTGGGTTTATATTGTGTTACAATGTTTGTATCTATTTCACAGTTAATGAGACTTTGAGCATATATTTGTCAGCTAAGAAATCTTAGCTGCCAGAAAATGTGTCCACCTCTTATGTTTCTTTGGCTCATAATTTAATGAGAGAGAAAGTGCACGAGCATATGTTAAAATCATAATGGTGGAAAATGAAGGATGACTAAAGTCAGAAGCATTGCACTTTATCTTCCTTGTAAAACAAATACAGTAAAATCATGTTGGGCTAATTAATCCCTGGTGTAACGCCATTAAAATCAATGGAGTTGCAACATGGAAAAAACTGTCCACTGTGAAAGAACACATTAAAACTCAGGTTACTTTTTAGTCATTTCTCCCAAAACTCTATAACTGCCATTCAATAACCACATCAACAACCATACTGCCCAACCCTTAAAAAGTTTATATGCTCATTCTGCAGAATTTACAGACTACATGCTTACTAATACAGAGTTTACAAGGTACATAGTCCACAGAACTTGAAAGGTTAGCATGTGCAGTCAAACGCTTATGAGCTCTGTAAGCCCATCCTACACACCTTGTAAGCTCCATGCTCACCTCTACAGAGCTAGCAAGATAATCTTAAAAGGACCATAGGTGCATCCTGAACCTTACAAAGTCTATGGTGATTACAGTCAGTGTTAAAGACACAGGCTAACACAAGGATACAAAGCTATGGAAATGCACAGACTAAAAACTTCAATAAGGTAACTGTGAAAGTTCTAAGGAATTATACATTATGCAAATTTAGTAAAATTTATCTGAATATTAAAGTTTTAAAAAACCCAACCATTCAACAATGAAGAAAATTGGAGTTAAGGGTAGACAAATAATTTTAACTGCCATAAATAGTCAGGACCCACCCAGCACTGTAGATTTAAGAAACACAGTCACAACTCCCCATTATGCATCATTTCAATTGCAAGCATGAACTGCAAAATAATGTGACAAGTTCTTAAACTGTAATAGGGTCACTGCCTCCAGAGCATGGGGTGGCCTGCAGCATCTCTGCCTCAGTGTCAGGGCTCCTCAATAATTCACAAAGGCTTTCTTGTAGGCAATAGCTTGCACTGGTTTATTACCATACATAGTTCCAGAACAAAATACTCAAAAGTTCATATATTGATCCTTTCCTTCTTCATCAAGCCCCTCACACGTCCTACTGCTTGGAGTCTTTCAAGCTACTCCGAGGTAGAGCTAGCCAAATTCTGGGATTGTGGAATTTGCTTTCATTCTACTTTGGAAGAGGAGCCTTCCTGCTCCTGAAGCCCACAGCAGCCTTCTCCAGGCTGCTGCTGAAATCTCTCTTCTCTCAGAGCCTTTTGTACTCCAAATGCATGATTGGGTCACATGACCCTCTTCATTTCCACCCACCGGGGGAGGAGCATTGACTGTGGCACAAGTGAGGCTGAGACTCATCAGCCTTTATAGGGCCAGTCACTCAGTGGCAGTATGATACAAATAAACAAGACATTACACTACCATCTCCCATACCTACATCTCTGAAGCCTGAGCCAACACAAAAGTAGCAAACACTAGATCTATTTTCAGTCCAGGTATATGTTCTAGTCACAGTAGAATAATTTTACATTGCACATTCCAAGCCTTTCTTCATCCCACTTTCCTGTGTAGTAAATAGATCATCATTGTTTGTGTGTTATCCTCCTCATAAAATGCAAAACCTATACAGATACAACATTCCACTATAAACCAGAGGGACCAATCAGGTCTTACATTCATTCAATGTCTGAAGTTTAAACACTAGATCTAGATGAGAGATAGTATAGTCAAAACATAACACACGATACAGACCACACAGACCAACTTCAGATCTCCCTTACAGTAGTGTAAATCCAGAACTGCAGTGATTTCATTGGAGTTATTCTGGATTTATACCACTGGACTGGAAATTGGCCTTCAGCATCACTAGCCTGATTCTGATCTGACTTACACTCACTGGAGACACAAGAGTGTTGATCTAGTGCAAGTGAGATTAGAATCAGGCCCTATCACTCAAGTCATATTACACCAGACCACATATACTTAGTTTAAAGAGGAAGGGAGGTTTTTTGTTTGATACTGGACTGGGTCTTAGGAGATCTGAAGCTGATTCCCAACTTTCTGACAGACTTACAGTGAGACCTTGGGCACGTCACCTAAATCTTTTTGTCTCTCACTTCCCCATCTGTAAAATGGGGATAACATAGCTCCCGATCTGACAGATATGTGAAGACAAACTAATGTTTTTAAGGTGCTCAGATACTATGGGGATGAAGCCATACAAGTATATAAATAGCAAGAGCTCATTTTTTTGAAAAGCTAATTCCATATGCAGATGAAGCAAGTTGTGACAGGTCCATAGAATATTTTAATTAAAAGGACATAATTTTAATTATTCCAGAATCCTTGGAAGAGATACTAAACCAAAATATGCCAGTATTGCCATTGAGGAGACAGTAGCCAGCACCATGGAGTTCAGGTTGCATGTCAAACTTTAACAACGATTTTCATCACTTTCAAACGTTTGTTTTTTGGATAATCTTAACATTATAATAATGTTAATGTTGTACTACATCAGCATATAATTATAACCTTTACTCTAAACTCAAAATTTTTTCTCTGTGATACAGCATATAGAATTATATGCTAAATCCAAGTATAATTACCACATAATCTGTAGGGCATATAATTATGCAATATATGCATAGTACATACTAATTACAATGTGATTACAGAGTAATTACATGCTTATTTGTGCCTGGAAGGCAAATGTTATACTGAACTGTTTAAACAAGGATATCCTAGGATAAGCCGTTGGTATAAATCTGTGGATGAGTTCTGAACTGATATATGCCAACACAAACATAATTCACTACAGTCTAAAGAATTATTTAAAAATAAGCAAGATAAAGATGTGAACATACTGCTCTATTGTGTTTACAATCATGTTTATTATTTTATTAAGGGACCAAAACATGATAAATGCTGTTATGGAATTAAAAAGTGCTTTAAAGATTAGCACCTTGGGGGACAAAAATCAAAGGTGATATTTTTAATGATTTTCTTAAAGTACATAAGCCAAACGCAGTGATAATAAAACGGTGGTGAAAGTTATGCTAAGTGAAAGTTGTACTGGGTATAAATTGTTCAGAAAACTACTGTGATATTTACACTCACTCATACACATTATACATTTTATGTCCAACCTGTAACTTAAACTACTCTGTGTGTCACCTCTCAGTATAGCACAGAGATTCACTTTTTTACTTTAAGGCTGCAACAGCCTGAATTTTGCCACTTGCCTTTTGTCCTTTCTATTTTGCTACTTGTGAACCCAGCTACAGTATATTTATCACAATATTATACATAGTCAACTTTTTTTAAATTAATACTTACATTAGAGTAAAAGTGGTATGCAATCAGAATCAACAGTGTTTGTATTGCATATGAACATATAAATCAAACATGCTCATGAATGCCAGATTTTCCTGAGCCTTTAAATCATGTATATTTAATTTAAAATTTACAAACTGAGCCTACCTATGTTTTATTTTACATTGTGAAAGTATCATGTAATTATCCTTAACTCCTTTGGCAACTACAAACAGTTAGCACAGTACTTACTGTAAAATTTCTTGCAGTTTATTAGCATGGTAGTAACATTTAAGGCCACAATTTCACCTAGCCTCTGTTTTGTGAAATGCAAATTATGAAGACAAGCAGTAATCTGACTCTTATCAGATATTAACTGTGTGTTACATTTTAGGTTCAAAAGACAAATAGTTTACATCTTACTTTCTTTATCATTATTACAGGTATCACAGACTCGGGCCAGAAAATCCTTCCCTTTTCCTATATTGTCAGTCTTTCATCCTTCTTGCATCTAGTTTTCAGTCTGCACCTAGTGAAGCTTTGTGGTTGTCCAGGAAGGCGTTGACTAAAGTCCATTAATTCAGTGATGTGCTGGCAGAAGCGCGCCGTAGATCCTGGGAGCCCCTGTTAAAATTTTTGCCACCAAACTCAAAGGACATTTGAGATCATTTCCCTGCCTTTGATAGATGTGTTTTGCAAAGAACAGATAACCTAAGTGTCAAAATTAATTTTAGAATAAACAAAATGGACACTTAGATATTAATTTTCTTATAGTACATAAACAGCAATTTACAGTGGTTGCCATTAAAATTACAATTGGTCTTTGCAAGTAAGCATGCTGAGGCTATTCAGTGTACTTAGCACAAGGAATACTGCAATCTTTGCGGTAAATGTTAATTAGGTGAAAGGGAACATTGTGAAATGTTATTGGTGACTACTCTGGGCTTGTTCCTGCATAGAAGAGTGGCACAGTGCTGTATGTAAAAGCCAAAGGTTGAAACTGTCTAGCAGGATAAGTAAAGGAGCAGAATCCGATCCTGCGGCAGTCACCAATTTACTCATATTTTGTAGAAGGAATAAGAGCAAAGAAACAAGTGTGAGGGTACATTTGTCAGTGGCATGCAAAGGTTGCAAATAAACCACCATCTATTCAGTCATAATGTACTGCCAATCCCAAGTGTACAGAAGTAATGGGTCAAGTCTCCAAAAATCATGAGACTTGCTTTAAAAATCATGAGATATTATATTTTTGGGATTCTATTTGTCTTCTCCTTTCTCGGACTTTAAATACACATGCAGGTCACATTTTCATGCTTTTTCTACAACCTTGAGGGCTAGAAACTTACCTTTAAAAATATTAAGGCTGAGATTCTCACACACTCACTTGTCTGTAGGAGCTGTGCTTTAAGAAAAGCAGCAAATGTCACCAGACTCATGTTAAAACTGTAAGACTTGGCAACACCAGATATGCCCATACTCTACATAATGCCCCCTTTGTTTTACCCTGCAATCTGGAGAGTAAGGAAGCAGAGGGAACAAGGGTCTGGAGACTTATTACTGCACAATGAAGTTGAATATAGTTTTTAAGTCTGTTTCATGTCTGTGGCCCTGAATAATGAACAAGGCATGAATTTACAATAGCTTTGTAGCCCTGTAAATATGTAAAAGATATAGCTAGTAGAAAAAAGGGATATAAGATGGTAAGCAATATGTGATCGCTTGCATCTGTGGCTACAATGTAATGCAACACATGAACAGCTCATGATCTAGAAGGGGGCTTGGCTACAAAAACGAATGAGCCAATCACAGAGTGCAGGACATGATGTGCAGTCGAAGGCGCAGGCGGTGTTTTGTTTTAGAATGTGTATATAAGCTGATTAATGATTCTGTACTTTGGACTGGTACCCTGTACCCACCCCCTACATTTGAACCTGATGAACTCAAGTGTAGTTTGACTGTATGTCAATAAAGAATCTCAGCGACGAGTCCAAAGTGGAACTGATTTTTTTGGATTACAGAGAACTGGATAAAGTGTTCTCCCGGAACCGGATGAGGTATTCTGGATATGCCAAGTGGAAAAGGCCTAGGGAGGAATCCCAACATAGTGAATGCTTAAAAGTTACCTGTGCTCATTTAGGTCTTGATTGTACTCCCATTAAAGTCAATGCAAAAATTCCCACTATCCGGAATGATTCGGGATCAAGCCCATAAAGCCTTTGTTCATATTTGCATTAGAGCGCGATCACCTTTTAGTCCCTGCTATGAACAGAATGAAACATTATGGAAACATAATTCTCCTTGCACTATTGAAGAATACAGGTTTTCCACCAAATTTTGACTTTAGTCAGACCAGAGTAAAGCTTGGTTAAATCCGTTAGTTTCACTAGAAATCAGTCTGGATTTACAACAGTCTAACTAAAAGAAGAATTTGGCCCATTATTCCGTTTTACCTCTTCCCCCAAGGTGTCTTATACAGAGAGGAAGAGATACAATGATAAAGGGCAGCATCGGTATAGCTGCAGCGCTTTAATGAAGACGCTTTATGCTGATGGGAGAGAGCTCTCCCGTCAGCATAGTTAAGCCACGTCCACGAAAGGCGGTACCTGTGTAAGTGAGAGAAGCTCTCCTGCCAACATAAAGCTGCGTACACTGGCACTTAGGTCAGTATAACTATATCACTTGGGGTGTGGATTTTTCGCACTCCTCAGCAACGTAGTTACACCAAAGTAATTCTGTAGTGTAGACCTGCCCAGAGTCAGAAGCTGCTAAACAAAGAAACTTGCAGAAGCTGTTAACTGATCCAGTCATGGTTTCTCACATATTGCACCAATGATTTCAACCCTAACCTAGAGGGATTTAGGATGTGAAGTTCCTCCTAGTGTGTAACACAACACTAGCATCTGGAATGAATTATGCATCAGAAGGACCTTATACAAAATAAATCCCTCTGGGGAAGAGATCTCCGGTCATTCCATATACAATTCATGCACTGTACTGAATTAGAGGCTGGTTTTGTGGTGTGGAATGCTCTGACCAAGGCTTCAGCTGAGCTCTTCTAATTAATTTCCCCTGGACTATTCAGAGTGACCTTATGTTATTGCATATGCTGCCCAGCTATTCCATTCACTATATGTTTTGATTTAGTCAGATACTAAGTGGACACAACTAAGACTGAAATAGTACATGCAGCTATATAGAATAAAATGTGAAAATATTACAACGTACATCATCTGCATGATAAGAGATTTACTGCACACAAAGTTCACAAGACACAGTGCGAGACGGGTAACCAAAGCCTTGCCAATTTACAGGGTAACTTTCAGCATTTCTTTTTATTACTGCAGAATTGAATTCACAACTTGTTTCCTCTTTTCCTCAGACTTGATTAATTACCATGTTAACATAACTACTGTTCTCCCTCTTATAATGGGCTCACTCTAAAGTGCTGCCCCAGCAAAATAAAACAGGAAAAAGCTTCCAGCTCTTTGCTCTAGTATTGCAATCCTTTTTGATCTCCCTAGTTTTCAAGTTTATGTTCCATTCTAATAAAGCATGCATGAATAGAATAGCAAATCAGATAATACAAGGTTGTGACCCTTGCAATTGATCCTTCGAGCTTCTTTTTGCTTTTTCCAGTGACGTAGTAAAAATTACATTTAAATGTGCTTGTTGACACTTGAGAATTCACTTTGTTGATCATATACACTGTTTCAGAGAGATTATATTACATAATGATGAATTTTCTACTGCCCTTTTTTCTCCCATATCTACAACCCCATTAAGCATTAAGCTGTAAGTAAACCTCCTCTGGGGAAAAATTGGAAGACTAGAAATATCAAAGAGCCAAATCCTGCAATCCTTTTTCAATCAAAGCTTCCATTCGCTTCAGTGGGAATTTTTTTGCTGTAAACACTTGAATAGACTCTTCTATATATGGGGCTAAATCTTTGCTAATACTTTAAAAAAATAAACCCTAATAAAAACGAGTTCAAAAATCAAATATGGACCATACCTATCCTTTCCTGTTACAGGTATGCATTTTAAAAAAACACAGACCATGTTACAGCACTGAAAATTTATATCTATAGTCAATGGTTTCCAAGTCACATGACCACCAATGTGAGGTAATTAATAGTTCTGAGTAAATGCAATCATTATATTTTTAATTAACCTTTTCAACCTTCTGCACCTTTTACTTTTGTTATACATTAAATCTCTGCAGGTTTTCAGTTATGTTTGATTAGGTTTTAAACAATCACATGAAAAATAATCTTTAGATTTAGTCAAGCAGTCCTTAGGGTTACAAATAAGAAGGTATTGTAAATGTTGATGCAATGAGGATTGTTATAAATCAGATATAGGATAGACACTCTGAACTTTGTGGCTACGTTCCCACCTAATTTTTGTTTTGGCAGCTTACTGTTATTTAATGGCTTTGGCTACCAGGAAACTGGCTTTTGAAAATTCTCTCTCAACCTAATTCTAATTACTCTGTATAAATCATACAATGATCAATTATAAAAATCTTAGGTTCATGCATTATTTAAACTTAGCATTCGAATCCTCACGGCAGGAATGCAGGAAATTCCTAAGCCCTTCTCTTTGCACACTAACAACCGCTTTATATCTGTAGTGGTACCAATTACTGAAAAGTAGGAGCTAGACCTGCTCTCAGGGTAAATCTGGAATAACTCCATGGACTTCAACTGAGAGCAGAATTTGGCCCCAAATATTTTTTTCTAGACACACTAGCTTAATGTTCACTATATATGAACATCGGGGATCAAATTCTTCTCTCACTTACAGCGGCATAAATCCATAGTACTGATCCACTGAGCTCAACTGAGTTTCACCAGATTTACACCAGTGAAACAGAGTAATGTTTTTATTTTATTAAGATGGCATTAATATATTATATATACAAATGTTTATAATTTAAAGGATTATTTTGTAAATTATTTTCTCATGTGGTCTTTCAAATGCTAAGAAACATACTTAGTAGTTGATATGAAAAATTAAAATATGTTTTATTTAACATAAGGCTGATTCCAAGATAACTAAGGTCAAATTTGTTTGGAAAAATAAGTCTGATATGAATGGAGCAGATACTAAAAGGAAATGATCTTTCACAAAGACAAGCAAAATATCCAAACATTTTTCAGTAATGCCATAAAACTATAATTGGATTTCAATTTAGTAATAGACATCTTAAGACAGACCATTCTAATAATCTAATTATGTCTTATGTGACTATGCCAGATACTATCCTACTGTTCTTTGACTTTTTGTATTCAGTTCAGTTTCAGAACCATATTTGCTATAATATGCAACTACAGGGCCAGCTCTGAGCTGTAATATTTTGAAATTTCCAAACAGATATTTTTAATGCTGCAATGACATTCCAAGGATGGCTTGTTGGCAAAACTGACATTTGTTTTTAGTTTTGCTTTGTTTTCATTTTCATTATACAACAAAGCTGTTAACATGTATCAAGAGCTGTGTGAAAAGTTTCACATGGAAAGTGAATACCTACAAATGTTCGGCAAATATCAATAAATAAAAACACTTATTAATTTTCACGCAAAAGAAAAAAACTATATTCACAGAGTGGAAGCAAAGTGTGCATATCAAAATGGAGGGAGAAGCTGAAGTCCAAAGGATGAATTCTACCTGCTGCAACAGGCAAGGTCTAGAAGTCAGGGCCGGCTCCAGGCACCAGCCCAGCAAGCAGGTGCTTGGGGCGGCCAAGGGAAAGGGGTGGCATGTCGGGCTGTTTGGTAGCAGGTCCCTCTCGGAGGGAAGCACCTGCCGCTGAATTCCCGCCGAAGAAGAAAGCGGCGCGGTGGAGCTGCCACCGGAGTGCCGCCGATTGCAATTGCGATCACGGCTATTTTTTTTTCCCCGCTGCTTGGGGCGGCAAAAACCCTGGAGCCGGTCCTGCTAGAAGTCCTCCAATTTATACAACAAATGGAGAACACAAGCTAAAACTTTCAAAAACAGTTCCTAAGTCCATATTTGGTTACCAAATTGGGTGGCTTGCTTTTCAAAAATGCTGAGCATCCAGCAATTGCCACTGATTTCAGGAATTAGATGGTTTTGACAAGAAATGATTAAAGAGATTCATCTTATGTCCCAATGCCAGCTTCTTAGAGATCCCCCGACCTGCTTACTTCATGCTCCAGTAAAGGAGCTACATTTTAAACAGAATGATAACTTTTTTTTTTATGGTTACCAGCAAAACTTTGTATTGCAACTTTATCAAAAATGTGACTTCTCCTCCTGTGGAATTGTACTGTAATACAATATGGCCTGTCCTTGTAATGGAAAAGCTTTCTCACCAAGTATGTACACAAGAAAAGAGCCAAAAAGAGGATAGCTACTTAGAATTTTGGTCATTTTAGCACTCTCCGGGGAGGAGGGCTCCCCAGCCAGCAAGCCCAAATCTTTAGCTAGGTTCTTTGACTATTAACCTGATCCTGAATAAATAATAGTAAGTAATGTATGATGTAGTATGTTAGCATTTTATTGCAACTTTGCCTTAATAAAAATATTTATAAATAATTAAATTAAATGGAAGGGGTACAAAGTCCCCAAGTTACTTCAAAAGTTCCTTTAAAGTTCAAGGGTGGGCTTTTCAAAAGTTCCCAATGGAACTTAGGCTCCTAACGCAATTAGGTGCTTTTGAAAATCCCTCCCTACGAGCCTAACTTTGGGGTACTATTTTTTTTAATATTTCAACGTTAAGTGTTAGAATGCAAGTACCTCAACTACACACTAGCTGACTGATTCAGGGAACGGTTGCCTGATAATGAAACAGGGTGGGTAGAAATTGAACCTGATATGTGGGAAGAAGTGCTGCTTGGGAGCAGAGAAGCGAGCAGTAGAGGTCTAGGAACCTACCACAATGATTGGGAGGGCACTTCTCCCCCTCACCCCATCTGATGACTGTGCTGAAGTGAGGAGGAAATGAGCATGAGAGGTGATCAGAGGAGGGCCCCTTACTGACTGAGAGTTCCAGATGTATGCAGTGTAGTTTGAGCCATGTCAGTCCCAGGATATTAGAGACACAAGGTGGGTGAGGTAATATCTTTTACTGGACCAACTTCTGTTAGTGAGAGATACAAGCTTTTGAGCCACACAGAGCTCTTCCTCAGGTCTGGGAAAGTACTCTGAGCATCACAGCTAACTACAAATTGGAACAGATTGTTTAGTATAAGTAGTTATGTTCAAAGGGACCATTCAAGGGAATTGCTGAACCATTCAAGGGAGAGTGGCCTGTCTCAGCTCTCTGAGAGCGAGTCTAGACTCATAGAAAGCTGTTGACTGAGATACAGTCTATAAGACATATGAGCTAGACGTTCAGTTTCTCCCTAGCTGCCTGCCAATCAATTGTGGATTAACCACCCAATCTCCTATTAGCACTTCAGTATGGCACTGAATATAATCAGCACTTCCCTAAGGTAATGAGGTGGGTGGAGTCACAGGGCCAGATCCCTGGAACTGATCAAACTGCATTCAGTGCAGGACCTGGGATGAAGGTGGAGAGATGGTTTGAAGTCTCCTTTGCACTCTTCTAAATCAGGGACTTAACTTTGTGGTGGTGATGGGGGTGTTGAATTGACATTCAGGCTAAGGGTTGCTCTAAGTTGCTCTAAAGGGTTGCCAGCTAAAATGAGCCTCTTGGGCACCTGCTCACCCAGCCAGGGGTGACCAGAGCACAGCCATCTCCAGCTAAGCCCTGAGTCATAATGCCTCAAACACCTGGAAAAGAGACCACATATTGTTCCTGACTGACCTCTTAGGTCAGCTCTCAGTTCCTCTTACACCACCAAAGTGGCACAGAAAAGATGGAGCCAAGGGCCATGATCTGGCCCCTTCTCTGGTGGAGATTGTGGAAGGGCTGTTATGCAGTTGCTTCCAAGGGAGAGGAACAGGAAACAGCCTGTGCAGGTCTGGAGTCAGGCAAAATCACGGAAATTCCCTGGGCTCTTCAGCTGTGTGGGAATCTTTAGTGTGAATAAAGCCCCAAGAGATCGGCAGCATTTAGATTCATCATTTAGATACAAGGGAAGAAAGTAAAGGATGAAGGGAGAGGGCTTGGTTAGAGTATGGAGGAAACTCAAAAGAAAAATACTATAAATGGCATTTCTGTTGGATCATTCTCGTTTATTCTCGTTTTGAATTGGGCTTGGGATTACACCTGTTGATGGCCAGCCACTGGCGTAGTTGTACATGTTATCCTACCGCAGACAGGCAAAACTCAATAAGCCTTGATTTGCACCAGGGAAGATTACCCCAGCTTGACATTGGGATAAACTGCCCCCAGTCCAACAGTGGTTTATAGAAGCTTTGCATGTCCACGGTAGGGGTTTGCATCAGTTCACCTATGCCATTGCTCACTGCTGAGATCTCTAACTGGGGCAAATACTCAAAGTAGGAAAGTCTTTAAAAGGAACGCTATTATACTTACTTTGTGCTATTATTCATTTTGGAAGAAAAAAAAATCAGAGGAAGGAGGCTTGGGGAAGTGAGTGAGAATCAAACCTGACAATAACAGCCAAAGTGATGAAAAAAAGAGAAACATGAAAAATAGTAAACACGGAGGAAGAAGAAATCCCCTTTCCCTCACTACCCACAGGAAAGCTCTACCTTCCCAAAAATTCTTCTTCAGTTTGTCAGGTAGAGGAACATGCAGCAGTAGTCATGACAAAAGGAATATCAGTAAAGGGAAGAAGAGAGACTAAAATCGCAATTCTAGCAGCACCAGCAGAGACAGGAGCAGATGCTGTAATCATGACAGCAGCAGTAGAGGTGGGGCTAAGATTGCAATCATGGCAGCAGTGAGAGCAATAGAGTCATGGAAAGCAGCTAATACCATAGCAGCTATAGAGACACTACATTATCCCCCTTTTCCTATTGCTAAATTGTGGCAGTTATCTGTCCTATTTACTGAACAATCAGATTTGCATTCCATTAATCTACCACCAGCTGTTGTTCTTTTCACTGCTAATTTGTCCAATACAATCCTGTTGAATATAAATAAATGCAGTGTAATGTATTGTAAGTTATCCACTGATGTCAGTGATATTGGTTACTTTTGTCTATTCATAGATTTCTCACTGATCAGCTTCAGTGAGCTAGAGTAAGTTTTAGTTACTTTGTATTGGGACTTTAAAAGCTGGTGGTCAAGCAAAAAGGGTGCACTGATGCAGGTGTATTTAGTGGAAGACTGGGAAAGAAGAGACTTTTGAACATAGTAAGTTACTTGAATTATATTGTGCTTATGACTTAGTGTTGAAATAACAATGGCCACTGCTCTATTGTGCACATGCTGAAGACAGAACAGTATAGAATAAAAATATAATTGAAGGGGAGGGAGGGATATATGGTGCACATTACCCATCTGTATATTTTTCCCTGTTTTTCATTAACCTGCAGTTGCTAAGCTAGTTTCAAATCAATTAAACCATGTGCTTGCCTATATCTCTGCTCTAGCCTTCGTTCGCTCCTCTCTTTGCCCCACAAAAGATGCATGACCACCTGCTCCCTTTGTAGCCTTCTCCAGCTCTCAGCCCTTTTCCCTGCAGCACACGATGCCCTTCCTGACCGCGATCTGGTATGCCATTACCACTTCTCAAAGTCCCTTCTTAAAACATACTTCTCCTAGATTTATAAAACATTGCCCTTCCCTCAGACAACCGTTAACAAAATAGGTGATAGAAACAAACAATCAGGGATCTGACGTGCTAATTTCATACTCAGTAGCTGACTTGATATTGTATCCCATCCCTCATGCCTCAGCTGTATGTGTCTGTTTAAGGCCTGATCTAAAGTCTATTGCAGACAATACTTTTACTCCCATTGACTTCAGTGGACTTTGGATCAGGGCTTTTGGCCCCAATTCTGCACGTGCTTAAGTCTCATTGAGGGGGGGAAGCTGGGCCCTGGGCCCCGGGCCCCCTTCCGGACCGCCGGGCCCCGGTAATTTGTACTGGCTTCCCCCCACTCTCGTCGGCCCTGCTCCTGACCAGAGTCCTTGTCTTCAAGGAAGAAGAGTAAAGGACCGTCAGTGGTTTATACATAAAAACAGTCATAAAAAAATAATGGGACATGTTAGGCAACTTTAATATAATAATAAACTGAAGTTAATTAGTTTACGGGCACAAAATTAAAATAAATATCCGCTTAATTGGTGATGAGTGAAACTCAACAAGTAAAATAACAATAATTTATATATCCTATTTCACACACCACAGAAATGCAGCCATTTTTGGAGTGGAGAATTGCAACTTCACAGCACCAGCAACACTGGCCAAGAGATTTTAGGAGGGGAAGTGAACAATTCGCCAATCTAAACTACAGGAAGAATTTAGTTACCACATTATTATTATTCAATTTGGAATTTTTTTCAGGACCGTGAGCCTACACGCCCATTCAGGTGAAAAGTGCTACTGAGGCTCTAATAATCACAGGTTGCCTGGACTTCAATTATTACGCCTCGTCTGAGTGATACCACCACCAACATAGTGCCCATCATGCTGGGGCACTCGGGTTCAGTGCTGATTTAGAGGGACTATTGAAAAACTGGTGAAACCCAAAAATACTTTCTTGAAACAACAAGGCTTTCTCTGGAAGTCCGTTAAAATATTGACCATGCTCAGCTTATGAGAATTCAGCTGAGCTGATATCTACTGTGTCCCAGCTGGGATCCCAGCTGGAGGTATGCTGTTGCTAAATATAAGATTACTAGCAATTTAGGTATGTTTTCCGACTAGTGGAATGTCTAATGACAATAAAAGTTCACTATTATAATGTTTTACAAATATATTACGTCATAGTATTCAAATATTCCCCTTGCAAAAGAAATTAAAGTCTGTTCTATCTGTACCTTTCTAAATGCTAGGCTTCAGCACTGAGAACTTCATTCTTGAATACACATATAATCTTCATATATTTAGTTAAAAAAAAACAGCTGCAAATTTAAGCGCTTGGGACCCAAATTAAACCTTGGATTTTAAAATTAGTGTTAGTACTAGAGGTGTAAAAAAGTGCACCCTACCAATATACTGAAGAAAAAAAAATCAAACTGTCCAAATCCATTCTATACCATGGCACAGTATGTGTATTTCCACCATTAATAACACCAACTACTGTTCTACAAGGTCTTGGTAAACCAAAGATGCTTTCCACACATTCTTTAAGTGAAAATCCAATAAAATAGTATGGTTTCACCTGCATTTCAACAGCATGAGGAAAAAGTGAGATTAAGAATGCCATTAAAAGCAAAAAAAGAGACCTTAAACAATATGAATCATGATAATCTATTAAAGCAAAATACTATAGAGAGGAGAGGTTTCCACGATAGGTTAGTGTGTCAGTAAATACATAAAATATAGAAGTCCCACATATTTGACATCTGAAGAACAAAGTTATCCATCAATGTCTTGGCAAAGATCGATCAAACAGAATGCTACTGCTGAAAACCTAATAGTATGATGGTAATAATGTAGCCATAAAACCTCTAAGTCTATAATTGACTGCTTCCACTTCAAGCTAACATGTCTGAAACAGTGACTAATGTTCACCTAAAGATTTCACTTACATTGAATGACAATGAGTTACACCTCACACTATTTTCAGTAGATTGCTTATGTTGGATAAGGTCCAAGGGACAGAAGCCAGAGGGAAAAAAGCCCACTCAAGTATAGACATTCACATGAAGACTGGTATGTCAGTCTCAAATACACTATTTATCCTTTTGAACAAAATATAAGATTTCTCATCTGGCTGTAAATTAAAAAAAAATACTCTGTTTCACACAGCATCTATTTATCCTAAACAGAAATACTCCATTGTAAAAGGACCATGAGCCCCCGAATGTAAGAGTAACAAAAGAAAAACTTAACTTATTGAATCGGGCTACACAACAAACACTTAAGTAACAAAAACGATATAGCGTTTTTGGGAAGAGAAAAACAACAATACATGTGTTGTTGAAGAATCTGTAGGGACTGCACAATTAGGTCAAGGTGAGTTTTGCACTTAAAGTATGGATTCAACTATTTTGTTACATATGAAAAACATAGTGTACCCTCCCCAAAATTACATCACTTACTTTTTGAATACAGAATAATTTTGTGAGAATTTACAAGTAAATTATATATTATAGGCCAGATTTAACTTTGCTACAGTGGTGTGAATACAGAGTAACTCTGCTGAAGCCAATGGACTTAATGAGAGTGGTCTGAAGCCAAAGCACCACTATGTATTTCAGTAGAGTTATTCTATCTTTACAGTTTGCCTGCATAATTGAGAGTAGAATCTGGCCTCTCTCTTTAAACTATTCTGATGATACATTTTTTATGGCTTAAGTTCATCCTGCTTTCCTGAATTAAAGTGTTTATATGTTTTCCTGAATCAGGGCCTCTATTAGTAAGACAACTAGACTTGTAAATTTCTTGATGCCAAAATAAGGCATTTCAATTTGCTTTGTAAGTTTCACTATTGCTAAAAAAAAAAATTAATTAAAATGTCTGGTACTCTCTAATGGACCACGCAAGTACGTCAAATTGCTCTGTGGCCTTTGATATATACTTAAAGGTTATTGGCTAGTCTTACTGATGTATTTTTAAAGACCTAACTATTGATTAATAATGTTTCAGTATTAATATAACCACTTTGTGTGAATCAAGAAACATCAATAGCAGAAACCCATATTTATCCACAAATTAACTGTAGATAGATCTGTTACTTTAAGCCAAATGGGGTGCACCCATTCACTACTTTACAAGAAGGATGAACCAACTATAATAGTAAAGATTAAAGCAAAACAGTCCTATTTTTCAGTTGCATACAATGAATGCAATTCATGACTTCATGTCCCAGTGGAGCTGTTGAAGAGATTATGTAAAGACCCAACTTGCCTGAATTTTTGACACACTGACATTTTTAAGGCTTTGCCCCAGGATAACCTTTCATAATTTGGGACTTTAATTGGTTCAAATGCTGAGCAAAATAAAATGTAAATGATTTTTTTTCATATAGGACAAGATTCTGGGGTACTTCATGCTTTCCATAATAGAAGAGGGGGCTTTGGTTCAGACCCATATATTGGAAATGGATACTAATTTTACAAGTCTAATTGAATTGTTAAAAAAATGAACAAACTAGGCTCTGGTCCTGTAAATTGATCTATGAGGGCAGACGTCTGCACACATGCAGAGCACCATAATCATCAACATGGGTCCATGCAGGTGCAGAGTTCTCAGTATGCAGATTAGTTGAAGGATTGGGACTCTTGTTGATAGTTTTTTTTTTTTTTGAGATGTTTGAAAATAATGCAGTGATCTATCTGTGTTTGTGTATGATGAACCATCACACAAATATGTAATTGAAAGTGAAAATTTGCCTGCAGCTGAAAAGTTCAAAGTTATTTATCTGAAACTGTAGTTCTCTGAACTGTGTGAACAATATATTCTAAGACCAGATCTCTTAGGAAAGAGCAGCATATAGGAAAGGTAAACCTCATATTAGACCCTGATCCTGCAAAGCCTTATGCACATACCCATTTTTATGCACATTATTTGTCCATTTGAAGTCCATGGGACCACTCAGGTGCTTTAAGTTCAGTATGTGCACACGTGTTTGCAGGATGGGGGCATTAGAGTTCAAATTTTAAGGATCATGTTTACTAGTCACAGAATGAGGTTATTACACTCAAAAAATTACAATAAAATTATTTCTTAAAATCTCCATTTTACTATAAATTTGATGCTTTATATTACTATTGTGTCTTGCATCTGAGGATTTAAAATGCTTTAATAAAGATGCCTAAATAGGATGCCCATTTTATAAAAAAGGAAGCCAAGGAACAGTTGAGATTAAGAGTAACCCAGGCATGTGTCTCTATTCTTTTAAAACTACAAGACAACACTGCCTTGAAAAAATCCCGTTGGAGGGGGAGTAGGTACAGATGTATCTAAATAAAGCATTAGCAAAGATTAAAGTGCCAGCAAAGAATCATCATCTACTTGCCGAACATTTTTGAAGGTTTGCACCAATGTAAATCCTTACATTAGTAGAGACATGGGTTTTAACTGTAACTATTTAACTACATAAATGTACACTGATGTAGTTAAACCTGCGCAAACCCCTAATGTAGATGAGCTGCACTGATGCAGTGAGGCCTACATGGGTCTGACTTAATCCAGTAAATTGTATTTGTGTAATTACACCAGTAATAAATCCTTTAAATAGACAGGCCCTATGTCAATCATTCTATGTCAGCACTAGAATATAACATTTTATACAGAACATTTTTAACCCATCAGAAAAAAGACCTACAATTTAATTTATTTTAAATTCAACAATGTCATGAATTTAAATCTTTAATATTAGATGTTTCATTGTGCCTCATCATGTTATATCAAACCATATGCTATGTGCCAAAGGATGACACGACAAGCTGCCATTTGACAGTTTTGCTGAACATGTTTTGATGACCTCTTTCATCAGAGCAGGTTCTTTAAAATTAGCAGTGGGTCTTCTTGTTTGTTTCCAAGAATATGTGAAACCTATTGGTGATGTCATGGCCATTGAGCAATTAATACTCATGGCCTGAAGGGCCAGATTCACTGTAGGCTTTGCTTGCTTTGTGCAGCTTTCGTGAGGCACAACCCTAAACCCAGATTAACTAGTCAATTAAACCAGATTTACAGCTACTTTGTGTCACTGGAGTGGTGCAGAGCAGCTGGAGCATACAGGTAAATCAGGCCCTGAATATACTGGGTTCTGTTTTATGTTTGACCAAACACACAACCAGCCATTCTCCCATGCAAATTAACCAAGGGCACTTAAGGCAACCATAGGGCCTTGTAAAGTCCTCCCACATTTCCAGAAGTTCAGAGCTCCACACTGTGATGAATCTGTCCTTACACACAGAAGACCTCAAGGCCCACCCTTATCATAGTGTATGACTAACCACCAACCTAACACACCTATCCCATCATTTGTCCCAACCCTGTAGCAAAGGCCCTCTATTATCTGCATGAGGTACCCTCCCACTGAGACCACTGTGTGCTTCTTGTAAATGAAGCAATCTCAGGGGATTCTGAGGTAGCAAGAGGAGAAGGGGGTAGGGGGAAAGAGAATAGGTGATGGCATCCTTGCTTCTGTGCAGCACAGCAAATGGTAACCTACAGCTGAGTTAGGATAGGAGCTTGCATATCCTAGAACTGAAGCCAACAGCACTGAAAGTACTATCATGAGACACATTAGTTTAAAAAGTAGTTCCCTAGACTGTTAGTTCCATGAGAAAGTTTGCCTCTTTGTGAAAGAGCGAAAAGATGACTTTTTCTGATTGTGGTTCACATGTAAAATATTTCTCAAAAGCTCTAGCTTTCATCAGCTGCTGGAATGTCTCTGTAAAAGCTGACACGAACTGTAGAATGTACCCTAGTTGAGATGTATTATGATAATTAAGAACCTTGGTATTTAACCCAACAAACTCTAACTTACCTCATGTTTAATAACGCCACAAGTACAGTGCATTTGTTATCCAAAAATTGTAGAGAGCATTATAAAAAAATTTAACAATTTAAATGGATTCATAAGATGTAACTCAGGAACATGCAACTCTAGAAAAGGAAACATTAAACATGCAGAGAAAGGTTTTACCAAGGCAGGGGTAGATAGAGTTACAGGACTAGTGTGGTGTAAAAGGAAATGTCAGGAGCATTTCAATAGCTGTAAATGTATCAGTATTTTTAAAGAGGATTTTTGGCCAGTTGTGAAAGGGAGCAAACTGCATCTAAAAACTACTGTATATAACTGGACAAATGAATGACCACTGTTTATTATTACAGCCTCTCTGTTTATGACAAAAAAAATTACCACTGACAGGAAAACCACCATCCAGAAAATCTCTCTCATATTTAGAAATATGTTTTCTGAATTTTCTTCTAAGATTCCTCATTGTCATTTTTCAGAAATTACAGCAAATTAAAAAGGATCTCTACCCACGGCTGAAAATAGTTTATATATAACAAAGATGTCATTACTCTTTATCTGCATGAATTCCATGAGAGCAAGAAATAGAAACAATAAAAATCTTTCATAACAGTTGATTAGAAAATATGGCCCGCAGAAAGTCTAGCTTTCATTGCACTTTGCACCAAATATATTAGTGAAGCTGGGATTTTAACCCCCCACAGCTTTACCACAAAGAAACACATTAATAAGATACAATTTAGATTTGCATTTTTTAATAAGCAAGGGATCAAAGAAAACTTGAATGCTGAAAGGCATGTTAAACTGTGTGCAAATTCAAACTTCAAGGTATACTACAGAATGAAGACACATTTGTACTAAATAAGACTGAAATTTTATGAGAACTTGCAGTGCAAAATATATTCTTTATTAACTGTTTGAGTGCAGCTGGTATGTTTGGCAGAACAGCAGGTACCTTTTATTTGCTCCTAATGTTTCAGTGATTTACATAATGTTAATGGGTGATGACAACTCAGAGGGCATGGCGGAGGACCAGCAGTGAAAAGATTGATCTTTATAACAGCCCAAGAGTCATCTCATTCAGTATTCGGGTCTGGTTTTACATAGGTATACGAGTATCTTAAGCTATCACATAATTTCAGTGAGACATGAGAATGGTATGTCCCCTTAAGGCAGCCACACAGCTGTAACCTGGTGGGATATCCATCAGTGGTGTATTAACTGTTATGGAGTGTGAAGCCAACTGCTAAAGCTTTGCCATTAAAACAAAAGTGTTGGACCTATTCCTGTGTGCGCATCGGTTTACTTCCCACAAGACAGTGTGAATGGTTGCGTTGTTTCCTGAGTGATATAATGAAAACCAACACCGTCACTTCTGACATCTGCACATATTTAGAAAATCTGACAGGTACACAAACGGGTATATAGATGTTGAAAAGGGCACCAAGAAAACAGAAAAAAACAAGAAGCAAATCGCCTCAATGGGCTAATGACAAACATTCTCTTCTGTGTAAATGTTTTAAATTTTTTGAAGAATTGGGTTCAGAAACTAAAGGTGCCTCCAGGCATAACCAGCACTTACTCATCAGATCACCACAGGCCTCACTGACCTTGGCAGTCTTACAAGGATCATATTTTCACATGGATGAACTGTTCCTGAACAATTTCTCCAAACAGGCTTTCTATCAGCATCAAGCATGCTTGTCTTCTCTTGCCATTTATATTTCCTTGATTAAACATGTTTTCTGTAGACATTACAAGGAAAAATCAAGTCTCTACTAACGTAAGGATTTAAACAACAAAACAAAACAATGTGAGACTAACGTAATATTTGCGTCCCTCACATTGTTCACTCTGCCTGTATGTTCTATCCCTTTCCCCTACCTTGTCGTCTTGTCTATTTGGACTATAAAATAATTGGGGAAGGGCCTGTCTCTTATTCTATGTTTCTACATTGCTGAGCACAAAGGAGTCCGATTTTCTGGTGGCCCCTGTGCAAGACTTTAATAAACATGATGAATTCATGTGTGAACAATCTTCATGTCTCTGAAAAATGAGGTAACAAAACAACTTTAGGAGGAATCGTATTAAGTGCTCCAGTGTCATAGAATAGAAAATGGTTCACGTTTATTGCCGTTGTCTAAAAGTTGTATCAGCTTCTTGGGAAGACATTAAAACTCTTATCACAGCAATGTGAAGATACAGGAGACTAAAGTCTGCTTGCAATTTACCTGGTATAAATCCAGAGTAACTCTACCGCTTTAGTCAAGGAGATCAAAATCTAGCTCATTTAATGCCCTCCTTCCTTCTTCGTATTGGCTCTTCCAGCATAGAACAGGAATTCGATAGCTTTTTAACCATCACATAGAGCTATATTGGGAATGTCTGTATCCACTTTCTGAACACAAATTCCTGTTATCCATGAATCTAAACAGAGGGAGGAGTCCATCCTCTCTAGCTGCCAGAAAGAACCTTCAGGTACTGAGCCTTTCAGCAGGAGTCAGGATTTAGCCTTTAATTACCAATTCCTTTCTTGCTTCCCATCCTTGGCAAAGACAGATTAATTGTGCTAGACACTAGGCAGGACACACACCTACTCTGTCACAATTAAGTTTAATGGGGGTAAAAAGGACTGCAATGTCATCTGAAGCATCTGGTATTGGCCACTCTCAGAGATGGGATAATGGACTAGATGGAATGCTGGCCTGATCCAGTATAACAATTTTATATTCCTATGCTCCAAATGTATGTGTAAGTCTCTAGATGATTAAAAGAACCAGAATTCCGCATTTCAGCATCATATGGATTTTATGTACAGACAAATAAACTTGGATAAATACATAATCAAAGTCTGATTCTGTGGGTTTCCCCTAACTTTTGTTAGTTTCCTATAACATATTTACTACAGCATGATCTTGGTCACAGAAACGGGATAACAACTGGGAGAAAACTAGAGCGCCAAAAGCAATATACAAGTTAATTTTTTTGGATTCAACAATAGTTCCTCTAATGCCCTGTTAAATATTTAAAACCTGGCTGCTTAAATGTAAAATGGTACTGCCATCACGTGGCACAATAATCATGCTGGATACATACTTGAATTACTTACTGGACCAGAGCTATCAAGCTTTATTGAGTTGGTAAAATCTAATGGTTGTTAAAGACCAGCGTTGGTTTATGAATCTGGCCCACAGGAAAAAGAAAAAAAGGGAGAGAAAATGCTTTATTCAAATCAGCTTCCAGCATTATAGCTGAAAACAAACTCTAGACAATAAAAGAAATTAATGTTTGATCTAGATCTATTCAATATATCTAAAATATGTCCTATTATATATTCTCTATTATATATTATCTTATTAAAAATATGCTCTGTTTAACTATTAATGCAATATAGCATTATATTAACGCCAGATTCTATCAAAGGCATTCCTGGCTCACCTGAAACAAAAAACAGAATTATAATTTTTTGTATAGTGTTGTCACTGGTTAGACTGTGTGGATACTGAATTGTTAACTAACTGCAACAAAAGAATCACCATTCTAATGAGGATAATATATCATGGCAATGTCAATTTGATTAATGTAATGGGGGCACATTTCAGAAGAAGGAAATTACAGGTCATTAGGAGTAAATTCAAATTATGTTACGGGGTTGAATGATTTTCTTCATTTTCTTAAGTATATACTGAATATTTTGTTTTGTATGTTTATGTTTTGTTTTAAAATCTCAAAGCATTCTTCTTTCCAAGTTGACCATGTTTAACACAATTTGGCTGATAATACTTTTCCAGTTTATACAAACATCTTAATTCTGGGCTGGTGAGAAAAGAAAGAAAACCTTGGACTCTAGAACAACAAACAACTGATTTTTATGAATAAAATTCACACAAACACACGATATGTTTACACAGCCCTTTACAAACACAGGGTAAACTAAGTTCCTTGCCCCCACCCTCCCAAAATGAAGGCAGACAAAACAAATGCAAGACAAGATATAGCATAACAGTTCAGATAAGGAAGAAGAGAGGTTTCTGGGACAGGCAGCATTGTGGAAAGTAAACAGCAAGGAATAGGAAAATGAGAAAACGAGCAGTAAAGTACATCTATAAGAGCTCTTTTTGGCCAGTACTTTCTGTTTCAGCCTCAGGGACAACAGGATGGCAAAGGGCAAGGACTGCTGTGGTTCCAAGACCAAATCCAAGCACCCATAACCCGTAGTACTGCCAGAAATCTATGAAAGGCTATGTCTACACTTGGAGCTGGGGTGTGAGTCTCAGCTTGCACAGATATACTCATGCTAGCTTGACTAAAAACTGTAGTGTAGCTGGGGTAGCATGGGCCATAGGAAGCGGCAGCACAGGCTAGCCATGCTGAGTACATACCTGTGGGCTTCAAGTGAGTTTAGACATGGGACGACTAGCTTGTGCCGCCTCTTGTTGCGGTCTGTGCTACCCCAGCTACACTACTATTTTTAGTGTGCTCCCTCAATGACAGCTAGTGCAAGTATGTCTATGTGAGACAGGAACCAGACCCCCGGCTTACAAGTGTAGACATATCCTAAGTTCAAACTGATTTAGACGGCATTAAACCTATTTGCCAACTAGTGGTATGCTACCTGACATTTCGCTAGGTAATGCTGCTGCTGAGAGGGCTCTCTCAAGTCTGGCACCCTCTCAGCCCAGCCAAGCATTACATGACTGTGGCTCACCAAATGCATACAAATTTCACTGAGAGGCATCAGTGGAGTTGGAAGAAAGGGGAAAGAGGCCATTTAGTCTCCACCAAATTTTGGCCTGTCCCAGCAAGATTCCCGCCCCCAGCCATCCACAGCATTTTATTAGTGCAAAATTAAGCCCTCTCTAACTTATGCTAATGGAAAAGCTCAAAAAGCATGGTGAATTAAAGGTGGGGGTTTCATCTGATTTCTCTTTGATTTGAGTCAGACTAACATTATTTAAACATCGTTTTTTCATATTCAGTGCTTGAGCCACTCTTTGTCAAAGTACTTATATGGGCCTTCTCACCACAGTATGAGTGCCTCACAAACACTAATGATTTTAACATGGATCCTCAGAACACCCCACAAAGGTAGAGAAGTACTCTACCTCCATTTTACAGACAGGGAACTCAGGCACAGAGAGATTTGTTTTGACTTGCTCAGGATCACACAGGGAAATCTGTGGCAGAGCTGAAGACTGAACAGAGATTTCAAGTCCCAGTCCAGGATCCCAGACCACAAAACCATCCTTCCTTACAGTATTTTTAAAGTATACTGGTTGTAGTCAACAAGTTAAAATTAAAATAAATATTGATATACATATACTTATAGGACTACATGTTTATTTACTTTAATTGATTTATTCAGTATTTATTAAGGTCTGATTTTGCAGTCCTTACTAAGATAAAAACTCATCAAAGTCTATGGTAATGAGTTGTTGGAAGTCAGTGATAGTTTTGCTTGAGTATGGATAATGGGATCAGACCCTTACTCCCATATTAGATGTAGCCTTTTCGTCTTACAATGGCAAGAGACAAGATTTTCAGCAAGCTAACTTGAAAAAACTGAACATGGTTCAACAGTCAGTGATAGCACAATGATCCATAAGCAATAAACCAATATACATTATTATATAATATGACAGACTATGTTGTGTTTATTTATTTGTAAATATAACCATTGTCTTTAAAATGTCATGCATTTAGAACACTCCAAGTGGTAAGGACGACTACACATCCAGCCATAAATAGATAATATCCAAAAACATGCCATATTCAATTCTAAACAATTTTAATATGGTCTCCTAAAATACTTCGAGGGCAAAAAGACACATTGATAGCAATAATGGGCCATCAACTCCTCTGTTATAGGATTTTAATTTACTAAACTCGTAAAATGAGTTTGTCTAAATTATGCCCCAAATACTTTACAGAAATTTTAATACTGAGCCTGGCCTGTAGCTGCATTTGTATGATAAACAGAAGTTGTATCTGGCAGTATTTTATTATTAAAATGTGGTTCCCTGTAGTGTAGATTAGAAAAGACAAAAGGAAAATAACAGGGGCGAGAAAGAAAAATTAGACCCAGCCCTCCATTGTATAGTACAGAGGTGGTCAAACAAGTAGAAATACTTGTAAACGTGTAGGCAGAAAGAGGGGGACTAGAGGCTCTCCCTCCAAGACAGCAGAAATCCTTCCAAATGAACACCGTGCCGATGGGGCTCTGTGGGTGTTGAGGTATATGTGAGCAGCCAGAGGTGGGTGAACCCAGAACACAGCTTCTGTACTTTGCACTGCCTCAGAGGAAGTTCTGCAGGAATAGGAGCTCTCTTGTGTAGATCGCCAAAAATCAGTGGCTCCAGCACCTAGTCTCCTGACAGTGCACCGACCAAACAGATCTGGCCCAGTGAATTCAGCAAAGGTGCTGGTGCTCAGAGCAAGTAGGTGCTGTAGTGCCTTGGAAAGTGCAACAGATTCTGCAGTGTCTCAGGAAGGCTGCAAGAGGGGTGCATTGGTGCACTGCTGAGACAACAGGATCAAGCTTTGTAAAGTTCATTAACACCCTGGGAAACTGTCTCAGGATATTTGGACCCACCAATAGTTCTTCGGAGGTTTGTCAGATTCTCATTTTACATTCTGATGTTCCTCACTTGGCACCAAACTTCCTTAGTATGCCTTTCAATCCCTCATATTTGGTCCCATGCACCACTTCTCGCCAAAACTGTTCAAATAAAACTAACTTGAAGTTTCTCAAATTGTTTTGTAGTTAGGATATGACAAGAAAAAGTTTCAAACTTATGATTAAGACCCATTTCTCATATGAAGATCTATCTTTAAGAGGGCTTGTCTGAAGAACCTCTATTTTGATTTTAAAAAAAAAATCTGCTAGCCATATACCAAACATACGCCTGAAGCTAAAAAGACTGCTAATGAGTATTTTATTGTTGTTAAGGGTGTATGTGTGTGTGTGTGTGTGTGTGTGTGTGCGCGTGACAGCACACATGCATCTACACAAAACTGGGTATACATTGGGATGAGAGACTCAACCTTACTATAGATTGGCTGTTGCAGCTCTATAATAAAGTGGCCGTATAAGGTTATTTGTAGTGACTTTACACTGTTCAGTTGCAAAATCAAGTAAATTGATAATGTTGTCCTTACGTTACTTCATTAGAGTGTGAACACCAAAACATTGTGGTCACTAATAATGAGGAGTACATAAAGGAGGATAAGAGATGATGGGGAGGGGAATGCAGAGAATGAGAATAGCAATTTAATACAGTGTATGCTATAAATGAAACTACTGCTAATTTCCCAAGGGATGTGTATACTTAACCTACACATCTGGCACCCAGGTTTAAATATCATTAAGGAGTTTTGCTTAAAAAAAAAAAAAGGAAATAAACGGAAGTGCTCTGAAATCACAATGTAAAATTGTTTACATAGTGGCTGTGGATTTTATCTTGGAAAGAGCAACAGAGGGTCCTGTGGCACCTTTGAGACTAACAGAAGTACTGGGAGCATAAGCTTTCGTGGGTAAGAACCTCACTTCTTCAGATGCAAGTAATCTTGGAAAGAAAATCCAGAATATAGATAACCTGCATGCTGGATGTATATGGCCTCAAGAATCAGTTGCCTCAGACAGAGGAGATGCTCACAAGAACAAAACCAAAGCGAACATCAGCCAAAACACAAAGAATCAGTATCAGTTCTAGAACTGTTAGTACAATTGCCTATAGTTAGCCAAAGAGTCACTCAAAACACTTCAAAGTATTTCTTTTACAGGCTTCTTATATTGCTAATCATGCCCCATTGTAGTTGTTGATGGTTGATCATGCTCCTGGAAAACAGCAGCAATGGGAGAAGACAGGGGTTGAAATTATATGATGAGTGAAAAGTACTTCACCAATAAAAGACAGCCTTTGCTTTCAAATGTCTTGCAAAATATGCAGTGCCCAATCCTCTGGTCTTTATTCAGAGACAAGTTCCAATGGAGTCATTCAAAGTCAGTGGGAGTTTTGACTCAGGGCAGGTCTACACTAACTCCCCAATTCAAACTAAGGTACGCAACTTCAGCTACGTGAATAACGTAGCTGAAGTTCAAAGTACCTTAGTTCGAACTTACTTCGGTCCAGACGCGGCAGGCAGGCTCCCCCGTCGACTTCGCGGTACTCCTCTCGCCGAGCTGGAGTACCGCAGTCGACGGCGAGCACTTCCGGGTTCGACTTATCTCGTCCAGACAAGACGCGATAAGTTGAACCCAGAAGTTCGATTTGCTTGCCGCCGAACTACCGGGTAGTGTAGACCTACCCTCAGTGACAAGTATCAGAGGGGTAGCCGTGTTAGTCTGGATCTGTAAAAAGCAACAGAGAGTCCTGTGGCACCTTTAAGACTAACAGATGTATTGGAGCATAAGCTTTCGTGGGTGAATACCAATACATCTGTTAGTCTTAAAGGTGCCACAGAACTCTCTGTTGCTTTTGACTCAGTGAAGCGCTCAAGACTGGGCCTTTTCTGTTCATGTGTGCTCATATGCACTGAAATCTGTTACCTTAAAACACACACACACACACACACACACACACACACACAAAACACCCCACCCGAAACTTAGCTGCCTCTTAGATTGGACCAAATCACTACAGTTTATAACAGTGTTAGTAAAGCATTTTGGATCATCACTGTTATAAACAGGAGTATTACAGTAGAGATGAAAAAGAACTGCAGACAATGTACAAACAAATATAGACATTATTTCTCAACCTGCATAACTGCACGCATACTGCATGTGCTGTACTGCTTTGGGCTATGTTAGGTCACATTGTGGACTATACATTTGTATTCATTGTAAGATTTAATAGGACACACCTATCAAAACATATTGTAATCAGTTTTTTTAAAACTGCATGTACAATTAATCGACTGAATTTTGCCAATACCTAAAGCAGCAGCAGGTATTATCATATTTTACTTGCCAACTCAACAGCGGACTGCAATAAAAGAATGGTAGTGGATTTACTTTTTAGAGGGATAGTTAAAATGGTATTCCACTACAACTATACAAGTCATTTTGTCTGAATATGAAACTCGGGAATTTAGGTTATTTCCTTTAACCTGTAGAATTATATAGTATACTTCTTTCATCTTTACTTAATTACTGTTCTTTAAAATTACAAAATGGGAGACCAAAGATTAACAGATTGAAGCAAAAAAGGATCAGATTAATAATTGTATATAGAACACAGCGGTGAAATATACAGATCACTATTAAAAAAGAAAAATTAATCAACAGATACTGCATAATGATTTCCTAGGAATGATAGTTATTTCCCCTTACTGGACATAGGAAAAAAATCTGTGGTGTCTCAGATGAACGTTGAAAATTATGTCTACTGTAGATACATAATAAAACTGGATAAATACTTTGTATACACATATAGTGATTATCTCCGAGAACTCATGAAGGATGGAAGAGATCCCAGAGGACTGGAAAAGGGAAAATATAGTACCTATCTATAAAAAGGGGAATAAGGACAACCCAGGGAATTATAGACCCATCAACTTAACTTCTGTACCCAGGAAGATAATGGAGTAAATAATCAAAGAATCAATTTGTAAGCACCTCGAAGATAATAAGGTGATATGAACAGTCAACATGGATTTATCAAGAACAAATCATGTCAAACCAACCTAATATCCTTCTTTGACAAGGTAACAAGTCTTGTGGATAGAGGGGAAGCAGATGTGATATATCTCGACACTAATAAGGCTTCTGATACTGTCTCACATGACCTTCTCATAAGCAAACTAGGGAAATATAGCTTAGATTAACCTACCATAGGGTAGGTGCACAACTGCTTGGAAAACCATACTCAGAGAGTAGTTATCCGTGGTTCACAGTAAAGCTGGATGCACATAGTGATGGGATCTTGCAGGGATCTGTCCTGCATCCAGTTCTATTAAATATCTTCATAAATGATTTGGATAATGACAGAGAGAGTACAGTTATAAATAAGGCCCCACTTGACTCATGGGATGATTGTCAAATAATTGCAGCTGAGTTGTGAACAAGACGTGAGAAATTGTAGAAAAATAATAATGGACCTTTGTTAATTGTGGCTGATAGCCAGAGCCACACCACATACAGGAAATATTTTTTCACACAAGTCAGTCAACCTGTGGAACTCCTTGCCAGAGGATGTTGTGAAGACCAAGACTATCACAGGGTTCAAAAAAGAACTAGATAAATTCATGGAGGATAGGTCCATCAATGGCTTTTATCCAGGATGGACAGGGATGGTGTCCCTAGCCGCTGTTTGCCAGAAGCTGGGAATGGCCAACAAGGAATGGTTCACTTGATGATTACCCCTTTCTGTTCATTTCCTCTGGGACACCTGGCATTGGCCACTGTTGGAAGACAGGATACTGGGCTAGGTGGACCTTTGGTCTCATCCAGTATGTTCTTAAGAAGATATACAAACACAACTAAATAAAAAAATACTTTCCTTATCTTCATCTATTTCTACATGAAGCTGTATTAGCTACACTGAATCTAATCTTGTTTCCCCAAGGAGACAGCCTGTGTGTTTCTATTCTGACCATTTAAGGGTTTGTCCTTTTCTCACTCTATATTTCTCAGACAGGAGATCCAAATAGGAACTCACTATTCAGGAATCCTACCTTCATCCTTAACTACTGCTTCAGTGAACACAGACAATCATTACCATCTTCCTCAGGTGTGGTATCGCACTCTGAACTTCCACCTTTGCCTCTGAGGCCACACAATACATCTATTACCGCGTTGTCTCCAGCCTTTGAGGCAGAGAATGCACTTCCACTTATTGCTGTGCAAAGCTGGGTGGCCATCTTTGAGTCTGAGTTTTCATCCAATCAAGAGCAGAGTTACATGATAACCATACTTATCACACATTACCTAACCTGTCCAATTTAAATTTTACTTGGCATTATTATATTGGATTTTTAATTCTCTATTCATCTGAGGACAAAAGACTATGCTCTTAAATAGATGGCCAAACTATCTGAGTGAAACACAGATTAAAATGCTAATTGAGTCTGCTCCTAGACAAGCATTGCTTAGATCTTTGGGGATACAAAACAGCAGTTAATGGAAATGTATGCAAGAAATTTTGCTTATTCCATTCAGTCTATTTTGAGGGGGTTAATTAAAAAATGTTCAAAGGATTTGTTTTCTACGCATC
The DNA here is from genome assembly GCF_011386835.1 of Chrysemys picta bellii. Lineage (NCBI taxonomy): Eukaryota > Metazoa > Chordata > Testudines > Emydidae > Chrysemys > Chrysemys picta. Next base: position 115,233,591 of record NC_088797.1, on the reverse strand, counting down.
AAGCTTAAGGACCCTGGTACTGTGTTTAAACAGGTGGATAAGAGGGATAATGAGTGGGAAGATGGATACCAAAGAGATATTTTTTTAAAGGAAATCAATACATTAAGCAACATGAAATTATACGTGTGTGTGTTTGGAAGAAGAGTGTTTGGAACAAGAGCTAATGTAAATTTTGACTTCTTTTGTAATTAACTTTCCTTTCGGGGTTTAAATATCAGTTATCCTACAGCAAGTTGATAAAAGGCCAGATTGTGAGGCGCCCCTGCACGGGCACAGAGGCTATGCAAGAAGCCTCTTCCCTCCTCCATTCCTTACATGGTGGTGTAGGGACCTCTCATGGAGGCACTTCCTACATTCTAGAGGGCATGGGGACTGCTCATTCCTACTAGGAAGCAGAACATCAAAAGTGCGAAAGGGAGGGTGGACCTATGCGCTCTCACTCACTGGCCCACAGAGCAGACCACACGCCTCCTGTGTGCACACAGCAGCAGCAAAGGTGCTCTCCAATGCTCCTCTGAGATAAGGTGTTTTTTATCATCCATATACGGGACTGCAATACAACTGTCACAATCCAGTCCAAACTGGGAAAGGGGCCCATTACATGTTCTCTTTGGATAAATGTCATACCCAGAGATACTGCAGTTGTGACACGTTAAGGCAGACTGAGTCATTTGCATTTACCATGATGTCAGACCATTCTACTTCATTCCTATGTAATGAAAGTCGAGGATGATTTGAGAGAACTTGTTGCAACGTCCATTCTTATGTATTTCGGGACTGATCCAACTTTCATTAAAGTCAATGGAAAGACTCCCACTGACTTTAATGGGAAATGCAGCAAGACCCTGAAGTGTAACCAGCTTGTGTTTTTTATTGTCTCTCTGCTCTGTAAAAAAAATAAAATCAAAAAAGTCTACTATTGTTTAATGTAAGATGGTAAATATTACTGGCTGGCACTGTTGAAGGAAACAGATCTCAAGGATCAACATCTAAAGCCATAGAAGATTGTGGTCTCCTTCAGAGCAAGCATGACCAAAGGGCCAGAATGTGGGCAAAGGAGTGCAGTGTATGTCTCAGCCTGCCCAGGCCCAAATGTGGGGCACCATGTGTAATAAAGAGCCCCCCCCCGGGGGGGGGGGAGGGCACAAAATAATTATACATGCAGGAAACTTAAGATGAAGTGGGATTTGTTCCTTTGGTGTAATTAACTCTTTCTACAATCTGTGCTCCATGATTCTATATTTTGATGTAATAATTTTCAACAGTCAGAAGAAAGCAACACCAAATTTATGTAGCATATATGTAACTTTGTGACTAAAAGAGTAATGTCCCTTGAAATAAGGTGCAGAGAAGAGATATGGGAGACAGTGAATGGTGTGTGTAAAAGTATGCAGTATTAATAAGTAGAAGATAATGCACAGGTAATTGGGATAATATTGGGACAAATAAAGCTCTCACTTAAATGCAATTCCAGGGATTTCAATGTGTATTTTGTGTAACAGAGAATAGAAATGAAATCATTATTTGTAGATATATATAGTTAATTCAAAGTAAATGAACAGAAACATGGAAAAACATTTAGAAGAGAAGAACAGGAGTACTTGTGGCACCTTAGAGACTAACAAATTTATTAGAGCATAAGCTTTCGTGGACTACAGCCCACTTCTTCGGATGCATATAGAATGGAACATATATTGAGGAGATATATATACACACATACAGAGAGCATAAACAGGTGGGAGTTGTCTTACCAACTCTGAGAGGCCAATTAATTAAGAGGAAAAAAAAAAGAAAAAAAAACTTTTGAAGTGATAATCAAGATAGCCCAGTACAGACAGTTTGATAAGAAGTGTGAGCATACTTACAAGGGGAGATAGATTCAATGTTTGTAATGGCTCAGCCATTCCCAGTCCTTATTCAAACCGGAGTTGATTGTGTCTAGTTTGCATATCAATTCCAGCTCAGCAGTCTCTCGTTGGAGTCTGTTTTTGAAGTTTTTCTGTTGTAATATAGCACACGCAAGTCTGTCACTGAATGACCAGACAGGTTAAAGTGTTCTCCCACTGTTTTTTGAGTATTTTGATTCCTGATGTCAAAATACTCAAAAACCAGTGGGAGAACACTTTAACCTGTCTGGTCATTCAGTGACAGACCTACGGGTGGCTATATTACAACAGAAAAACTTCAAAAACAGACTCCAACGAGAGACTGCTGAGCTGGAATTGATATGCAAACTAGACACAATCAACTCCGGTTTGAATAAGGACTGGGAATGGCTGAGCCATTACAAACATTGAATCTATCTCCCCTTGTAAGTATGCTCACACTTCTTATCAAACTGTCTGTACTGGGCTATCTTGATTATCACTTCAAAAGTTTTTTTTTTTCTTTCTCTTAATTAATTGGCCTCTCAGAGTTGGTAAGACAACTCCCACCTGTTTATGCTCTCTGTATGTGTGTATATATATCTCCTCAATATATGTTCCATTCTATATGCATCCGAAGAAGTGGGCTGTAGTCCACGAAAGCTTATGCTCTAATAAATTTGTTAGTCTCTAAGGTGCCACAAGAACTCCTGTTCTTCTTTTTGCAGATACAGACTAACACGGCTGCTACTCTGAAACCTGTCATTTAGAAGAGAAAGTGTTCATTTTAATCTAAAAAAAAAAGCTTGATTTATTGTAAATAACTCAGATAAAGAGAGAAAGCTTGATTCTGAGTTTACTTATACTTGATTTCCACTGCTATCACTCTAAAGACTTGAATGGTGTTATTCCTAATTTACATCAGTGTGCAGCATATGAGGATCAGAATAAGCTCAGAAACTGGTACAAAAGTTACTGTGTCACCCTTACTACAGTCATTGATTTGCAGATTCAAACATCTGTGTTGAAAGACAAAGAATGACATTTTTCTAAAATATACCCTACAAGGGTGAATTTCTGGCTCCATTGAAGTCAGAATGGCAAAACTCCCATTGACTTCATTAGGGATAGAAATTCACTAATTATTTAGTAAAAAAAAAGTCTTTATACAATGTGGGCAAATAAGAACCTAAAAGTCAAAGCAGAATCTTAAAAAAATTTCAAAATGCTGAGTTCACGTGCAGAATATCAGAACTGTGCTATATGATTCATAAAATGCTCAAATTTAGCAATTTATATGAACAAAAATCTTAAAATATTAACTCTGCCTTTTCTTATTGCCAATATTTATTTATTACTTACATGGTGCACCTGTCACCAATTATAAGGGCACATTTACAATATTTAAAAAACAAACAAGACTAATAAGCACTCCAACAAATCCATTCTGGAATGCTGACTGCTTTCTCAATGAGTGTAAAGGTGACAGGGAGCCCTTGCTTTCTACAGAGTTTAAGCTTTTATTGGGAAACACACACACACACACACAAACAAACACACACACGTATTATATATAAAGGGTAAAATTTTAAACTTGGCTGTTTAAGGTTAGTCTCCTAAATAGATGTGGTATAATTTTCGGAAATGTTCAGCAATCCTACCTCCTCTTGAAGTCAACAGTAGCAGTGAGTGCTCTGAAAAACCATGGCACTTTGATTTAGGTGCCTACATATTAATTTAGAAGCCTAACTTTAGGCACTCAGGATTGAAAAGAATGTGGACGTGGTTTCTAACTCTTATGTTTGCAAAGCTATCCTTTCAAATGTGAGCTGAAAGTAAACCAATGGAATATTTATTGCCTTGCTGAGTCTGTAGAAAAACACTTCAGTACCTCATCTGCTGCTCATAGTTTTGCAAAACAATAAAACTGTCAATGTTTCAGTCCCTTTCATTGCTGCTATTGAGAACCATGTGGGGCAGCAGTCATACTTCTAAAAAATCATGTCAGTCATGCGGCTGCTATTTTTGAACACTATTAGCAGCAAGCACAGGCAAAGACTGGGTTATTCAGTGGGGATTCACCAGAACATGGAGTTAGGGGAGAAGTAGAATAGCAAAGATCTGTGCTCTCTCTCCTTGCAACGGTCAGGAGGTAAAGTGGAGGCTAATGCTAGGTAGCAGAGGAGACTTTAACCCCTCATTGCAGCCAGAAAGTTCTAGGAGGAATGGTAGAATTAATGTTAGCAGAGACACTTCCCCTTGAAGCTCATAAGATACTTTGGAGAAAAGAGAAAAATATCCTTCTCCCTTCTAGCAGCTAGAGAGAGAAGGGATGGAGCTTCAAAGTTATCATTTACTAGGCTATTACAAAAGACAGTGACCCAAGATGAGCAAGGGACAGCACCAGCAGCTAAAGGTGTACTGGGCTTCTTCCTAGATGGACTTCAATAGTAGTGTTCTTCTCCCTATCTTCAATTTTACATGTTCTGCCACATGCGAGTAGGCTTCTAGTTATTTTTTCAAATCATAACAAATATAACAGCATCAAAAAAGATATTTGAACATTTCCTAGCACCCCAAAAAGGAAAAAAATGAACCCTATTGACACCATCCCTTTAGATTCTTGTGCTGCATCTAACACTGTTCTGTTGGAGCACTTTTAGGACTCAGGAAAATCCTGATTAAATAGATGGGCCTTGGACTGAGTCCAAAGGTCAAAAGATTCAGGCTTGGTTAAAAATTACACAGTATTATGTAACAGAAGTTATTCTCTGTGTTATGTAGATCTTAAATTAAAATAAAGACAGAATTGTGCTCTGCTAGCTCCACAGAGATGCAAAGACTTTATTTTTCAAGTATGTTACTTTGATAGTATGAATTCTGTCCATAGAATAAATTTGCACACAGTTCAACAAAACATGAGCAGATTAAATAGGATTTGACATTAAAAGACCCAACATTGAATGGAAATCGAAAATAAATGCCCACATTCTCCCCAGAAGACTGTTCCCCCCAAGGCCTAGGCATTAATTTAACTGAATGAGGAAGCCACTAGGGCAGCTGTCGGTAGCTTATTTGATTTGTGAATAAACAATGGCTTCATTTTAAATGCCATTCACTCATACTCTCTACACTAATGTAAAATCAAAAACACAAAAGGAACGACTTATTTTTAAAACACACACTTTTACAAAAAAGGTTTCATAATTTGAAGTTTTTAGTTTTCACACTGTGGGAAAATCAAATAATAAAAACTTCTCTTGCATTATTAATTTTTAACTGCTACTAATGGTAAGAAGCCCTGAGGTTATATCTTATAGTTAATTGATATTGTGCATTTGGCTGTATATTAATGAGATGTTAGTGTATCATAGGTCATTCCAATAAAATCTTTGGGCTTGTCAGCTTGAATTATGTATCTTTACATCTGTAGAAAACAGTGACAATATGATAATTACAGTAGTTGACACATGTTGTTATAGTTTGCTAGCACAATCAGGTACATCATGTCCAAAGTGCAGATGCCAGTCTACTCTGGCACTAATAATCCATTAAACAGATTATTAATGATGAACAATTTCTACTCAAAGAGAAGCATTTAGCAGTACAATGCATTTTCATAGGGGAGCACACCAATGGCCCCGTGACACTAAACAGCTTTAGCAACATTATACGTCCGGCATCTCACCAAGGCTAATAGGGGTGAAAACAAGGGCCTTGATCCTACAAAACCATATGCATGTGTTAAACTTTATGCACGTGTTCTGTATGTGAAGAAAGGTTTGCAGAATTGGTGCTAAAATTTGTAATCTGATAGAAGAAAAAGCATTAGCATTCTCTTGAATTAATAGCTTAAAATATACTGGACTCACATTTATATACTTTTAGATTTTACCACATGCAGGATTTGGAGAGTTTGTATTTAAGGAGTCATAGTACTATGGTTTTACTGAAAGAGAGCACAGACACTGAATAATTTAGTTTCCATTTAGTGGAACTCTGCTTGTCCCAATTTGCAGTCAATTCATATTTCCCATTCAGACTTATTGCCCCATGATCAGATACTTGTTTGAAATATAATAGAAGTGTAGAAGTCCAAAAGAAGAAGGGTAATATGCAAAATGGGATGGATCTGTTCCAAATTGGCAAATTTTATCTGTTTATGAATGCAAAAATTGAAAATAAACCAAACTGAGTGCACAAGTTAAAGATGCCCTGGTGCAACTGGCACTTATACAGCTGAGAACGCAAGATGAAACTGACCTTGAAAACATTATAATGGCAAACTATCTATGAATACATTATTCTTGAACAATTTCTCTGATATATTATGCACAAACAGGCTAGTTTTCACATCCAGCATACATTACAGACTCTCTCCCCCGCCCCCCACCCTGAGTAAACACACTTATTCTGGATAATGCAAAACAAAACAAAAAATTCTAACTCTGTGGGTCACATTCTAATCTCCATCACAAAGAAGGAAATCTAGAATGATTCAACTGACATCAGCGAAGTTACTCTGGATACTTTAAGATCAGGATCTAGTCCTGTATGTCTCATTTCCTTTAAGTTTCTTTTACTGAATTTCAAAGTTGCTGATTTTCTTTTTACTTAAGAGTCACATTGCTTATTCATATATGTTAGCAGGATTTTAAGAGCTATTGAGCAACTGGAACTGTTTAATGACTTTCTATAGCAGTATGTTTATTAACCGTGTGTGTCATTAAGATTGATGTTCTTCATCCTGGCATGTGAAGATCAAGATTGTGGTCTTTGACCCATTGCTCACAGATTGTCAAGTGCCACCAACAGCAGAAAATGTACAATCAGCAGGTTTTTGGGTAGGGGTACAGAGGCTAGGGGACAGAAGTGGGTGGAACCTTGGCTCTGCCCCCATAATATGGCAGACAGTACAGCAGAACAACATGGAGCGGGGAAGTAAACAGGGCCAGGTATAGGGCTGAGATCACTCTTCTCTTGGAGCATGGGGATACCAGAGACCAGATAGTGACTCAGAGTCAGAATCTTGTCATTGGTCTGCTCTTGGGGAAGTGCAATTACATGCAGCCTCTTACTCAGGATTTGTCACAATACCACAATTGATGTGTTCAAGTACATGGTTAACCACGTGAATGGGTCAAACCCACATACATATGCATTTTTGAGTACAGTTGAATACTACACTGTATATACCGTGCATAGACTGGGCTTTATAGAAAGAAAAAAGTATGTGGGGGGAGACAGATGGCACAACCCACATAGACACATACATTGATATTCCAGACAATACTGATTTTCAGTCAGAGAAGAGCCATGCCCCTGACTCAAACAATCTCTGAAGTAACCAGCAGAACTGACCAGCTGTGGAAAAAAGAACATTCAGCATTTGAATGGGTGTAGCAGTGGGTACACTTCCCCCCTTGCGTGATGCCTCATTGGACTAATACTCAGGAAATGCAGCTCTATGCTGCCCCCAACATGGGTCAGGACCTAACAGCCCTAACTGAATACAGCAGAGTTGAAATACAGTATTACAGGTTATGGATTATACTACCAATGCTACAGTAAGTGTTCGTGGGATGAACTGATTGAAAAATCTTGCTTTCTAATACTTATTCATCTAATATTTATATCCTGTACTTAGAAAGGGATGGAGAAAGCACAGTGTCTCTAAAAGGTTCATTCCATCTCTACCTTCTAATTTCTATTAATCTAATTCTGGACTCTTCTCTCGTGTATTTTGGTCTCGTGAAATCATGTTCTGGTACGAAAAACAACAAAAACAAAAAAGCCCAAACTCAAAACACAGATTAATGTGATAAATTCATTTCTTATTAGAAATTAAGACTTTTCTCATCATAACTTAAAAGCCAGGTAATAATTACAGAAACACAAAAGAAAGTCCAGGAGGGAAATTACCATTGTTAATAGGATTATTAAAATAATCTTAAAAACGTATTATTATTTTCAGTTTTAATTCAGAAGTCTTTAACCAAAAGAATTCTTCTTCCTTGTTCCCGAGTGTCTAAATGTAGGGACCAAATCTACATTTAAATACCCAACTAAATTTGACCTAATTGCCAGTACCATAGGGGCACAGTGGCTGTCAGCCACTGCCTCTCAAGTTTGACTCCTTTTCCTCACCCTCAAATGGCTATTTCTTTTAAAACCCATAACAGAGCCCCAGGCATTTTCTTACATAAAGGAAGAATGCCCAGTTTAGAAAGAAAATCAAGATTTTAGAGCAATACATGTAATGTCTCCACAAAAGGGCGGGGTGGGGTGGGGGAGGAAAACAGACCCTACCCCACTTTCTCAGACACCAGGTCTTTTAATTAATTATCTTCCTAAATATGGTATCTCAAACAATATGCAAAATTTCATTCAAATCCAACTATTCGCTGGAGGGAAGAGTGCATTTTATCTTGTTCCCTCAAGAACCCTAAAGCCATCTTACTAATATTTATATTCTAATCTTTCCATGCTCACTTGTAAAAGCTGATCATTAGGAAAGCCTCTTTGATGGTCCGATGCTATACACTATTTGTGTGTGCATGGTAACAGGATGAATCAATGCCTGCACTAATCCTGTAAGAGTGTTAAAGGTCCCATGTGATGGTTACCGTGAATGCTAAATCTGCCCTATGTTATGCTACTTTCCACTAATCCTAAAAAATTAATGGTAATTTATCATGAAAAGGGGTTAATTATACATTTATTTCTGATGTAAGCACATTAGACCAGACTCACAAATAATATAGTTTTTTTTTTTTTATAAAAGGAAGAGGATTCCACTTAAAGCATTTGATCAGAGACTTCACTCAGAAATAACATCTATGAGAGGTGGGGAGTGAGGAAAAGAAAGGCAGAATAATGATAAGATCCAATAGTAATTTTAATTACCGTTATGGTCCAGTTTAAAAGTTTTGGCTTTTGTTCTTAACACAAAATATATAACATCTGTTTTTATCTCCTTTACTTCTTGATTTCAAAATGCCATGTCAGATTCAGAAAACAGATTAAAATATTTGGTTTCCTTTTTGTTACTTACTAGAGTAATTATGTATAGACAAACTTGTTCCCTTATTAAATACTTTGCTATAATTAAATCAAAAGGTTTTAGCGGACATGAAAAAGGACAAGAAAACCCCACATTTTGAATGATTTATTAATATTAGCAGAATCCAGGCCTTAAGTACACCCTTGGCATTTTACCCGATGTCATGCATTGTTATTTGCAGTGTGTACTATGGAAACCTACTTTTATAGATTTCTTGCTGTTCAGCATGATCCAGGGAGCCTGCTCTAATATGAAGTGTTTCCGAGTATCTGACAAAGGAAGGATTAAAAGACTGGAAACATCTTTTGCAGGACTACTCTGTTCATCAGTCCCAGTAATATCTTAGCCAAACTTGCTCTTCGAGGACTTAACCACCTCCCTTAGTCAAAATTATTCTGATACTCAGTTTCTCTGTTAGGGAATGTATAGTGACCCACAGCCTCAACTTTTTCAAACTTCACTTTTAGGCCACTACTTTTTGTGTATAGAGGTCCCCATAAAAAGGGTCAACATCTGCTAAAAGTTACCTCTCAGATGTATGTCAGATAAGACATTTCTTCATACAAAAATAGGAAGGAATGTTTGTATACCAGATACCAAACTGTTCTACTATTGGCATATACTGTCTTTTTAATGGCAAATCACTGTCAATAAGGAAATGGGATTATTCACATTATATGTTTGAAGTCATTTATATGTTGTGATCATGCACCACATTTTGTATTTTCCTGAGCTGCCTAACCAGGCTCATTTAGGGCCAAATTCACATCTGACATAAACAGGTACAGCTCCACTGACGGAAACGAGTTGCAATTCATTTATCCCAATGATAAATTTGACCCACAGATTTTTATGTTTTATTGTCCAATTCTTGTATCATCTCTTATTTTCTCTAGTTATTTAATGTTTTAAGTGCTGGGATTACAGTTGTTCAAAAATATTCCAGATACACGATGGTTTTTAGAGGGCTGTTTACAGCAGACTAGGATTTAAGAACAGGAGTACTTGTGGCATAGCAGTGCCGCTGACTTGAAGGTATATATTGTCCCCAAATGTGAAATAGTTGTGGGTGAGGACAAAGTCACAAAGTTCAGCCACCAGGCCCACTTTAACCTGTCTGGCCATTCAATGACAGACCTGCGGGTGGCTATCTTACAACAGAAAAACTTCAAAAACAGACTCCAACGAGAGACTGCTGAGCTGGAATTGATATGCAAACTAGATACAATCAACTCAGGATTGAATAAGGACTGGGAATGGCTGAGCCATTACAAACATTGAATCTATCTCCACTTCTTATCAAACTGTCTGTACTGGGCTAGCTTGATTATCACTTCAAAAAAAATTTTCTCTTACTTAATTGGCCTCTCAGAATTGATAAGACAACTCCCACCTGTTCATGCTCTCTGTATGTGTGTATATATATCTCCTCAATATATGTTCCACTCTATATGCATCCAAAGAAGTAGCCCAAGCAGTAGCCCAAGAAAGCTTATGCTCTAATAAATTTGTTAGTCTCTAAGGTGCCACAAGTACTCCTGTTCTTTTTGCGGATACAGACTAACACGGCTGCTACTCTGAAACTAGGATTTAAGGGGCCCATCCTTTCCTCCAAAAGTGTGTGCATGAGGGTGGGTCTTTACCACTGGAAGGGGAGTTACATCTTTGTGGAATGTTCCCCTTTTCCTCAGCCCCACTGAAATTCTTCCAACAAGCACTTGGAAGGGGCACTGCTTCCCCCATTGCGCCGTGAAAGGGCAGCTCTAAGGGGAGCCTCTAGAAGAATGGCTTGTCCAAGAGCTGGTGGGGCCGCTTGGCAGAGGGGAGGCCAGCAGTATCAGCGTGGATGCACCTCACCTCCTACATGTCTCAGAATTCACCTTTGGGGTGGCAAAACACAAGGGTACCCCACCATAGAAAAACTAAGGAAATTCTGCAAGTTGAAATTCCACATAGGGGAGATTGGAACTGTTGGTTTTTATATGATATATTTCTGAATGTAATTCCCAGAAGAGTACTGCCTGTTTTTTCAAAGCAACAGTATTGCACTGCAAACTCATCTTTACTATTGATCCCTGATCTCTCGCTATCTCTGACTTGTTGCTTCCTATAAAACTGCCTTCCAGTGTATATCTATGTGGTTTACTGCCTCTTTTTACAATTATTAGAATTGAATCCTAACCTTTTGTAAGTTACCTCCTGTTTTTATTTCTCCAAGTCATTTAGCCTTTATATTGGTTGTCATTCTGATTTTGGTGTTAATGGAAAACTTGATTAATATCATTTTTGTACTTTTTTCTTTAGACCATAAATGAACATACTAAATATTATAGGTCCTATTCAGGAAATGGACATTGTCAGAGAGAGGATATTGGACTAGACCATAGGTCTGATCCCAGATCCCTCATCTGGAATGGGAATTCCTATGTCCTATGTCCCATTTGAAATATCTAAAATTACTGTCCAGAGACATAGGCGCCGACTTCGTGGGTGGTCCAGAGCTGGCGCACCCACGGGGAAAAATTAGTGAGTGCCCTGCATCTACTGGCAGCCAAGCTCCCCTCTCCCTTTAGCCCCCCTGCTCCTCCCTCCTGAGCGCGCCGCATCCCTTCTCCTCTGCCTAGCTCCCAGCATTTCCCACCTGGCCACCACCAAATAGCTGTTTGGCACCATTAACACGCTCTGGGAAGGAAAGGGGGAGGAGCAGGAACGTGGTGCGCTCAGGGGAGGAGGCAGGGAAGCGGTGGGGCCGGGGCAGGGATTTGGGGAAGGAGTTGGAATGGGGGCGGGGAAGGGGTGGGAAGAGGCGGGACAGGGGTGGAGCCTCATGGATGGAGTGGAGAGGAGGCTGGGGGTCAAGTGTCCATGTGAAAGAGGGGAAGTCGGCACCTATGTCCAGAGAGACTCACTGTGCATGCATGTGCAATGTGGGGAGATGCACACTTTCTAAAGACAAGACAAGAAGCAGCCTGACAACTGTTTTAATTACCTTGAGACTCTCATCCACTAGCCATGCCTTCTGGGCCCCTTACTTTCTCCCACCAGCCATGTCTTTTTAAATATGAGATCATTCTTTCACACATTCGGCCTATGTCTTCCTTGACAAAAAGCAGTGTGCATCTGGGGTGTCTGTGTGTGTGTGTGTTACAATAGGATAATTAACACGTTAGCTACTCTGCTGTTAAATCCCTAGCAGAGACAAACCTCAGGCAGTTTTTAATGTGATGTACCTAGATGAGGCCAACACAATATCCCCTCAAATGGATTTAACCTTGCCTAACTACATCACAGTAAAAACTACAGACACTCCTCTCCACTGGATTTTACACTGAGATACAAACTGGCATGTTTTATCTCACTGTAAAAACACACTCCCTATCCTCCCCCTCCCCCGTCACACCACCGTGAAGACATAGCTTCTCTTCAGTTCAGCTTTTTTCCTAGGCAGAAGCCTCCGCAGTCCAAGAGATTTGTAACTAGATGATATAGAAATGGGTCCCCGACCACTCCTTTTCTCTCTGGCATGCCTTGAGCCTTCTCCCTATTGCTGCAGTTCCCAAAGCTATCCTTTCCTCCAGTGTCCTGATGGGAACTGGTTCTCCAGTTGCCTCCCTTGCCAACTGTATGGATGGAGACACCTATGTATTTCTCGTAAATACTGCACAAGTAACTCAGATATTTCTACACTCAGTACATTACCCACCACACTCAACATAGCAACTAAATGCAAAACAACAATAACAAACATTAATAGAGTTTTAGGGTTGGGCACTTAACAGAAAATGGAGAGAAAATGCAAAAGTTAAACTTCCAGCAGGATTAATTATGTTGTACTTCATATATTCCAGACATATTCCTACTTTTTCTGGTAAACGTTACATCTTAACACGTTATCATTTGTAGTTAAATGTACTATAAAAGAGATAGTATGTGCAAAAGTCTGAATTAGTATTGTTGAAGCAGCATTAACATTTGTTACTTAGTTTTATTTTAACTGTGTAACCTTAATTTGCAACCAAGGACCTCTTAAACGTCATATACTCTCAAGAAAAAATATAATATCCAATTACTAACAGGCAAAAGCTAGTTAATTTCCTGCATCTTCCAAACAGCCTTTTCAAACCATTCTTCTCCTTAATATTTGTTAGAAACATTCTTCTCTGTCTGTGATAGCAAAACTATTGCTGAAAATCAATAGTCTGCTTTTGAGGCTGCAATACATTATATATCATAATGTTTTATAAGACTAAAATGAGCTAGAACCAATTACATTTTAAGATTCTGAACTCAGACTAATAGGTTTTAATTTAAGAAAATATCTGTCACTGTGAATAGGCAAACAAATGAATTAGATTTTTCAGTTTTATTCCTTGGGCCAGAAGTGTTAATCTCTCAGTAGAACACCAACACTGCATAGCACTATAGATTATCAAAAGTGACTAGTCACGGCTGTGAATTATTCCTTTTAAAGGTTATGCCTCAGTGATCATATAAATTATATTTTAAAATATATTCATATAACATTTTAATAAGCTTTTAAAATGATTTCTCTCCCAATGTTTAAAGCTAAAAATAATATTTAATGTCTTTGAGAGAATTATGGATTTATCTTACATGTTCAAAAGTCCTCCAGGGTATTTTATGATATAAGAGAAACCTGAACATTTAAAGGCTCACTCTAGATATGTCCTCCTCTAATCAATTTAAAGTGACATGTGCATATTTCTCTCTAAGGACTCTAATCAAGTAATTCCTGCAAAGAATGGGTGACAGTTCAAGATGTATTAGAAAAACACTATGATTCAGAGGGAAGCAATATGAGCAAATAGTATATGAACAGGATAACTCTGAGCACAAGCAAACATATACACAAGCAACTTATCATGGAGAAATGCTGTAATAGTTACATTTATGACTTTGGAAGCTTGACCAAGGTTTTCAAAAACAACTATTCATTTTATGTGCTTCAATTTTAAAGGGTTTTCCATTTGACACACACTAAAGGAGGCTGATTTTCAGAAAGTGCTGAACACCTGCCTTCTAAAAATCAGACCCATTTAGGGTGTTTCCAGTTGGGCACCTAGAAATTTAGTCCTAAAGTCCCTAGTCACGTTTGAAAATCATGCCCCCTCAATGTCACTAAACGGCATTATAGAACAGTTTGAGTTTGTTTTATTTAAACTGCAACATTGGATGACAGTTATATTTGTTATGTAATGTCTGAGTGTTGATATGCTAATCTAAAATGTTATTTATCTGTTTGTTGATTGCATCAGCTGATATCCCTTTTTTATTCATCTGAAGACAATAAAGTATACATAGTCTGAAGCGGAAGAAGGATTCTAGACATAGGGTCAAAACTACTAAATCCGTAAAGGGAACTGAGACAATGTCTAAGAAGCTGAGAACTGCAACAACAGATATGGTGCTGTGTTCCAGTTTGGCTCCACTAATAATTAAAGGACCTTCTCCTCAAATCTGAAACTGGTATTGGAATTGAATGCATCAGGAGTAAGGTCTGCTACCTTAAAAAAAATACTCCTTTGTCCTAACTTGTCTTTTCAGTTATAGCACACTTTTTTCCTCCAAACTCCTTCAGCATGCTATTCCTACTACCTCAACTCCAGCTCTCTCCTGAAATCAGTTTCAATCAAGGTTTTGATCCTTACATTCAATTGACAATATTCTTCGTAAAATCGGCATTGCTCTTTTCCTGGAAAAATATAACATTTAATTCTCTGTACTCATCCCATTTAATCACTCTGCTGCATCTGCAACAGGTGATGACTCATTCTTCCTGGCACTGCTGTCCTTCCTAGGATTCAACTAGGTCATTGTTCTCTTCTTGATCTCCATCACTCCGTTGGTGCATAATTTCACCAGCTTCTTCTCCCCAGTTCCACTCTCTGTGAGCTCACTTGCTCTCACGTCATCTAATACCACTTCTATGCTGATGACAAGTCTCAACCAGATCTGAACCCTCGACCTTCTCCCCATGCAATCGCACATCTCTGCCTGCCTGATACCTCATGCTGGTGACCCAAATGCCAAATGAAATTCAATATGCAGAAAATTTCAGCACTAATATAATCTAGAAACTCTAAATTTTAACGGCAAATAATTATTCTGACAATCTGCTTCTCGCCATTGTGATATTTGCTTTAATAAAATGTATGATTAGGATACCAGAAGTAAAATGTGGGACTCTGCCAAAACAGGTACAATACCAATTTTACCAAGAAGTGTCCATTAAATCAGCAGCTGCATTCTTCAACCTTTAATATAAAACACTATCCTTAGACTTCAAATGACCTATTAACAAAAAACAAACTACATGTCAGCTTCCCAAATTGTTCTTCAATATAGATCAGGAAGAATGGCAAAGAAAACCCCAAGCATGCTCCCATCCTCCAGAGAGCTTTATGAGAAAAGAAATGTTAGAATGTCATATTACACTAAAGAGCTAGACAGAGACTGTTTGATTTTCTGTTCCTTACTGCCTTTTTCTAGGAAGCTGTATCAGAATTTAAGTGTCTTCTATACTGGGTAGATTGCATGAAGGTGTTTGAGATTTTTCTTTCTGGTATTTTGTATTTGTATTGACGAGATATTCCTGTGCTAACGGCCTGGGGATTCATAGGCAGACCTGATTCAGATCAATCCTTAGATAACACACCTCAATATAACTTTTCTTTGCTTATAATGTAAGGACCAGCATATTTGCAAGAGATTCTAATCTAGTCTATATAGCTTCTCATGCCTCACTCATCACCAACGAATCTGAGCCACCTTCCAGTAGTTCAATAAGCAACATTACTACACATCCGTCACTGTGATAGCATGTGTAAATTGCAAAGTACATTAAGTAGAGAGTCTACCAGAACTAGTCACATGTACAGTTCCATACAGGGTGGATAAAAATCAATGTTTTAAAAACATTTCATAATTTAAATCTGATCTTATTTTAAATTAAATATAATTTTCTTTTATTTAATTTAAAATAAGATTAGAACACTTAAAATTAAACTTGAAATGATCACAAAGTATGTTAAGGTCTAAAATTACTATAATCTATTAAAATCACTTAAATAAAATAAAGATCTATATTCAGGCTGTGCATGTTTTCAGACAGTTTTTTTTTAAATGAAACCACTGAACTGGTGGAAGTGAAGAAGTGCTAAATCAACTTTTGACAGCAATAGTCTCTTCTGCAGGTGCAGGAAAAATATTTTATTCCTTTCAGTTTATTTAATTAGTTCAGTTCAATAACTAGTTCAATCAAAGTTAAGAAGCAAATTGGGAGTTGAAAAAAAAGCAGGCTATGTTTTCCTCTTGCAATCTATTAATCGAAATGAAGTGTGAGAGGATGAAATCTACTAGTTCTAAAATCTTGAAGGATATGATGGCCGAAACTATCAGTTCAACTCACTAAGTACAGATACTACCACCTTTGTTAAAGCAGTTAGTTTTAAATGCAAAACATGTTTTAAAAAACTTACTTTTTATTTCTTCGATATCCTGCACATTTAAGATAATTTTATTTAACTAATAAAAACAATTTTAAAAAGCTATTTTTGTTTATTTTAATTGAATATTTAATTGAATTTTGTTAATTTAATTGAATGGAGATTAACACAAATCCAAATAAAAAAATAATCATCTAGTAGTTATGAAATGCATCATTCACCATTTTCTAACTTTAAAAAATGTGAAAATTAAAAATATGAATGTGTATGTTAAGCTATATAATTGTTTACATAAATTTGTATAGATATATTGCATCTTCCTGGTTAGCAAAAAGAAGTACCAAATTTCATGTACAGGCTATATTTAGTTGCAAGTCAACATGTTTTAATGGTTACCAATCTACGAGAATCAACCTTTCTTTAGGAAAATAACTAAAAAGTACAAATGCAAACAAAGATTAAAATCTATTATTTAAATCAAGGTCTCCTGCTTGTGGATTTACATTATTAAAATTTGTGATTTAAATAACTGATTTCAATCAATCTATCTTAGCCCCATGCACAATATAACACACAATAAAATAATAATAAGCATTTATATAGTGATGTATATGTTCCACGCACTTTATAAACATTAATTCTTGCAGTTAGGGTGACCAGATGTCCTGATTTTATAGGCACAGTCCCGATTTTTGGGTCTTTTTCTTATATAGGCTCCTATTACCCCCTATCCCTGTCCCGATTTTTCACATTTGCTGTCTGGTCACCCTACTTGCAGTACCCCTGTGATTCAGTTAGATGCGCAAGTAATACTATCCTCATTGTACAGATGGGAAATTGAGACAAAGAGGTAATTAAAAAAAAAAAAAAGTCAGTGGTACAGCCAGAACCTGAATCCAAGTTTTCTGATGCATAATCCCATGATCTAACCAGCAGATGAGTCTGCCTGTCTGAGCAACACAGGCTCTTGGCTACGTATGCATCCAAGCTGAGGATTGTCTCTTGTACCTGGCACATCTGGAGGATGCTACAGAGTAGGTGCCATTTCCAAAGAAATGAAGACACATGAAACATATGTGGACTGCACGATTAGGCCCATGACATGAAACTTTAATACTGTATAATATCTGTCTCTCACATGAACCATTAGTTGCTATAACACTGTATTCAGTGCATTCCTTTCGTTGAACAGGAAGGAATGCATATTCATTATCGTAACCCACTGTAGGTATTCAGTAGTTCTTTTAGATCAAACATCTGATCGGTTCAGGCAATAATGTCTTAGCCCAAAGCTTTTAAAGCAGTGGGCGGAGGTGAACGTTCAGGAAAAGCAATGGCACTTCCAAAAGAAAACTCACACCACTCAATTTGCTATATTGTAATAAGACATTTCCAAATACATTCTGGTACACTGGACACAAAAACAAAACAAAACAAAAAACTTATTTGTACAACAAAGCCAAGGAAATAAATAAAAACTAGTAATGTATATTGCCCTTTAAACAGATGTTCTTATTTTGTTATTCCATGGTTCCATAGATATATCCCCCAAAACTTGTGACATTACAAATATTATAACCCAAACATCTGCATCCTTATCAATGCTCAGTCAAACACTAATGCAAGTAGACAAATAGAATGAAAAGAAAAGCACAATGAAGTGATTATGACTATTAAACATCAACCCTTCATTATTCAGCCACTTTAACAGCATGTGATAGATTCTTATGAACCTCTGTGGGTTGAATTATAATGCACTAGTATAAGGTTATTAGACTGCATCAGTCAACATTAGAAACAAAGAAATATAAAGGGACAAATTCAACAAGGTTTCAAACTGGTTTCTGTAGGGTTCACAGCAGAGAAAAATGATTATAGTATTATATTGTTGCCCCTTTGCTAAACAGTACTAGACATTGGGGGCATGACAGTGGGTCATGTTCCTGCTGGAAGAAAATTTGGTCACAGAGACTCAGTATTTTTTTCCTATTTTATTCACAAAATATACAAATCTACAATAGCAACAACAAATATCCAAATATGCAATGGCAACAACAGCAAAACTACACATCTGAAACTCCACTTTCAATAATCCCAGCTAAGACACTACTGTGTTCAGCCCTATAGGCAAAACAACTCCCTCTCTGATTCATGAAAAGAGTTTTTAATACTGAAAAAAGCCATCTCATAGCAGAATCTGAGTGTAGACAAGGCAAGAGGTAATTTTACCTCACTACCACTTCCCTTATCACAGAATCTCAGGGTTAGAAGGGACCTCAGGAGATCATCTAGTCCAACCCCCTGCTCAAAGCAGGACCAATCCCCACAGATTTTTACCCCAGTTCCCTAAATGGCCCCCCTCAAGGATTGAACTCACAACCCTGGGTTTAGCAGGCCAATGCTCAAACCACTGAGCTATCCCTCCCCCCTCATCCCTTATCTATATCAGGGATTTACAACAGCTCACATGAGATAGCTATCATCATAAAAAATGCATTTTTCCTGGTGTCAATATGGCCTTGTGCCAGGGCTGCTTTCAGCTACTGACACCCCCATGTGATTGACTTGGATGCTAGGGCAAATCTGCCTCAATTTCCTCTTTGTTTAGCCAATCGCTGTTCAATGCTATGTCTGGTAGTTTGTTCCTGTGACTCCAGCCCTCCGGCTGGATCGTTAACAGTCTCTTCCCTCTCTCAAGAGGCGAGAGACTGTTAGGTCAGGAGGCCGGTAACTTTAATAAAGGGTCGACAGTCTCCAGCATCTTGGGGTTCAGGGTCCTTTGTTCTTCAGGCTTTATTAACCCAACTGCTGGGGCTGGTAGGGGAACCCAAGTCCACCCACTCCTGTGGGTTCCAGTCCAAGAAACCCTGTGGGAAGTAGTTGGAACCGGTTTTTCCTAATCCCTTACTGCTTCCTATCTTGACTCTCCTGTAGGTTGTTTCCCAGACTTACTTTTGTGATCCTCTTCTTCCGGAGGTCTACCTTCCTGGGTGGCTTCCTGCACATCCACTGATGAAGGCTCCCGTGCTCGGTGGTTTCTGAGCCTCTCTGGCAGCCACCTCTTTCTTCCGCCCTGCAGCCTTTTTATCTTCCCTGATATTGCAGTACTACCAATCAGCCCCCAGCTGAGAAGGCAGTGTGGTTCCCCATTAACCCTTTAGTAGCTGCTACAGCATGGAGTCTGTATGCACTCTTGCGCCTTGATTTTTTTTCTCCATCCTCCTGTCAGCATGACTGTGCTGAGAGTATAGGAACACAAAGGACTAGAATCACACAATACTAATTATTCTCAATAGTGAACGTGGACTAGTTCAGGTGAGCCCAGTCATTAACCCCCTTTACCCTGTAATACAATGGGGTCGTCAGACAGGTTTATCTATCATGAATGTCCACGTGAGCTACTGTCTCTGCAAAGCTATCCAACCACAGTGCTCAACCCGTCCATTGCCCTGAATGGCCATCCAGTTCTGGATGCTCTAGCCAGCCTTTATGGGTTTCACTGGGAGAAGCCATCTGGGCCAGATCCTCACGTGGCATAGACTGGTATAGCTACACGGATTTCTGTTTTTAACCCTATCAGTGGAAAGCTTTGTCAAGTTCTAATATATATCAATAATTCATAAAATTTGTTTCAACATTACCATTGTTGTAATAATATCTTCTTGCCTGTGTGTCGGAGGTATTTTCATTTCATGTTGAATAAGAAATAGCAGAAGATGTATTTTCTTACCGCTCACAAATGTTTACTGACTGTGAACAACAGAACCCTGATGCAGCTCTTCTTTACCCCCACTCTCATATTTATGCCTCCAGCTGGAGGAGAAGAAAAATCGCCCGTGAAGATCCCCATGTATGGGAGTGCCAGTCTTGGCACCAAGAGTCCTGGAACCATCCAGGAAGATGGGTCCAAAGCAGTTTATGTCCACACCCTTTCTTGCATCCAAACATTCTGAATTAGGTTATATAAAAGAGTCCATGGCATCATTCATATCAGTTCCTTTCCAATCAACAGTGTTGGACCATATCAGGGAATTTTTGTATTAGAACCATAAAGGGTATGTGTATAACCAGTCTGAGGCCAAGAGAGACGAGGGGTAAGATTGAATTCAATTGAACTCCCCACAGTTTAGGCCTCTTGTTTTTCTGTTTCTGTGGCTTTCCCTCTCTGTAAGAAACATGCAAAGCCAAACTGCTAATTGTGTTAACACATCTTGAGACCAAAAGTCTCTACTCAAAAACAACTAATTGTTCTTCCAAACAGAACATAGCTTTTAACCTGTTTGCTATGTATGTTAAAGTTTAAGTAGATTTGCAACATCCTGAGAGTTACTGGAAGTTAAGAAATAGTAAAGTAATAAGTGATAAATGGATGTTAAAATAGAGGATGTATGTGAATGGATGCTTGATTTAGATAAAGGATAAATTAATTTAAATAAAGAATGAATGGTCAGAGAAGTACCAGCCTAAGGATTACAACTTCAGTCTCGATTGGCCGAAGAATGCGCAGACTAGAGATAACCGGATGACCCCCGGAGGACAGGCCAGAATCCACCCAAGTGCCCCCCCCCGTAACATCAGAAGCAGCTGCTCTCTGAATTGGGGTTTCAAAATCCCACATGCCTGCTTGCCTGGGGCAAGTAGGAATTGGGAGCAGGTGAAGGGGTTGAATGGGGCTGGGGAGCATAGAAGTGAGGGAAGATTTTTCGATCTCTGCTTTGAACTACTGTTTCATTCCAGCACTTCATGTAGAAGAACCATCCTCTTTCCAGTGATAGCAGGTACTTTACATATTAAAACCAAATCTTTCAATGGTAGTTTGTAGCTAGCTGCATTTTTTTCAGTCCCAAGATATTCGAATCTAGGGACTGTCAGCAAAAAGGGCCCCAGGTAACTAAACTTCCATAGCAGTATATGATGAGACATGTTGTCTCCCAAGCAGGGCTTTATAAATCAGTATCAGCAGCTTGAATGGCACATGAGCGAATAGGGAGCCAGTGCACTCTTTGAAGAATTGGTGTAATATACTCCCTGAAGCTAATACCACCAAGGAATGTGAACAGTCACATTCTATACTAGCTGTAGTTTCTAAATAGCCTTTAAGAGTAGCCCCATGTACACTACATTGCAATGATAAAATCAGAGGCATAAATAATCCATATCAGAGAGAAATGATCATAATCACCTAATCAGACAGATGAAAAAGGTGCTTCTGGCAACTAATGTCACTTAACAATCCTTAACAATCTGAATACATTCTTGTATTGAAAAGCATTCCTAAATTGGCTGGAGGACAAGAGGACAATGGGAAGGACACTATGCCATTCCCCCAGACAACCTGCATCATCTCTATCAACCTCAATCATCTAATTGTCATTCTAGTTCTGATCTTGGCTAGACACTAGGAAAGCAAAGACACTGCACCATCTGTTTTTGATTCAAGAGTAGAGCTTTATGTCATCTGCATAATGATGATACAGTCTAAGTCTCACTGTCTCACCAGCAGCTTTGTGTCCACGTTGAATAGACTGACGGAATATATCCTTGAGGAACACTGTGAAAGTGAGACAGGGAGAGAATTAACGAGCAATTAGCCAGGATCATCCTCCTGGATCTCTCTTGGAGAAAAGAATGGAAACACTCAGGCACCATCCTGTCTACTTCAACCACAGCCCATGGGCAGGTCATTGATAAAGGGTCTGAAGGATGCTGACAGGTTTAAAAGAATCATAGAATCTCAGGGTTGGAAGGGACCTCAGGAGGTCATCTAGTCCAACCCCCTGCTCAAAGCGGGACCAATCCCCAACTAAATCATCCCAGCCAGTGCTTTGTCAAGCCTGACCTTAAAAACCTCTAAGGAAGGAGATTCCACCACCTCCCTAGGGAACCCATTCTAGAGCTTCACCACCCTCCTCGTGAAAAAAGTTTTTCCTAATATCCAACCTAAACCTCCCCCACTGCAACTTGAGACCGTTACTCCTTGTTCTGTCATCCAGTGCCACTGAGAACAGTCTAGATCCATCCTCTTTGGAACCCCCTTTCAGGTAGTTGAAAGCAGCTATCAAATCCCCCCTCATTCTTCTCTTCTGCAGACTAACCAATCCCACTTCCCTCAGCCTCTCCTCATAAGTCATGTGCTCCAGCCTCCTAATAATTTTCGTTGCCCTCTGCTGGACTCTTTCCACTTTTTCCACATCCTTCTTGTAGCGTGGGGCCCAAAACTGGACACAGTACTCCAGATGAGGCCTCACCAATGCCGAATAGAGGGGCATGTCCCTCGATCTCCTGGCAATGCTCCTACTTATACAGCCCAAAATGCTGTTAGCCTTCTTGGCAACAAGGGCACACTGTTGACTCATATCCAGCTTCTCGTGCACTGTAACCCATAGGTCCTTTTCTGCAGAACTGCTGCCTAGCCACTCGGTCCCTAGTCTGTAGCAGTTCATGGGATTCTTCTGTCCTAAGTGCCGGACTCTGCACTTGTCCTTGTTGAACCTCATCAGGTTTCTTTTGGCCCAATCCTGTAATTTGTCTAAGTCCCTCTGTATCCTATCCCTACCCAGCGTATCTACCGCTCCTCCCAGTTTAGTGTCATCTGCAAACTTGCTGAGGGTGCAGTCCACGCCATCCTCCATATCATTAATGAAGATATTGAACAAAACTGGCCCCAGGACCGACCCTTGGGGCTCTCCGCTTGCTACCGACTGCCAACTAGACATGGATCCATTGATCACTACCCGTTGAACCCGATGATCTAGCCAGCTTTCTATCCACATTATAGTCCATTCATCCACCCCATACTTCTTTAACTTGCCGGCAAGAATACTGTGGGAGACTGTATCAAAAGCTTTGCTAAAGTCAAGGAATAATATGTCCACTGCTTTGGATGTTGGATTAATGTTAGATTAAATCTCTCCATTTTGTCAGAACTTTGGTTAAGAGCCTTTTACATATATAATGGTACTTAAGAGGCAGAGACAACTTCAAAATAAGTGAAAAGTAGATTCAGGTGCTACACTTGGCCCTGAATCACCCTGCCAGTGATTTTACAATCATATGCCAATATTTTTATGGAATATTCTTCTCCCCACTGCTGTGTGAAAGACCCACACAACAAAAGGAGAAACTGACGATAGGGGAAACAGTGAAAAACACTATGTAAAAATGCTGTCAACAAATGGAAAAACCAAGAGAAATTGTTTTTCCTCTAATCTCTTTCAATTATAGTTATCTCGGGTGTTACTTGTAACAATAGTAACACATTTTCAGAGAGAAGTGTGGTTTTTAAGTTGATAGCATCGCTTTAATCAGAACTTCCACTCACTCTTGCTCATACATAGTGGGAGCTGTAGGACTAGAGATCCCTGGGGAAAAGTCTGCAAACAATAGCACTAAGGCCCAGTCTAAGAACCATCAGTGTTGTTAGAACTTCTTTTCACAATGGTCCTATACTTTCTGAAAATACTGCAAAAACAACAGGTATTAAAATTTGTAGTTTTAGACTTGCACTCCTATCTTCAGTTCTACAGCTTCAACTCTTCTTGAAGAGCTTTTTGCCTCTGATTTATAAGATTCTTCACATCATTTCATGGCTCCAAAAATACATAGTTCATAGTGTGTACTGACGGACTAAAATCCCCCTTTGAATTACACCAATTTTAGAAAACTGCATACTCACTAGCCTCTGCATGAGATGGTGAATTTAGAAGAAAATGCCATTGTGTTTGGACCTATGAGCTCCATCTAAAAATCCTAACCTAGAGTATAATAGTATCTTAGGTCTCACTTTGCAGCCATTTATGTCATCAGAAAGGGCGAACATATTACCCAGTACTAGTTGTCCACAGAATCATCCCATAAGACATAAGTGACAGACAAAAGCATTGCAACTGCAAGAATCTACTTGGGAATTCCAGCCTCAGAACAATTAAAAAGCCTTATGTCTAATAGTTAATGCACAACACCAGTACTCAGGAGGCCCAAGTTCAAACCGTGGCTCTGCCATGGATTCCATGTGTGACCTTGGGCAAATTGCTTAACCTTTCAGTTCTTCACCTGTGAAATTCAGATAGTACTCCTCTCTTGAGCTGACTTGTCTTTTTCAACTGTAAAATCTTGGGAGAAGGTACAGTCTGTGTTTTGTAAAGTGCCTGGAATCCTGGGGCCTCTAGATGCAGTCGTAATACACAAAATTATTAAAACAAATAATAATAAGATGGCACCTCTGTTGGCAGTCTACGCAGAAAATTCAAGGAATGGATACCTGTGGAAAATGAGCTACCATTTCAGTTGTACTAATGGTTGTAACGGTTTTCAGGGTTCCCAGGACTGTAGGTTACCTTGTTATTTCCCTCCCTCCAGCGAGAGGAAGACTTGTTTTGCAGCATTTCAACCAAAACTGGTTGAGATCTTCTGTTTTACATAAGAATGGTCATACTGGGTCAGACCAATGGTCATCCATCTAGGCCAGTATCCTGTCTTCCAACAGTAGTCAATGCCAGGGGCTTCAGAGGGGATGAACAGAACAAGTAATCATCAAGTGACCCATCCTGTGTCACCCATTCCCAGCTTCTGGAAAACAGAGGCTAAGGACACTTCAGAGCATGGTTTTGCATCCCTGCGCATCCTGGCTAATAGCCATAGATGGACCTATCATCCATGAACTTATCTAGTTCTTTTTTGAACCCTGTTATAGTCTTGGCCTTCACAACATCCTCTGGCAAAGAGTTTCACAGGTTGACTGTGTGTTGCGTGAAGAAATACTTCCTTTTGTTTGTTTTAAACCTGCAGTCTATTAATTTCATTGGGTGATCCCTAGTTCTTGTGTTATGAGAAAGAGTAAATGGCACTTCCTTATTCACTTTCTCCACACCAGTCAAGTTTTTATAACCTCTATAATTTAGCCCTTTATTCACCTCTTTTCCAAGCTGAGAAGTCCCAGTCTTATTAACCTATCCTCATATGGAAACTGATCTATGCCCCTAATCATTTTTGTTATCCATTTCTGTATCTTTTCCGATTCCAATATATCTTTTTTGAGATGGGGTGACCAGATCATCACACAATATTCAAGATGTGGGTGTACCATGGATTTATAGAGAGGCAATATGACATTTTCTGTCTTATTATCTATCCCTTTCTTAATGATTCCCAACATTGTTAGCTTTTTTGACTGCTGCTGCACACTGCGTGGATGTTTTCAGAGAACTATCCATAATGACTTCAGGATCTCTTTCTTGAGTGGTAACAGCTAATTTAGACCCCATCATTTTATATGTATAGTTGGGGTTATGTTTTCCAATGTGCATTACTTTGCATTTATCAACATTGAATTTCATCTGCCATTTTGTTGCCCAGTCACCCAGTTCTGAGAGATCTTTTTGTAGCTCTTTGCAGTCTGCCTGGGACTTAACTATCTTGAGTAGTTTTGTATCATCTGAAAATTTTGCCACCTCATTGTTTACCCCTTTTTCCAGATCATTTATGAATATGTTGAATAGGACTAGGCCCAGTACAGACCACTAGGGGACACCATTATTTACCTCTCTGCATTCTGAAGACTGATCATTTATTCCTACCCTTCGTTTCTTATCTTTTAACAGTTACCAATCCATGAGAGGACCTTCCCTCTTATCCCATGACAGCTTACTTTGCTTAAGAGCCTTTGGTGAGGGATGTTGTCAAAGACTTTCTGAACATCTAAGTACACTATTTCCACTGGATCACCCTTGCCCACATGCTTGTTGACCCCTTCAAAGATTTCTAGTAGATCGGTGAGGCATGATTTCCCTTTACAAAAACCAGGTTGACTCTTCCCCAACATGAATGTAAATGCACTGTCCATTTACTGTCTCAGGGACAGGATGAAGCAGTGTGTTTTTGCACTCTCCTTATAGTTTACACAAAGTTGATTGTTTGCCCCCAGAGACAGGACAATCCTGTGTGATTGAACCTCTGGTGTCTTGTCTCCCTGTTGACTTCATATGTAAATGCGGCTTCCCATTGTGTTGGCTTGCAACGCTTTATTTACTTTTGATCTGAGACAGACAGGTAAATATACATCCTTTGGCAGAAACATGTTTGTCGACCCTGGATTGATTCAGACTTTAGGAACATATTTTCATCACACAAATATGATTTTTTAGATATATATGTAGATATATTTCACAACAATATTAACAGTCACTGTGATCCTGGCTTTTATTTAAGACCTTACATGAAAACATTTATGGCTAAATACCATGAAAGCAGGGTGCTAGTGAGATTGTCGGGCCTGTTATGAGCTGCTGTCAGAACAGCGAACCCTTTGCTAGCTGGCACCAGTAGGCCTCTGTGTCACAGAGGTGACACAAACAGGACACTGGGAGGGAGGCTTATATTGCCAGTGTCCATACTGTATCTTATCTGTGGATAACTTCAGTTTCTAGCAGAGGCTCTCTAGTGCCTTTTATTATGATCACTGAATTTATTTGCCCCCTTATTTTTGATAAAGTAAATAATATGTTAAATTAATCTTCATCGCATTAAGTTATTCCTTCCAATGACCCCAAAAAAATGAATGTATTAATAGTTTGAGTAGAAAGATGCACAAGCCAGCCATGCTCTATGTCAGATTGATCTCTAATAATTAAACCATCTTGATGAACGATGTGTAATATGGTTCTGTTGTGAAGGTGGATGCTGATAACAATTAACTTATCCTAGTTACTTCATTTGCAGCTAGGGACACAATCCAGCAGCTGAGCTCCATGACTTGCTGCCTCATTCTTATCTGAAACTTCCCATAAAAGGTTATTTGTAACAAGGTAGTCTTTCAGTTGTGCTATGATGATCTGCCAAGAAAAGGATATTAAAATAGGATGATATAACAACATTTTCTGCTCTGTTTGTTTCTGTGCTGGGAGTGGTTTGGTGCTTTCTGGAGGCTTAGCCATTCACTGGCACAACTGCAACTTGCTCCTCATTGCCAGACTAATGGGTGAAAGCTATGAGCTTGGAAAGACTTGTTTGCTAAATTCACTGGTGAACAGCTTGCTGAGGCTCTTCTAACAGGGTAATATGCATAAATATATTGTTTAGAATGAAATAATCCCTTTCTCGTGCTTCTAAAATGTATATTCTCAATTGTGTAGTAACCGTACGTATATTCATTTCAGATTACACAGTATAAAGTACTCTGTGCAACGCAAAAAGTTACCTTAGGGTGAACCACTCCTCATATTTGCCTACTGTGTAAAAATACATTTTCATAATTACAACCTTAACATTTCTAGAGTTACTTTCTGATGTTTAAAAAATTGTCTATAGCCATCTTGATGTGTCCAAATATGTTTGTACTCCACTACAGATGAAATGTGATATGTGATTTTTTTCCCCAAGGAACAAAATAGCAAGAGAGAAAAAAGTGTTATTTCATATATAGACAGTGACAGTTTCTAGTTATTGATGCATCAGTAAGCAAGGCTTTGCTAACAGCCAAATGAGCTATTGCACTTACAAAATGAGGGCATGTGGCATATCTGATTAGTTTTACTCATGAGTCTATGATATTATATAATTCTAGAAGGCTGATATCTATTTTTTGGGGAAATGTGCCACTTTTTAAAAAAAAATAGATGCATTGAATGCCATATTGTTTCCTCTCCAATTATCTTTTGTATTCAGCATGCAAATGGAAAAATATTCATTGTAAGTGCCATATATCCTTATCTTAATTAATTGTAAGCAAACTTCTATTAGCATTTTCACTCATATATAGAGTTTAAAACAAAGTAAGTATTTCTGGCAAATGAAGGTACAGTATTCTAAGAAATCTGCTTTTTGCAAACTAATGAAACGATTTATAACCAATTTATTACAAGCACCTGTGAGCTCCCACCAAGCAGCAGCAACAGACGTGTTTCTGCTTATATTGCTCAGTTCCAAGCTAATGTCCCTTAAAGCTGTTAGGCTAAAAGCCAGCATGAGATATATCCACAAAGAGACCTGACCCTTCTCCCTGCAACTAATAAAGCCTCTTGGAAGTTTTAAGTTAATAGTCTATGTGAAACTCTTATTGTTGTAACTTTGCCTTGTTTCCCAGCCATACTTGGCTAACTATGCCCTACAGAGGATAGAAATAATGCATAGGAACTGAACATGAAGATTAGCCTGTTTCATATAAAGGGGGGAAATTAGTGAAACTCTTCAAACAACACTACTATTTTGTTATATATAGGAGCCAAAAAGTCTAACTCTAGAAACGTAATTTTCTCTTATTTACATTAAGAAATACTTCCCTTCTTTTGTGTCATAAATCTCTGTTATAAGGTTACCTTTGAAGAGTTTGGCTGCCCATAAAATCTCTTAGGCCTCGATCCAAAAAAGGGACTTCGGCATTGCAATGCTCAGTGTCATGGTGACTAACTTTCAGATGCCCAAAAAACCCACAGGAACAACACTGGGATCCACAAAGCTTGAGTTGGGTGCCTAGGTTCCCTATACCATAAACGGGAAGAGACAGGTACCTAAGAATGTGAGCCCCAAAAGTCAGCATACTAGGTGTGGACCCACCTAAGTTAGCCAATGGGAGATGCCAATGACAGCAGTGTGTCCTAAACCCCATCCCTCTCACGGAATTTGGCATCTAACTCCAGGCTGTAAGGAGACCCCTAGCTCTGCTTGTGATCCACAACCAGGAACCTCTCTCCTGGAGTCAGACAGGTTAGATTCCCAAGCTTTTGCTTGCCACCTGCTTTATTCAAAACAAAACAGTTGAGGAGAAGGTGGTGCCCACCTTATAACTTTTAGCCCAGTGAGTAGCTCACACATCTGGGATGTGGGAAACTGAGGTTCAATTCCCCCCACTCTATCTGAGGGGGCGGGGAAAGGATTTGAATAGGGGGTCTCCCACTTCTCAGCAGAGTGTCTAAGCACTGAGATATGGGATACTGTGGTGTGGGGCTCCCTTAATCTCCCTGCTGAAGCTGTTCCACTTCAGATAAAAGCTGAAAGGGTCAGTGGGGTGTGAGAGAGAGAGAACGCATGCATGCGAGTGGGTGACTGAGTGAAAAAGTGAGAATAATTCTATAGCTTGGTGCTTAAGGCACTCACCTGGGAGGTGGGGGACCCAAGGTCCAGTTCTCCTGCTCCAATAGCTCTTTAAAAATAATAGCAGCTCATATGTAGCACTTTTAATCTAGGTAATTTAAATCACATACCAGGTTAGTGGCAGTGCTTGGAACACAATCCAGGTTTCTTGATTCCCAGTCCAGTGTCCTATCCACTGGACAACATTGCCTCCCAAAACTCATTGATGGTAGAAGGGAAGGCTTGAAATCAGGCTGCCTGAGAGTAGGTGAAGCAACATGGCAATAGTTTGAAAAAACTAATTCTTAAGCTAAAACATTATTTTCATGTCTGAGGACCACCACTTAAACCACAACATAAATAAAACTTCAAAATCCATGGAAAGGCAAATTCTTCCATTTACTGTTAATTTCAGAGAAGACTTGCACAAACAAAGAAAATTAATTCACTGGGGCACTGACCAGGCAGCTGGCTTTCTGTAAAAAAAGATATCTCTAGCATTACTTGTCTTCAAATACCTTGCATAGGGCAGAATTTGTGGATATTTGTGAACAGTGCTTAGATTTTTGACTCCTGCAAGTTTTCAAAAGAATTTACAATTTCACTTTCATTACGTGAGAACAGAAAATGAACATCAAGTACTATGTATTTCTAAATATGTCCGTTACTACACACTACATATATAAACCCAATCTTCAAAATACTGAGCACAATGTATAATGATGAAAAAAGGAAGGTTACAGAATCTAGTCAAATAGTCTCATTATATGATTTAAAAAAGCTTTTCTACTTAGTAAAAAAAGAAAGTACAATTGTACTTAGAAATTGGCTAAAATGGGATCCTCAATTCCAAAATTATTTTGATTTCTTGGGGTTTGGGTTCCAAGTTGGATCTAAATTTGTAATGAACTGGTTTTCCATTTCCCTTTTAAATGTGCTCTAAATGAGACACTAAAAGCTTGTGATATTTTAGTGACAGCAAGTCTGAACCCAAATTTATTTCTGAGTTGGCCCTAACCCCGAAATATAGCTTAAATGTAATACGGCTCCAAAACCTACATCCTTGAGTCATTTCTACTTAACTTTTTAAAAGCTTCATACCCTTCAGTGATATAGTAACAGATGTTAACTGAATGCATTTATTAAGTAACAAACATAAAAGAGTTTTTATAGCAGTCACCACACAATCACTTGAAATCCACCCAATACAGTTTAAACATGGCTTTTAAATCAAACATATTTAAATTAAACATACAACTTAAATATTACAAAGTACAGTTTATTTGTGTAATACTCAAACTCTGAAACTAACTATAACTAGTGGAGATTTTCAAAGGAACAAATGGAAGCAGGCATCTAACTCCCATTTGTTCCTTTCAAAATTTCTCCCTACACAATCAAATTAAAAGAATCCCAAAAGTTACGAGAAAAGCATCTGGTTAGTGTTTGACCGATGTTTATGTTCCAGCAAGCATGGAGCAAAAACAGATTAAAAAAAAATCTTGCAACAAAAACAATTGGAGGGAAGAAAGGTAAACCTTAAAAGTTCATTCTGTTCCCATACAGTCAGTAAAAGGGCAAGTGCCTGGTGCAAAGCAGTTTGGTATAAATGTAATAATTTCTGGATAGCTGCCAGTACTAAGGTTGAAAAGCAATATTACAAGGCTTCTATGATGACAGCCTACTGGGAGACATTTGTTGAAAATTGCTTTGCCTATCATTTAGTCAGCAAAAAACCCACACAGTGCTAGTTACGTTAGAACTGTGTTGAGTGTGCATCTATAAATGATTCAAATTGTAAGCTTATAAAGCCCCCATATAGGTGCAATCACCATAAAAGCCTAGTGTTCCTGTTCTATTCTTTTGCATTGGAAAGCCTTATATATTTTCACCATATGCTGTTCAAATAAGTATGTATAATGATAAAGGAAGCATACTCTCACATTTAGATTCAAGTTTCAAAAATTAAATTAAAATGACTTTTTGACAACACGCAATAAAGTTTTCAATGGTTACACTGTGAACATGCAGAAGTCTTAAATCTTGCAACATCAAATAAACAATGCATTTTTAACTATAACCTTTTTCTCTGTGGGAAATGGTAACTTATACAAGTGCTAAATTGTAGTGTTTTAACTACACAATGTCTGTCTTCTGAAGTCCTCCAAATACATGAAAACATTTTAAAGTAATTGGAAGGAAACAAGCAGAAGAAAGGACTAACCCTCAAATTTTCAAAGCGCTCCCTATAGATTTTAGCCATGTGGCTCCCATTCAAGATAATGGCAGTCATTTAGCTACTTCTGAGAACTGTTTCAAGAATTGAGGAGTAAATGTCCAGCAGTTCATTGATTTAAAAAAAAAATGGTTAATAAATAAATTAATTGCTACATATTCTGCAATTACTTTGGTTTATGTAATGATTTCATTTACATTAAAGTCATTTTGTTTTTGCTACTGCACCAGAGAACTATTATGATTTATGAATTAGATAAGTAGCCCTCATTTTCATGAAAGCTAATAAATTACTACATTTTGACATCATTAGTGGTTGGGAAAAAAATGCCTAAATGTTTTGCTTTTGTATTTAAGAGTTAGGTTTAGAACTTCTAGATCTCCAAGTGAAACTAGTCTGAAGGGATTCCACCTGGGGGTCAGAGATGGTTGAGTTTACACATACATTTTTCAATATGGTGCATCGTGCGGCTACTTTTCTCCTTTAAGGAATACCCTGCTTTTGTTTTGGCATATGTTTTGCAGGGATTCAAAATCCATTTACCTGCTTCTTAAGCATGTGTAGGAAGCCTTCCAAGGCAAATACCATCAGTTATTATGGAATTACAGCTTCATTAAAAAAAAAACAACCACCAGAGATTCTAACCCTTATTCCGGCAAATATTCTCTTCCAAAGAGAACCAAGTGTAAACCACTGCTGTGCTGTTTTCCTAAATCTACGGACTCTCCCATCATGTGTGTCTCTTCTTTAAGGATTCAAAGGATAAACAGTGCTGAGATTTCAGTACATGAGCCAGTAAAAGCTGTTCTTTGATTTCAGTACAGGATTAATTTACATTAGTTTGATTATTCCTAGTCACTACTGATAAAGGCCCAATCCAATTCAGATTAAAATAAATGGCAGGAATCCTAGTAATTTAAATGGGATTTGTATTGGTCCCTAAAGTTAAAACAAATTACAGCTCCCAATCTCTCACACCCATGTTCCATGGAGAGGGAAGAGACAAATCAGAGAAAAGCAAAAAGTCACTGCCTGATACAGAATCAGAGTCAGACCTGCTAGAGTAGAATTAGAGGTTTTCTTGAGTGTAGTGGCTGTTTTATTAGAAGCTATAAGCATATCTATAACTGACAGTGAAAGATTCTCCTTTAACACTACTGATAAAGGTCTATGCTTTTAGAGATGAACATGAAGTCTATTTCTATATCAAATGTACAGAACAGAGCTGATGGCTGTCATCCAAGGATACTCCACTTTTGGGTGCTTGAGAAGTTTTTCATAAAGAACTGTCTTCTGAGATTTCTGGAACATTCTACTTCTAGTTGGGCCAGGTTTATGACAAGAAGAGACTTTTTGTTGTATTAGTAATCTGACAAAAAGCTATTTCAACTTTTTTGCACTTGAACTGAACCCACATTAATATTTTTTGCAAGTCAGTTCTTTTTTCAGTCAAACCAATTTCCTTCATCTCTACTCAGAACTCATCCATCCAGACTTCCAAGGCCCAAATTCAGCCCTTTCCTGTACAGCTGTATATTCAATGAAGTTTGACCCATCTATAAAAGAACTAATTTTGGCCCTAAATCTGACCTTTCATATCCTGTCAATCAGCCAGTCACTATGACCATCATCTAGATCCAGAAAAGAAAAGAAAAAAGAAAAAACAAACATCAAATTTATGTCCTTGTCCTCTGAGAGGACTGAAATAGATACAGATGTGGAGGCCAAGATGCCAGCTGACACTCACCAGCATATAGCCTTCTGTGTAAAAAACCCCAACAAAATTAGATTTCTGTGGATAAGCACTGATTTGACATGAAATCAGACAAATCCATCCATAGCAAGTGACATGTAGCTACAACATTCCAGACAAAATTGTACATTTTTAGAAAAATTGAGAAATCCTCCTCCCAAATCAAGTATGACACAAACATAACTAAAATCATTCTCTTGAGACCTTGAAATAATTGTTTCTATCATTCTAGTCTGTCGTTCGCCACTGTATGAAGACATCATCATCACTTCCCATTGACCACATAGGTATGGGCTTTGCCACGGGGTTGTATTTTGGACAACTCCCCTGGAATGGATTCTGCACCCGCCCCTCCTCCCCCTTCCTCTTCAACAGAACCATGTCAGTTAGGTTGTTTTACAGGCTTTCAGTGCCTCCACACGAGGGGAAGGAAGAACTGGATTTGCCTCAAAGAGAATGTTACATCTGTAAGTAATGCAAAAGTCTTGTAATCATCATTATCTGTTTTACTTTGACCTGTATTATAAACCTGACAGAGAAAGATACTTACATACATATCTACTTGGAAATATGAATTCAGTACCCACTGACTACTGCATATTAGGTGCTTATCTGGTCCTTTTTTGATTATATGCTAATTGCTAGGTTATCTTAATGCAAATACAGTTTTGGATGAACACAGACTTTGGTCATGATATGCACCCAAGTCAACCATCCTGGCAATTTAGGGTATTTATTACAACCACCTTTCTGTAATATAGGAAATTGCCCCAAAATGGTCATACAGTCATGTATTTCTCAAGGACCTAAATAGAGAATATGGGACAGTGGGTAAAAGTGTTCAACATGTGATACCACTTGCTAAATAAGCATAAAATGGCACCTGTACTGAGTATATTAGTTTCTAAATTAAGATCCATGGACTGCCAGTAGTCCACCGAATGAAACATTTGAGAAATATCACTGGTGATTTTGAGAGGGAAAGCTGATGGAAGAATGTTAAATTGCAGAACCTCTAGATTATTATTGTTTATATTCATGCATCACAGAAGCCGCTGGGGGTATTTACATAAACACAGTTAAATATGAAAGCCACACTGATTGCCTACTACTTAATGGAATAATGGAGAAACATCTCTGGCATGGTCAAAACAGATGCTTTGGCATCATGAAAAGGGGAATTCACATGTACATTTTCTAAGTAAACTAATACCAAACTTTCAATAAAAAAAAAAATCATCATGAAGGGTGAGGAGCTCCTGTGAGAACAGAAACCGCCTTCTTCCATCAGCCAGATCTTGCAGTCCCTGTGTAATCAGAGCTTTTATGCACTCCAAACTAGATTCCTCTGCAATGAGAAGAGTAAGAGGCAGAGCAGAGAAATCCATGTAATCTGGGAGCTGCCAGATTGAAAGCAAAAAAACATCCATGAAATCTCAGATTTCCATGCAAGCTGAGAACTCTGCCTACAGCTGTGACTAAAATCTCAATAAAGCAATACCAAATATTACTCGGTGTTTTGCTTTGCTAGCAGTATGAAGTATAAAACACAGAGCCAAATTCTCTCTTTTTGTAGCTCTACTGACTTCAGTGGAGTTACATCAGCAATGAATCTGGCCCACAGAGAGCGTCTTTGTTGGATCACTGGGCTCCAGAACGAGCAGGGAACTCTGGGTCAGTGGGTACCAGGTGGTACAAGCTTGCTAGCTAGAGAGTTGGGAAGTGGACGCCAAACATCTCTGCGTGTGTCCTGTCTGTTGGCTGATTGAGAGGCATTACCAGCAGCCGCAGAAACAGCATATTCCACACACTGGCTAGAGGGTGATTACTGAGCTGGCGATGGCAGCTGGGAAGGGGTGTATGTGTCAGGGAAATAAAACTGTGGAAACATGGAAGGATTATCCCTAGCCAAAAGTGATAAACCCACACACACCAATAGCAATCACTGCGGCTTCATAATTTGTCATAAATAGCACAAACGGATTTCTAGATGATTCTGTCATCTAGAACCTAACAACCAGTAATATCTCATGAAAAGTTTAATTTCATCTTTTTTTTTAAAGCTGCATTATTTAATGGGAGAGAACTACAGAGCACATACTTAAAGACTAACAAAAGCCCCATGAATATGTTTCCACTGAGATTTGAATGAGAAGACCACCTGGACTAACCAGGACATGTTGGATCATAAACCCTTAATATAGAGGGCCCAATTTCTATCATTTTTTAAATTAACACTGAATCTGCACCTTCATGTTTTACAAAAGTACTATGGAAATGTTGGATCATTACATGATCAGTGTACACAAGCACTTCCACCTAACCATTCAGGGCTAGATTGTGGAGCTAGCCTGAACTTTAAGTAAAAAAGGCAGTGCGACTACACAGCAGACTCAGAAAGGCACAATTTAGTCTCTGGTTTCCTCTTCCTCCAGTGGAGGAGGCGACTGCATCAGCCTTTACCTGGCCGGCACAATTTATTTTCCCCACAACAGGAGCTCAATTTCAGTCACGTTGCAACATTGCTATGTTGGGAGGAGGGTGGAAGTAAGATTCCAGCCCCCGCTCCATCCTTGCTTGCCCACTCCTGGCCCGGTGTGAAAGGGGAAGTAGTAGCCCTGAGTTGCTATGGCTATTCTTCCCACCTACACTGTGACCTGTAATGCAAGTAGTCTGCTTACGTCCTCATACTCTTCTGTGCTGGGACATACTGCACGTCATAAATTTGGCCTTCTAAATTACTAAAAGAAATCCTTTGTCTTAAATTTCTCATAGGTGGCATCTTGCTTCAGGATACCCCCCGCCCTCCATGGAGTCTAATATAAATCTGACAGACACTGGGGAAATAAAAAAGTTAAAAAGGAGAGGTTTTGCACTTTTGGAGAAGTCCAAAATAAAAACTTACGACAAAATTAAGGCATTAAATATGTATCAGTTACTCAAAGAAAACTTCTTAAAAATTATGTAGTTATTAAAACACAACTTGACACAAAAATTCCAAGAATAAATTTTATCTTTAAACTAAAAAGTTACAACATTCACAGGTAAATTTCCACCAAAATTCTGACTCTGTTTCAAAGACCATCTTCACCATCCACACTATCTGCAAACTGCCTCTCACTCATTGTATGTGGCAAACCAACCCAAACAAACATTCCTCGACCTCAGCTTCCCATGTGTTGATAGTAAGAATCACTAAGAACTCTTCTCTTTTCTTCCATATACACTTCAGAAAAAATAATATCTCAGGTCCACCATTCCACTATGAATTAAGACATCACCAGTCTTTCCTGAAAGGACAATCTCAGGTGGCAAGTGGATAGATCATCCTCTATGGCCATTCAGTCTTTGGCTTCTCTGCAGAGACTGCCAACAAAGTTTCCAGTTAATGCCAAATGGGGTTTTTGTGACACTGTGTGTAATTTGGAATACATGCCCGTCCACTGAAACAGTAAATGGGAACCCCTGAGATTAATGTTTTCTGTTCATACTGATACCAGCAGAATGCTTGGGAGTACAACTTTCAGAAAGTTGTTATTCTGGCAATAATGTAAGAAAATGGTGGCCCCTTAAGATTTGAAGCTGGGCAGGATAAGATAGCTTTAGGCAATCACGTGGGCCAGTTCTTTCTAAGTGCTTCTTTACAGAGCTGGGGAAAAGGAAGAGGAGGAAGATGATTACAGTGACATGTCCCGCTACTACAGTGTCTCTCTCAGTGATGAGAGAACTCCATACAGTGCTCTGAGTCAGGGAGAGCACAATGCCATCTTCAATTTACCTTCAGCTTGAGAGCTACTGTAGAAAAGGTCACTAATGAAAAAAATGAGTTTGCACATCATAGTATGTTTATCTGGCCTTCACATAACTTTTTGACACTACTGTCTAATTGAAGGTTTTTTAGTTGCACTGAGAGCTTACCTCTATAATTGATTCCCTTCTCCGATTCATTTTAAAGGACAAATCTAGTCACCAGATCTCTACAGACTCAGAGCTCTCACCAGAACAGACTCAGTGACTAAAAAGGTCAGTGGATGCCTTGTCTCTCAAAAAAAATAAAATAAAAAAAATGTGGTTTTGTAGATTTTGTAGCTGAAGTTGTGGGTGCTCAGACCTGTTATTTTTATCACTGTCCAGTAGAGCTGGATGAACTTTTCTTCCAGTCAAACAAAACAGTTCGCAAATTCATGTCAAATTTACTAAACTGTTCTGCTGTTTAAAACACACACACACACACACACAAAACTCCCACCTGAATTTCCAAAACAACCAAATGACTTTTCATTTTGAAATGTACTTCCATTTTATAAAAGGTTAATCATAGGACTGGAAGGAACCTCGAGAGGTCATCTAGCCCAGTAGTTCTCAAAGCCGGTCCGCCGCATGTTCAGGGAAAGCCCCTGGTGGGCCGGGCCGGTTTGTTTACCTGCCACATCTGCAGGATCGGCCAATTGTGGCTCCCACTGGCCGCGGTTCGCCGCTCCAGGCCAATGGGGGCTGGGGGAAGGGCAGCCAGCACATCCCTCGGCCCGCGCCACTTCCCGCAACCCCCATTGGCCTGGAGCAGCGAGCCGCGGCCAGTGGTAGCCGCAATCGGCCGAACCTGCGGATGCGGCAGGTAAACAAACCAGCATGGCCCACCAGGGGCAATCCCCGAACAAGCAGCGGACTGACTTTGAGAACCACGGATCTAGTCCTGTCCCCTGCACTCATGGCAGGACTAAGTATTATCTAGCCCATTCCTGACAGGTGTCTGTCTAACCTGCTCTTAAAAATCTCCACAACTTCCCTGGGCAATTTATTCCAGCGCTTAACCACCCTGACAGTTAGGAAGTTTTTCCTAATGTCCAACCTAAACCTTGCTGCAATTTAAGCCCATTGCTTCTTGTCCTATAATCAGACGTTAATAACAACAATTTTTCTCCCTCTTCCTTGTAACCTTTTATGTATTTGAAAACTTATCATATTTCCTCTCATTCTTCTCTTTTCCAGACTAAACAAACCCATTTTTTTTCCAATCATCTCTCATAGGTCATGTTTTCTAGACCTTAAATAATTTTTGTTGCTCTTCTCTGGACTTTCTCCAATTTGTCCACATCTTTCCTGAAATGTGGCACCCAGAACTGGACACAATACTCTAGCTGAGGCCTAATCAGCACAGAGTAGAGCGGAAGTATTACTCCTCGTGTCTTGCTTACAACACTCCTGCTAATACATCCCAGAATGATGTTCACTTTTTTGCAACATTGTTACACTGTTGTTGAAATAGGTTGAAAATAAAAATGAAATGTTTCATTTCAACGCAAATGAAATTTTTAGTTAACTACAAACTGAAGTATTTTCAACTTTTTGGTTGTATAAAAAAAAAATTTAATTTTGTTTTGGGTCATCCCAAAACTATTTTATTTCCCAATTCTTTGATGGAGCCAATGAACCGAAAAATCTCAGCCCCCAAAGAGAGTTTTCAGATGACCTTCAAACTGCAGCTCTGCTAGGCTGTTCAATGAGCGATTTTAGACTGTATCAGTGAGAGATGCAATCATACAAAAATAACAAAAAACCTACCACGTCTGTCTGTCTGTAACAGCAGAACCTACTGCATTGCAAACAACACAAAATGATGGGTCAACTTTCTACAGTCTCCAGTTGTATTTTGGTGGACTTTTTCACACTCCACTTGCACAGGTTGGCATCAGTGGCACAGCTTGGCTCATTGAGGTCGAACCTGATCACCACTGTTGAAGGGAATTTAGGGTGCTTTTCACAGCACCACATAATTCTAATACTTAATATAAAGATCCATCACTACACCGTAAAGTTCACACATACTGTGAGCTTGGGTTGGTATATCAGCTCCATTTCAGCATTGATGCTGCACAAGCTCCCTGTGCTCTGGGAGACTTCAGTCCCTACACCATTATTTCATAACCTTTAGATGGACTTTACTACTTCATTAGTGATGGTGGGGCTTTGACCACAAATAAATTTCTTCAAGAAACTCATCAAGACAGTAAAAGAAAAAAAACCATGGAAAGAGGTGCTGGATGCCAAAGAACTCTGCTACAAACTAGAACAGATACTCAGATACTATGGTGATGGGGGGGAGGGCACATAAATACATAGATTAGGTAGATGCTGATAGGCACAGACAATTTGCGAAACACTGATGGTCCCCAGGAAGTCCTCCTCTGTACATGTTGGAAAGGCACTGACCTTGAACTGCAGAAGGCCATCTCATGTCAGCAAGTCGAGAGTACACAAGATGCTCCTATGAGCATCCTAAGGTTCAAACTTTGAAACTATAGAAGTTCCTGAGCATTCAAGTTTGAGAAATTTATTGAGATAGGAATATCTCTGGAGAATTGCACAGTACATATGAATAAATATGACTATAACAACTTATACACACAAATTATATATATATATATATATATATATATATACACACACACACACACACACACAGGTTCTTTTTCACTCAATTTTTGCCAGTTTTACATGAAACATGAAAATTCAGGCTTTTTACCAGAAAACTAAAACAATATTTATTGGCTATACAAAAAAAAAAAAAAAAATCACACTTTAGCTAGCAAATAAGTCATATTTCACATCTATGATGACATCAGAGGGATATGTTTTATGGCTAGGAGGTCATAACTGTGAAATACATTATGACTTTCCTAAAGTATCAGAAAAGACAATATTAGAACATTTTAACTTATGAGAATGAAGTATGCAAACTAATTGCAACCAACTGTTTGACAATTGGTTGATTTACTTCAGACGTTAAAATCATAGCTTAAAGTGGTCTAGCAACTAAACAATGCCATGTACAATTTATGCAGCATAACAGTATATGCTATACAACTTGAAATAATGGAATAGTACACAAACTGAAATTCTAACTGTATATTAGAGTGATACTTCAAGAGAAAGAGTAGGAGTTCCAAGCTAATCATCTCTGACTCTTATCTGCACATACAAATAGCAGTATTTGAAGTGGTGGAATTTGGGTGGCCCATATGGCACACAGAGGTGAAACACATTTCTATTTTTTTCCCTTTGTCTTCTTTAAGAAAGATTCTGAATTAAGCCCTTATTCGTTAAACTGATTGGATTTTAGGTGAGAATTAATATAAAATATTGCAAATATTTTCATTTTACAATATGCTGGCATTCCACCAGGAGCTACTGGTTATGGTAGCCTTGATACCGTATGTGCTAAATACAGATATTCTTTGTTTGATTTTTACTATTGCAAGCAAAGACTGAATCTATACAATTAATTCAGTTAAGCTACACAAATTGATATCAGCTGTGGACCTAGCCCAGTAATTTTACCTCATACCCAGAAGCAGAAGAGTGAGACCGTGACCAGACAGTTTCAGGCATTATTACACAGTACCTGTCTGTGTAAACATCATGTTACATAACAGCAGAGTAAATAATTTATAAACATATTTTAACTTTCTTTAGAGTTCATAATCCTGATGCCTCCCAATAAGAAAACTGTCATCATATAATAATGTGTGACAATTGACTGCTTGCTGATTCAGTCTTTAAAATATATTAAGTTTCTGATAGCCAGGGATTTAAAGATGATTACACTTATTCAGCATATCATTGTTACTAACTGGCAAATCCTATCAATACTACAGCAAATCTCACAAAGTGTGGCAAGCTATTAGTAATAGCTGTAATAAACCTAAATCTATTCTTTGTACTCAGATAGTGCTGGCAAAAATCAGATAAAATTTAAGTGCTTTATCATCTCAAATGATAAATCTGTCATGTGATTTGCACACAAAGATTGTTTCACAATACGAATTTATACCACGTTAACATAAAAATATAATCTATATTCTTGGTAGTAGTTACTGCTGATTTATAGAATATATTACACCTAAAGCCATCTAGATGCCTTACATCAACTAGAAAGGTTCCCTAAAGAAATACATCACCACAAAATCTCTTTCATTAAAGGAACAATCTCAGCAACTTTTCTCTTTTGCTCATTTGTTTGACTTCAGCTAAATGTAACTTATAGCACGTTGGAATGTATGCCTTACAAAGCAAGTCTGTGGGGGAAACAATGGCATTATGGGTGCTAATAGAAAAATTAATAGATAGCTGACAATAAATATCTCCTTTCTCTACCATACGCCAACAAAATCATTGAAATTTCCTTCTGTTCAAAAGAAAGATGCACAAGTTTTCAAGTGAATGAACAATTTTAAAATGCATTATTATTGATGGATATTTTAATTAAAAATGTATTCGTTGTCTGATTTGTGTAATTAACGCAGAAGCTTCCCGGATCTTTGTGACACCACCTGCATGACTCAAACTTAGGTAACACTATGGAATAATCTCATGAGAATGTCAGAAATGGATATCATGGTTCCATAGGATCAGGATGAGACAG
Source organism: Chrysemys picta bellii (assembly GCF_011386835.1). Taxonomy (NCBI): domain Eukaryota; kingdom Metazoa; phylum Chordata; order Testudines; family Emydidae; genus Chrysemys; species Chrysemys picta. Next base: position 115,191,721 of record NC_088797.1, on the reverse strand, counting down.
TGAAATCCAGGTCAGTAGTATGGCCAACCAGTTCTTCATGCCCTGGCATCTCTCTGTCCATAGAAAGGCTTACAAAACAATAGGAAGAGAAACATGAATGCCTCTACTTCAAGTCAATACTACAAAGAGTGTAGATTTCTCCTGTACCCTTTTTCCATAATGCCCTTGGATATCAGAATTTAACACATTTGGGCTTGATTCTCCATGGCCTTGCAACTTGTGTATTCTGTTCAGATTTGATAGTGTTTTATACTCACTTTAAAAAGGTGTAATGACTACAGAAAGTGTAAGACAGCAGAGAATACGGCCCATTTGTTTTTAATCAAAGACTCAATTCTTCTCCTATTGATGTATATAGAAAAATTCCCATTGACTTCAATCTGAGAAGAATTGAGCCTTTAATGTAATTTATTGTTTGAATATACAGCAGTATCATCATTATAGCATTATGAGAGCTATGCATCAAATCCAGCAGTGTTTATTCAGGCAAAACTCCATTTTGGTTTGTTTCTTTTTACAGGTTACAGAATGATCCAATATAAATGTATTCTGAAATACTATTGTTTGCTCTGTGCTGCACCTGTATTTGGTAGAAGCACTAGTATGAAGGTAAGCAGTGCCATTAACCAGTTCATTCAGTGTAACAGGAATTCTGCCAGAGTAGAGCAGGATTCCAAAAAGTAAGTCTGGACATACACTATAAAACACATTCGGGGGGCTGAACATAACTATTTCAACAAGGTAGGTTTCCTTCCTTTTAGCCAGGCATATCCTCCAGCGGACTGTTCTGTGCAATAGGGGAATTCTACCCGACTAAATTCACGAGTGCAGAAGTGGAAGAGGGTCCTTTTGTTTTTCCCTTCCCTTTCACACCAGCAAGGTGTATACCAAATGTTGTCATTGATTATAATCTCCTACAAATATATAAAATCAACCATTTATTTCACAAAACTTGAGTTTTTGAGCACAATCACCACTCACACTGCAGAAATACCATATAGTTTAAGTTTGCTACAGGAGCTGTCCACTAAGGCCAAAAAAGAGGAGGAAGTTGCATAAGAACAAACTAAAAATAGTGTCTTCTTTGTACTCTACTATAAGTAGGCACTTTATAAACTCCAGTCCATATGCTTCACTTTGTTCTTATATAAAGTGCTATATCAATCTCAATCAAGCAAATCATTTAGGATTATGTTGTCCAAAGAATGGTCATTAACAATAAAACTGGTCCAATAAAAAAAAAAGAAAGTAACTCAGTGCAAAGATCAGGTTTTGGAATATTAGTCAAGGCTTTGCGTTTACAATCCCTTAAAATGAATGATGAATTTGAAAGTATTAGTGGCATTGCAAGCTTTCCACATACTGTCGTATCAATGAGATGAAACCTAGACCTGTAGAGACATGATCTCTCTGCAGATGTTGCCAAGAAGCATGGCAATCCTTAGAGACTCTTTTGAGGTTGCCAAACAAGGTAGAATTTAGTACCAAATGTGGACATGATGTTTAAGAACTACGTATGTACATTTCTGGTATGTCAGTGGGTGGTTGTAATGTATGTGTAATATACATCGATGAAGCCGACTGTAGAATATTAAAAAAAAATTGCATGCCCTTGTACTTTCTCAGTTTGTCTGGGGCAAGGACTGGAAATATGAGAAATATCAGAAGCTTTTGCACAGATAAAAATCAAGACAAATTGGCAATCTCTCAAGAAAGGCTGTTCTAGTGAGTTTTTATATTTTATTGAACAACCAGTGATCCACAATGGAAAGCTCTAATTATGTAGGGAAAACTGGGCTATCTCAGACCAGAAGCCATAATGCGTCTCGGCCTTTTTGTGAGGTCAAATACAATAGATATATTTCAAGGAAGTATTAAAACATACTCTCTCACTCTAGAAACAGGGATTTGAGGCAGGAGGACAAGTTTACTCTATCCCAGAGGTCGGCAATCTTTCAGAAGTGGTGTGCTGAGTCTTCATTTATTCACTCTAATTTAAGGTTTCGTGTGCCAGTAATACATTTTAACCTTTTTTAGAAGGTCTCTTTCTCGGAGTCTATAATATATAACTAAACTATTGTTGTATGTAAAGTAAATAAGGTTTTTAAAATGTTTAAGAAGCTTCATTTAAAATTAAATTAAAATGCAGAGCCCCCCGGACCGGTGGCCAGGACCCGGGCAGTGTGAGTGCCACTGAAAATCAGCTTGCTTGCCGCCTTCGGCGCACGTGCCATAGGTTGCCTACCCCTGCTCTATCCCTATTCCTATTTTCTTGCCAAAAATGTTCAGGTAAAGTTCAGATAAATTTCCAGTCTTCTATATCATTTTCAAAGTTCCCCCTTTTAATACTTATCCCAATAAGTGAACTAAGTATTTTGCTAGTTATGTATAAAAATATCAACAAATGTGATGTTCATCAAAACAAGAATGGGTAAAATCTGCCCACAGAGAGATGCATTCCACTAGGTGTCCCATCTGCATATCTCTAAGCAGAATTAGACTCCTATGCCAATATGATTTAATCTGTTCTGCACAGCCATCAACCCCTGTCCTGCGTTTAAATTAATAATTAGCATACTGTACAAGCCACATAGGTTAAATGTGTCTGCTCCTCTTCATTTGTCTACTGCTTTGTTTCATTAGATAACGGTGAAAAGATACGGACTACTCAATCAGACTGCATTTGAAATCCATGTGTAATAGTTTACTATCTCAGTCCATAACCACATTGTATTAGTCTACACAGTATTGTTATAGTACTTGAGTTTCTGGATAATAATATAGCTATGTAGTACAGTACTAAAGATGTCAGTAAATCAGCACGTGGCACTAGTAAACTCTAAGGACTGGTCTACACTGGGGGGAGGGGGGAAATCGATCTAAGATACGCAACTTCAGCTATGTGAATAGCGTAGCTGAAGTTGAAGTATCTTAGATCAATTACCTTGGGTCCTTACAGCGCGGGATTGACGGCTGCGGCTCCCCCGTCGACTCCGCTACCGCCTCTCGCTTTTGTGGAGTTCCGGAGTCGACGGGGAGCGCGTTCGGGGATCGATTACTACCCGCCAATCCGGCAGGTAGTGAAGACATACCCTCCAAGGATGCAGCTACTAGTTTATAAGCAATGTAGTCACATTTTTCCTCCCATTCTAGCTCCTTTAATATAACAAGAAGCTGGAGTTGTACGAGACACTGGGGGCTTGTCTACATACACCAGAGGGGTGTAAACTCAAGTGTACAATTGTGTGTCCCACAGTAACTGGCCTGATTGGACCCTGCTGGCATGCACTAAAAGTTCCCTAGTGCATATTAACATTGTACTGTTTGAAACGGGACTACATAAACATGCACTAGGAAACTTTTAGTGTGGCCTGTAAGATCCACCTGGTCCAGTTAATGCACAACACACTAGTGCGCACTAGAATTTACACCTCTCTGGTGCAGACTAATGCACTGTGTAGTCAAGGCCTGGAATGGATTTTAAGTGTTAAAGTAATATTGGGTAGGGTCAGTATATGCCCACCTATCTCACATACCAGACATTTAATTGGGTCCGGTGCATGGTTGGACTACTGCCTCTTGGGGAGGTGGATTACCTACACCAATAGGAGAACCCCTCCTTTTGGCATAGGTAGCGTCTACATGGAAGTGCTACAGCAGTGCAGATAAGTATAGACCAGGGGTCGGCAACGTTCGGCACGCGGCTCGCCAGGGTAAGCACCCTAGCAGGCCGGGCCAGTTTATTTACCTGCTGACGCGGTAGGTTCGGCCGATCGCAGCCCCCACTCGCCGCGGTTCGCCGTCCTGGGCCAATAGGGGTGGCGGGAAGCGGCGCGGGCTGAGGGATGTGCTGGCCATGGCTTCCCGCCGCCCCCATTGGCCCGGGACAGCGAACCCCGGTGAGTGGGGGGCCGCGATCGGCCAAACCTGCCGCATCAGCAGGTAAATAAACTGGCCCGGCCCGCTAGGGTGCTTACCCTGGCGAGCCGCGTGCCGAACGTTGCCGACCCCTGGTGTAGACAAACCCCTAGCTTTCTCTGCCATAGGTCTATTCCCACTTTTATTCACAGTGGAGTCTACTGCATCACATCTGCCTAGTGAGTTACCATTCTTTGTTACATCTGTGTGTTATTCTAACCCTTCCTAACAGAAGAATCCTGCCACCCGATTTATAGTCCCAGTAGAAAGGCCAAAGACTGAATTAGTATGGAAACTGCACCCCCTTCTCATTCTTACAGGCTATGTCTTGATCAGGGAAGATGTTTCTACTGATCTGTGGATGGATAGAAACACATTCTCAAATTCAGTAAATTAAGCACCATGTGCCACAAGTAAATTCACTTTTAAAAAGACGGGTGGGGGTGGGGGGAGAATGCTAAAAAATGATTGCTTTGATTAGAGAAATCATTAAGGGAACAAAATAACTCTATGAACATATCATAAAAAATAAAGTATCAGAGGGGTACTGTGTTAATCTGGATCTGTAAAAAGCAACAAAGAGTCCTGTGGCACCTTATAGACTAACAGACGTATTGGAGCATAAGCTTTCGTGGGTGAATACCCACTTCGTCAGACGAACGTAGTAGAAATTTCCAGAGGCAGGTAAGAAATTTCCAGAGTGAAATTTCCACTACATTCATCTGATGAAGTGGATAGTCACCCATGAAAGTTTATGTTCCAATATATCTGTTAGTCTATAAGGTGCCACAGGACTCTTTGTTGCTTTTTATAAAAAGTAAACTGTGTTCCTTAAGATGTTCGTTCAAATAGCCCACCTAACACGGGGTTTAGTCATATCATGCATTGCTAGAATATTAAAGCTACAAGTCAAGGTAAGAATAAATAAATAAAGACACTTCTTTTGGTGTCTGGCTTTATTAGCAAAAAGGGAATTCCAAAATAATAGTATATGAGCCCAAGCCTAATGCATATTATACATTGGAATATTTTGCAGTATCTGGGAATCTTAGTGAGAAAATTAGTGTAGTCTATAAAACTTGTTTACAGGGAGGCACACAGAATCTACATACTCTGAAAAATTCATGCAATTGATAATGTTTTTTTCATTTGAAAGTTCAACCATTTTCACAGTAATCCTCTCAAAGAAGCTCGTTTCCAATTTCTGTTTAAAAAAAGAAGAACAGGAGGACTTGTGGCACCTTAGAGACTAACAAATTTATTAGAGCATAAGCTTTCGTGGACTACAGCCCACTTCTTCGGATGCATCCGAAGAAGTGGGCTGTAGTCCACGAAAGCTTATGCTCTAATAAATTTGTTAGTCTCTAAGGTGCCACAAGTCCTCCTGTTCTTCTTTTTGCGGATACAGACTAACACGGCTGCTACTCTGAAACTGTTTAAAAAAAAATACCTGATCCCAAAGAGACAGATACTGTACTGTTAATTTTATCAGCACACACCTAAGACAAATTAAATGGAAAGTTGTTGAAATACAATAGACTATAACCTAGAAAAAAGGTCATCTGCAGCTGCAGTCCCGTTGTACAAAGAAACTCATTTCTGTGCTTCCTACAACAAGCTAGTCCCATTAAAAGGGAGTCATTGAAAGTTACCTAATTTAAAGAAGAGAAAAAAGGGCTATGAAGGAAAGAAAGGAAAGAATAATTTCACACATGTAGCATCCAGGGTGCAGTGCTGTTGAACCTCACCTCACAATTACAGAAGAAAAGGAACTGGCAGTTTGAGGTTATGATCCAGAGTCTCAAATCCACTCTGTGATGCCCTCACTTCCCCCTATAGTCTGAAAGGCAGCAGAACAAGTAGCTGCTCTGCAAAACTAAGGCAATATTCACACACAAGTCATGAGAGAGGCAGAGTCTGTACCCCTGTAAACCATTGGCTGTGCCTTGCAGTGCATCTGCAGAAGCCCGGAGAAGGTTTGTCAGCAAAGCAGGGGCAGATGACCTGCAAATTAAGTGCAAGTGTAACCCAACTCCCCCCCCCCCCCCGCCGCCCCCCTCCCCCACACCCCCCAACGGAGGTGCTCTAACAGCTGCTTCACAGGCAGTTCAATCAGTACTTGCAACCTGGAAAGAGAATTCTGTCCACCCATCCCAATCTTTGCAGAGAACCCCAACACAAAGAAACTGCTTTCTCACAGAAGGTTTCCACCAAGAGGCCAATACATTTTAGGATTTGAAAAAAATTTTAGAAATCAAGCTTCAAAATTCTTCAACCCCACTGTGGATCTGCCTTTATGGAAAGAAATTTTAAGTGTCTATTGTTCTTTTAGCACTGAGGTATCTAGAGGAAAGTATTTTATGGAAATATTTTAATATACCTCCTTGTACAAAAAAATCTTTTAAACTAAGAATGGGTGAACAATTAACAACTTCCTGGCCCAAAGGATCCCCCCGCCCCCCTAATTTAGATTGCCTGTGCCTGACTAGGAATAAAGATTTCTGTGTATCCTTGAACCCTAGCCAATGAGAAAGTGTCTTTCAAAGCATTAAAAACTCTACTATTTATCTACAATTAAGCTTGATTCAGCAGAAAATTACAGTTTGGTCATACTGGTCCCCATATAGGTTACAGTGCACAAGCCTTAAAAACAAACTACTACTAAATATGTGGGTGGCTCTCCTGGAGCCACACTGGCTCACATATTTTGGGAAGCAGAAGTAGGCAGTACAATTTTAAGGCTACCTCCTTTAAAGTTACTTCCCAGAAAGCTTGAAAAGCTTGGTTCTCTCTCCAGCCGTGCTTGTGGCCAAACAACTCATATTGCTTAGAGAGAAGAGCAGATTGCCTCCAGGGACAGAAGCATGACACAGCAACTTGACTGACCTGGCAGCTAAACAGCAGGTAACATTTTGGAGAAGAGGGACCTCAGACAAATCTGAAAAGATCTGACTTTAATTCCTAGTGGAAGGAAACAGAGATCACTCTCCTTTTCCCTCCCAGCCCCTCTTCCTCCATTTTATTTTTTACACCTCCCTTTCCATTCCTTTGCTTTTTTGTTGGTCTTTGCCCTCCCTGTTATGTGGGGTGGGGGGGAGGAAATAAAATACATGTTTAAACAAGATATGAACTGGAATATTTGACTGTAGGATTGGAGGGGATTATTTCATTTTTAAAAACAAATTCATCATGCTCAATCTCCCCCCCGCAGCACCATCATTGCTGCAGCAAGAGAATCATAGACTAAGGTCAGAAGGGACCATTATGATCATCTTGTCTGACCTCCTGCACAACGCAGGCCACAGAATCTCACCCACCCACTCCTGTATCAAACTTATGTCTGAGCCACTGTCCTCAAATCATGGTTTAAAGACTTCAAGGTGCAGAGAATCTTCCAGCAAGTGACCTGTGCCCCACGCTGCAGAGGAAGGTGAAAAACCCCCAGGGCCTCTGCCAATCTGCCCTGGAGGAAAATTCCTTCCCGACCCCAAATATGGCAATCAGCTAAACCCTGAGCATGTGGACTTTGCTTTTCATCTGGGGATCTCAAAGAGCTTTTACAAAGGGTTAACCCTTATATCCACATGATACCGTTTGGGAAACTGAGGCAACGAGGCTGTATGACCTCTTCATGTGTATATAATAAGTGAGTGGCAAAGTCAGGTACTTCCCTACCACATCTGGGTAAGGCTTAATTAATACTGATAGAATATGAAAGTATTTAAAATAAAAGGTGCTACAGAAGTGCAAACCATAACCCCAGGCATGACATTAAACAAGACAGAACCCAGGATTGACTTTTTTTTTTTAAACGAAATAAAACCAGTCAGCTTTCTGCTTACTGGGTTGCTTGGTTACAATCCCAGTATTTGTGACTTTCCATGTTTTCGAAAGTAGTTTTTTTTTCTAAGAGGCCTGTTCTTCTTGGTAATGTTAAAAATTCTGGGCAGAAAAGTGCAACTTCCCTAGGTCTTCAAGTCTCCTTTTTTTTCTTTTCTGTCTTATGGAAACCAATTATGACAGTATTCTTCTACTTTCGCTTCACTGAATTCTCTTGTTTTTGATACATGCTGTGTGAAGCTTTGCCATTTCTTCTACTTTTGGTCTCCCTTCACTTTTTATGATTAGGAACAAGCCTCTACTTGCCATTTTCTTTACTTCTGTACTTATTCTGCCTCCTAGTAGTATGTACAATTGAAGATTTTTTTCACCATCTCAATCTGATATTGTCATGAATCATTTTCTAGACATTTTGTTAGCATCACTCCCAATTTGTGTTTTTCTGAACATCAACTCCCAATCATTTCTTGTTTTCATTACAGTACAAAAATGCAGAGCCAGTCTGCCAGGACTCTATGCTTTCCTCTTTCAAATCTTTAAAATACAGCCCTTCTGAAGGCCTGCAAATGCGAGCCTCTCTGCGCTTCAAAGGAATGTTGACAAAATACATCACAAAGAACAGAAAAAAGTCAAACTAACAAGACACATGCGAATCACATTTTAAATTTTATGTGTTTCAAATCTTTGATTGTCAATAGATTATAGACATAAATAAAACAAATGATACAGCTCTAAGCAGTAAGTTTTTAAAAAGGCATGATTGTTTCATTGGTATAGTTCAGATGAAACTTTACAGACAATCAATTAACCACTAAAATGTTTTAAAAATACATATATTTAGATATAGTGTTTTTTTGTTCATACCCTGTAGAACATGAAACCTCAATTTGGAATTTGAAGTACTATGTTAACACTACATTTTATATCCATTTAAAACTTTTTAAATTGAATTGCTTTTAAAGCAATTATAAGTTTAATTCGAGCATAACAAATTCAAGTACAAATACTTTAGGCTGTATTATTAAAAGCTCCAGAATATAAAAATATATTAAATTCACTCCTTCTTAACAACCATTGATGACTTATCTTAGTTTAGCAAAGCAACATCGATTACTTTCTCTGAAGTCCCTTCTAAGGTCATATTGAAAGTTGAATTGTAAACTACCTAACTATATTACTGCAGCGGTTTACACACTTTTTTCATATTGTGCCCATGAGAGAATTGGTCCACATTACTCAGCTTTCCCTTCCAACATCACAATCCCGATTATAGTTGCAATAGTTTGAATTGTTTGCTTACATAAAAAGATATATTGGGATAGAATTAAGATGACAGTCTCTTTGGTCAGGTCCTCCCATTTTAATATCTGTGCTGTTTATTTCTTTGCCCTGGATATGTACAATTTTACATTTACTAGAATCTAATCTCCTTTTGTTTCTTGCAGATTCACTATTCTAATCTCTTGAAGTCATTGAAGCTTGGCCTGGCTACAAGACCACTCTCTGCCCATGCATTTTTGTGTCACCCACAAATTTAATCGTTGAAATTACATCAAAGAAACAGGCATACGGTGCTATTTTTAGTTTAGTTCTGAAACAAGCTCTAAGGACACCAACCAGCAGAAAGGGTGGTCGGTCATTGCTTGAAGTCTGACAGGTGTTATACTAGTGTAACAGATTGATGCAGTGCCACAGACTACCTGGGAGTGTTCTGCAGACTACCAGTGGTCCAAACAACAGGCAAGTCTGGTGACTAAGCTATCTCCCAGCAAACACACTACTATACTAAGTTTATTTTATTGAGTAACAAACTACATTGAGCATTTCATTAGATCATACATCCAGGAGTGTGACAGCCCTCAACAAAATGCATTTAATAAAAACATTTATCTTCACAATATGCAGCCTCCTCCTTACCCCCCCCCCCACTCCTATCCACACACACAATAAGAAATGGACATTCCAAAGTATGTTCAAAATCTATTGTCTGTAGGGAAATATTTTCCCAGTATAGCGGTTATGTCTCAAATCACCTCTAGGGTGAAACTGCCTACTTTGCAAATTCTTTTTTTGTTTTTCAAACTTCAAGAGAAATGCTCTATCAGTTGTATTTATGAGTCAACTGGTTAATTTAAATCACATCTATATATTCCCTATGGAAAGCCCATGAGGTATATCAAAGATGCTAGTTAATGTTTACAGCTAGTAAGCCTGAATTCAAATCATATGTCTACTGATACTCACTGCACAGAGTATCTTGCTCCTGGTTAGTTTTTTATTTTAATGTGCAATTTTAAAAATATAAAAGAATGTCAATGAGCACCATTAATGATGGCTTGGCACAAAAGTACTGTCTAGTCAGAGTCTCTGGGGGTCAAAGGCAATTAAAGTTTAAATACCGAGACACAGTTCCTAGGATCCTCCAGTACTGACTGGATTGATTCTGCAGCAAATTCGTTTTGACATGTTCCAGCCCTAAATAGCCTCCAAAAAGTAGCTTTATCAATAAAATTGATCATTTTACTGATAATGATCTTACCTTTATATTGCACATTTCATCCAGAATGATCCCAAAGCATTTTACCACAGATTTACAAACGATATATGGCAATCACTTCATTTGTCACTGAAGTGATCAAGTGAAGAGAATTGGGTACCAAATATACATACCAAATATACCAATATGCTTTAATTTGTATACATGTCACATTTGATTGTGTTAGGAGTATTTGTAATGTTCCTCAAAAGTTATTATTAAATGTGAATACACAGCAGTCCTGAGGCAAGGCCAATTAAGCATTGCACTCCCATGGGCTCCTCCATGGCACATGACCCTAAGATCCCCTCAATGGCAAGTGGTTCACTGTTCTGTGACAGCGACTCCTAACAGGCCGGACAAACTCACTACACCTAGCATCCCACTATTTATCCATAAATGATATCATGTAAGATCTTAAATGAAAGACAGAATCATGCTGATTATTAATATTGTTGTGAAAGGTATATACAGATATTATGTAAAAAGTTATATATGTATAATTAAAATATGTTCCTAAAGTCTGAATCAAGATAGGGTTGACAAATAGGTTTCTGCTGGACAAAAAATACCTGTCTGGCCCAGTCCACATGTAAATTAAGCATTGTAAGCCGACACAATTGAAGCTCTATTTGCATACCAAGTCAACATGCAGACAGCACACCAAGGAATAAACCACAGAGGAGTCATCCTAACTCGAGGGCCCAACCATGAGTTTTGAGGATAAGGGAAGACAAAAGGACACCTCTTTATCCTGAACCTGAGGAAGTAATTGACAGTGATTACATTCATGAAAATGGGTTCCCAACCTGCCCTACAGTGCTTCTAGCTAGAGAAGGCTTTGGTGAGAACAGACTGCTTTAGACAGTTAGCCCAAGTTATGATGCTTTCTAGACATTAAACTTATGAGTTTGTTTTATATGTTACCTTTCTGATTCCATTATTATCTTTGCTCAGTGTCTCTTAAATCTTAAGTTTATTATCAAAGGTTATGATTGTTTTCACAATAAATACTTCTCAGTGCTGCGATGTTATATAGCTGATCCTCACTTGAATCAAGCAAGCTAGTATATATAGCAAACCTGGTATTTCTGTGAGGAGCCAGTGATGGGCTGGATATCACTGGGGAATGCTCGAAAGGGGTTGGGGAACTAGGGTACACCTATTTTTAATCTTCGCAGCAAACTGAGGCTAGCATTGCCGAGAGGAGAACGTTTGGGGTAGCTCAGGCTGGAGGTGTTAGGGAAATTACACCTAGATAAGCATCAGCAAGTCAGTCTCTCTCACTGGAGGCAAGGGGTAACAATATGACTCAGTCCTGGGCACCCCAAGAAAGTCACACAGTACTCATAAAATCTCACCATAATAATTATGGATTCCAATTTGGAGATACACGAGTTAAATCTGATGAGGAGACAAACTTGACATTAGTCAATACAAGGGCAGACAATGAGGAATTTCTAAAATTCTAAACAAGCTAAATAACTGAGCATCACCAGGTTCAATGAAATTCAGTGCCTCCAGGGCAGGGACCATGTGTTACTATATGTCTGTACATCATCTAGCACAACTGGATGCCAAACATGATTGGTGCCTCTAGGCACTATCGTAGTACAAATAATAATAATATTCATGTAGACAAATACCATGCACACTGGAAGAAACAGTTTAAAATACTTGTAACACTTTGATGGAATATGAATTAGTTTTAAACCCTTGGGGGAAAGATCTAGCCATCACCGTGGATGGCTCTTTGAAGATGTCTGCTTAATATGCAACAGATGTCAAAATAGCAAATAAAATGTGAATTAAGAAGGGGACAGAGAATACTACGGATAATATTTTAGAGATAAAGCAAACCCTCAAACTGTACAGTTTTGGATCCAAGTCTTGTCCAAACAGTTTGTATCCCCACTTCTTAAATCAGGTCCCATATTTTTCCTTCCCTTTGTAACGCTACCTGCCCACACAGGTGCATTACACCCTCCCTACCCTTGAAGGTCTATCATTGCTGCAGCAGGATTTCTTCTGGGACAAGGAGGTGACCGCCTCACAGATCTCAGAAGTTTTTTTGCTATTGGTACTAAGAAGGTGGTTGTCTCCAAACAGTGTCTTTTGATGGGAGTTGTAGAGCTTGCTTCCCTTCTTTTTCACAGCTCTTCTTCAGAGAAAGAGGTATCGGGTGGCTCAATTCACGTCCTCTGATGGCAGCAGGTAGGCAGAAAGATTCAAAACCTTCCCCTCCACTGGGGTCTTACCATTGTGGATTTATATTCTATTCCTTGCTTTCCTAGTATTTATATTCTAAAGCACATTATGCTTCTGAAACCCTAGAAACTAGAATATCTAATGACAATACATTTATAAAAAACCCTTCCGGCAGGGATCAGTTCTGGGTCCGATTCTGTTCAATATCTCCATTGCTGATTTAGATAATGGCATAGAGAGTATACTTATAAAGATTGTGGATGATACCAAGATGGGAGTTTGGGAGATAGGATTAAAATTCAAAATGATCTGGACATTTGAAGAAATGGTCTGAAGTAAATAGGATGAAATTCAATAAGGACGAATGCAAAGTCCTCTACTTAGGAGGGAACAATCAGTTGCACACATACAAAATGACTGCTTAGGAAGGAGTACTGCAGAAATGGGATCTGGGGGTTATAGTGGATCACAAGCTAAATATGAGTCAACAGTATAACACTGTTACAAAAAACAAACAAACAAACCAAACAAAAACCCACACACCATTCTGGATGTATTAGTGGGAGTGTTGTAAGCAAGACACGAGAAGTAATTCTTCCGCTCTACTCCACGCTGATTAGGCCTCAACTGAAGTATTGTGACCAGTTCTGTGTGCCATATTTCAGATGTGGACCAATTGGACAAAGTCCAGAGAAGAGAAACAAAAAATGTTTAAAAAGATATAGAAAACATAACCTATGAGGGAAGACTGAAAAAACTGGGCTTGTTAGTCTGAAGAAGAGAAGACTGAGGAAAGGCGTTACCTTTATGAACTTGAAAACTGTTACACGGAGAGAGAGGAAATGGTTCTCTTTAACCTCTGAAGATAGGACAAGAAGCAATGGGCTTGAACTGCAGCAAGGGTGGTTTAGGTTGGACATTAGAAAAAACTTCCTAACCGTCAGGGTAATTAAACACTGGAATAAACTGCCTAAGGAGCGTGTAGAATCTCCATCACTGGAGATTTTTAAGAGCAAGTTAGACAAAAGCCTGTTGGGGTTGTCTAGAGATAATACTTAGTCCTGCCTTGAAAGCAGGGGTCTGAACTGAAAGACCTTGAGCTCCCTTCCAGTCCTACACATATATGATTCTCTTTCAGAGAGGCGCTTGTACATTATAATAATAAATACCACCATCATAAAATTTCAGACAGAAAGAAAAATTGAGAGGTTCTGACATCGGAAATAAGAAGAGAGGGATAGTAAGGGGAACACAACTGAATTGTGTACCCTTGCTTTGCCCTTTCTTTTTCCCGTGTCAAAACATGACCTTTTTAGGGGTAAGTTGCATCACACAATACATTGCAAACTCCTGCCTCACTAATTTAAAGAGATGGACATTTTTGTCAAAAGCCAGTTGGAAGTAAATAATTAAACACTGCCATTTTATAAATCTTTAAGGGCATTCTTTATTGTTGAAAGCAATATATTTTCCACGTCACCTTCTTACACATTATGCTTCTGAATATACTTGATTTGTCCACAGCAGTCACATTTCATGACTATTTGGCAAGATGGAATATAATGTACTCGACACAACAATCAAGTCAACTGTCTTGGAAAAGTTAATTTTTTCTCAAAGTAGGGCTAAAAGAAACCAAAAAGCAACAAAAGATACTTTTGAAGGATTGTGTTTTTAAACACAATGAGACTGAGTCAATGTTTATTGCTTAAGAATGTTTTGGTACTTAAAAAGAAGACTGAAATACATGAGAGTATTACAAAGCTGGTGCAACTCTATAGCAACGATTACATAGGCCCTATGAAAGAGTTGTGTATGGGCTTATTGATTAAAATACAATTGGCATTGTGCTGCTTTATTCAGGTTTCAAAATTTAACCTGGACTCACATGGAGATAGCATAAGAAACCTCAACTGATTGGCACAATTAACGTGGAAAAAAAGTAAAAAAAAAAAATCAATGAAGGAAACTAAAGCACGTTCCAGTTTTCCCACAAAAGGTCCACTTGTGCTTGGAAAATTTGGACAATTGATACTCACCCAAATGCAACTAGAGTCACTAGAGGGATTGAAGATTTCAAAAATAACAATCAGTGGGAAAAAATGATTCACTGGATACTGTGTAAAGTACTCTGGATATCTCCCTTTCTGCTTCATAAGGAGAATTACTCCACCTTAGTTCAAAGCTTCATTCAGAAAAGGACTTGAACTCATGCTCTGAGGTATTCTTTGGTTCCCCAATGAATCAACTTGGACTCAGAATGGGGATCAAATCAGTGCAGTTATTCATCAGTGTAATATTGCTCCTGCAATATACTTTTTGGTAAGTTTTCCAGCATAGTTTTAAAATTTCTCAAGCAATGATGCTTCCATCACTTCACTTAGAGAAAAACAATGTCTTTTTGCTTAATGTCTATACAGTGCCATAGTCATGTAAACATTTATTACTCTGTCATATCACTTAGATACACTTTCCCCCAACTTATGACGCAAATATAACTGCTGATCATAATTCCAGTTATATGTTTATATGCCACTAAAATTTCTTTCATCCCCAATTTTTTCTGGAGAATTATTTTATTTAGACTCTAAATGGTAATTAACTTAGAAGTACACTCAGCAGTTATTAAAATTCATGCTGTTCTGCTCTTGTAGAGGTACAAGAGGTCCCTCGTTTGCAGTACTATTCTGATTGATTCCTATGGTTAGAGCTGCTGATTCTCTGCATGAGTTTTCCCAGATAACACATGGCCATTTAAATATTGGTGGATTGGGTATTTATAAAGCATGCATGTTCTAGACGTAAGCAGGGTCCAGAAAGCTTATTGAAAGATACTTCAAAGTTATCAAAGCTTTATAGCAATTATTTAAAAAAAATGATGAAAAACAAGTTTTACAATGATAAAAATGAGAAGTATCAAAGAAAAAATATTTTAAATATGTAACTTGAATCTTTATGCACAGTTTGGGGTAATGTAATGAGTTGTACATTAGTGATAGTTATTTAGTTAAGGGTTATATTTGTTTACCCATACATACACACATACTCTACTGCCAGTGGACTATATTTTTTGTACTTCTTACTCAGGCAAAGCTCAATTCTGATCCAAGTAGTATTGCCTGAATAAGGAGTACAAAATCCGGTCCAGTGAAATTAACAGGAATTATATATGCATGTGTGACCTGACAACCCTTATGGAAGTAAATTGGAGTCTTTCCATTCACTTAATGGGAGTTGAATGCCTACAGAGCACATAAGAGACCCTCTTTCAGGATGGGAGATAAGTTCTATACATTCTTTTCTGTAGCTAAGTATAAAACCCAAACTCACATCTATGTCATTTTAGTCCATAACAAAGATTTTGTCATGATGTAGTGCTGTAAATTCCAATTCCCTAGATAAAAGGATTGTTGTTGTTTCCAGGAGCAATTTATAAGGCCAGAGTGGCACCACATTTGATTTTCTTGCAGTGTTTCCACCACCCAAGAACTGAAATACGGTTAAAGATCAGATCTCACAAAAGATTTTCTGGACTTCACTCAAACATTTAAAAAAAGCCTTGTAAACATATACACGCTTTAAAAACAAGACTTGATACATAAATACAAATACTTGAACCCACACCTCTCCTCCCCCACAACTATTTCTGGCTGCTTGGCAAAGCTACAGATTTAAACTTGCAAGTCATCATTTGTTTTCCTCGGTTTCCGGTGTCCTTAAGAACTAATATTTTCCTTAGAAAAATGGTTATTGCAACTACACTGAGGTTAGCGATGTAACCATTTGGGACAAGGGTATATGTAATTTTTCCATTGATGGGCAGTTTAGAATAAAGCATAGTCTGGGCAAATAATGGATTTTTCAGTTCGGTGGCTAAACTGACGCAACTCCAAGAAACAAAAACACAAAACTGAACGTACATGATGATAAATCAAAGATACATCCAGTGTTTGGAAAGTATCCCAGGAACTGCAAGGTCCACAACATGTACCTAGTCATTATCCACTAAGAAAAATAGAACAACTCCCAAGGTGACCATTAAGAACTTTTCTTTGGCCAGATATTAATTCAGTTCCCTGAGTTTTAGGATAGCTAAGAGCCTTCCCTTCTTTTCTGCAGTGCTCTTGTAGCTGTGTCAGTCCCAGGATATTAGAGACAAAAGGTGGGTGAGGTAATATCGTTTGTTGGGCAAACTTCTGTTGGTGAAAGAGACAAGCTTGTGAGCTACACAGAGCTTTTCTTCAGGTCTGAGAAACTTACTCAGGCCTGGTCTACATTACAGAGTTACATCAACATAACTCTGAAAGCATCTACACTAGAATGTTGTTCCCGCCAAATGTAATAACTCCACCGCTGTGATAGGCGTAGCGCTTCGGTCAATGTAGTTAGGTCAAGGCAGTGTCAGTGCAGACACTGCATTGACTATTCCAGCTGTCAGACCATGGCAGCTGACAGTGTGGGGCATTGTGGGGTGCTGTCAGCCTGCAGCTGTCAGCTAAATCAGTAGACTGCTCCTGGTGAGGACGCACACTGCTGAGAAAAGGAGGGTAGTGTGGACATGAAAAATTGATTTAATTACTGCAGTGGCTGTACGTCAACATAACTTAAGTAGACTTAATTTTGTAGCGTAGACTTGCCCTCAGTGTCACAGCTAAAGAAACTATTCATGGTAAAGTGGCCCTTTAACACCTCTTCAGTCAGAACAAAAAAACGGGGGCTAGTAGGTTACAAATTGCTGTAATAAGCCATAAATCAAGTATCTTTGCTAGACACTAAAAATCATGGTCTTAATAACGTTATAAATTTAAGCTCCCAGGCTCATCTTTTGAAGGTGTTGTGCAGGTTTCCTTTGAGGACAAGGAAGTTATGGAGTGATCATTTTGTGAGAAGTGTTCAACCGCAGGTGATCAGGTGTTTTTGTCTTACTTTTCTGAGAATTCATTCGAGAGCATAGTGATTGCCTGGTTTCCACTCACAGAGTTATTATTGGGGCATTTAGTGCACTGGATGAGGCATACCGCATGTTGTGATAGGCATATGTAGGACCCGTGGATATTGAAAGGTGTGGTGCAGGGGGTATTGATCATTGTAGCAGTGGAGATATGTCTACAGGTTTTGCATCTGTTATTATGGCAAGGTCTGGAGCTGCTTTGAGTTGGTATTTCTAGTCAATGGGGAGCTTGCTTTTGATGATGACCTTAACAAAGTTAGGTTGGGTGGGGGGTGTTTGAAGGCCAGAAGGGGCTTAGGAAAGATTTCTTTCAGGATGTAGTCCCATTGAGTATGATTTGTAATTGTTTAATAATACTCCATATGGATTCTAGTGTGAGGTGTTAGGTGACGAAGTCAGAGGTGGTCCCCCCCCCACTCTCACCCCCCGTACTGAAGCAGATTCTCTTGGGGTCTTTGGATAGCTTGTTCCATGATAAGATCTACTTCTCTGGTGGAGCGTCCTTGTTTGATGAAGGCGGTTTTAAGTTAACAACCTCCTACAGAACACCATCCTTACCACCATGGCTTGGGCATGTAGGGAGCGATGTAAGGTACATACTGCTGTGTCTTTCCTGTACTCACCTAAGCAGTGCCTCACTGTCTACAATTCGGTTTATACCCCAGCTAGGGAGGCATGCAGTGTATGTACTCTCCACACAGCCATACGTATAGACAGCTTCAGGGTGGGAGTTTCTGCCTCTAAACAAAAAACACCCAAACCCTCTCTGACTTTGCAGAGCGATCTTCCCCTGTAAAATGCATGAGAGAGGGAGTCTCTCAAAGCCAGTACTGCAGATTTCACAGGAGCCTCAGAAAGGCCCAGGAATAAAAAGGGCTATATCCTGACCAATCCAAATAGACAAAGTCCTAACAAAAAATAGAAAAAGCTAACTACAAGCTTCCTATTAGAGAAATACTTTAAGCTAAAACAGAACCCTAAATATCTTAACACAAAGCTCAACACAGGAAGCAGATTGGGTTCCACATCCACTGGTGTTTGTGGAAATGAAGGAACTGAAGGAAGAGAGAACTAGTTCTAAACTCTGCAACAACTAACCTTTGAAACTGGTTCCACTGTGACTTGATGGGAAAATCAGCAGAATCAATGTCATGAAGCAGAACGTGATTTTGTTTGTAACCTGATTTTGTTTGTGGACCAGTTACAGTACATTGTTTTGAGAACATTTGTCCTTACAGGGGTACAAATGTCTTCATAAAAATGTGTTGACCAAAAATAATACAGTATAAACTACAGCTACTGCACTATATTATATATTGGATGACTTGGCTCTTTACTATTAAAAAAACTACTTTGAAATATAAATACGACCAAGCTAGCTACGAAAAGAATATCTGTTGTTCTAGTTGCATATGCACACATGTAACTTGTCTACATAGTCATTCCTGAAAACATTATGGGCCAAATTCATGACCCTGTTTATGAAGCTATAAAGGATTCAAAAGCCTTTGTTAGCCACAGCAGTACAGCCTTCACCAGGATAACCAATCATGAATATAGTCAGGCCTGGCGTGCACAGGTGTCAGAAGGTAACCATATCTGCTTGACTGGAGCAGAACACAGAACTACTTAGGAAGAAAGGAAGTTAGAGCCCTGCCAATCTCTTACTGAAACCTTCAAACAATTAAGGGCAAAGCTGTCAAAAGAATGACCTCAAGTCATAATTTATACAAACCAGTACAACTTTTTGTGCTAATTTTAGAAGCACAGAAAAACTGCCTTGAAGAAATACTAACAATACTAATTTCTGCATAAAAAATGTGAAATGGAAAAGTACTGTACTTCTCCTGTCAAATAAAAATGCTGTGTATCCCCCAATGCAAGGAAGCTGGCTGCACCTGCATCCAATGCCAGCACACATTGAGCCCTTAATGAAAATTGGAACTCAAATAGTTAAAACAAATTAAAGATATTCCAAACTACTCAGAAGTAATGTGAACAGCAGGAGTCCCACAGTGGTAAAAATTCCTCAGAGAGCTTGCCTCCTCTAGTTAAATATATACTACATGGTCTTATTTGGCAGCTGGCCAAGACCCTTGTTTTAGTAGCTGCAGGAAGATTCAGAGAGATGTGTATTTTAAATACTTTTGCTTCTCTAAAAACAAACAGTTTAAATACATGCATTTACTGTACACTAGTAAGAGACATTTAAGAAGTCACCACATTTAAACACACACACAAAAAACCCCACACACAACTGAGTTTCTTTTTCACATTTTGTGATAAAGGATTCCTAATATAAATAGTAATTTTTAGAACTAAAACATGGAAATTATCTATTTTTAATAGCATCTCACACAACAAAGCTGTAATGAAAAATTAGACCATTGCAATTAGCGAAGATTTAGGGAACGGATGATTTGTAAAATAAATTTCAAATACCAAAAATTTCTGAGTTAAAACATATTTTAAATGTGAAAAATCCTTTAAAAATGTAGAAAGTCACCAGGAAGGATAAGTAACAACCCTTCTTTCTGTAAGACATGCTCTGTGAGTCTCTGATCTTGCTCAACATGCAGCATGTACTCTGAGGAACATTATGAATTGTCGCCTTCATCTATCAGTGACACCCTTTGCCACAAAAGAAGTGTAACCCATTATGCAGAGACTGTAGCTATCTGTTACAAAGAGTTCTTCCCACGGCAGCTATCAGAATAGGAAATGTTTAAAGTAGCTCCTTTTGGTGAACTTTAAGCCCATTATAGATATTTCTTATTCTGGTTACAGACTGAAACTAGTCACTTAAAGCAGTCTACATGCTTCAGTACTGACAGGTTTCAGAGTAGCAGCCGTGTTAGTCTGTATCCGCAAAAAGAAGAACAGGAGTACTTGTGGCACCTTAGAGACTAACAAATTTATTAGAGCATAAACTTTCGTGGACTACAGCCCACTTCTTCGGATGCATCCGAAGAAGTGGGCTGTAGTCCACGAAAGCTTATGCTCTAATAAATTTGTTAGTCTCTAAGGTGCCACAAGTACTCCTGTTCTTCTTTATGCTTCAGTACTGATTCTTATAAAGCAATCCTGAGCCCTTCAATTAGCACAAATAGCTGTTAATGGGGACAATGCCGTTTGTCCTGTTTTATACATTTGTGGAATAAAATATTTCTGTATCTTGTAAATAACAGTTTTAATTCAGCATTTTAATTCACTTCAGTTTACTATACCAAGGCCAGATAATGTTTTCACCCCATACTGCTTGCATTACAGGAAGGTGCGATTGTTTTCTGAAGATCCCAGTGAGTACAGCTTTGGAGAAAAGATTGCCATTTACCATATCAATTTCTTTTGCCTCAAGTCACTGTCCTAGGTATAGTCACTTATTGATTACCTTTTAGATGTGGCTTTTGTTTTGTTCTGTCCAGGGTTAAATACACGTGCTTAAATCTCCCAAATTCATTTTAAAAAACTGACTTGTAACTACTTACAGCTACAACACTACAAATTTAATTCTGAAACAAGGAAAAGTGGAGTAATAGTTAATTTTTGTTTTGTTGGCTTTGGACACATATTGATTTATACAAGATTTTTATGCTGACATTTTCCTTTGAAGTATTACCATAATCTATCAAGTTTAAGATCTAAAACAAAAGAAAAAGGAATACTCTCCTATTGATAGCATAGGAAATTTACAAGCTTAATCCCAATCATCATTAATGAAAGTTACCTACATACTATAAATCTGCCACAGCACAATGGAAAGAAACCCAAAAATTGACAATTTCACAACTGTAAACATCTCTTGGTTTGTTATAGATGAACATAATTAGTGACATACAGCTTCCTCCTCCCCCCCCCCCCCCGCCCTAACAGTTACCACCGTAACATAAATGACCACATAACACACATTTTGTAAATAAATTTTGTAAATTGTTCATGGCACTGGATTGCTCAAAGAATGAACAATGAATCATGAAAGATATGAAGCCTTTCACCTCTAAGTCACTGGTTCAAATAGAATCAAAGTAGGCAGTAACCAAAAATAATCATCATATAGAAGTGTAGTAATCTACGTGGAATCAGTCGGTGGTTATCATTGCTTAGAGCAGGGGTAGGCAACCTATGGATTGTTTGCCAAAGGCGGCACGCGAGCTGATTTTCAGTGGCACTCACACTGCCCGGGTCCTGATCACCAGTCCGGGGGGCTCTGCATTTTAATTTAATTTTAAATGAAGCTTCCTAAATATTTTAAAAAGCTTATTTACTTTACATACAACTATAGTTTAGTTATATATTATAGACTTATAGAAGGAGGCCTTCTAAAAATGTTAAAATGTATTACTGGCACGCAAAACCTTAAATTAGAGTGAATAAATGAAGACTCGACACACCACTTCTGAAAGGTTGCCGACCCCTGCCTTAGAGGGTGGGTGTCCATGCTTCAGAAATCACTATTATGACTAGTACCCATGTTGTCAGTCCCAACAAAGCAGCCAAGGACCATATAGACATGGAGACTGAACTACCCTTCCATTCCTAAGGGTTGTGCTTTGAGGTTTTAGTGAGACATGATGGCAGGGCAATGCTCTAGTTTTACTCAGCTCTGTTTCTGCCATACCTGTTCTATAAAGAAATAGCTTAATAGTGTTTCCAGGGTTGGCAAGAGACTTTTCTTGACCACATTTTTCCTTAAAAATGCAAAAAAAACAAATTAAATAAACGATAACATTAATTCTAGAAGGATAAGTTAAGAAAACTGAGGAGAAGGCATTTCCTCCCATTTATGCTTCTGCTCACAGCCATTGTTCTTGTAGTGTTCCAAGAATTAAGGTCATGGTGGATTGGAAATAAAGTTATATTTTGTTTATAGTAGAAAGGGACTAAAAAACAGGAACAAAAGCTAAATGACTCCCCAAATCAGAACTGCAATCAGTCCACATTTCCAACATTTTGAAAACATTGTTTTTCCTTCTGCCTAGGCATAATTGTGTATAGATCTTCACCTACTAATTGCACTGCAATGCTGTCAAACTAGACTGCTTTTTAAAATTGCACAAAAGACCCAAGCCTCCAACAATTTTAACATCAAATTATAGAGACGATTAAGTATATTTTAACATGCTGGGCTTCTTTGCAGTGTCCCCTTTAATTTTCTGCTGTGAAGGTGGGAAATTTGGAAACCAGGAAGAGACATCTCATTCATTATCAGCTTTGGGGAATGCTTGCTTAGAAACACACACAATTTGACCTCTCAAAATATCGAAGTAGCTTACTTCATCAGGTCTTAAGCATCATCAGAACATTGCAAGTTTTCCAGTCTCCATTTCACTCTTTAGAAAACTAAAATTAAGTGAAGTGACTGTGAGTGAAAGAAGTGACACATTTTTTCCATCTATATGAATTTATGTATAACCCCCCATAATTTTCATAAGGGAATAATACATGCAGCCCTTACCTATGCAGACCTTTAAAGAATTTGACAGGTAGATTTATCAATTTATAATAGAATTTTTTATAATAGGGACACTTTGCGCTCTTCTGTCATGTCTTATTTTCGCTAGTGTGGGCAAATAATAAGCCTTTTGGGGGAAAGAACTTGTCTGTTTGGATCCCAATGTACATACAAATGATCATCGATAATAATGACAATTTGATGTTGTAGTCAGGCTCAGATCCTGCAGCACTTAGGCCTGTGAGTAGTCCCGCAATAGGAATGTGAATAAAGCCCACAGGATTGGATTTCTGATCAGGTATTTATTCTACAAAAGCTTTTGTGGTTAAGATTTAATTGCTTTTAATTTGCTCAATAAAGTAATCTCCATTGTTATTAACAACCAAGACTTGTGTTCTTATACTGCACTAAACAATATTAACAGACATTTTATTTAATCTGCTTTTTAAACGATAATGCAAGCTATTCCTCTGCAGAATAGATTCCTAATCTATTTGCATGGTCTAACTGGTGATCTCTATGTAATTAAACAATACATTGGGATTACTAGTAAGACAGCAAGTAAAATCTTTCATAACATTGCTTTCAAAATTTCTTTAATATCAAAAATTGTAAAAATCTCAAAGTTATCCTTCTGTCCTAAAAATATTCTTCCAAAACAATGTATCTAGAAAAGAAGATCCCCCTACTAGATGAAATGGGGTTAGCAAATACTAGTTTGCTACTTATAATATTTATGTTTTATAAATAATTTTACATCTTCTAGATTTTTTTTTTATTTTCTAAATCCAAATGCATAATCTTTATGATCACTAATCTAAATAACTAAATTGTTTCCCCCTCTCTGTAATCCATTAAAATATATTGGAATCCTGTGACACTCAAGTCCCTAGCATAACACTTAACTATAAACTGTACTTTGTTATCTATACATTTTAAATCATTTTAAACCCAAAAGGGCTAGGTGGTTTACAGACACAGAATAAGACAGGCCATGCACCAAAGAAGGCAGATTATAATGCCCCAATCCTGCAAATACCAAGGTACATGTTTAACTCTTCAAATGGGAGTATTCATGTGTACAAAGTCAAGCAGGTGCATAAGTCTTTGCAGAATCAAGGCCTATATGAACACCAAACACACTCCCAAAATCCATTCACGTAGCTGCCTTCCACGCAACATTGTCATCTGACCCAAAAATTCACTTCTTTATTTTGTGTATAAGGAATGATGGAGGAAGTGCAACAACACCAAAAATAAATAGCTGTCAGGATGGCCATAGGCCTGAGTAACCACATGGCTTGATTATTTGTACCTTTTCATTTTCTGTCCTCTTCCCCCTTGTCTCCATGTGTCTGTTTATGACTCTCTGTTGTGGTGTCATATTGAGTTTAAAGTTTATGCTCTGTGACGGGGCAAGGCCAGATGGCTATAGTAAAGTAGTGAGGAACAGGTATGTTAGCCCCAGGCTAAACAAAGCCCTGGTACCATGGTAACCAAATGGCAGTTGCTCTAGGTTAATCAAGACACCTGGGGCCAATTAAGATCCTTCTAGAAAGCAGTGGACATAGCTAGGTTGATTGGGACACCTGAAGCCAATCAAGGGCTGGCTGGAACTATTTAAAAGCCTTCCAGTTAGTCAGTGAGGCACGCAGGTCAGAAGCTATAGGAGGAAGCTGCGCTGTTGGAGGAACTAAGCAGTACAAATCCATATCAGGCGCAAGGAAGGAGGCCCTGAGGTAATGGTGGAGATATTGAGTGGGGGCTGCTGTGGGT
This sequence comes from Chrysemys picta bellii, assembly GCF_011386835.1. Taxonomy (NCBI): domain Eukaryota; kingdom Metazoa; phylum Chordata; order Testudines; family Emydidae; genus Chrysemys; species Chrysemys picta. The sequence goes on along the minus strand of NC_088797.1, from coordinate 115,167,040 downwards.
AAGTGGTCCAGGGAATCGTATGTGTCCTATTTTGAAAAAGTCAGCTACAATAGCTGCTACTATTAGGGTTCCTGGGTAGGAGTCCGGAGTAGAGGGTGGGCCTGGACTCCCCACTCCCTGATTAATCACTGAGACTGTGAGACAACAGAGACTGTGCAAGGGAGGGTTGCTTCTCCTCACCTCCATTGCTGGCTTATGATGAAAACGACGCAGTAAACTGTGGCCCTTGTCTCTAGAGAGAGAAGGGCTACGTGGAGGGTCACAGTGAGCCTCTGAGGCTAGCAAAATCCTTCAGGAAACACGGGATGCACGGAGACAAGGACAGAACTTTGTCACAACTGGTGTGAGCGGTGGGATTATCATTCACAGCATAGCGGAAGAAAGAGGTTAAAAAAATGCACTGGGGTTTTGGATTTTATTTTGTTTTGTTTGTTTGCTTTGTACCACAATAGAGGAGGTGGTAAGAGCTCTGGTACAAGCCACTGCAGCCCAGCAGGAGGCCACCTGGGTTCAGGCAATGGCACAACAGGAATCTATGCAGCTACCGCAGGAAACCAATCAATTATTAATGGACCAGGCGACCCAAGATCATGCCCTCTTGTGAGAGGTAGTGGACCAGCGGAAGATCCTCACCACCCAGGCCTGAGGGTCTGATGGGAGGCAAACCTTGAGGGCCACTGGTTGTCTGCCAAAGATTATGTCAGAAGATGACATAGAGGCATATCTCCTCTCATTCGAAAGGAGTGCTCCGCATGAGACATGGCCCCAGGAGCAGTGGGCCAGCATTCTCGCCCCATTTTTGTGCGGAGAGGCCCAGAAGGCCTACTTTGACTTGCCTGCCACGGACGCCACTGACTATACCCAGCTGAAGGCAGAGATCCTAGCACCATCAGGGGTGACGGCAGTGGTATGGGCCCAGAGGTTCAATGAGTGGAAGTACCAGGAGAACAAACTGCCGAGGTCCCAGCTATTCGACCTCGTACACTTCGCACGGAAGTGGTTACAGCCCGGAGGAGATATTGGAGACCCTGGTCATGGACCATTACATACGAGGACTGCCACCACATCTCCACAAATGGGTAGGCCAGAATGATCCATCCACCTATGATGAGATGATCACGCTGGTAGAAAGACGCATGACAGCCAGGGAACTGACCCGATGGCCCTCCTTGGAAAGTCGGGTCAATTCCCCTTTCGAAGCAAGCACCCGACCCCAACCCTGGAAGGTTGGGCAGCCAAACCCCTGGGGAGTCCTGAGTGGAAGGGGGGGGGGGCTGAAAACCAGCGAGGACCCCAGAAGGAAGGGATTGGCCTGAGTGGGGGGAACCGTGGGACTAAACCCCCTAACCTCTGTGATCGGGGAATGATTAGAAACAATTATAGATGTTATACATGTGGGGAGTGGGAACCAGGGCCAGTGCAACTCATTAGATGACCTAGGCGGTCCCCTAGGGCACTAGCATTTGGGGGGCAGCATTTTCTTTGGCGGCGACCACGGCAGCCGGATCTTCGGCCGCCCCAGTCGTTGTTGGCATTTCGGCAGAGGGAGCTGGGGCAGGGGGGCGCGGAGAGGGCCGCCTGCAGCAAGTAAGGGGGGGGGGCAGCACGCAGGGGATCTCCCCGCCCCAGCTCACCTCTGCTCCATCTCCTCCCCTGAGCACGCCGCCCCGCTCTGCTTCTCTCCCTCCCAGGCTTGTGGCGCCAAACAGCTGATTGGCGCCGCAAGCCTGGGAGGCGGGAGAAGTGGAGTAGCGACAGCGTGCTCGGGGAGGGGGCGGAGCAGAGGTGAGCTGGGGTGGGGAACTGCCGCACGGCTCCCCGGGCCGGGGAGGGGGGTGGAGAGCTGCTTCGGGGGGGCGCCTCAGGGTGGAGGTGGGGAGCTGCCATGGGGGGGGGGGCGCCTCAGGGCGGGGAGCTGCCGCAGGGCTTGGGAAGCGGGGAGGACCCTAGATAGAATAACATCAGGAAAGAGGTGGCCGAGATAGATGGGATACCCGTGAATGGGGAGGTCCAGGGTCCAGGACCTTACTTTATAGTGAAAAAAGATCTCCTGTACCGCGTAGTGCAAATGCACAGGAGCAAGAGATACATCAACTTCTGGTGCCATGAAAACATCAAAAAGCCCTATTGAGCCTCGCCCACAGTCACCTATTTGGAGGACACCTAGATGTAGAGAAAACCCAGGCATGGATCCTGCGGAGGTTTTTTTGGCCAGGAGTACACGAAGATGTCCGGCGATACTGCACCTCTTGTCCAGAGTGTCAGCTACATAGCCCTCGCTCACACTTGCAGTCCCCTTTGATAGCTCTTCCAATAATAGAGGTACCATTTGAATGCATAGCCATGGATCTGGTTGGGCCCCTAGAGAAGACAGCGAGGGGCCACCAACATGTGCTTGTTGTACTAGACTATGCAACCCGATACCCGGAAGCTGTCCCCCTACGCAACACAGCTTCCAAGACAATAGCTAAGGAGTTAGTACAGATCTTTGCCTGGGTTGGGCTACCTATCAAGGGACAACTTTCATGTCCAAGTTGATGAAAGATCTCTGTGTCCTCACTTGTCTCACTTTACTGAGTCCTCACTTGTTTTTTGAGATCTCTAGCATATTTTTGTGTTTGATTTAAAAAAAAAAAAAAAAAAAAGAATAGTAACAACATACAAAAAATGGGAAAAGAATGCATACAACAGGTACAAGAGAGAGAGCGTTGAAGGAAGGAATGAGTTATGGGATTGCTTGGGTAGAACTGTACACATCACATTTGCTTTGTTTTTTAATTGCAGTTGAAACTTCTCATAGAGAATCACTTGAAGGTTCTGAAAACAGTAGAGTTGAGGAAAGCTTTGAAGAAAGAAAGGAAGGGTTGGCTGGCACAGTGTATTGGACAAGAAAGGATATGCCAGGTGCAGGGGCAGCATATAAGAAGGGAAAGAGTCAAACAGGAGAGTTGTGTGGGACCAGTAATAAGAAAGAAAGGGCAGAGCTGTGCAGAGCTTTGAAAGGGAAAAGAAACAAACAAAAAGGGATAGAGAGTGAACATGGAACCAGCATAGGGTCACAGAAAATAGAGGTGGGATGTTCGGAGACGACACCTCGTTGATAGCAAGGAGGAAGCACAATTTAAAGGTTCAGGGGAGGGGGCACGTGACCACCACAGAGAGGTTTTCAAATTGTGGAGCGCAACCCAAAGGGGCATGGAGGAACATTCAGTGGGGTAAGCGGCAACACCAGCCCCACAGGTCACCCAGCCTGTCTGGGTTGGGGGCAGTGCAACCAAAAATATCTGGGGGGCACGTGATCCTCCATGCATCGCCTCGGTTCAGAGTCATACACAAGAAAGAAAATTATGACAGAGGCATTTTGGATATATCAAAGGGGAGCAAGATGAGCATCAGGAAGACCTGAGAGAAGGATATTAATGAAGTCAAAGGAGTTTACCAATACATGGACATGAGATCTGGACCAGGGATGGAAAGGAAGGAATAGGTTTTAGATATTTTGTAAAAGAAGAAGGGATAGTATTACAAAATTTAGCAGTAGCCTGAATGAGAGGAATAAGGGAGAAAGAGGCATCAACAAAGACATAAAAGTTCTGAACCTGGCGAAAAGGCAAAATCGTGGAATTATCTATTGGGATGGAAGAGGAGAGGAGAAATGAGAAGTTCTGTTTTTGCCATCCTGAGTTTTAGTACTGGGCCCTATGATATAGAATTTAAAAAGAAGAGAGTGGAAGCAAGAATACTTTTGAACCTCATCAGCTGCATGACAAGACTTTAATGGAAAAATGTACTTTACGGACACCAGACAGTGATAAAATCATATAGCTAGTGAATGTGGAAATTCATCTTTATTTATGGGCTCTATTCAAATTGTTTGATATCTGCACCTCTCTTTACAACCCATCATTTCTTCAAATTTCTATATAGGATGAGCTATCTCTGTTCCATTAAACTGTGTGATGTATCTCTCGTTACATTTGTAGTTCGACTACACATTGTACAGGACAATAGCTTGAAAGGTGTAAAATTGCTTTATGCACTACATGTCATAACTAGAGAACTATTGAGAAAATACAACAAAATTTGTTAATGAGCTATGTCAGCAGCAATGATTTAAGTTATTGCATGAGATTCATCCACAGAAAATGATAGAATATGCCAAAATAAGTGTTTTTTAAAGTTAGCAACATACTAATGTAAAAATATATTACCAAGTTTACACTGGCAAATTTCTTTATTTTATAAACAAAAACATAATTTTAAAAGGAAATACTGTAACCACATTCTTTCCTGAAACTTAACTGAGATGAATCCCCAACATACATTATCTTATCCTATGACAAATAAGTTCCATCTTACAATATAAAAATTCTTATTTGTCTTCATTAAACCACAAGCACTTTACCATCAGAATTTTTAACTTACTGTCAACAGCTGACAGATACCTCTAGTACTGTCAAAGTAATTCCTAAGAGTCACATTTAAAAACAGTGCTCTAAAATGAATTTTATAATGATTTTAACATTAAAGACAGAGAACTAGAAACACCTGCTGTAAATTGCACCTCACTGTGCCACTCAGAGCGACAGCATTGCAGGTGCTGCTCCTATTGCCCATTCGCTCTTTGTGGTTCCATCAAGGGACGAAGCTTAAAGTCTGCCAGGGCACCACAGTAGCCCTGTGGTGGAGGCTGCCACAAGAATACACCTAATCTGTGCACCCTCATTTTTATACCACCCTCACGCCTTATTATCTGAGTGCTTTACAGTAGTCAATTAAGCATTGTGACTAAAATCTGTCAGATGTGGTTTGTTCTCTCATTCCTCCTCTCCCCTTCCTGACCTTGCCACACTTGCCATGTCCTGTCCACAACCACCAGCATTGCCTACTTTTGGGGCTTCAGTGGCTGCTTGCCTGTCCCCACAACAGAGCACAGCCTGCAGACACCTTGTGCCACACCATCCTTCTTGCTGAGGTCTTTGTTGCTAGAAGCCCTGTGCCAATCTAAAATTGCTTCTGTGAGCAGAGACCTTGGGATGACTGTCTCACTCACTCCTCTAGTCCCTTCCTCTGTCTCACTCTCCAAATAATACCACTGAAATCAGTGGGACTACTTGTGGAGGAAGGTACTATTCAACATGAATAAAAGTGAGAGAATCACCGCCGTGCACTTTAAGCAAGGTCTTTGGGGGTGGAGGGTCATCTGGCTGGCCAGCTAGGAGAAGAGGGCAATGCTTTCTGGCTTCGGGGCAGGAGATGAGACATAAAACTGCTGGAAAAGCAGTCAGCATGGTGGATGACTCACCACCTAGGAATGAGGGGATTAAAAAGGTCAGCCTGGGCCTGGCCCCTCCTCTCATCACTTGGAACAGGTTGGGCAACACCCACTCTCCCTCCCTATTTAGGTCAGAAATATGCCGGGTGTTTAGCTATATCTGCTGTGGGCATTACGCTAGCCGCCCCATTAAAGGGGGCTGGGAAGGAATTTTTTCCTTACCACCATAGGCGCCAACTCCATGGGTGCTCCGGGGCTGGAGCACCCACGGGGAAAAATTGGTGGGTGCTCTGCACCCACTGGCAGCTCCCCGACCCGTCCCTCTGCCCCAGATCACCTCTGCCTCTGCTCTGCCTCTGCCTCCTCCCCTGAGCGCACCGCCGCGTCTTGCTTCCTCCCACCCCCCCCAGCACTTGCGCCGTGAAACAACTGTTTCGCGCAGCAAGTGCTGGGAGGAAAGGGGAGGAGGAGGAACGTGGCAGGGGCTCAGGGAAGAGGCAGGGTTGGGGCGGGGATTTGGGGAGTGGTCCAATAGAGGCAGGGAGGGGGAGGAGTCAGAGCAGAGGCGGGGGAGCGCGAGCATCCACGGGCGTCAAGGAAAGTTGGCACCTGTACTTACCACCATATTGGCCAGGTGCAGTTGGGGTTTTTTTTCCACCTTCCTCGCAGCAGGTTCAGGTGGGCTCTGTTTATCCATAGCATAACGGGCGGTAGGCCATATGTCACAACTCTTTATTTAAGTGTACAGCGAATGTTCAGTGCAGGTACTCCATAAATTAAGGCACAAAAGAACGGATTAATGGCTTGGAAAAGGAATGGTGCTTGAGTCAACCCCCCGTCATTATAATCCACCTTAACCCCAATGAGGGGGGATGGTTGGTAAGGTCCCAGCAAGGCAATTGTTGGAGGACATAGAATATCAGGGTTGGAAAGGACCTCAGGATGTCATCTAATCTAAACCCCTGCTCAAAGCAGGACCAATCCCTAGATAGATTTTTGCCCCAGATCCCTAAATAGCCCCCTCAAGGATTGAACTCACAACCCTGGGTATAGCAGGCCAATGCACAAACCACTGAGCTATCCCTCCCCCACATCAATGAAGAGAAGCGGGAGCTGGTGGAAGCCTCCCAAAATTGGCTAGAATTGGAGTTTCCCGGCCGTGAATCTGCTGAAGGAACATGAACGGAAAGGTGGGGGGGAGAGGGAGGAGGAGGAGGAGAACTAGTAAAAGCACTCCCCCCCCCCGGTTAATTGTGGGGGTTTCACCTGCACTACACATTTTATCTGCTGGGTTAGTCCCAGACATCTAATAATAAAGTTGCAGCCTGATTAAACCCATATCTAATATCTCCTGTCATTCTTTCAGCAAAACCAGACAATCCAGCCCTTAACCAAAAAAAGGGTGTAAAAAGTGTATGAAGAATTCTCAGTTTGGAATTGGGCTGACAAGAATAATTTAGAGTACGAATTTTCCAATATAATTTAAAACATACCAGTAAGAGACACTTTATGATTATAAAATAGACATTTCAATTTAGAAACTATTTGATAGTCTTTTGGGCAAAAGAGAATACTGACTAACATGTTAGAGTGATGCCTTGTCCACCATACAAAGGCTGAGTAAACAAGCTTTTCTTGGAAGATTTAGGTGAAGCATTAAGGGGACAGAAGAAGTTTTGTAAGGCCCATTGCTTCTATGAAGCCAGCAAACAGCTACTATACCTGGGTATGGAAAAGAGAGGATGTGGCACTTTGCAAGGATTTCCACCTTGTATGCAGAACCTCTGGCTATGTTTGCCTCTCAACTGGCCCTCCCAAAATGTTCTCCTTAGAGGCCCCATAAAAACAGTCCCTAAAAAACATTTCTCCTCAGCATACATTAAGATGCTGCGTCTACCTGCACAGACTCTCTGCTATGTTGCCAGAGGTTCCCTCTCCTTATTAATTGCCTTTGTGTTACCTCCTGTGGTGTATTAGGTTCATGGATACACCACCATTAGGCTGGACTCTTGGTAGGGAGAAGAATCTACCTGCCCCATAAGCACTGGATGAGTAATAACTGGGAAAGACAGCCCCTTCTGCTTCTACAGAGATCAATGGGAATAGGAGTAGACCCTATGTTGGCCAGCCCGCCACTTCAGAAGAGTACTTAATTCCCATGTCAGAGTCAGATTCATCCTATGGGGAAAACACAAAATAGGAAACTCAAAGAGCTTCAGAGTCAACAATCACCAACATGATTTTCTTTTATATATGGTCCAATCTGATTACAGAAAGGAGAAGAAAGATTCAGCAACTAGTATTTATGCACCCTCGATACCTTGCAATCTCAATGGAATCAAACCTTGTCTCTGCAAAGCAAATGTGCAGACAGAAATGACATTGTATATTTTCATATTAGCTTTTTTTTAAAAAACTATTTTTCCTGTGTTAAATGCCACTAAAATAGATTCCTGCTTTTTTCTTGGACAGGGAAAACAGCCACAAAACTTCACTGGAGACAAAAGAGTTAGTTCAGATTTATACCAGTGTAACCAACATCACACTGGCTCAGGGACTATTACTCTGATTAATACAAAAATCATCTCACACATAAAAATACAATTATGTATTGTGATCATACAAGTACAATCATAATTAATAATGCATTCTTATTTTTATGGTGCTCAAAACCCAAAAGACCTCTATGCACATCAAAAAAGGACTCAGGCCAAAAAAATTACAGTAGGAAACATAATCAATTAAAAAATGATGATGTACTATGCCTGTTCCCTGAGAAATAAATTGCAAGACTCCTATTAACATAATAAGATCTGATCCACTGTATCTGAAACTGGGTGAAAGTAACTCTAATATGAAATGTCTCATCTTTTAAAATTAAAAAAAGCAACAGTATAAAAGACAACAGGAAATCAATAAACTTAATTATTAATATTTACCATACCAACATATAAAAATTTACCATAAACATACTTATTTTTAAAATACAATGAATCTCAAATATTCTTATAGAGATTTCTCAAAAAGACCAGGTAATGTTAAATAAGAGAAAGTATATAATATTTGATGTGTGTACACATACATACACATTTAGAAATGGACCCAGGATTAAAGGCCCTAGGCTGTAGGATTTGGGTACGTCATACAATATTAAGTCACTAGGAAAAGCCGTTAATTCATACACCACAACCCAAAAGGAGAAAGCGTCACATTGGCTAGGGTACAGAAACTAACTCATCTTTTCTGACAAAAAAGAAGAAAGATGCAATGTGGGGCTTATATAAAAGGAAAGAAGATTGCCTAGTAGAGAAAGAGTGTAAAACAATAATGATTACAAGTAAGATGCATCTTCTTCCTTCAATGGATACACTTAACTTACATTGTTACAAGAATTACCATGAAATGTGGGGTCAGGGAGAATGGACTCAAACATATTAAAATGTTGGTGGGAGGGTAGGAAGAAATCAGTCATGATTTTGAAAATTGGGAAAAGCAATGCTGGACTTTCTATGGAGTTCACCTGATGGCACTTCCTCTCAATTCTCCCATCTGTAGGCTGGGAATCCTGATCTTACAGAGGGAGAAAGGGCGAGATATAGAAACCCTATGAAGCTTTAAACTTGTTTCCTTTTGTGTTTAATGCACCAGGAAATTCATATGAAGATCCACTCTGCTCTTCCTTTGATGGAAGCAGGTCTTCTAAGGAAGCCACATAGCTTCAGACCCTTTTCTACCACGTGTTCTACTGCACCTCTGAGAAGGGTAAAAATATATGGGGAGAAGAGTATGAGTCTGTCTGTTATTGCTGTTAATGTATGCAGTGTGTAGCCATGTTGGTCCCAGGATATTAGAGAGACAAGGTGGATGAGTAATATGTTTTACTGGACCAACTTCTGTTGGTGAGAGACACATCTTCAGGTCAAGGAAAGGCACTAAAGGTGTCACAGCTAAACAGCAGTTAGCACAAATTCTAAGGGACCATTCAAGGGGAAGTGGCCTGTTAACACCCCTGTAGTACCTTTCTCAGACAGGAAGAAGAGCTCTGCGTAGCTGGAAGGCTTGTCTCTCTCACCATCGGAAGTTGGTTCAATAAGAAATTTTATTAAGATGATGTTTAAAAAAAAAAGTGAACGGTACAGAGTTTAAGCATAGAAGTTTCTGGTTATCAGGGAATAATGTACAGATTATCGAGGGTGCAAAATTTGGTTTAAGATTGGGTGGCATGAGGAATACATAATCTGCACTATCCCCGATTGGGGGTAAAAGGTTGATGGGTCAAAGTACAGACATGAGATATGAGGGTATGAAGTTCATAAAGTGGCTATGTTCGGGCGTGGAGTATAATGAGTGGATATGATGATGAGGATGGATTAACCCTCATTTGGTGAGATTTAATGTTCAGGGAGTTTATGGTTCCAGTTCATATGATCCAACAGAGAAAGTCTCTCACTACATCACCCACCTTGTCTCTTTATTGCTGTTAATGCTCATAGCAGCATTAACTCGTGTGTGGATTTCCTGATGGAATTCCACCAGGTCCGGAGGGAAGTGTATTGCAGTGTATTTTCTCCTCTCTCATCACTGACATACTCACCTGGGAATCCCAGCCACACACGATATCTTGAAAGGGGCTTCTGAAGCTCATGGGATTGGAGGGAGAATGCCCCCCAACCCACTCTCTCTTCTCTGTTCAAACCCCAGTCCCTCCTGTGTTTGATTCCCTATGCTACCATCAGGGGGAAGGAGAGCCAGAGTCTAACCTACCACTATAAAATACTTAAACATTCTCAAGTTACAAGTGTACATGAGATGATTATTAAACTATCTCACTGATGTGCATAAATTAATGCGATAACTCCAGTACTTCCCATTTTTATAACCCTATGCTTCTTAATACATTAGATGACCATCTCTTACTGAAAATAATTTGCTTTATTTGTACTTACAGCTTATTCACTATGCAAATCAAACATGTAAACTTTACATGCTATGTTGATGATATAGAATTTAAGGATTCTTATTGGAGCATAATATGCTGTCTCCTAAATTCCACTTTTATAAATCTATAAGTTTATGTAAAAAATACTATAATAAATTATAAAAAACACCATGTTTGTCAAAGTACAAACTTCTAGACATCTTTTACAACAGAAAGTTCTCAAACCTTTACACAGTGGGTCCCATGTCTTATAAAAGATCGCTGCATTAGAGGGAAGGTTTCTATGAATCAGTTCTCAAACTGTGGGTTGGGACCCAAAGTTAGTCGCAACCCCATTTCAATGGGGTCACCAGGGATGGCGTTAGACTTGCTGGGGTCCCTGGGCCAAAACTGAAGCCCAAGATTTTCAGTCCTGGATGGCTGGACTCAGGTTACAGGCCCCCCACCCAGAGGTGAAGCCCTGGGGCTTCAACTTTAACCGGCTCGCCCACCCAGGGCAGTGGAGCTCGGGCTTTGGCCCCCCTACTTGGGTGGGCTCAGGCTTCAGTGCTTCCTCCAGGGGTCATGTAGTAATTTTTGTTGTCAGAAGGGGGTTGCGGGTGCAATGAAGTTTGAGAACCACTGCTCTAATGTATGTTGTAACTTCTGTAACATTCATGTTGCAACTACAGCAATCAGTTATATGAAAAAGCAACATTAGGAAAGTATTTATTTATTTTTAGGGGGTCTTTGAATGTGATTTAACAAATGGAAACAATAAGGAGCCAGAAGAATGTGACCAACCAATTCTCCACAAGCCACCAGCAAATTCTCCCTGGACCATGAATGGTTTAAGAACCACTGTTGTAGAATGTGCCTCATGCAGCAAATCAGTATATGTTTCCAAAAGTAATGGATAAATGAGAAAGAATATACAAATATGAACAAAGTAATGAGTTTGTGATTAACCATTCAACTCACGAGTCGAGTTTAATATTGTGTGTATAACATTAGGTCATCTGAAGGAGTAGAATTAAATATTCTTCTATTTGCCATTATGTATTCTGTTTACACCACTTCACAGAAATGGCCCTAGGTGTTTTGTTCTGCTTCAATGGCGCTCTATTTTGTGCTGAAGTGAATGATGCATTTCAGAAATCATCTCTTTTGTAAATATTTCTTCAACTATACATAGTTATGCTTTTATGAATACAAAAATTATAATATTTACTTTTGAGTTTATATTTCCAGTTGTAAGGAACAATGTCAAATGCCATTTTAAGGGGTGGGTTACTCGTCATCGCATGTTGAAGGCCAAATTGTTCTGTGTTGATGATGAAATCGCTGAATTTTAAATAAGTTAAACATTTGAGATACTAATGAAAGATCACACTTGAAGCATGGAGGTTAATGGATTTAAAGCTAATCTCCAAAAACCTAATCAATTGATTTGTATATTCACTATAGTTGTAATAGAGATAAATGTCCCAAAAGGTGTTGTCTCTCAAAAGCAGTTATGGTTTTGCCAAAAACCACGGATTTTAATGAAACCCTTAAATTAACTACATGCTATTATCTGAAAAAGGCACCCAGGTCTTAGGATAATTTACAGAGTTGTGTCTTAGCTAGGGTGACCACCTTTTCAAAATGCAAAACCGAGACACACGCAATAGCCCCACCTCCTGCCCCTCCTCTTCCCCCAGCGCCACCCCCTGGAAGCCAGAGCCACCCAGGCTCAGGCCACTGTGCAGAGCGCCCTGGACCCTTCATCTGCCCTGGGCAGCAGGCTGGGATGCCCAAGAGCAGCCGCGACCCATGTCCCCATTCCTCGGGGAGCAGTGCCCAGGGCAGGTGAAGAGTCCAGGGCTCCCCGCAGCGGCCCGGGCTCTCTTGGTGGCTCTTACTACTGCCAGGCTTCTGGCCTAGTGTGGAGGCCTCATGGCCAGGGGGCCCAGGCCCACCTGAGTGCTTACCCCCCCCAAACACACACACCAGGAAGAGGCTGGCACTGCCCCTGAGCCTCATGCAGGCACGCAGGGAATCCAGGACAAATGCTGTCCCGGCGTCATTCAACCCACGACTGGGACTAGAAATTTACATTTCAGGACTGTTCCATCCAATTAGGGACAGGTGGTCACCCTAATCTTAGCATGCATTTCACAACTGAAATAGAGAAGCTGCAGAACTGGATACGATTACTAAAACAAACCTACATGATCCCAACACCAAGGCTCAGGTTCTGCTGCATGCTCACATTGTGACAACAATGGCTGACAAATCTGAGGTCTGGCTCTATAAAGGTCAGATGGTACTGGCCTTAAATTGCGAGGAGAGTCACAGGCCTGGAGTTAGGAGGATGGTGTGTCATAGGCTCCCTTTTAAGGAAGGGACTTGTGGGGAAAAAAAGTTAATTTAATTCAACTGCAACTAACACTGAGCCCACTTCTCCACTTTACCCTTTTTATTTTTGAAGAATGCAGGCCTTCTTTGCAGGTTAATTAGAGGTACAAATGCAAAATTTAGTTGTCGTGGATTTCATCTCAATGAGAGACCCTTTGGGTCCATAAACAAATAAATGGATTACTAAAAATAATTGGGATTTTTTAGTTTTTTACATTGGTGACATTTTTCAGATTGAATATTATTCATACAGTAACTAAACCAAGTGTAACAGACCCTACTAAAAGAAGTTCTTCATTTTACTTTAATATTTTAATGTTTGACAACACCACGTGGTTTAGAGAACACAACACTATGGAAATTGCCTACCGAAAACAAAATACAGAATGGACAAATTAAAATCATTCCTGGGTTATGTAATATGAGACTAATACTGATAATTAGGTTAAGTGCTTAAAAAAAAAAAAAAACCTCACTTCCATTTCTTAGGCGTGCACATGCTGGATAAAGTGTATTGACCATTCATTTTCAACCAAACTTTTGTTTATTGTCCATGTCTTGTAAAATAGAAATAATGTATAAAGTCATAATAATTTTTTCTGATAAGTGACTAAAAAGCTTGTTCTGGACTGTACACTAAGTAACAAGCACATGTAGAAACACACAAAAATAAGTTTCAGGGTAGCAGCCGTGTTAGTCTGTATCCTCAAAAAATAAGTTATAAAAGCTACAGGGCCAAACTTTTCTGCCTTCAATTGATAGCCACATAAACCTGATGAAGGTGAATATGAACCTAATTATATTTCACATAAAAACTGACCAGGTTTGGCAGAAGACGAGATATGAAAACCTTGCTTACAGGCAACTCTGCTAATACAAATCAGAAAAAAAAGAAAACAATCAAGATCTGAGAATCCTGTATAAATTCTGTTACCCTGGTTAAATGCAGACATATGAAAAAAGTTATATAAGGCTTCAAAAAGGTATAATATACAATAGAAATCATAATCTTAACAACACAAATATTTCCTACTAATTTTTCCTTAAACATTTACTAAATATTGGCATTTTTCCCTCTATATGTAATGAAATAGAAGACAATGCAACTCAAATTTTGTTTACTTCTCTGGATCTAATTTTGCAATCCTTACACACCCAAAAACTCCCACTGGAGATAATGGGAATTTTAAGTACACAAGGATTCAGACTCAGCCTATGCACCACGATCATACATGATGGCTGTAGGAATCATTACAGCTGTTGGGACAGTGTATATAATTTGTTGTTGCAGAGCAGCTGAGGAATCTAACACATTTTTAAAAACTACCTTGGCAAAGAAACAGTGTATCGAAAAAAGAAAAATTGTAACAAAAGACATTTCCGTTCAGATCAGAAGAATTTCAAGGTAGATCAAAATTTGGTCTTAAGTAGATCAACCATAAATTTTAAGAGCAGAGTTTAGGTGGCTTGCAGCCAGAACGCCAAAATGAAATGGCTTTGCATCTGTTGTCTCCTGTCCCTATGGTCTCTCCTACCATTAGCTTTCTAGACCAAGAGCAATTTTTTTCAAAAGCATCTAAGTGATTTAGACACCTAATCATATTTTCAAAAGTAACTCAGGACTAGACTTTTAAATATATTTAGGTACCTAAATCTGAATTTGGACACCTAGTGGGATTTTCAAAAGTGTGTAGGTACGTATCTGCATCTTAAGGCACCTAAATATCTTTAAAATTCTGGCCCTTAGACACTTAAGAACCTAAAATCCACTCACTTTCATTGAGACTTGGGCTCCTAACTTACTTAAACACTGCTGAAAATTTTATTCTTCCCAAGTCACCTTTGAAAATGGGACTTAGGCTCTTTCAAAATATCACCCCAAGTTTCTTGTTGCTCTGGTTCCTTAGACCTTTTCTCTTTCAAAGTGTGATTAACAAAGCTGTTTTCCTTAACCATGCAGTTAACTGCAAGATTAACTGTTTACACTGTATATAAATTATATGTGATACTGTACTACATTCAATAAGCTACATAATTGAAGGTATTTTATACAGACCACATCCTTACAGGACATTTTGGAAACTAGAAACAAGTAAAATGACTTCTTTCTGTAACACATCTCACTGTCTAAAATCCACTGTTCCAATAAATTATATTAGTTTGGGACCAAAAATATTTTAAGTCTGAAAACACAAACAATATAGTCTGAATGGTACAAGAAAATGCTCGAGGTAACTACACAGCAGATTTTTTCCAAAGCAAAACTACTATGAAAGGCTCTTTAAAAACTAAGTTAATTCAACCAAAAGAGACCATTCTTAATCCTAAAACATCTTCTTTAAACACAAAGGTATAAAATAATAAGACACTCTCATCATCTCCCTTAATGTGAATGGGAGGTAACTTACATAGCCACATTTCCAACAAGGCATTGTATTGTAAATTACAAACACAGGGAATCAGATTGCCACCTACAGGTAAATTAGTCAATTTCTGAAAACAAGAGCTAAAACAAAGGGGGTGCGGGGAATTACCCTCTTCAATTTTAGTATTTTTCCAAATACTTTGGAACCGTAACCATATCTTGACTTGCCCAGATCCAGAAAGCAATCACATTGCTCTGTAGTTACAGAAGAGGATTACTCCATAAACTAAGAAAACTCACGTAGACCAAACTTGACAGAAGTAGCTTGTAGTCACGTTTCAGTTAAAGAATTTTAAATCTGCTTACCTGATACGATTGGTGCTAGCCTAAATATGTCTGATAATCTGCTGTTAACTGGTTCATAGGGGGAATCTTCAAGCAAGTCATTTCCTAAAGACAACAAAAGATTTGGGTTTCTTTTACACATTATTTTGGGGTAAGAT
Source organism: Chrysemys picta bellii (assembly GCF_011386835.1). NCBI lineage: Eukaryota > Metazoa > Chordata > Testudines > Emydidae > Chrysemys > Chrysemys picta. The sequence continues at coordinate 115,151,579 of NC_088797.1, read as the reverse complement.
TTTGTTACTTCACATGATGGTATTATTTTTATTCTAAAAAGAAAACCACTCTAATATTACAAGGTGCTTCCCATTTATTGTTCATGGGAATTTCTCTCCCCAAGGGAGAGGATGGAAACACTTGAAAGAAAGAAGTATTTCTTGCCATTAACTCCCTCCCCTCCTCCAGCATGGAATGAAGTCACAAATCAGAAGAGGCAGTCTGTGACATCACAAGTACTGCCGATCTTTAGGTGCCAGAGGGAAAAGAGATGGGGGGAGGGGAAAAGGAAGTTTCTTACTCACATCAACTCATTATTGGAAGAGAAAGAGCAGAAGTGTTTTTAATAAAAAACAGTTGGGAAGGAAACTGATTTATAATGTAGCAACTGTACTTTATTATGAAAGTTGGAGCAAAGAGACATATTAATCCATTAAAATATTCCAACTGACATTTTCATTGGCTAATGCATACATACTGTATGGCTTCCAGGGAGCAATAGAATGCTGGAAGCACCTTCAGAATGGATGTTTGAGACAAACTAGGGCCTCATCCTGTATTTTTTGTGGGCCTAAACTTCCACTGAATTCAGCAGGCATTTGGGGTTCTTCAGCAATGCAAAATCCGGGCCGGTGATACATAGCAATATTACCTAAGGAGCTGATTCTGTTCCAAGTAGACTCAATGGGACAAGGACTTTAATGGGTATAAAGTCAACCTTATCATTTAACACTGGCATGCCATTTGCAACTCTCTCCTCTGCATGCTATGAAAGTACCAAATCCTCTTTCACATAGCTGTATCCTGTTGGTAAATAGAACGGGCCTTTTTAAAAATAAACACTACTTTTATCTTACACCCAGGAGCTAATTAATTAGTTCCCCCCCGTGTCCCTGTGAAGTGAGATCTAGTTAACAAGTGTTTAAACTCCTCAGTTAGGGCGAAGTCACAAATTGATTGTTCCTGAGCTTTGGCACTTGCTAATGCCCTAATCTTTTGACTTTGGTTTAGAAAGGTCAACATGGGTCCTCTGGCGGAAACCCTTATTGTGGATTGCCCAACAACGGGAGACTGCAGCAGCAGCTGTTCCTGAGTCGGATGAAAGATCCTCAGTTTGCAGCTGAAGAGCACAATGTGAATTATGAGGTCAGCCCCTCCGTTTAGTCTGCGCGGTGGTGGCTAGCTGCGGCTGAGAGGGGCTGGGAAACCACCCTGCGTTTGGGGAGTGGACTGTTTCTGGGTTTCGCAACGTACCCTGTAAGCTTTGGTACATGCTCCAGTAAATGCGCAGGCAGTTTTTCTCCTTCTTCATGCCCCTCTTGCAGCGGCAGTTGTAAAGAGATTTCTGCTTGAGCGCCTCCATGGCGCTTTTGCACTCGTCTTTCGCCTCCAGGCCTGTCGCCCGGCTGAAGTTGCTCTCTTTGCCGGCTACACACTGCCTCAGTGTCCTGTATTTAGTACTACAGCTCTGCTCCTTGAGACACTGATCGCTGGCTCGCACGCAGTCCAGACGGTCCCCGCCAGGCAGCCCGCTCACTTCTGCGGACAAAAGTACATCTAGAGAGAAACAAACCAACAAAAAACCTCTTTTTGAGACACTGGGCTCCGAGCCAGCCCAACCTGGGGAGAGCAACCCATCTCCTTACAAAAGGCACGCACGACCCCTTTCCAAAGGCAGCCGCTCGCCAGCTGGCTCAGCCCGTGGCAAAGCCAGGAGCTTGTTCTGAATGTTTGGGAAGATAAATGGGGTTTCAAGGGGAAGGCTCGCCTTCAAATGTCTTTACGGGAAGTCCACAGAAAGGATAGAGGGTTAATGTGCATGGTAAAATAGTCACTGTTCCTCACATCAGCCTTCCTTTAATTAATAACCCTTCCCATGTTCCACTGAGGGGTTAAATATCCGCCCTGGCTTCCCATAAAGGTTTTGCTGTGATTTCAATTACATTCATGCGTAACCCGAGAGCGGAGAAGTCTCCTCGCCGACTGATACTAGCTCTTTTTACTGAAGTCATTTTTTAAAGGCTGTTTGCTATGTTTTCCCCCCTTGTTCCCATATTTCTCGACACGTAGGATGCTTTTTTGGAGAAGGAAACAGCGAACGATATGAGCCACCCTTCTCCACTCCCCAACACCAGTAAAATCCTTCCCTTCCTCACTACACACACACCATGTATTTGTTACAATATTCGCCACCAAGCAGGAAGGCACGTTCAGGTAAACGATGCAATCAATCATTCTTCTCAGGATGACACCCCCCTCCCTACCCCGACCCACAGTGTTATTAAGCTGAAAAGCGACTATTGAAAAGTTTTCCTCTAACTCACTAGAGCCCAATTTAACAACGGGCTATCCAGGCAGTAGCTAAATATCACAGAGCTTTAAATGTGGTCTGTGCTCATTCAAATCCGTCAAAACTACTGGCAACTTCCCCGTTCACCTTAAACCAGACATCGGATCCCATACACGCAACGTTCTGCTTTACGAAACCCTGTAAAGAGAGCCAATGTAAACGCCGGCAACTTACCCATTAAGGGTAAAACGAAGTATAAGGTAGCAAGAAACATCTTGTTCTCTTCAGATGGGTCACCCCGATGAGCTGATGCGCCACCCCAAAGAGGCTCAGCATGTAGATATTCCCAAACAACGGCGGTCCAGAGACTCTGATTTCAGATCCATCGAATTGAAAGAAACCCCCCTCTCCTCCTCTTCACCAATAACATCACCAGCTGCAGCAGCTGGGCGAACGCTGAGATTATTCGCTTAGATTTCAGGTCCGAGCAACCTGAAAACACAAGCAGTCACTTCAAGGAGAGAGCGAGACACTCGCGCGGTGCGGGTGAGACAGACAGAGGCAGAGTAGGAGATTCGGTTGCCTCCTTGGGTGGGCAGCACTTTTTTCCCAGGGAGGGACTCGGAAACAGGGAGGGGAGAAAAAAAATCCAAGCGATTTCCCCCCCCAGTCCCGCAGCCTGGCTTCCATCAAAGATTGCTCCAGACTGAACACAAAGTAAGTGATTTTCCACTTACACAGAGAGCCTCAGCCGACTCCAAGTCATGGTGTCTACACAGCTCCTGGCTACCCTGAGTGGGAGCCTCTCCCCCCGAAATCTACCTCCACCCTCAAAATCCGCAAGCTGTGAGTGTTTGTCTCTCCCTTGGCGGAGGGAGCGGTGTGAGGGGACCCGGCTGGGGAGCCTTCAGAGCTGACGCGCTGGTTATCTGGGCTTTGGGATGCGCTCACAACGGGCCCCCTCTATTGAATAAGGCGACGCAGGCAGCAGACGGAGTTATTGATCACTCACACGGCGCTGGGTGTCATAATATCCGGGCAGGTGCAGCTGCCAGGCGGCTCCATCAGAGGCGTTAGGCAAACCCGTGCATGGCCAGGAGGGGACTCTGCAGAAAGTTTGGCTGGGGGGGGGGTTGTTGCCCCCCGATGATCAAAGCAGCCGGGGACAGCTGCTCCGGCCCTGACCTCAGCAAGTCTGTCACTACCAGCGCTCCTCGCCTCCCGAGACACACGGAAAGGTGCCAGCCAGGCGCTGTGCCCCAGGGGTTGGTTTTGTATCGCCCGAGAGAAGGGTAAATCCGGAGGAATTCGGAACACGCAGCTGCCGGGACAATTTCCGCTCCGGATCCCCTCTGCCTGACTTGTAATGAATTACTGACAGCAAGGTGGGAGTTCCTCGGTGAACCCTAACTGCGCTTTGATGAGAAGAAACCTCCTCCCCCACCCCCAAGCTGCCTCTTCCTCCTACTCCTTCCCCTCACCCCCACAAAGGGGGGGAGGGGTGGTTGCGGAAAGGTGCCTCCTCCTTCTGCACACACACGAATCAGCTCCCCCCCGCTGTCCGAAAAAGAAACTTTTGGACGTGACTCCAGCGTGGAGTCCGGACTTGGGTTAGCGCCTTTAAGTGCGGCGCACACCCTCTTCCCTTCCACAGGCTGCGGGAAGAAGCAAACAACAAGGTTCAGCAAGGAGACCTACTTAAACAAGCATCTGCTGCGATCTCAAATACATGCTCCCACCCTGGCCACTTCAAAAGTTAAAACGTGCAACTTATTTTCCACACCACTGTTCAGGAGGAAAACTCCCCCCTGCAGTCAGCCTCGGGGGCCCTGGGCTCTAGGGGAATGAGAAATAGGTTGCCAAAGGAAAGCAAGACATGCTTGAGTAGGTACCTCATACCTTCCCATATGAAAGCCATGATTGTTCATATAGCCCAGGCTTATTTTTGCAGTCTCCACCTGCAAATGAAGGGATTAAAGCATAGGGCTTTAAACCAGAGCGACGCCCAGAAGGCCCTCTACTAAATATTTCATTACAAAATACAAAAACGTAACATAAGAATGACCCTGCTGGCTCAGACCAAAGATCCATCTAGCCGAGTATCCTATCTTTATACAGTGGCTGATGCCAGGTGTTTTGGAGGGAATGAAGAGAACAGGCAATCATCAAGTGATCAAAATGCACTTTTCTTCTTTATAGTACAAAGGCTACTTAGGCTAGGTCTATACTACCCGCCTGAATCGGCGGGTAGAAATCGACCTCTCGGGGATCGATTTATCGCGTCCTGTTGGGACGCGACAATCGATCCCCAAATCGGCGCTCTTACTCCACCAGCGGAGGTGCTAGTAAGCGCCGCCGACAGAAAGCCGCAGAAGTCAATTTTGCCGCCGTCCTCACAACGGGGTAAGTCGGCTGCGATACGTCGAATTCAGCTACGCTATTCACGTAGCTGAATTTGCGTATCTTAAATCGACTCCCCCCTGTAGTGTAGATGCACCCTTAGAGGAGCAGAGTGCTTAGTTCCCTTTTACATTGGGGTCCTCCTACATTCAGATACAACTCAGATACTTACAGAATGGAAAGTCACCCACCCAGGGGCAGCTCCAGGCACCAGCGCCATCAAGCGCGTGCCTGGGGCGGCAAGCCGCGGGAGGTGGCAATTTGGCGGTGGGTACGCTGAAGGCGCGGGACCGGCGGACCTCCCGCAGGCATGCCGCCGAAGGCTTCCTGACTGCCCTGCTTGGGGCGGCAAAATACATAGAGCCGTCCCTGCACCCACCACCTTCCCCTTGTATATAATGTGCTTAGTTTGGTTATAGCACAGTATGTAAACAATCAGCAGCACTTTCAATGAACTGCAAATTACTAGCAAACTTCATAGATCTACAGATATTTGTGTGTACACAAGTTTATTAGATGGGTCCACATATACCACCATTTGAGCAGAATTCTAGTTCAGTGTATCAATTTACACTTGGCTCCTGAATAAACAAAGCAAACATATGTCACATATTCATGACAGATGGTTCAAACAGAGAGCTATTTAGTGGTTTCCCCACAGTTGCTACTACATGGAGTTCCCCAGAAACCCAACAAAAATGTAATTAAGCTAAAATACCGCTAGCTTCCAGATTTTCTCAAGTTTTTATATACAGCAAAACCTGATTCAAGTGTTTATATTTCTCCACTTTTATACATTGTTTGGAATTGAGATTAAAAACACCACCAACAACAACAATAAGTATACTTCTCTACATATTTTTGACAACAAGCTTTGTTTCCCATGTGTCTAAAGAATATTTTTTTCTTTAAGGTGAATTTTGTTGATTCTTTTTATAAGAAAGTGAGTCAAGCTGACCATTTTATAACAATTTTGTAGGATACTTTTTGACATTAAGCTCAGAATCACTGGCATATGTTGGGAAATACAGAAAATATAACAGAGGCAGAATTATTTTTAAATAGGAAATTTTACCATTTTTTTCTTCCATCGCTCTTTTTTAAACAGGCAAATCTGCATGAAAAGGGAATCTTGATTCCCTAGAATCTCTTCCATCCCTGCTGCTTATTCCATAGATGAATTCATAATCTTTGTGATGTCACAATGCAACTAATTGTTATGTCACAAAGGATTAACATTTCAGAGGTGAGAAATGTATATTATTCCAAGGTGAGGGGAAAAATCTATGAACTTCTGCATAATTTACAAAGGTATATTAATAATATGATACTGAACAAATGGTCATAACATATGATTTTTTTAATTCTCAGCCCTTCGTATTTTAATTTATCACTAAATCTCAGAGTCCTTAAAATATTTAAAGTGCACTAACTTAGCAATGACATTTACAATATCATATTCAGCAAATGATTGTTTCTAGCTTTTGAAACAGTTGATAATTGAAACAGTTGATAATTAAAACAGTGGAGCAAGTTGGCCTTGCAAATGTTTCAGTACAAATTGGACTGGATGATGAGGTTTATTCTTTTCATTTCCAAATTTGACATTATCATATGACATAATATGTATAAATATCTTACGACATAGTGGGCATGATTCACCTATCACTTATGTTGGCATAAATCAAGAATAACTTCAATAAAGAGATTTTACACCAGAGTAAAATATGTGCAGGTGAGAAGAAAATCAGGCTCACTATTTGCAAAACCACCACAAAAATGTAATAACTTGATACTATATTACTATTATGTAGTATATTTAACAGTATTACATGGTTTATATATAAGAAATAACGTAACAGGGCTCTTCTGAGCTAATAACCGCTTACCTTGGATGGTGTTCTAAACCATGAAGCCACAGGCTGAGGCCCAGATCTTCAAAGGTCTTTAGACACCTAATTCCCATTGATTTCAATGTTAGTTAAGTGCCTAAATGCCTTTGTGGATATGGGTCTGAGTAACTTAACCACATAAGAGGAGCAATGATTCTCCGGGGAATACTTTTCTAGAGGGTCTTGCTGAAATTGAATTTATATTTGACAATAATGTTAGAAGTCAGATATAGGATGTCATTGACATGGTTATGAAACCCCCAAAAGCCAGTTAGAAATTTGTTCATTCAAAGTTTTATAGATATTCTGTAAGTACTGTTCTTTTCTTTCACATCTTTTTGGTGAACACTGAAAAACTAGCATCCCATGAAAGGTGAAAAAGATTAAAATTCCATTACTTCAAACAGATTTAACAGCCCAACTCTATGTTTTGAAAACAAAGCCAAGCCAGAAGCCACAGTGCCAAATAATTTTTTTCTGAATATCTAACTCCCCTTCACATGGACTCTTTGACAGTGGATATGAGAAAATTAGTTGCAAATTACAAGGATTTCTGCACTGTAACAGAAAGGATTAAATCTTTTTTGAATTCTTGCTACACCTAGAGTTCTTATTTACCATTGTTGATTTAATTTTGTCCTTAGTAAATCTCTGGGTATCACTCCCCCCCCCTTAGTTTTAAACTAATTTTCATTTCTTATTAGCTATCAGGCAGTGCAGGTATTATAGAAGCTTTGTAGGAGAGTACTGTATTTCTTGGATACCTAAAGTCACTTGCGCATTGGCCTCGTGCCTCAGAAGGCACTCACGGTATGCAGCCCTACTGAAATGAAGTGTCTGTCGTGTCTTATTAGTATTGTTTAAATATATGCTGCCACAAATCATGTTTTCAAGTCACCTTATTCCCCCCCCCAGTGCTTAGGTACCAGAATGAAAACACTAGAAACTGAGGTCCCATTATCTACAGAACAGGAATAGCATGGGCAGTCAAAGCACAAGGCTCTGCTAACATGCCTAAAATATTGCTCTGGAGAGACTGTCTCTAGAAATGAGGGGGAAATTCAATCCTCTAGTTACATTCTGCTCCCAGTTATACTGATGACTTTAGTAGGCTTACTCCCAATTTACACTGGTGTACCAGAATCCAGTCCAATATGTCAATTCAGTAATTAGCCAGACTCCACATTTATTCTGTCTCTGCGGAGACTAAAACACTGCCAATTATAATGCTGGTTTTTAAGATGTGAATAGGTGTCCCCTTAGAAACAAGGCAGACACCAAGCTCACTGTGGACTTCAGCCTCCATGATGATGGCCCCACTGCCTCTCGGTCCTCAAGGATGGTCGATTGTTTCCAGAGCTATAACTAGGCATTTTAGTGCCTGGGGTGAGCAAGCATATTTGTGGGGTTTTTTTAGTCATTTTTTCACCCAGAGGCAACATATGTGGGAGGGGTGAGGGGTGGATGGTGCAAGGTCACATCCCCCCCCCGATTTTTTGGCTGCCCCCCACAACCCAAACAGACTGGGTGCCCTGCTGAGGTGAGTCAGGGGGTGTCGCCTCTGTTTCCGCCCCATTTTCCCACCCCCACAGCTTTGTGCCCTGGGCAGCTGCCCCACTCGCTCCACCCTGACTGCAGCCCCGATGGTTGGCATTGCTGTTGGAACTTCACTTATTAAGGGTTTCTTTTAAAGCTATGTCTGTGATGGCTGATATCATTTTAACAAAGTGAAGCTTTTCATTCAGTTTGCTAACTTTCAAATCTATGTCAATTTAAAAAAAATTAATCCAAGCACCTATATTTCATAGACATTTTCTATTTTCATCAAAAGGATAGTTTTATTTTCTTTTTCTATAAAGAAAGAACAATAATTATCACTAAGATAAAACGTAGTGATGATAAGGGGACTATTTGACATACTAAACCAACTGTAAAAGGGAAGCTTCAGAAAACTTTCTTTCAAAGTGAGTCTAGGCAAAGAGACCCTTCAAAATTTACTAGCTTTCTAGTTTTCAGGTTAGACTCACCTTATTGCATGAAACTGGATGCACTCAGTAGGCGAGAGGTATCAAACTCATTCTGTGCTGAGGGCCAAATGACATTTTCAAATGGAATCCACGGGCCAGTGTTATAAACATAACGGCACGTTCTGTACTTGTTCCATGCGGAATCCTAATGGCTTTCCTTCTGCATACCCATCCGTATGTAAGTGAATGGTCACTCTACACCAAACACGTAAAAAGGGGTCATCTGCAAAATTAAACTGACTAAAATACTAGTCAGTTTTGCTTTTACAGCCAGATTCCATGTGCAAAAGCTATAGTGCTGGAGCACTGTGTCAATTGCTATTGCTGGCAGCGGTCCACGATGACAATGGAATGGTAAATTGACATGAGGGCTGAATTAATACATTGACTGGGCTGCATCCAGCCTGCAGGCCATATGTTTGTCATCCCTGCCATAGACTCATTTCACGGAGTGAACTTGAATGAAAATCCTGAAGTCAAAGCCATTGAGCCATGAGAAATATAAATTTTATTAAGTGTGGATCTGCTGGAGCTGCTGAGCGGAAGTATGTTGGGAAAAAGAACAATGCCATGAACTTCTAAATGTAATTCTTTTGGGAAAGAACAGGTGGAGTGAATCTGAGGCCGAACTAATGAGTGACACAGAGTGTGAGAGAACAAGAGACTAGTGGGAAAGGATCCAGAAAACAGTACTTTTAAGAAGAACAGGAGGACTTGTGGCACCTTAGAGACTAACAAATTTATTAGAGCATAAGCTTTCGTGGACTATAGCCCACTTCTTCGGATGCATCCGAAGAAGTGGGCTATAGTCCACGAAAGCTTATGCTCTAATAAATTTGTTAGTCTCTAAGGTGCCACAAGTCCTCCTGTTCTTCTTTTTGCGGATACAGACTAACACGGCTGCTACTCTGAGTACTTTTAAGGGCTCTTTTCTTCCAAAAGTATGAAAGAGAAGAAGAGAGAAGATGCAGAAATCATTAAGGGGAGGGAGTTTAGTTTGCTTTACTTGTCCTGAATTTACCTTCATTCCATGAAGTCAATACAAGTAGTTGTTTGAATAAGTCATAAAGATTTGGCCCAAGGCATTTAGCCTTTGTAAGTCCAGATTAAGTAACAATGCTGTCCATCCTTCAAACAACAAAAACCTGCACAATCCCCCCAAAAATCAATTTTGAGGAGTTTATGGAGCCTTGAAAGGGCTTTTGTGGCCTGGAAACAAGATGGAGTTTTACTGAACCTGTCATTTAAGTGGGTTTAGTGCTTTCAACAAGTGTCAGAGAACAAAAGGAGCACAAAGATAGGAAGACTGATTCAAAGTATTACCATTAAGTGCCATACCCTTCCCCCCACACTCCTCAAACCTTCAGAGTGTATGAGAAGGGAAGATTAAGCTTCTGGATTCTCCATTTCAGTGCTTTTTTCCTCCATAGGCTTTAATCGAGCCTGCACTGTTTATTAATTCACAGAATTATTCTTTTAAGTGAGCTTGTTCACCCAATAGTTTTTCCAAGCTCACAGTTGCCAGCTACAATCATCAGAAATGCTGTGCTTTAAATATTATCTAGCCAATTAACTACAAAAGTTGCTGTGTTCTTCAGTGATCTTATACATGACAGAATAGACCCCATTAGTATGCATTAGCTGGTTTTGAATTTCAACAGGATATGGGATAAATATACTGAAACAGAATTCAGAAATATGGAGTAGTAAAAACCAGAAGAAAATATACAACTACTGGCATTTACTTTGACGGAGAAATTAAAAAATGTGAAAAAATCCTAGCCATTTATAAAGGCATGTATCTTAAAAACATACTGTTTTAGCTGCACTATTTTTAGCTAGTATATACAGTACATTAATATATAGACTAAAAAGTATGTTTTAGACAGACTGAGTCTACCTCTACCATACTATTGTTTATTATCTCAAAAGGTGGACTGATAGAGCCCCCTAGCGGCTACTGGAAGTAATTCATGCTCCTACAATAAAACAATACATGAAAATGAATAATGCAAACAGTGATAGTAAGCAAACAAAAACTTGCTGTAAAGCAATTAAACATACAAGAGGAACAATATAGATGATGACATGTTAAATACTGACTCATATGTAAATGAAACTTACAGGCAAGGGAATCAACATATTTATCTCAGATACAGAGAACATTTGAGCAGTTATAGTTGGGTATCTCCTAAACTGCAAATTTGAGACTTTATTCCTAATGTGCACAGATAGTTTAATCTCTTGAAGTACCTACTGACTACCTAGCTATTTTAAAATTATCATGATGCAAACAAATGAAAATCTGCCTACTTTACTGTTAGGAATAAAGGGTTATTCGTAAAGCAAATATGGGATATCAAAGCTAGCAAGGATGAAAACCACTTTTTTGTACATTTTAAGAAGGTACAATGTTAAAATAGGTTAAGAGCTAAAATGGAAATGATTATCTAACAATAATGGACAAGGTCCTCAGCTGGGGTAAATCAGCGTGGCTCACTTGAGGATTATCTGTTCTGTTCATTCCCTCTGAAGCACTTGGCATTGGCCTCTGTTGGCAGACAGGAGACTGGACTAGATGGACCTTTGGTCTGAGCCAGTCTGGCCGTTCTTATGTTCTATGGTCTTTGACTCAGTAGCTTTACTGTTTTGGAATCAATGGAGCTTTGCCAATTTACACCATTTCTGCCTTTGCTTCAGGATGGTTAATTCATTCACATGAAGAATATCAATTTGTACAGCTTCCTGGGTAACTCTGGAATCACTTCCGGGCAAAGAAACTCAACAAAAAAGTTTTCACTGAATTTTTTTTTAAAGTCATGAAAATATTTATGGCAGTATTAGGCTTTCTTAAAGACTTTCATCTTACAAAGCCTAAACGCTGGGCCCAAATTATGTGACAGTGACCCTTTAATTAAAATATGTACATTTTGTTTCTATTTCTTAATTTTATACTGCAGAAAGAGCCTTCTCATATACAAACAAGATCACATTTCTGCACCCTATTTCTGATTAATCATTTTAGATTTAGTTAGTTACAAATGGAAATGAGAGAACCAGGATCTGATTTTCAGTACACCAACTTAAATCATTGGGAACATCTCTAAAAAACAGTCCCCTGTTTTCTCTCCTAAATTATTGGCCATTAATATAATAATTTGTTTTCTCTGCCATTACTTATGGAAGACTTGCATTCCTTCTGACGACACAAGATCTGACTGGCCCCATCTACACTACAGAAATGGATTTTAAACATGGTGGACCAAATTTAGAGGTGAGTGTAAGTCTAGAATGAGTCAAAATTGATGTACGTTACATTTTCCATCCTTCCCGCCAATATGTACTTTACACAGCGAAGGCCTTCTCTACATTACAAATTTTTTTCTGGTTTAGCCATATCAGTATAGTTAAACCAGCAAAACTCTCCTAGTGTGGATGCATAGAATTAACCATATAAAAATAACTGCATCCACATTAGGGCTTATGCTAGAATAACTAACTTGGTTTAAAAAAAAATCAAATTGCACGTCTAACCACCACAGCTGTAGTGGTGTAACTTTTAAGTGTAGATCAAGCCTGAGACTCCCTCTTTTCTTTAGGTAGTTTTATACCAAATTACCACCATGCAATATACACCCACACATCCCCATGCATATAATCTCTGAACTTCGCCCAGTGAATCTAACTGAATGTAAGAGAGTTTGTAATTTACACACCCAGTAGTCAAAATAAAGAAGCACAGAAAGAAGCAACTGATTGGAGCATTTAAGAAAGCATAAAATAAAATAGGCACACTCTTTTATTTAAATTTACACCTTCTTTTGACTCCTGTTTGTGTAAGTTATACCAACTGAGATTTCTTTACACATGGGTAATGGCTTTAAATCTAGTCTAATAAGGGAGTCTGAGTCTACATTTATACCACATGACCCATCACCTCTGATTCTGAACAATTGTTTAATATACAGTTAACATACTTGTACTAACAGACTACAAGCTCTTCAGAGTAGGGACTGTGTATTTTTTGGTGTTTGTAGAGCACCTAACACAACAGGGCCCTGATCCTGACTGGGGCCTCTGGGCACTACTATAATATGAATGTTAAATAAGAATAATAATCAAGGTTCACAAACACATTACCAAGCCTTGAAAATTAATTTTCTGTCTCTTCCAAACTGGAACCCCACATGTATTTTTTTAAAGACCATGTTTCAGAACACAGCAAGTTCTGTAGTGTAGACAGGGCCAATTGGGCTGCATTGTTTATAGTTGCATAAAGGTTAGGAATCTACTAGCTCCAAGTGAGAAAGAACAGGAAGTCTCTAGCAGGGCCGGCTCTACTGTTTTTGCCACCCTCAGCAGCGCGCCGAATTGCCGCTGCGGGCAGCTGAACACAGAAGCTGCCGCCGAATTGCCGCCGCCGCAGAAACATGCGTGCCGCCCTAACGGCACGCGGACTGCCCCCGCCGTCCACGGCGGCAATTTGGCGCGCTGCTTGGGGCAGCAAAAACACACGGACTGCCACCCCTTGCAGATTGCTGCCCCAAGCACCTGGCCTGCAGCCAGCCTTGGTCTCTAGTAAGCTGTAACATTCCTGAATTTCAGACAATAACTGCGATCATGAAGAAAGCACAAGAAACTATGGCTGATGAGACAAAAGGAAAAACAAATATCAAGATAAAAATATAGATTTTCATATTAAATTTAAAGCTGCAGCAAAGTACTCACCACTCTGAAGTACAGGCCTTTCCAAGTTTGACTTGGCTAACTATCTGATTGGTCACCATTCTTAGCAAGTTGGAGCAAACCTTAAAAAAAAAAAAAAAAAAAAAAAAGTCAACTCCTGATAGATGTCTAGCAGGGAATGCAAGCAGGAGAGCCCACAAAGCTGCTAACATATAAAGCAATTTGAACAATATCTCTTTCTGAACATGGTTATTTTGTAATCTGTGTAATCTTGGGCAAGATTGGTCAGACTGACTGAAGCAAAGTAAGGGGTATTATCAAGTATCAAAACACCACATTTAAGTAGTTTTTTTCTTCCTCAAAAAGTGTCTAAGAAACAGAAAAAACAGACAGGAACAGTCAGGCTTGAGCCTCCAAACAGACAACCAAAGTGGCTTATACAAAACTCTGTCTTAGCTTCTCTTGTCCAAAAGGAGCTTTTCAAAATACAGTATTGGAGGAGTTTGCTTTTATTCTACTGGACTCCTTGTATTTAAATCTCCATGGATTAGGTTCCCCCTTTGTAAATCGGAGCTATTACTGCTTTCTTTCTCCTATTATTTGTCTGTCTTGCTCATTTCAATTGTAAGCCCTTTGAGGCAGTTAATTTCTCTTACTATGTGCATGCACAGTGCCTAACATAGGAAGGCCATGATCTTGGTTGGAGCTTGTAGGTGTTATTTTAATATTAAAATAAAATAATAATAAATGGTTTACAAGGAAGAAACACTGATAGACTTATTCTTCATCTTAGGTATCCTATGAAATGACATACAAGGCTCTCTGAAATGCCAATAGGATGCAGGTTCCAGCATCTTTTGGTTGCTATTAACTGAAAGGAAGGAATCAGTAGGAGATAAGACACTATTGAGGAAAATGTTCCATTGTGGTGGGAATGTGTTTGAAGACCTGGGATGCAGGGGGAAAAAAGAAAGAAAAGTGTGGAAAATGTGTCTATTAGAGTGCACTATCACAGCCATATCTGAAAGTGAACACATATACCGTACTTTTTTGGTGGAATGTGTAACTAAGCTTATAATGTTAAGTCTATAAGCTCAAGATTCCCCAAATATTTTCATTCTAATTCTATTAGATTTCTATATTAATTCAATTTTTTTCCATTTCCAGATGCTTAAACTTTTTCAAACTTTTACTTTTGGGGCTGAAATTTGGCATATTTGTGCTCGGTCTGAAGCCATTTTTTAAAAAGTGTGACCAAAAATGGTTCAGCCATTTTCAAGTTCAGAGAGTGAAAAGGGATTTAAAAAATCAGTATTTTGTGCATGCACAGTTAGTTTCTGTTGATAAACTAAAGCTCTCCCAACGTTCCGTTAGCACTATATATATTAAGTTGAGTGGAATTTTCAACAGACAACATCAACATTCTAGTGAAGCTGTGCACAGACATAAGAAAGTTGATTAACTTTGTCTTTAATGTGTAGGTGCATGTGGAATATGATCTGCAAGCAAGATCCAGTGCAAAAGACTTTTCCTATGGGGGCATATATCACCCAGAATGCAGCATCCTATTTCTTTCTAGTCAATAGTTCCACAAGATAGGAATTTATGTGCGATACCCTTCTCAACCTCAACAACAGTGACACTGACAGCAATGCTAGAATGATTTACCATTCCGTTTATCCTTGTCAAAACATCTGCAAAGGGTATTTTAGTTTATTAATTATAGATTTTATAATTTCTCTTAAAATATTTAACAGGACCATGCTTTTTGTGCAACTGTGATAATTTTCTATAGTTGCGCATCACTATCAAAATATTGTCATCGATTGTAAATTTATTCAAAATATCAATTTGTACAAAACAATCAACAAGTACAATTAATATTGAAAATAAATGTCAACATGATATACTTGCCACTATATAAATGAACATTGTTTCACACATAAATGTGCTTTGTGGCAATGGTTCAAAACTCTTTTTATTCTACAGTGAGCAGATTGAATGAAATAAAAAATGATGTGCCAAATCGTAAAGGATTTAAATGGCACAAATTTCAAGCTATTGATTACTGACTGTGCTTACAGACATCAAACAATACTTTTTCAGACAGCTATAATAGCCCACTACAATACAGACATGATTAGTGAAAAGTTGAAACTGTGACTGTTTGAAAGGTTAACGGTCATTTTAAATTATTGAGAGGGTTTTTTAAAAATCAAAATAAAACTAACTATTCAATCCTTATACTCTGTAGGGGACGGGGGTTATAACTCTTCTACAGAGGAAGAGTCTCTGCCTTTTAGACAGAACAAGGAACTTCCACCTGGGATGTACCTGTTATGTGAATGTCACAGATGACGAATGTTTACTAACAAAATCTGAACAAAATCACAGGCAGATAAAAGGCTACCTCAAGTATCTTCTACTTCTTTGGAATTAGTCCTAACTAACCATTTTAATTTGTGTCTGTCAGACATAAATCCTAGAGCAGAGGGCAATGGAATGTCAAAAGAGGTCAATAATAGAAAATCAGACATTCACCTCTAGGCTGCAAGTCTGAATCCAGCTCAGGCTTTTGGTAGCCAAAAGGTTTTCCATTTGATGGCTGTTTGTTTATGTCATATATAAGTGTTGGTAATCTCAGTGTAGTACCCACTGCAAAACATCACTGGCATCAACTGACAATCTTGGTGGTTTTAGCACAGAGGCCAAGAATAGGTTTGTCACAGAGACTTGCTACAACCCTCTCATAGTTGGTGCTGCTAAATGAAGGTTGTGGCACATTTGTGGAGCAGTATGTAGAAACTTGTGTGATCATTGTCTGTCTTGTACCTATTCTGTGGACAGAGGAGTCTCAGCACAGCAACTTTCAAGAGCACTGAATTCCACAAAGTTTGAAAAAAGGAAAGTCAGATGACAGGTTCACATCTAATATAAATGGTTTCTAGTTACTTCTTCTAAAATATGACACTCTGTAGCTTAATTGAAATTTAAACAAATACAACTTACAGTCTCATAGAAAAGCAATTTTAAATCTAAGGACTAGAGAACATGAAAGAGAGGAAACAAAATATAGAAATAAGTGGGCTCCTTATTGCAAATGGTTATATGCGGGCAACCCACAGATATCAATAGGAGTTGTGTGTGGAATGGCTACAAAATTAGGCTGAGCTGTATTAATCATAATATTGCACATCTATAATACCTATATAAGTATTATTAGTCAATAGAAAAAATTGTTTTTTTTCATGCTTTATTTGAGCTATACACCCTGATCATGAATCAGAAAAATAGCAATTTAATATAGATGTATAGTGGGGTAGAGCAGAACTGCATATTGGTCAAGAGAAACATGAAAATTCTCTTTATAGTGCTCTTAAGTAAGGTACTATCGTCAAGTGTGGCTTTATTTCCTAATGAAATTCTTCAAACTCAGGGGAGTTTCCTGGACAGTAGAACAATCATTGTAGGTTTTTTAGTTAATTCCTGGAAGTTAAAAAAAAAAAAAGTCAAAGTATTTTATTTTTACCTTTTCTCTCTCCCTTAGGTGGCTCCACTTCTTGGCTGCAAAGCTATGACACCCAAGGAACTGGTACTGTGTAAAAGGAAGTGGGATCTGGCAGTTCTGAGTAAGGTGATAAGCAGCAGATGGAGGGGATTTGCTGCCTAGCACCTTCTCTTTCAGGAAGAGGATCCAGACTTTGGCAAGGCCAGGGACCAAAGAGCAGTGGAGCAGGAGCTCAGTGAGACTAGTGAAGGGAAACTACTCAACTGGGAGGTTCCATGTATCCGAAGGGGCAGAAGGAAGGGGAAGGAGGGAGCTGAGCTAGAAACAATTTACTGGAAAAACACTAGTTCTGTTCCTTTCCTTCCCAGCCTTCTAACAACTGCCTCATGGGCTGCCTGGTGTACTTCCAGCCCTGCTGTTTTATTTCCCTACCTAGGTCCTGTTGAGCTTCTGCTCCCCACTCAAAACTTCTCTGCTCAGCAACTTTCCCTCCTAATCAGAATGCTTTTTAGGAGCCTTCCCTCCAATCCTTTCTCGTAGGGTTACCATATCTAGCAAATAAAAAGAGAGGACCCTCCACGGGCCCTGGCCCCGCCCATTTCCCCACCCCAGCCCCGCCCCAACTCCACCCCTTCCCCGCCTAACTCCGCCCCCTCCTCCCTCCTACTCCCAGCCATGCGGAAAGGGCTGCCTGAGCGCTACCGGCTTCACGGTTTGCCGGGCAGCCCCCAGACCCTGCGCCCCCGGCCGGCGCTTCCCCAGCGCAGCTGGAGCCCGGGAGGGGAAGCGCCCAGCCGGGGGTGCAGGGTCTGGAGGCTGCCTGGCAGGGCCGGCTTTAGGCCGATTCAGCTGAATTGGGCCCCGCGCCAAGAGGGCCCTGCGCTGCAGTTCTCCACCCCGCCCTCAGCTCACTTCCCCCTCCTCACCTCCCCTGAACGCTCCGCCCCCTCCCCTGCTTCCCGCGAATCAGAGAAGCAGGGGCGGACTCGGGTCCGGCTCCGGCCCAGCCCAGCCCCCGCGGCGCGGCTCGGGTCCGGCTCCGGCCCGGCCCGGCCCCCGCGGCTCCAGCCCGGTCCCCGTGGCGCGGCTCCGGGTCGGACCCAAGCCCGGCAACCCCGGCCAGAGCGCGGCTCGATTCCTGGGGGCGGGGCTTGCAGCAAGCCCCGCCCCCAGGAATCGGGCCCTGCTCTTGCTAAAGCCGGCCCTGCTGCCCGGCAAACCGTGAAGCCGGTAGCGCTTGGGCTTCGGGCAGCCCCCTTGCCTCCGGACCCTGCGCCCCCAGCCGGGCACTTCCCCTCCCGGGCTCCGGCGGCGCAGGGTCCGGAGGCATGGGGGCTGCCTGAATCCCATAGCGCCCGGGCAGCCCAGCTCTTAAACAGAGCCGAAGAGTCAGGGGAGGAGCAGAGCCGCCATTTTCCCGGACATGTTCAGCTTTTTGGCAATTCCCGCCGGACGGGGGTTTGAGTGCCAAAAAGCCGGACATGTCCGGGAAAAAGAGGACGTATGGTAACCCTACTTTCTCCTCTCCACCTCCACCATACAAATAGAGTAGAACCTCAAAGTTGCGAACACCAGAGTTACAAACTGACTGGTCAATCACAGATATCATTTGGAACCGCAAACACGCCATCAGGCAGCAACAGAGACAAAAAAAAGCAAATATTGCACTGTATGGTGTTAAACGTAAACTACCAAAAATGAAGGAAAATTTAAAAAAAAGATTTGACAAGGTAAGGAAACTGTTTCTGTGCTTGTTTCATTTAAATTAAGATGGTTAAAAGACAGTATTTTTCTTCTGCGTAGTAAAGTTTCAAAGCTGTATTAAGTCAATGTTCAGTTGTAAACTTTTGAAAGAACAACCATGATATTTTGTTCAGGGTTACATACATTTCACAATTATGACGAACAACCTAACTCTGAGGTTCTACTGTAGGGGTGCTCTGCCAGGAACTACCTGACCTAAACCATTCTCAACAATCATCCTCCTTGCAGTAGCTCACCAGTCACACCAGAGTCTTGATCCCATTTCCGTACGAGGGGGCATCTGGCAGCAGATTCCCTGCAACTGTTGCTGATTGCATTGCTCTGTGGGGCCAGTTGATGGCAAACAAGCCTGCAGTTAGGTAGCGGAGCCACCTAGGGAAAGAGACAGAGGAAGTGTTAACTTTTCACCTTATGTTTTCAAATAAAAAAAAAAAACCTATTATCCTACTGCCCAGACACGTTCAAAGTTTGAAAAGTTTCACTAGAGTTACGAGAACTAACCACACGTTAATTAAGAAATGTATATTCAGACTAATGAGCTTTTGGTACTGAATTGATTTCCTGCAAAGAACTAATAAACACATTAATGTGAAATGGAAAAACATGCCAAAACTCTGAAAGACAAATCAGTCTCCTGAACACTAAACTGGCACTCTGTGCCTCATTTTTTATAGTTCATCGCTTAAAAAACTATTATATATCTTTATCTACAGGGCAAAAACTCACCCCAGTGTTACTTCAGTCTTTGGAGTTACACCAAGAATGAATCTCGCTTATAGTGAGTAAAGTTCAGCATACTTCAGATACAAAAGTGAAATACAAATGTAAAATCAACTGCTGAGTGGCATGTACAATAACTTGTTCTCTTGCAGATGTGCATACATATCTATCATTCATATTTCCTACATAATGGAAGGAAAGTCTGAAGCACTATATGTGTTGGACATCTGAGTAAAAACATAAGTGGAACATTGTTGTATCTGTGCCCACAGATCATCTTGCATTCTGTAAACTGGTTGGTTACACAGAAAAGGAATCTTTTGTAACACTAGCAAGAAATTCAATTTTTATTAGAGCTCACAAAACCAAACTAAATATATGTTATTCACATTTACCAGTACATAGTGTGACAGACCCAGACCAGTGGGGTACAGGAGTCTGGTAGAGGGCAAATATACTGGTCACTGGATGAGTAGTTTTCTGTTCCCTGAGTGACCAGAGCAGGGGCTGCACTAGAGTAATCAGGAACCTGCTAGAACCAGTTAAGGCAGGTGGACTAATTAGAACACCTGGAGCCAATTAAGAAGAAGCTGCTCGAATCAATTAAGGCAGGCTAATCAGGGCACCTGGGTTTTAAAAGGAGCTCACTTCAGTTTGTGGTGTGAGTGTGAGGAGCTGGGAGCAAGAGGCGCAAGGAGCTGAGAGGGTGTGGGTGTGCTGCTGGAGGACTGAGGCGTACAAGTGTTATCAGACACCAGAAGGAAGGTGTTTGGAGGAGGCCATGGGGAAGTAGCCCAGGGAATTGTAGCTGTCATGCAGCTGTTACAGGAGACACTATAGACAGCTGCAGTCCACAGGGCCCTGGGCTGGAACCTGGAGTAGAGGGCGGGCCCGGGTTCCCCTCCCAATTGACCTGGACTGTGGGGTTCTTCCAGAGGGGAAGGTCTCTGGGCTGTTCCCGAACCCACATGGTGAATCTCTGAGGCAAGAAAATCCGCCAATAAGCGCAGGACCCACCAAGGTAGAGGAGGAACTTTGTCACAATAGACATGTTTTTTAAAAAGATTATGATTTTAAGTGCTCTGAGTAGCACAGATCATCAATGATACCTCAGAAGGAAGGAAATGTAAGAATATGATTCAAACAAAACAACTCCTTAACTTGTATAAAAAGGGATTACTTACCAACAGTAACTCATGTTCTGTCTCAACAAAGGTCCACTATAGAATTAGCATTGGAACCTTCTTAAGCAGTAGTTGGCAGTTACAGTACATATAAAATCTCCTCAAGCCTTGTGGTCCACAAACAAATGGCATAAATATCCCACCCCTCCCTACCTCCCAAATCTACTTACAGCTGGGATCAGAAGTAGAGAAGAGGAAGGGAGGGTCATTGTGATACTGTGGAGACAATATATTCCGAAGTGGAATCCACTTTGACAGCTCTTTATAGGGATTCTTTACAAGAGGATGAACCCACTTCATCCTGGGATTTCGCATCATACTTTGTAACCAAGAGTCTTGGCAGCCATACTATATATGCCTGAAGTTACCCTTTTTAGGAGATCTCCCAGACTCTTGAGCTACACTAGCATTTTGCAGGAGGTGATTATAAAACAGTCTTCTGGAGCCTTTGGGGCTCTTGGTGAGAAGGCCTTGCAGACATGACTGCCTTCATTTGGTGGGTCCTCCTCTTCCTCTCTCTCTCTTTCAGTGGATGTCTCCAAAGGTTCAGTTTTTGGCCCTCTGCTCTTCTTTCTCTACACTGTATCGCTAAGTCCTCTTATCCAAGACTTCAAATGTCATTTTTGTACTGACAATTTTGAAAATCTCTCTCTAGTGAAGACCTGCCTTCCTCCATCCATTTCCACATCTTAGCCTATCTTTCGGACCTCTCTTTCTGAATGTCCAGCTGACAACTTAAGCTCAATACATCCAGAACTGAACTTTTAATCTCCCTGGCCATGCCTTCCCCTCTTCTCAATTTCTCAACCACCATCATCCTCCCAATCACACAGGCCCATAATCTGGGTATAATCATCAACTCAGCCCTTTCTAGAAGTATACACTTAGGCCATGTCTACCCCCATATTTCAAAAATTCAGCCTTTTCGGTCTGTCCAGACAACCAAAGCTCTTTTTCAGACCCTCATCATCTTATACCTTAACTAGAATAATCTCTGTGGAAAATTTTTTCAAAAGTACTCAAGTGCCTTAGGACCCGAAGCCCACTTACTTTCAATGGGACTTCAGCTTCTGAATCACTTACCTAACATTTTTTTACTCTTCCTCTCTGCCTTGATGCCAAACACATTGCAACCTCATCTCTACCCCCTTAAATCCTCCTGTCAGGATCATCTTCCTGACTTGTCACTCTGACAACGTCACATTCCTCTTTGTATCCCTCCACGGGCTGTATCCACCACTCCACCAAACACAAATTTCTTGTTTTTGCCTTTGAAGCCTTACCATTTAGCGACACCAGCTTTCTGAGCCATCGGATGGCCTTCACTTTGCCAACGATGTCAGCCCTGATTGCCCACTTGGCCACTTCTCTGCACTGTCCCCCATGCTGCCATTCCATGCACATGAAAACCTCCTAGTCAAAATCCCTAAGGCTACCACCTTATCCTCCTTCAAGTCCCTTTGCAAAACTGATCTCTTCTATAATGCATATAGTAAACTACAACTTGATAACAGGTAGGGAGGTGGTAAGCTGTAATTACTGCTTTTTACTGGCTATGAATTGCCTACCCTCTATTTTTTTCACTCTTACCCACCCTGAACTCGTTTGTTTTATTGACCTACTGTATACTGTCTTTTTACTCTTTGGGCGGAGGGACTGTCATTTTCTATGCCTGTATAGCGCTTAGCACAATGGTGCCCCAACTTGGCACTACAGAAATATAATTGTTCATAATAAATAATAAAGCTGAGTTCCCTCCCCCCCAAGGCACAAAGGGTACTTTTCATGCCTATATGAACTGAAGAACATCATGGGGAAAGAGAGACAACTTCTAAATTCCCCATACGTATTTTAAAAAATCATTAAAGTAAAATAATAAATCAGAAACTTTTCAGCCTAAACTTAATGAAACTTTTAAAAAGCAACTTACAGTGAGACTTGTGAATCTAATATGATGGGAGGAAAGAGATATGTTTGTTCCATTACTACTCCAGGTGACAAACAAAGGAATTCAGTAGTTGCATAGGACGGGGGGTTCACAACGTCCATCTATGGGACGTAGGGCTCTAGGAAGTTACATACACCACATAATTGACAATTATTGCTTTAAAAGTTTCCATGGCTAGGCATGTTGGACTATGTGGAGGCAACATCATGAAGAAAAAAGAAATATTGACAGAGCACTATTACTGTTAGTATCAGTAGCTGATTAGTTAGCCCAAAACAAATATGACCTGAGGATTTATTGAGGACTTGCAGGTTTGGAGAATCTCTCATTTTCTATGTATAATTTAGGGCATCTTTTCACTGCAAAACCAGTGATCTGAATGTGGCAAGACAGGACTGGAGGAAACATATACAGAGTAGATCTGACCTGATTTATTAATCTGGTATTTAATTTCTCTGACAAGACATTTTAGGAGAAAACAGGCTGAACAGTAATATATTATCATGCAGTAACACATGCTTCAGGAATGACCTTAGAACTCCATCTTCCCAAATTGTGTGAGAAAAGGCATGCCCTCAAACTGACATGCTTGGTACTGCTATCTAGCCTGGGAGGAAATAAGATGCCCCATTTCTAAGACCACCTGCTGGAGAATTGAAGAAGCAATATAGAAATAAGTTGAGACTGTGTATCTTGATTTCATTAATGGCCAGGGTGACAGCTACAAGAGGAGAGTAGATGGCCAATATTCAGTTACCTAGTGAGTCATCCAAAAATAAAAAAGGAAGACTTTTGTTTTGAGCCCTAGGATCAGAAATAATATTTGTATATACGTGACCCAAGAGCTTCTTACTGCCAATTGACAACAGAGTGTGGTGGGGTTACAGGAATTTCCTGATTCTGGTTCACCAAAGAATGTCATCTGAGGTCTCAAATGAAAGCTGCTGTCACACTCATCATCAATATCATTGTGAAATATACAGATACTATGTAAGGAGTCATGTATCTATAAAAAAAAAATATGTTCTTAAGCATGTAAAGTGAAAACAGGTCACCAAAAGTTGACATGTCTCAGACTGGTTCCTCCAGACAGGAGTTAAGAAACATGTATCTCTCTATTGAGATGTAAATTAAGCATTGTAACCTAACACAATTGATGTCCATTTACATATGAAGTAAAAGTTGAAGAGATATGAAGTCAACAGGAAGAGCACACAGGAAAAAACAAGCCACGGAGGTTATCCTGTCCATGAGTAAAGATAATGAACTTTGGAGGTATTTCTAGAAGGCAAAGAAGACACCCTGTTATCCTGTACCTACAAAATAAAGGACAGCATGTTTGCATTCATGAAAGTGGGTCTCAGCCAGCCTTGGTTGAAAATTCTGCAGAGAACTTTGGGTGAGATAAACTTATTTCGGCAGGAGGTTAACCTGATAGTTAAGGTTAGTCTCCAGAAAGTGTGTTATGATTTTGTTTTATATGTTTATATGTAACCATTTGTTTCCAATATTCTTACTCACTATTTCTTGAATCTTAACTCTTTTATAGTGAAAACAAGAATAGGTTTATTATCAAGATATTTACATACTATGATGTTAAGCGAAGTGCTGATCCTGAGCTGAAACTTACATGCTGATGTGTACTGTTCCTTTGGGACCCACAGGATAAGGGGAAAGATACTACAAATAATGCTCCAAGGACTTGAGGATTAGTGTGTGCCTAGCACCACCTACACAGAGAGATTGAGACCTGCAGAGGCCTGGCAGCTAGTGCTTGTGCTACCAGAAGCTGTTGATTTCAGGGAGCTGACCCACAGCAAACACAGAAAAGGCTTCTTCAGGCTAAGGGCAGGTAGTGATGAAGTGCCTCACAAATTTGGGGAGCACCACAAAGTAATCTTTAAATCACAGACTAGAAACTGTGAGTTATTGGTCCTCTTATATCAGAGGGGTAGCCGTGTTAGTCTGAATCTGTAAAAAGCAACAGAGGGTCCTGTGGCACCTTTGAGACTAACAGAAGTATTGGTCCTCTTCTGCGATTTTAGGAGTTTGTGTTATCTATTTGGAGTAGAGTACACTCCCCCGCATACACAAACACTCTTCTTCTTTGCTGGTACTGCTACAGTACAGACTGCTACAATTAACACCTGCCAGTGACAAAGTATTAGCTGCTGGTTGTCCATATAGTCATCATGTGCTAGGCCAGTGATACAGCTTTAATGTAGATCAGCCCTCAGTCTGAGTAAGTCGACCTAAGTTACGCTACCTCACTTACATAAGTTACGTAGGTGAAGTTAACGTAACTTAGGTTGACTTACAGCGGTATCTACACCACACTGTCGATGGGAGATGCTCTCCTGCCGACTTACCTTATGCTTCTTGGGGAGGTGGAGTACAGAAGTTGGCGGGACAGCGCTCTGCCATTGACTTAGCTTGTTTTCACCAGACCCGCTAAATCGATACCACTGCATCTATCGCAGCAGTGCTGATTTAGCCGTAAGTATAGACAAGGCCTGAAGCTTGCAAATGTGGCTCTTTAATGTGTCTCCTGCGACTCTTTGCAGCACATGACACTAAAACACTGTGATTTAATTATTAACCAATCAGAATGTGTTTACTATGTTATTAACCAATTGTAGTTGATACAATAATAATACCTGGTCAGTCATTTTGCTGTGAGAATAATTCATATATATATAAAAATAGAAAATGAAACACTGAATTCACAGTACTGTGGCTCTTCTGGGTAATGTTGGTCGCTAATTTGGCTCCTGAACCATTGAGGTCTGAGTGTCACTGTGCTAGGCACAGAATTAGACCATGTCACAGCAGATTTTTCTGTTACAAGAGAGCACGTTAACCCACATATGTCACCAGAGAGAATCACAACTTCCTTGGCTAAGTTGAGGTAAATTAGAATCACTTTCTACACTTTTCTTTTTGGGTAGGAGTCAAAAAACCAAGAGCTGGGCAAATCCCAATCTGTTTTTAACTGCTGTAAAATGGATTTTATAAAAGCTGAAGAATCTGAGTCACTTGGTAATAAGATCAGGTATCATTAAATGTGTTACTGGAATTCCTCAGCAGTTGCAGCTCTCTTGTGCTGCATTTTGTTTGAATGAATTGTCCTTCTGCTGAGCAATCCACCTGAACATTACTTTTTTTTCAGTTAGTAAAATACTGGTAGACTTAGAAAATGTCATTCTGAGCAATTTAGCATTATTCTTGATTTTTCTCTCTGGTTTCCTTCTTTCTCTCCCTCAATCTACTGCTGAAGTATTTAACCATCAATTAAAGTTTTTTGAGTTTTTACTGTTCTGCTCTTGCTTGATGAGCTACTTGATAGGTGACAATGTTTCAAAACTTTCTACCATCAGTTCTAAATTATAAACCATTAGCTTAGATGCTCTGAAAGACTGATGATGTTTAATTGATTAAAGACTGAGATATGACTCCAAGCACCAAATATCAGATTTCAATGGTTAAAGTTTTGACCTACAGATTCTGGTGCTGCTTTTTTATTTATATTATTGTATCACCTAGGAGCCCCAGCCATGGATCAAGATCCAATTGTGCTAGGCACTGTACAAACAAAACAAAACAGAACAATCCTTGGCACAAACACAATCTAAGTACAAGACAAGGGGTGACAACAGATGGATACAGACTGATGGGGAGTACAGGAAAACAATGAGACAATATCGGGCAGCATAATAGGCCCTAGCTGCTTCTGTGTTTGAATTTTCCAGGATGTTTTCAAAATGCTGTAAGTGAGCAGTCAAAATGGACATTGTTTGACTAAATGGATGCCGACAGACTTGAGCTTTGTGGGAAGGAATCATCATGCTGCCTGGAACAGTCATGGGCTTTGAGAATCACCTAATTTAGATTGTGATGATGGGTCAGTTGGAAGATGCCATTGTAAAGGTTTTGCACTTAAAGCAGAGGTGCTCAGAAAATTTAATCAGGACTTAAAGTGCTGTAATTTTGAAGGAAAATAGAGTATATGTTATACTGAATAATCTTTGAGAATTTCCAGGTAAATTCATTGGTTTTATATATACTCTCAACCTTAACTCCATTTTAACATAGGTTTTGTCGGGAAGTTTTACTAAATGGAATGAAGTTCAAACAGTTAGAACTTTCTATGTTTTCTGGATTAAGAAATGAGGGAGACATTGTCCAAAATGCAGGGGAATTGGAGGTAATAAGTACATTCCCATTAATCTATGTTTTCCATCTAGTCCAAAGGTGAGCAAACTTTTTGGCCCGAGGGCCACATTGGTGTTGCGAAACTGTATGGAGGGCTGGGTAGGGAAGGCTGTGCCTCCCCAAACAGCCTGGCCCCAGCTCCCTCCCACTTCCCGCCCCCTGACTGCCCCCCTCAGAACCCTCCACACATCCAACCCCCCTGCTCCTTGTCCCCTGACCGCCCCCTCCCAGGACCTCCTGCCCCTAACCGCTCCCCCGGGACCCCGCCCCCTATCCAACCCCCCACTGCTCCCTGTCCCCTGACTGCCCAAACCCTATCCACACCCCCATCCCGACAGGCCCCCCCAGGACTCCCATGCCTATCCAACCCCCCTGGTCCCCATCCCCTGACGGCCCCCCCCACCGAACCTCCGCCCCATCCAACCGCCCCCTGCTCCCTGTCCCCTGACCGCCCCCTCCCGGGACCCACTGCCCCTTATCCAACCCCCTGCTTCCCGCCCCCTTACCATGCCGCTCAGAGCAGCATGTCTGGCAGCCGCACCGCACGGTGGCATGATTATAGAAGGCTGTTAAGGCTTCCCATATAATATTCATTACTGTCTCAAATTTTACTTAAATCAAAACATTGGTGAATATATCCTGGAAGGTACTTTTGAAACGTTAGGTCTGCCAACAAATAAGCAGGGAATCTCTGGGCAATGCCTACATCCATCTCAAACTAAGTAAAGAACACATGACAGTGCGTGTTCAGATATAGAAGTAACTCCTATTGGACCTGCCAAACTGCTAACTAATGATTTTGCCAGAATATAAATTCTACAGAGAATTGACAACAGTGAAGCTGGGGAGGTTATGCACTTTATGAACCTGCCTACCCAAAAAGTGCTGAGATTCCATAAACACTCTCATCCAGGGGAGTACGGACAGTCCGGACATTGCATTTAATCACAGGCACAAATACCGAGAAGAATATATAACATTCCGGTCAGTTACTGGGGAAGGGGAAGCTTCTTGTGCACTAAGGCTGGAATTACCTTGAAGAGCAATGATATAATTCTGCACAGATTGTCCCACCCAAACTCTTTGTAACCTGGCACGCTCAGGATAATCAAGCCATGTCTCTAATTAGACTACTCACATAGGTAAAGTTAATCATGTGCACGTATGTAGGATTTGCCCTTTCGTTCTGATGTCTCTCCAGAAAGGGACAGAGTTTTTTTGTTTGTTTTTTATTTGTACAGTTCTGGGAAACCCAATGGCATTTAAAACACAACAGTTGTCTTTAAATTTAAAGTGCAGTCTTATTAATCATTTCATCAACTAGTTGCAAAAACAGTTATCACTGAAATGTGATTGACTAAAATAAAAGAATTTAGATGATCTGATTAAAAAATCATTGACATAAAACTTCTATGAAAATAATGTGTATACCTACTTTATAATACAGAGATAATAAAGTTGAGGTATAAAAAAAAACAGACAAAGAGAATACGAAACTGTGTGATTTAACTTTCAGATAGAGAGAGGTGTAATGATTTCACAAGAAAGCAATATATTTGCTTTGCTATTCATTAAAATTCACTTTCTGTTACTTTCTTTCAATAATCTTTAAAAAGATAAACCAGAAAAATTATTTACACACACTTCACACAAACAAAGTGGACATGCTGAAGCTTCTGAAAAGCAGCAGTTGGGACACAAAGTAAGTAATTGTTTATGTATCCAGAACATTTTATAATTCCAGTTTATTCTCGCTGTGATATTTTGCTCAAAATGATTTTTTTTATTGCTTTGCCTTCGCATTGAGCCCCAGATGGAGCATGCAAAAACTTATTTGTGCCCATGCAAGCCTTTGAAAATTGCATCATAAAAAAAGGAGTAATCCCTTAGAAGCATAGGTGGGATATATGTTTGGGTACAGCTTGCAGGCTCTCTTTTAATTGCAATCACTTTTTTTAAACAGATGGAATCACAGAAACAGTATCTCCATCAATAGACAGGGAGATTTTGATAGCATGAGTGACCACTCTCAAATCTACTCTGAGTAAGGTCTCCCGCACCCGAAAAGGAGCCATATCAAAAGGGAAAGGGCATTGTTTATGTAGACTTCAGGATTATCCTGTTGTTTCCCGGATTAGCTTTTGCAATTAACAGATAGGAAAGGCCTTAACCATCTTCCTCAGGAAGGCTAGATAAGTTTTCTAAGAGCTATTCAGATTCTTTTTAAGGGAGCTGGGGGGAAAGAACAGCTCCTAGACAAATAACTCAGATCCTTTGTATTAAGCTACTAGGTCTTCCATAGAGGAAAGACATATTACTAAATTCAGAGGTTGACTCATCCATTGCCATTAAAAATCGTGCTTGTTTTACCTTAGTTGACCATTAAACATTATCTTAGTTCTACAGTATTTGTGCTTTTCTACACTTATAGAAAGAAATATATTGAATGCTGTAAATATTGAGGTAAAATTTGTTACTTAAGAAGTTATAAATCAATTGGCAAGTTTTTACCGGGGAATATGGCATACTAGGATATGAGATTAATTTGATGAAAGCCTTCAGTACTGACACAAATATTATTATAAAAAAAATAGGAAACTCTTGGTTTTTGCATTCAAGTTGTTTTCATCATGCCAAATAACTCCTTTCATTTGAATGGAAATTATGGGAAGGGTTTAAAAAATAACTAAATTAGTTCTGAATACCACTTCTGTTATGACTGTGAAAATTAAGTTGTTTTATTTATTTTCTTTAACCATCTAATACGTATCATATTGTTCGTTCATTTGCAGTATTAGAAAGAAGTTGGGCTTTATGAACTATGATAAAACATTTGAAAATCTTCTGAAATACCTTAGAGCAGAGGTTCTCAAACTGTGGTCTGTGAACCACCCGTGGTCCACAAGCTCCATTCAGGTGGCCGCACATGAGAGAATGAAGGGCCACCCACCTAATTAGTGGAGCCGCGCAGGCATGGCTCCACTAATTAGGTGCCTGGACCCTGTAGAAGACACACATGTAAGGTGAGGTGGTGGCCTTGGGGGGGAATAGGGAGTAGGTGGGAGGGGGCAGTGGGGTGAGAAGAGGGAATGGGGAGAATTTGGGATGTGCAGAGCTGTGGCGGCTAGAGAAAGAGGCGACTTTCCCCAGCTCCAGGGCTGCGGCTGCCGGGGAGAGACCTCTTCCTTCCCAGCCCCAGCTCGGGGGTTGTCGCAGCAGGAGAGAGAGGGCACATCCATTGCATTAGCAAGTAAGATTACTGATATTAAAATATGAGTTGTGTGCTTTTATTTGTAGAACAAAAAACATTAATTATTATTAAGGTTTTTTTATATAGTGCTTTTATCCAAAGCGCTTTACAATAGTTAGCTAACGGTACAAACAACATTTGGAAAGATCATTAAGTGGTCCGCTGAAACCCTCAGCAATTTTCAATTGGTCCACGAACAAAAAAGTTTAAGACCCACTGCCTTAGAGAAGACAATGACAGATACTGATCTAGTAATATTCTATAAAAGCTACTGTCAATTTAAATACTGAAAGCATAAAATGATTTTTATCTTGATGAATTAACTTTAAATACATATTTCGAGACCCACCAGGATTTATATTTTATATAAAGTAAGGCAGGTTTATATAACCAATAGGTGCTGAAAAAGGAGGTAGGCTGCTGGGGATAAAAACAGAGTAACATGCAACAGACAGGTAAAGAGGGATCAAAGAAATGGAATGGGGTTATAAAGGATATGGTAAAATATTTAAAGTTGCTCAATTTGAGTCATTAAACAAAATGAATATTTTCCTTAGGTCTATTTTAATGCAAGATTACACCTCATAACAAAGGGCCCAATCCTGTAAAGTGCCGAGTATCCTTAACTCCCATTGATTTAAATGGGATTTAAGAGCTCTCAATATCTTACAGGGGCAGACCCCACAATAATAGTATCTATGCTAATAAAAAACAAACCACAAAACAAGTGGTGTACCCACCTCTTTATGACTACCATAAACTACAAAGAACTTAAGTTTCAAAATGGTACACTTCAGCTTTCTGGGTGCCTTCTTCTCTAGCCCTGAGGATAAGAACAGCCATATGGGGTCTCACCAATGGTCCATCCAGCTCCGTATCCTATCTCTGACAGCAGATAGTACCAGAACTTAAGGGGGAGTGTACAAAACAGGGCAATTCTTTAGAGATCCACCCCATCTTCCTGTCCTGGCTACTGGCAGTCAGCTGCCCCGAGTATGAGATTACATCCCTGACCATCTTGGCTAACAGCCCTTGATAGACTTATCCTCCATGAATCTAATCTAGTTCTTTTTCGAAACCAGTTATAACTTTGGCCTTCACAACATCCCATGGCTATGTGTACCACATGTTAAATATTGTGTTGTGTGCAAGAAATACTTCCTCTTGTTTGCATTAAACCTGCTGACTATAGATTTCATTGGGTGACCCCTGGTTTTTGAATTGTGGGAAAGGGTAAACACCACTTCTCCATTCACTTTGTCCATAACATTAATGATTGTATATAGAACTGTATCATATCTTCCTTAACTGAGTCTTTTCTAAGATGAATTGTCCTCATCTTTTTAGTCTGTCCTTGTATGGTAATTGTTCCATACCCTTGCTCATCTTTGTTGCCCTTCTATGAACTTTTTCCAGTTCCACTATATTTTTTTGAGGTAGAGCAACCCGAACTGGACACAATATTCAAGATCTGGGCGCACAATGGATTTATATAGTGGCATTATATTTTCTGGCCCTTTCTTAATAGTTCCTAACATTCTTTAGCCTTTTTGACCGCTCCTGTGCATTGAGTTGAGGTTGTCAGAGAACTATCCATGACGGCTCCAAGAGCTCTTTCTTAAGCAGTAACAGCTAATTTAGAACCCATCATTATAGGAGGGTTTGGGGGGGGAGGGTTGAATTTCATCTGCCATTTTGTCGCCCTTCCACCCAGTTTTGGGAGAGCCCCCTCTAACTCTTTGCAGTCAGTTCTGGATTTAACTATCTTAAATAACTTTGTATCATCCACTTCACTGTTCACTCTCTTTTCCAGATCATTAATAAATACGTTGAACAGCACAGCTCCCAGTGCAGCTCCTTAGGGGATGGGGACCCCCCTGTTTATCTCTCTCCATTGTGAAAATGGATAGCTGATAGCTTCCTCAAACAACTGAGTCCTATCTGCTTTGTACTAAAACCAAACTGTAGTCTTCCAGACTAACAACTAATCAAGTCTGGTTTAGTGTTGCAGCAAAGTGGTTTTTGTTTTGCTAGTTTTTTACTATATGACAGATTAGTCATATTTTTCCTTCATTACAATATGTTACTATAGTCATGCCAAAAAATTTTAGACCTCTGATAAATGTTTCAAAAGGAAGGCCTCAGTTGTCAAATATCCAAATTATTAGGAAGGTTAGATTTAAAAAGTTTTAAGGGAAAAGTCTAGCAAAGAAGACAGGCGAGCTACCTTTTAAATTACAAAAGCATTGCAGACATACAGTGTAAAGACCTTTTACACAGCACAATTACCAATCAGCAAATAAAGCAGGTGCTGTATGATTATGACTAAAAGACAATAGAAGGCTTAGATTTTTTTTTTTAATCTTCACTTTATAATCCCTAGGGATGGGATCCAATGAAGACTTTCCAGATGGAATTACACAAAATCTTGGATGTGAGACTCAAACAGATATCACAATGCTAATAGCTGGCTTCCTTTATAAGGGACATCTGTTGAAAAGTTGTTTACATTCCTAACAAAATGCAAAAGGCTATAACTAATCCTCCAGTGAAGCTAACATTGTCTGGGGGTAAGAAAGTCATTTCCTAGTGCTATTATTTAATATTAATCTGCTTGCTTAAATTCAGAGATCTACTGTAGATTTTTGTTTGTCTGCAATAACTAACAATTTATTAGGTAGTGATGTCATTTTATTTACTTCAGTTTTGAAATACTGAAGACTTTCAGTCTGGAAAAACAATGAGCCAAGTTCTTCACTGACACTTACATAAATCACTGAGATTACACAGGATATAAATCTGCACAATAATCTGGTCCAATTACTTCAAAGTAAAATCACAAAATGTTACGGGAAGTATAAATATTTTTCACTCTTAACAACCGCAGTAGCAATAGTTGAATTAACCAATCATTTGGACAAAACATTATTTTGCTGATTTGGCAGCACTAATTTAAACATTAAAAACAAACATGTGGGTGTTGGGCATAAAGAGCATCCTGAAATTACCATTCACAGCCACAAGATGGAGTCTGATATGACTGTACTTATTTCCACAGAATTTACCATGGGCCCAATCCTGCTTCTATTCAAGAAAATGGGGGTGAGGGGAGTTGGGGAAATAATTGACGTGAATGCAAGCAGAATCAGTCCAGTATTTGTATTTGACAGTGGTACTGAACTGGCTGCTCAATCAATGGATTTGTTTGGAAGAAAATGATTTTAAAATTGTACTTCTAACTTTTCTAAGACAAAGCTAAATGAAGAACACCAGTATTTCATGTTTGTAAGGTATTTCTGCAGATGTAGGATATGCTGCATACAAGTTGTGCCTAAGCTTTTCACCCTGCAGTCCAAACATAATATTAAAATAGGTCCCTGGGCAACAGTTAAAACCTTGGGACAGATTGTCTGCCATGTTCTAGTCCTTTTCCCTGCTCAGACAACACAAAGAAAGCAGAACCTACTCGCAAGGTCCCTGCTGGGGATCATCCAAGAGAAGGGGAACCTCCAATGGGTTTAAAGCTGGAGC
This sequence comes from Chrysemys picta bellii, assembly GCF_011386835.1. Taxonomy (NCBI): domain Eukaryota; kingdom Metazoa; phylum Chordata; order Testudines; family Emydidae; genus Chrysemys; species Chrysemys picta. Next base: position 115,118,187 of record NC_088797.1, on the reverse strand, counting down.
ACTGACTCCTATGCATCCCACCTTGCAGCCCATAGTATAGGGGATGAAGAGGGGTATCTGATTAGACCATGCTTTAACCTGTGCTGCAGCAGAAAATCAGGGAGCCAATGCAGGTTGTGGTTCTCATCTGCGCTGCTGCTGGTGGCGGCGCTGCCTTCAGAGCTGGGTGCCCAGCCAGCAGCTGCTGCTCTCTGCTCTGCCTTGCGAACTGAGCAGTGGCTGCTGGCCAGGTGCCTGGGGGAAGGGGATGTGTAAACTACTAGACACAAAGAAGGGTGGCGCAATCAAATACGTTTGAGAACCACTGCCCTACAGCACCCGCTTTCAGCAGGCTGCAGCACAACAAGTGCACCTGCCTCAGTTTGCTCCAACTCCCCAGTAACTCTATGCCAGGTCCTCCAGTCCCCTGGTCTCCAGCAGCTCCCACCTGATTCTCACACAGGCAGTTCTGCTTCATCAGGTCTCTCTCTCTCTCTGACTCACTGATCCTTCATAGCCCCAAGTGGTGCCCTGCCCTCTTAATTGCCCAAAGTGGGAACACTGGTTCTGGCACAGGGAAACTGGACCTATGTCATTTGCTGGGGCCGGAAACCCTGTGATGTATCTATTTTAGTCAATCATCCTTTTATAGGCCATCACCATTGATGAGAGATCTGTTTTACTATTTGATACTTGTTGTGTTGTAACAATGCAGTCATAAGTGTAACTTAGTTGATGTTCCTGTTTAGAATGGCTCAGTGTAAAATTCATGTGAATTTTTGTTTTTGTTTTTAAATTTTCATTTCATTTATGCCAAAACACTGAGTTTGATCTCACATTGGTGCAGATCAGAAATGATTACACTGAAGTCATGGAGTTAGTTATGCCAGGTTAAAATTTAGTTAAGTGAGATCAGAATCAGGCCTTCCTTGTTCAAAACCACATTTTTTATAATGTCACACTTGAGCACCACATCCTAGCAGTGTACAGCTGGGACTTCATCACTGAAAACAAACACAAAATAAAGTAAGTGGAATTACCACAAAGAAGAATTTGACCTAGTCTGTTAAATGGGAGGGGAAGAGTGAAGGTGGAGGTAGACACAAAGAAGTAGTCAGCATGGGATTGAAGAGAGGCAATTCAGGGGGAGAGAAGCGCTGGAATAAAAACTGTCCTCTGCCCCCACAATGCCAAGTACTTATTTCAGCAGCACTTTGTTGACCTCCAGCCACTTTAATGCACTTTGGTTTCATATTGAAATTATTCAGTATTCTGTTTCTTTCAAAAGTGTTTTAAGAGCATTAGTTGTGCCTTTGATATCGCTGAACACAGGGTAATCAAGAAGAGGGACAGGCAGTCCACATGCTATAGGTAAACAAGAGAAAAATGGCTAGGAAAAAACAAACATTAAATGTATTCAAAATAGGAGAAGAAATGTATTTACAAACTATTTCCTGCTTCTGTATTTTCTATCTTTCTACTGTTATTTTTAGAAGAAGGCCATATTCCCTAACCTAGTTCTACTACAGCCTTATTTTCCTTTTACTCCCACCAAAAATAGTTTTCTACAAAGGTTATTTCTCTTAAAATGACTCTTAACAACAGTTCATGCCTCACAAGGCTACCAATGTGCACCTTCTTGTAGCTTTTTCCTATACCAAAATATGTAGCACACTATTCTACTGTGTATATGAAGTGTCTGCATTTACCCACTAAACCAGATTAATAGCTCAGGAGAAGCCATTTTGGTTTAAATGACTGTTTAATGAGTAAATGTCTACATAAATCATAACACAAAAGAATCTGATGACTGTATGAGTTGTATCCAGCCATTCAGCTGACTGTTGACTTTTAACCAATAGTACCTCTGTGGTCTGGGTTATGCAGCTACAGACATTGCTCCTGATTCTGAGAGGGAGTCTTCCTCTTGTTAGTGACTGTGTAGTGGTTTTGTTGGTTTTTTTTGGTCCCAATCTTCCTGTGCCCAGGAGGTATCCCATTGCCTTCAGTGGAACTCCTCTCATAGGTGAAAGTCCATGCTACTGTGTGCAAATACAGGATTGGTGCCTTAGACATTTCATAGCTGCCTACGGCCACCTTCTTCCCAGAGGTGAACTCTGTTCAATCAGACTGTCATAAAACAATCAAGACAGGGAGAATGACCCACATTCTGTGTCCCACAGCATCTTAGCATGAAAGGCAAGGCATTTCTCATGTGACATTTGGTAGGATAGAGAATATTTTTAAAGGCCAAAGACTATGGCATCTCTGTGTGGCTGTGTTTGAGACTTCTGTTACAAAGAAAAAGAGGGTGTACACAGCGTGGAAGACTGAGAAAAACAAAAATCCCAACCCATCCTCCCCCCCTTTTTTAAAGTTATGCACATGCTTAAATATACACAAGATCAGTACCTAATTTTAGACATGCTGCGGCGAATAAGAGCAATAAACAAGGGAGAAGAGAATAAGAGCATGTAGCTACTCAGCGTTCATGTACATCCTGAAGGTTCCATTTTTTTAAATTTATAAATATTTCTAAATATTTAGAGGATTGGGGGGGTTGGGGTTTCGAATTTACATTTCAGGCTATCAAAATTATATTGTTTTTGAAAAAATCTGACACTATACATTTAAAAATACATGCATTTAAATTGACAAGTGTTTTTAAGCTTAGCTCCACTTAGTAACAAAATCTTTCCCCCCCCTTTCCTACACAAATTAGAGTTTGTAGAGGAAACTTTATTACTTTCACAGCACCTTGATTACAAAAGGCAATTACTAATTCTGAAGTACATTAAAAAGACATGACCTGATTAGGGCATGATGATTAAGATACAGATACAGATTAAGATTAGGATGCACTGATATGACCTACAAAATAAAATTAAAACCACCTTTGGGAAAAGCCAAAAGGTCTTATTCTTTGCATTGCTCTAGTTAAACAGGAATGCATTTTACTTTTATTCCATAACATTTAGTTTTGACCCTGCAAACATTTACATAGATGTTTAACTTTGCACACTAGTAGTCCCACTGAACTCAATAAGACTACTATGTGTAGTTAAGCATGTGCGTCTTTGCAGAACTGAGGTCCAAGTCACAGCTACCAAGCTGAACTCTAAAGACTATTTCACTTCCACCATCCTGAATTTAACAGAGCTGTAAAAAGGCTTACTGGGCATTCTGGGACATTGAGAAATGCAGTATTGTTGGATTCTGGCTTCCTCTCTTATGAAGAACAATTCCTTTCCCATAATTTGAGACTCTGGAGCCCCGCCACAAAGAGCAGCTCTTCTAATATGTGACATGGAACACCATCCTGGCATACAGCAGCTTTCTCACAGTTTGAAACATGAAAGCCCCTGTTGCAACCATAGCAGTAAAGTCTTGAAAACTTCAAAGAATGGTTTTCATTTTATTTTCGCCTTGATCCCAGGATATTGTAGTTCTTTTTCTTGAATTTTTATAAAATGACTTGTTCACTCACAGGCTCAGGTAAAAAATGGCTATCTGAATTGTCAAAAGTTCCCCATTTCACTCAGTTTCCATTTTTCCTTTGGCCTTTGGGTAGGAAGCTTCACTACTAAAACACTTTCCTAAATTCACCTTTGTGAACTGTTCCCTCTGTTTCACTTTGTGCCAATTTAAAAATAAAATCCTTTCAGTTTTACATAAGATGGGTCAGTTTCATGTTTTCAAGTTTCATCAGAGCTTATTTTGTTTAACAAGAGCTTGACTATAATATAACATTTTGCTGAAGTTCTGTTTCATCCCGTTAACTTTGAAACATTGTACAACCACAACTACCACCCCTCCCTCTCTGTGTTAAGATTACCCTGTGCCCCACCCCAATCCAATCTTCTCCACCAGCAGACCCGCTGCTACCTCCCATGCTCTCTCCATCCAATCCCTGTTCCCTCTGCTGCCTCCCAAAACCACCAGCCTCCTCTACTGCTGGGATCTTCTTTTCCCACCCCTCAACCCAGCTTCCTTCCTCTGCTCTAAGCTCAGGCGTCCCCGCCTGATGGGCTGGTTCTGGGGCTTCTCCTCAGCTGCACAAACCCCTCTGGAGGGACTGTTCCTCCAGCCACCGGTCGGGAGGTAGAGAGGCAGGAACTGAGGTGGTCAAGCAGGAGGGGGGGTAGATGTGAGGGACTGAGCACAAGGGTGCTGCTAAAGGGGGAGGAGTCAGGCTTAGTTAAGAGCTCCCTACCCCCCCCTGTGAGGGGCCTCTGAAGTGGTGAATAAGCCTCCCAGGGACGGGGAAATAACCCCAAGTCCTGCCCTCCAAGGAGACAGAAATGAGCCTGGACTCCCTCTTCCAGCAAATTCTCCTCACGGAGCAGCAAGCAGAGGAGAAGCGGCGCCTCATGCACCAAGGTCAGCCACACGGCCGCCATCTTGTGCCTGGTGCAGCGAGGATGGCCAGGGGTGCCTGTGGTCACACAACTCCATGGTTCCCCGAGAGCCCTGAAATGCAGTGAGGTTTTTCCTCCATCTTGTGGTGGGGGTGGTGTTTTCAAGCAAGGTCAGTAAATGCTGACTGAGCCTTTCCCCTGGAGTATATCGACTCCTAGATTATAAGGCTGGAAGGGACCTTCAGAGTCTCTAGTCTCACCTGTATAACACAGGCCACAGAGTTACCCTGTCACTTCTGTATTGAGCCCAATAACTGAGTTCCTACCTCCCTCACCATCTCCTGTTTCGATAGTTCTAGTGAATTCCATAGGGACTGAGGGCAGCCCTGCAATAGACACGTGGGCTGGCTTTGAAAGAGCCTATCTCCCTTCTCCTGGGTTTGAATACAGCAGGGTCACGCACAACCTTGCCAACATATAATTTTTTATCAGGAGATTCAGGATATTTGTTGTTATTCCTAAAGCCCCAATTCCTAGAATCATGTTATTATAAGCGAATCTCAGTGCTTGCTCGCTCTTTTTTTTTTTTTTTTTAAAGAGTACATTTCTACCCTCCCGATGGTGGAGGAAAGATGAAAAACAAACCCAAAGGCTTAAAACCAGAAAGCGTATAAAAAGGATCTGCTTTTTTTTTTCTTTTTCCATCTCATGATTTTTAAGCTGACCTCATAATATTGGGAGCGGGGGGGGAGGCTAAGCCATGATTTTTTGAATGGTTGGGTCTGGCAATACTGCAGTCTAGACCTATAGTTTGAACTCTACAAAATCTGCTTTCAGGAAATGTAATTGCCTAGAGTGCAGTGGGAACTTTAGGAAGTTTGTCCAAGATTACACAGAAAAACGCCAGCAGACTTAGAAACAGAACCCCTGTATCTTGTCTCCCTGCCTGTTGTTTTAATCACTTGGTCATGGCGTAGCAGAGTATCAACAAGGTACTTTACTATACAGTAAAACAGGTGACCCTTACTTTAAATCAAATTTCCAAAGCTAGCTACCTGAATTATGCAAATGTCATGTTTATCCACACTAAAGTAGTAATTAGGCACTTGTTCATTCACAACTGAATGTCGATTTCCACTTCTAGTAACTGATGACAGTGACAGTAGCTCTTATAGGAAAACCAATGTGATTAGAAGTCTAGCAATTATATGTCTCTTATAAGATGAAGTCCTCTTTCTACACCACTCTATCTTGCAAGCCGCAAATTTTTAAAAGAATCTCACTTTCACCAACTGATTTCATGTGTTTAAAGGTTCATTTTGTATTGCAGTTAAATTAGACGTAAACAGAAGTCATGAAAAAATTAAGCAAATAACAGAAGAGCTGAATGAAGCAAAAATAAAGTTAGAAACTAAGGTAGAGTAGTAATACTTATAGTATGTTAATTATTGTTATAGGTAAATGGGCTGTAATTTTAATATATTGTTCATGAACACTTTGAAGCAGTATACTTCATGTAGTGTTTATATTAATGATCATAGTGTTTGCTTTATGTATTTGTATGCATTTCTATAGTGCTCATCTCCATAGTATCTGAACACTTCACAAGAGCATCGGCCTGCCATTTTGATCCCAGTCCTATAAGACTCACCATTCAGACTGACCCCTGAGATTGCATGGAGCCCCAGGGGCCTCAGTAGGATTCCATAAGGGCTCAGGGGTATACCAATCTGGTTCTTTTTACAAGCCTGGGGTCTTGATGTAGAAGGTAGAACACTCCTTCCTTCTCCTTCATTAACACTCTAAGATACATGCAGTTTGTTCACATATGGGCTTCACTGCCCACTTCCATTCAATGACGGCCCTACCTAGTGTGCACTGAAGTAAATTAAGAGAGTCCCAGAATTGACTTTAGTGAGCCTTGGATCAGGCCTTAAGAGTTCCCACCTCATCCACACATCAGCAATTCTATTTGTGTTACTCGCCGTCTAGCATGTACAAAGAGTGCTCTTATAGTTTGGCTAGTGCCATTGTAGACAGAACCACCTTTCTAGCCAGACCAGTTAGTGTTCAGCCACTCACTCTTTTACATTTTCTAATCCCTTTGTCCATATAGTAGATGTGGAGCCTTGTTTTGAGACATGAACTCCCTTTTTATACTCTCAGTTTTGTCAGTACGAATAATTGTGGGTGAAACTGATGTTAGAAACCCAGTTGTTTGTGCCTGCAAATGAGGTCTAAACGATGTCACCTGTGCTCTTAAATATCTGCACCCACAAAATTGTAGGTGCATAGTAAGCAGGCAGACAGAGGCTCCTTTTAGAGTCAGGCCTATGTTATCTCTAGTATTTTACCTATAAAATAACAGAAATATGTTAGCGATATCATGTTAGAGATAAATCTTGCAATCTTCTGGATTGTTCTTTGTGCCCCTTTTGACTTTTACTGCCAGACTCCTAATTTTACCAACACTTATACTACTAATTCATTTGGTGAGATGAATGAATGGTTTGGTGGCAATACCAATCTCTCCAAAAATATAGGCTGTTGTGTGGTTTGCCACACAGTGCTACTGTGCCAGGTGCTATAAAAACCCCTAAAATAGATTAAGGTCTGTTAGAGGGGGGGGAAAGAATTCACATAATTGTTTAGAAATGTTTACTAGTTACAAATTTAGATCTTGATTCTGCAAACAGTTACACGTATGCATGTCAACAGCCCCCAGGGCCGGCTCTGGCTTTTTTGCCGCCCAAAGCAAAAAACGCCTGGCAGGCCTGCCGGAGCAGCAAGGGGAGGAGGAAAACAAACCTGCCCCCATCCGGAGCGGCGAAGGGGGGGGGGGAGAACAAACCAGCTGGCTGGAGCAGCAAAGTAGGGGGGGAACAAACCTGGCCCCGGCCGGAGCGGCGGGCGGGGGGATGACAAACTGGCCCGCCTGCTGGAGCGGCGAAGGAAATAAAAAATAAAAACAAAGAAAAAATACCTGCGGGGCGTTGGGAGCGTGGGTGCAGGGGGACTCCCGGCCCTGCAGACCCCAGGCAGAGGAGTGCGCACCTCGGCTAGCGGGGGGGGGGGGGGAGAGAAGGGGGGTGGCCAGAGCTTCCTTAAGCGGGGCGCTTCCCACGCGGCCCCTCCCGCTGCGCCGCCTGCTGGGAGGGCTTCGCGCCGCTCCGTTCAGCAGGCAGGGAAGGACGCAGGCTGCCCTACCGGGCTTGATGCAGGGAGCTCCCCTCCTCCGCCCCCTACAGGGCGGCGGGAGCAGTAAACCAAAAAGAAAAAACCCGCAGGGGCGGCCAAAGCGGTGAAGCGCAAAACAAAACAAAACCAAAAATAAAAGAAGGATTAGATGGAATGCTGCCCTAAGCACGAGCCTGCTCGGCTGGTGCGTGGAGCCGGCCCTGACAGCCCCATTGACTTCAGTGGAACTAATGGCATAACTGTTTCAAAGATCAGAACCCAATATGGATCTACAATAGAACTGGTCTTTAATCAATACAAGGTTGGAATCTGTGATATTTGCTAGGTAACCAACCCCCTGTAGTCCTGCTTATAAAATTAATTTATGAGAATCACAATTTTATTTGTATACCCCTAATTTGTTATTGATTCATTCTGGTTATAATTGTGGTTTGTATGGTAGGTATCAGAGGACTCAAAAGTAAAACAATTGCTGTACTTGACTAGTGGAGAAAGGTGAAGATGCATTCCTAATTGATTCCAGTGTCTTTTATATTTTAATTAATTATATGTAAAATAGTAGATTTTATTTGCTTGTTTAGTTTGAAATTAATTCATTTATCAAAAGGAAATGATGCAGGCAATAAAGGAAATGCCAAAATTTCAATCAAATAATATTTCAATACAAAGATTATAAATTGAGTAGTGAATTGTCAATTATTTTTCAATATCTAAAATTTAGCTTATTCTACAAATTCTCAATGTATCTACTGCAATTAATATAATCAAAGTAATAATATAATACTAAAGGCCTCCTCCAAATAACTGTATGTCATTTTTTCCCTCTCCCTCAGCTCCATCCCAACCCAGGCCTGAATAAGTAGATGAGCCTTTAGAGTTCAAAAATGTTTTGACATCTATTTCACAGAGACTGCTTGTGGTCAAGAGAATGCTCCTAGGAAATATTTTTTTTTTTCTGTTCTGTAAAGCCAGCTAGCATGTAATTAGAACTTGATTTACAGCATTTTGCTTTTCATGGCTCAATGATTTCTTTAAAAAAAAATTATTGCAAAGTAATAGATTATGAAGGCACTTTGGGGCCGGAGAAACTACAATACACCTGGTTATATTCAGTAATATAAATACAGAAGCACAATATTAGTAACTTGCTTTGAATCAGTATGTAACAATAAATTATCCTAAAGCTCTTGGTATTGGAGGAATAAGCTCCCTGACACCTTCACTAAAATATGGTTGGTATGTGAGGAGAAAATCTGGCCCATTGTTTTCTTTTCCAAATTCTCCTAATTTTGCCCAAGCTTCATTACTATTGATACTATCACCATTCTCTCTGTTATTCAGGCATATCAGCTTGACTGTACCCTCTCTCAACTTGCATATGTAGACAGTTTCCAAATCTTGTTACTTCTTCTTCCATAATATATCTAAAATTTGGCCTTTTCTTGCCATCCACACCACTAAAACTACCATATAGACTCTCACTGTATTTCCTCTTGACTACTGCAATCTCATCCTCTGTGGGCTTCCTGACAGCCACTTTGCTCCCTTGTCATCAGTTCAAAAGGCTAAGCTCACTTTCCTTAACCAGTGTTTTGACCATTTCAGCCCTCTCTTTGAGTCCCTTCATTGGTTCCCACTCACCATCACATCAGATACAAGCTTCTGGTGCTTGCCTTTAAAATCCTTCAATTACTTAGTTGCTCCCTACTTATCTGCTCTTGTAACTTATATTCTGTCCCCCTACGCTAGCTTAGTTTTAAACCTCCAACCATGGTTGTACTGCAAAATCTGGAAGAATTCTCCTTAAGTGGTATGCACAAATTAGTTGAGCAGCTTACCTCATCAGTTGAAGTACTGTTTAAAAAAATTAAATCTGAAAATACAAATGTGTACACAAGGAAGGTTTTTAGTTTATTTGGCATTTTATAGTAGAACTGTCTTCAGCCCAAAGCTTGGTCCCTTCATTACTCTTCCCTGGCTGATAGTTCTCACAGTCATACTGGGAAAATTTATGAGACCATCAATCCCTACTTCATCGTCTATAGTAGAAGAGGCATCGCATAAATAGCTCTCTATGGCTAACCACCAACATTCAGAGAAGAGCACAATAACTTTGGATTTTTGTCCCTTTGAAGTTAATCTATGCCTGACTTGATGATATCTGGTTAGATGGAGAAAAACTCACCTCTATATTAAGCTATCTAAAAGATTGTATGCTCTGTTGAGTCTCTCTCCATTCCAGATGAAACATTTTCTGGCTAAAAATGAGAGTTAAGGATTCCATTCTCTATATTGGTAACAGCACTGAGCTTAGCCTCTGAAGAGGGGATACTGCTGCAAAGAATTGTGATTAGACTGCAAGCTAATGAGAAAAGGAGACCCATTAAGCTTCCATGGTCCAGCAGCTATGCAGACTATTTTTTTTTCTGGTTAGGGCTCTTTATGTGCAAGACCTATACATCATGTGTACTTATTTTTATCACCAATAATCTTTTGTTCTCTTTGAAGGTTCAACAGCTGTCTGAAAAGTTCTTCTACTTACAGCTTTTGAAGAAACGTGAAGACATCTTAGAGAAAAAGAAAGTTGAACTTATGAATCAAAGGAGTATTTTTCTCAAAATCTTTGTATGTTTCCAGTTATACTATTTAGGAGAGTTCAGTTTTACAAAATACTGTATGACTACAGTCAGTTTTATATTTAGAAAAAATTGGACACTAATAAATTATGAAAATCTGAATGATTAAAATTTGTTTTGGTTCTAACAAATTAAAACACAAAGAAATTCAGAATCTCACTCCAAACGTTAATCCGTGATTTTAGATAATCTACCTCCTGGATTACCTTTAAAAACTTTTCAGTTGTCTTTATAATTTAGTAGTATTATTGCAGTGTCTAGCATATTCCCCTTCCTACATATAGGACAGAATAAGGAATACTGTAAATATTATACTAATACTACTTAGCTATAAAGGCAAAATTGCTGTCCTCTGATGGAATGTGAATTTGATATCAACTGTATCCAGTGAGATTTGATGCATGGATTATCTCTTCCCTTGTTTACAAGGGAATTCACTTTTTATTTAAATCAGTATGCAGATAAGAGCTTTGAATGGAATTTAATCTTGTCATTGACTTTATGAATGTATTTTTCTATAAAAGGAAGTTTTTCTTATAAAAACAAATACTTAAAAATAAATTTGGGACCTATTTCTAAAAGGCACCGAGAAACCCCATATTCCGACTCCCTAACAGGGTCAGCTTTCTTAGGCTATATTTTGGGAGCTTAAATAGTGTAGTGGCCTTGTCCTGAACTTCTGCAAAGGGGTGAATTTCACCCTTAATGAGCAATTTAAAGAACCAAAAAGAATGGCCATTTTGTGCCATTGATTTTAAGCAGAAGTCTCCATTTATTTCAACACATGCTTAAAAATTGATAGCATAATGTGGCCTCTAACACTAATGATACAGCACTATTATTATAGAACACCCTGCTTTCATTTTGTCACAAGAGTGAAACAGTAAGATTAATGCAACAGAAGTAATGATGGAGATCTAGACCATTTCCCTGTTTTTCCAGGTTACAAAATAGAATACATACCGATTTTACATAGTTATAAGGGGGTAAAACTGGATTTCAGCTCCATTGTTTTAACAAAGATTCTATTTTCCTCTGTGTATTTTCTTTCCACCTTTCTAGTCAGATACAAAGAGGAAAATGATTGAAGAAGAGGAGAATTTTATGAAGGAAATCACAGATTTTAACAATGAGTATGGACTAACATGTAACAGAGAGCTTTTGATTAGAAAAAAAGCCAAGACTGAAATATGTGACTTAGAAACTCAGGCAAATATTTTGAAAAATGGTACGTCTTACGTTAAACTATTTTATCTTGGATTGCTAGAGAATACAAATGACTAAAACTTAACTGAGTAAAGCAATACTTTTAAACTGATTGCCTTCCTAGCTGGATATTTCTCTTAGGGCTAGATTGTGAGATCATGATCTGACCTAAATAAGGGGCAGTGTGTTGGTGTGGCTATATTGCCCAGTACACTCTCTCCCACTCATTTCTGCTATGCGGGGAAGTACAAGCTCTGCGGTCCCTGCATCTACGCCTGCACAACTGTCCAGGAGGTCATAGCCAACAGAGAGGTATGAGGGGGTGCACATTGCATTACCACGTTAAATGGACCACAATTAAGCCCTCAATGATTATTGACCACCAGCTTTGAGTCCTACAAGCCCTCCTAAATTCAGTGGGAGTTACATGCACAGGTACCTCATGGGATTGGTCCTTTATAGTTATTGTCTGAAACAGGATCCTATGACCCTTTGAGCTAAAATACAGAATATAAGATTATCATAGCAGGTGGTCTAACCATGGCCTTTCTTGTTCCTCTTCCTTGCTGACTGGGCAGTCATTCTTTGTGCTAGCCACAGACCATACTAGTAACAAAGGCAATGGCTACTTGGACCATTTCAGTTCCCATTTCTCCAGGTGAACCCAACTGACCCAGCTGGCGATAAAGTCCAGAGTTCCAGCAACATGCATAGCCAACAAGGATAAAAAATTTCTCTCTTCAGACAGTTTGACTTGACAGACTTAATTCATCATGCACCTGTTCCTTGTATTCCCTGTTTGTAGATACAGATAATTCTAATAGAGTTGTCCATATGTAATTTCTTGTACATCAGGTTTTATAAGTCTAATTGTATTTTTAGCCTAATGTCCTTTTAGAATATCCGAAGATGGTTAGAAGTAATTAAAGAGTATTTAAGATTATACCATGAAGATTAAAACTGTAATACATTTTAACTTAAAATATATTTCTTCTTAGAAATGGAGTCAATGGAATGTGAAAATGTTCAGTTAAATGCACTCCAGCTGCAGAAGAATGAATTAAAGCAGGATTTATTTACTCTCCAGAGCAAACTCAAAGGTATTTAATGTGTTGGATAGTCACTTATTATGATAATCATTTGTGATTTGACAAACACATTTGACAAATAGTTCCCCTCAGATATTTTTCACAGAAGTAAGATTGTCCCAATGACTATTCATGGTCTTAAAGAAAGATATGAATTGTTACTTAGAATGGCAATGGATAGTCACTGGGACAGGGAAAGAGACTTAGAATGGATGTATAGCTTGGTATTTAGGGACTCACCTGGGGGGTGGGATACCCGAGTCCCTGCTCCAGTTATAATTTTTTAAAAGTAGAACACAGCTTCAAGAGAAGAGATTGAAAAAGACGCATACTAGAATATTCATAGCCCGGTGACAGTAGTGCACTACTCTTCTGAAATGTGGGAAACCCCAACTAACATCTCTTCTCCGCATCAGGCAATGGGAAGAATTGAACCTAGGTCTCCCACATCCCAGGTGAGCGCCCTTATCACTGGGGTAAAACCCACACTTTTATAACAATTCTCAAACTTAGATTCACCAAACAATTTTTTTAAATACAGTTTTTGGTTTGACCGAAAACTTTCTTGAAAACCAAAAAAAGCCATTGTCCATCTAGCTTTAATGATAAACTGTTTATCCTGCTAATCTTTTCAAATATAATACAGCATTGATTTAGAGTGAGGACATGAGAAATATATAAATATGTGTGACTTGATTTACGAAAGAACCAACAAAAGGTGACAAAGTAAACGTTTTTGTCAGTGTGCTGGTGGTGCATATCTGCCATAAAATAAAGCAGGCGCATCGGATAACTCAGGATAATCTGGGCTCTGAACCTGCTCTCACGGAAGTCAAACAGTAGGTGTTACCATTGTCTTCTGTGGAAGCAGGATAGGAGCCATAAAAGACAAAGATGCTTATAAATTTGAACCAGTAGTGTCACTCTCTTCCAGACTATTTTTATCATTTATGGATAGATTGATAGTAATATAGTTATCTACCCTCTCCCTCATTTCCTTTCGCTTCCTGCCTCCATCATTCCTTTCTCCAACCTCACCTTCCTTTTCATCTCTTCTCTCTTTATAATACTGAAACAATCTCTCTCCGAAATACTCTGGTGTTTGAAATACAGCTCTGATCCATGCATACTGTAACACCTCTTGATAGCCTGTCATCTAGATTATTATATACAAGGATCTAGTAATAAAATGGGTTTATTTGTGTGACACTTCAAATAGTGCAGAGTTCACTGGGTCCAACTTTTGTCCCATTTTGTTTAACACTGCAGTCCATTCACCATCATAATTATTTACTGTATTACGGTAGTGCCTAGGAGAGCTAGTCATAGACTAGGAGGCCACTGTGGTAAGTGCTGTGCAAATTCAGAACAAAGAGATGATGTCTGTCCCAAAGAACTTACAATGTAAGAGCATTTGTATTCTGCCATGGGGAAGTGTGATTGAAGCATATACAGACAGATATGAAATCAAAGCTAGCTTGAGTAACAGCAGCAGCATTGGTGTCTGCACATGCTACTCCTGCCTGCAGAACCCTGCATACATACTCGAGCAGTCACCGACCATGCTGCTGCAGCTTCACTACTACTGTTGCTCAAGCTATCTTTGTTGAGTTTTAAGGAGAGTTTTTGAGGAAGATAATGATGTAGATTTGCAAATGGTAGATTTGCCCCTCCTAACTGCGAGGAACTGCATGTAATAAGGAATGAAGGGCTCGTTTAAAAATTGTACAAGTGGGTGATGGCATCATGGGCCGACTGGAGGTGGGAGTCAACATCTCAGTACTGAATGAGAGATAACTAGGGTGGAGATAGGCCATAAAGGGCCTTGAAAGTGAAGACAGACATCTTATGTTTCATGTAATAGAGAAGGGGGAGCCAGAGAAGGGATGCAAAGACAGGAGGGATGGGGTCAAAGTGACAGGACAGAAAAATGATCTTGGGAGCAGCATTTGGAGTGGATACAAGCAGGGCAAGACTACATTTGTCAAGGCTAGAGAAAAATCTGAAAGAATCAGCAAGATTTAGTCAGCCTGGACATGAGGACCTACAAAGAGGTCAAGTCAAAGATTATGCCCATGACATGGGTCTGAGTGACAGGCAGGATGGCAGTGTTGTCCACTGTGATTGAGAAAATAGGTATTGAGGAAGGCTTGGGGGAACAGGCAGGAGATAAGAAGCTGAGTTTTAGCTATGTTGATCTTGAGCTAATGACTAGACATCTGTGAGCAGATGTCAGAGAGACAGGCCAAGATTTTAGTTTGGACAAAGGGAGATAGGCCTGGAGCCAAAAGATAGATCTGAGAGTCATCAACATAGAGATGGTTGAATTTGTGTTTACAGATGAGATTAATGTGTAGGTGTAGGTGAAATAAGGTGTAGACAGAGAAGAGAAGGTGACCAAGGACAGAGCCCTGTGACACCCCCACTGAAAGCTGAAAGGGTGAGGAGGAGGATCCTCTGAAGGAGCATAGAGTAGGAGGAAAATCAGGAGAGAAGAGAGTCACGGAAAGAAAAAGAGGACAAGATTTCAAGAAAAAAAACAACAGTTGACTGCGTCAAAGGCAGCTGACATGTCAAGGAGGATGAGGATGACGTACTGGTTCTGAGATTTGGCTAAAATAGTATAATAAAGCCAATCTTTTATTTTTTATTAAATCTACAAAGCTTTGGGTATAAAATAGAAATAACCAGAATGTATGTATATTGTTTAAATAATACATACGTAATAGTAGTTGAACTAGGAAAGAAATCCATAAATTGTTCTTTATGAGGTTAAAATTTTAATGTACAGATACTATAAGCATCCTGCAGATTTTGCAATTACTTGAAAGATTACAATTGTATGGTAACTACATCTGTAAAATATTTTAATTTTATGTACTGTGACCTAATATTTTCACCTTCATAGCAGTTTCCACAATAATTAGAATGTGTGAACTTCTAAAATGCAGGCTGTATGTGAATACAGATGATTTATATATATTAGTAAGGACATTGTTATTTTACTTTTAGATACTGAAGAACAACTACGTGAAGCTGAAAACATTACAAAATGTTTAGAAGCAGAAAAAGTCAAAGTTAGTGAAAAGCCTCAGACTGACATTGAATGTTTAAGGTAATGATCATCAGTTGTGTACTTTAGTTTTCAAACTTAAACTTTGCCTTTACCATTTTGGACCATTCCTCTAATGTCATGGTATCTACATTGGGCCTAATTTTAGCTTTTTATGCATAGTATTCCCTTTGAAGTCTGAAGAAATAATTAGTGTCTGTTACAGAACAAATCCTGTTGCCCTTACTTATGACATCCAGTTAAGTCAAAGACTTTGCTCCTTGTTGTCCGGCTATACCAAAAGAAGGACAGGAGACATTTGATATGGATTTAATCAGGCTGCAACATTATTATTAGATGTCTGGGACTGCCCAGCAGACAGGGCCGGTTCTAGCTTTTTTGCTGCCCCAAGCAGCAAAAAAAAGCGCCACACCCCAGCCCCCCCGCCGAGCGCCGCGCCGCCCCCCCCCCAGCTGAGCACTGCCGGAACCCCGCCCCAAGCGCCGCCCCCTTGCCACGCGCCGGAGGCCCCCGCCCCCCTGCGCCGAGCACCGCCGGAACCCCCCCCCCCAAGTGCCGAGCTCCGTGACGCCCCCCCCCGCCACCGGAGCCCGCCCCCGCCCCCTGCCAAGCGCCGCCGGAACCCCCCTCCAGCGCCGCGCCCGCGCCGCACCCCCCCCCCGAGCGCCGGAACCCCTGAGCACCGAGCCCCGCGCTGCGCCGCGCCGCCGGAGCCCGCCCCCGCCAGAACCCCCTTCCAGCGCCGCACCCGCGCTGCCCCCTCGCCGAGCCCCGCGCCGCCGGAGCCCGCCCCCCCAGCGCCGCGCCGCCGGAGCGCCCCCCCGCGGAATGCTGCGCCGCGCTCCCCCCGCCGCCCCTTACCAGGTGCTGCCCCAAGCATGTGCTTGGGTGCCTGGTGCCGCCCCTGCCAGCAGATAAAAGTGTACAGTGCAGGTAACTCCGTTTATTCCGTAATTACCCAGGGAACTTCCACCAGCTCCTCCTCTTTTTCCAGCCAGGTCCCTCCAGCACATCCTTTGCCAGGACCATACCATCCACCCCTCCCCCCTCACAGGAGGGTTGAGGTGGGCTATAAGAAAAGGGGGTTGGCTCCCTGCCGTTCCAACCGTAGGAGCTCCAAACTCCCTGCCCCATTCCGTTCCTTTAACCAGCACTTCCTTTTTATGTCCTTTACCAGGCCATTTATCTGGTCATTGGATGCCTTCCCTATCGAGTACCTGCACTGGACATCCACCCCACACTTACAAAATAAGTTGCGACATACAGCCTACCACCTTTTCTACTCACCATAATAGGCCTTCCCTGACACCCCGCTGTGGGGAAGGCGAAACCCCCCCACTCCACCGAAGCCAATATAGTGGTGAGGTAAAAATTCCTTCCCAGCCCCCCTAAAAAGGAGCAACTAGCTCAATGCTCACAGCAGGTTCAAACTCCACCTGATCATCACACTTCAAGGGGAGGGAGGGAGGGTGGGTGCTGCCTTGCCTGCTGTGCTGTTTCAGCCTACAGAATGGAATGGTGATCCTAGTCCCTCTGCACCAGTTGTGCAGTGCTCTGAGGATACTGGATTCACATACATTTAGATTTGATCTGCTTTTCCTGATCACTCCCACCCTCCCCAAGTGTGTTTGTCTTCGAATGAAGCTACTGTGGAGTCACTCCTCTGGTGCATAAAAGGTGCATCAGCATCCCCGTATGGCTGGTTCTCTCATGGACGTAAGTAAAATAGAGGACCATGTACTCATTCTCTGCTCTTGATCTTCCATCTTACTCACTTTCTGAAATGAAAGGGGAAAAAAAAAAAAGGACTTCCCAGTCCTGGAAATTGACATCTATCTTAGTTTGCCTAAATGTGACATTTCCCCTTCTATACAAATGTAAATTCTGAAATATATTTCAAGGAGAATCTAACTTTTCAATACAAAAATATCAAAGACATGTTAATATAATGTTTTCTGAGCTTGGTGAAATTATCCTTGGAGGTAAGAACTCTTTAACCAAGCCAGGGCCGGCTCCAGGCACCAGTGAGGAAAGCAGGTGCCTGGGGTGGCCAATAGAAAGGTGTGGCGCTCCGTCTGGTATTGGGGCAGCACCTCAGCTTCGGTGGCAATTCGGCAGCGGGTCCTTCACTCTGTCTCTTCTTCTTCGGCAGCAATTGTGCGGGAGCTTGGGGCAGCAAAAAAGCTGGAGCCGGCCTTGAACCGAGCAAAGAGAGGACTTCTTCGTAGAAGTTTTCTTTTCCCCATAGAAATTTTTGATGAAAATGAAGTAACATTTGTCATCATCAAAATCTTCTATGGAAATTTCACTTTTCGGCTGAAAACGGAAAGATTGCAGCTATATTCTTTCAATTAAAAAAGTTTCCAGGAAAATTTTGCTTCTCAAAAACCCAATTTTCTGTTGAAAAACAGTTTTCATAGAAAATCAACCAACAACCTTATTTCCTAACCCTTTCAACCCTTTATACAGAGCTGAGGCCTGGCCAAAATTCCCTCCAAATGAGAATTAATTAATTTGGAAATCTGCATACAGGGGTACAAGTATTTTGTACAACATGTACACACAAGATACAATGTAAATAATAATAGTAGCTGCTGGTCCATAAGGGAATGTGTTAGAATCCATTCTTTTACATTATTAATTCCATGGTGATGCATTAGCTTTTCTGATGTATGAGGTTGTCATCTTCCTTCTAAATAATACACTTCTCAGAGTAATTTAGTGCTGTGGCATCACTTAATAGTCAACCTGGCATAATTAGTTTTCTTGGAAAGACTGTCTGCGTAGAAAGTAGGGAACCACCAAGAATTAGGATTATTTTCAATCCCCAGATCTGCCACTGACTCACTGAAAGACATTGTGCAAATCATTTAACCCGTGCCTCAGTTTCCCCATTTGGAAATAATGATAAGCAAGTGAGGGGTCTTCTGAGGTTCAATCATGTTTGTAAAGTGTTCTAAGAACTTTGTCTGGAAGGCACAATAGAAGATAAAATATATTTAATAGTCATGACTACTAATCAATGAAGCATCCTACAGAAATCAAATCAACACGAAATATGAGGAGATTTGCTGATTAATTGATCATAGATTTTTATTTTATGTTGCAATAAGTTTATATTAATTAGCTACTGGCAGCATAGTGTTTAGAAGATATACACCTCTACCCCGATATAACGCTGTCCTCGGGAGCCAAAAAATCTTACTGTGTTATAGGTGAAACCGCGTTATATCGAACTTGCTTTGATCCGCCGGAGTGCGCAGCCCTGTCCCCTTGGAGCACTGCTTTACCGCGTTATATCCAAATTCATGTTATATCGGGTCGCGTTATATTGGGGTAGAGGTGTATAAAGTGCTACTACTACTACTAAAATAGTAAACATTTGCTTTTCTATGACTTAGGAAATCCTTTAAAAAACCTACTACAGTCACATAAAATCTGTTTTAGCATTTCACACTTTGGGCCAAATTCAGAGCGGCTTTTAAGTAAGTCCAAAGTTGTTTAAGATAGTTTGGCTTACACCCAGGGCCGCCAACAGCGGGTTTAGGCCCCGGTGAAAAAATTTTTTCAGCTCCCCAGCAAGGGCGGACCGGCTAAACTGGGCAGACGAGGGGGGGGTGGGGAAGCCGGGGAAGCTGGGCCTGGAATTTTTTCAGGCTCCCCAGGAAGGGCGGACTGGCTAAACAGGACCGACAAGACGAGGGGGAAGCCGGGCCCGGGGCCCCCTTCCAGACCGCCAGGCCCCGGTAATTTGTACCGGTTTGCCCACCCTCTTGTCGGCCCTGCTTACACCTTCATCTTGGCTGTTTAGCATGTAAGTTGCAACAACTTAGACTCAGACTCATACACCTTTACCAGTGTGTTTCTTACAACCCTGACATATTATAACTTAATTGGGCCAACTGAGCTAAGATAGAAAGGGAATCAAAGATGGTTTAATTTACAGTCTATTAATATAAATATGGAGCCATAAGAGAGCAGTGTTGAAAGACAAGCAACTAACAGGAGGGTGTAAAAGAGTAAATTACTTTAGCTTACGCTGTCTTGGATTCACCCACTCACCTCTGCATTTGGGCCTCTAAGAGGAAATACGGAAGGAGAAAAGAGTGGATGTTATAGCTAAAGTTATGAATTATTGGCTAAGTTGCTAATTATTAAGCTACCCTTGATTACTTGCTTTCTATTGTATAGTTGCATGTTAAGAATGAACATGGCTCTGGCTCTTCCTTCAAAATAAATAAGCTATTTTAGATTAACAACTCTTAACACTGAATGAAGGAAGCATAATTTCAATACACCTAACACAAAGCTGACTCAGCAAGAAAATAAACGCACTTCCACGTCAGCTGATGGACTGACTAAAACCTGACATTTTGTTGTCACTGTGCAATTTACAACAAAAATACTAATTAAAAACTTCTTGTCTTGGAAATAATTTACTATAAAGGCTTAGAAAATGATTAACAAACTAAATGACTATTATATTTCTTTCATTATTGAAATGTAACTTGGATATTCCTTGTGGAAGACTTCAAATGTTGCTTCAGACAAAATCTGTTAAGTGTCATTCTTACACAGCTGTACTCTTTACAGGAGGTAGACTATTTTTTCCCCCAAACACAGGCAGTCAAAATTTTCTGACTACAGGTATTGATTATGTATCATTTTCAAATGAAATATTTTATAAAGAGGTCATTGTCTTGCTAAAGTCAATCCTACAACTCCCAGGCAGGCATGCCCTTGCACCTGCACGGAACCCTACTGACGTCAAATGCTCAGAAAGTGTGTTCTGTCACACTGCAGAATCCATTGTAGGAATGGAGCCTTTGTTTCTAAGTAGTATTTAGAAACAATTTTTAGTATACAAAGGATGATATTTTGACAAGAATCATGGATAACATACATAGATTTGCCCACAAAATTAAAGAATCAAAATATTTTTGTTTATCTTTTACAGACAGTAAAATATTAGAAAAGAAAAAAAAAGGAGACACAGACGGCATCAATAAACCTGATATATGTAGCTCCCAGACTGCCTTCTAAGTCTGTTATTGTATCACATACTTAGGCCCTGGTCAAAAATCAATATTAAAAGTAGCTGGCAAAGGAAGAATCTTCATTACAATTAAGTATATATCTTAAAGTATATTGCATTTCAGCTGAAAAGGCTGAAAAGTATAACAAGGTAATTCAAATTACAGTGACTCATCTTGGAGCTGAGCAAAATGCTCTGTAACATGTCTACGGTTTAATAAAATCTCTCCAAAATCCCTCCAATTATCACACACGGTTAGGAAAAAAACCCACTCATTGGTGATTCAAACAGCTGATGGAGCTGCTGTAGATGAGCAAATGCTCCGCAACATGCCCCAGATATAGGAACCAGCCACATGCAATTTAAATAAAAAGCACTTTTGTAGTTATAGCCAGGGCCGGCTCCAGGGTTTTGGCCGCCCCAAGCAGCCAAACAAACAAAGAAACAACAAAACAAAACAAAAAAGCCGCGATCGCGATCTGCGGCGCCAATTCGGCGGGAGGTCCTTCGCTCCGAGCAGGAGTGAGGGACCGTCTGCCTAATTGCCACCAAACAGCTGGACGTGCTGCCCCTCTCCGAAGCGGCCGCCCCAGGCACCTGCTTGCCAAGCTGGTGCCTGGAGCCGGCCCTGGTTATAGCTAAATAGTAGCTTCCAACACTTACAAGTTTTCCCAAAAAAGGCTGGAATTTCTCATGCTCAAAGATAAATTTGGGGAAAATTTGTTAAAATTTCTTTTGGCTTTTTCTGAGATATAGGAACACTGAAACAAAATAGTGTTCTCCAAATGCAGTATTTTCATGGATCCTCACCCATGGGTACGTGCCTCGAAGGAATGTCTCTGACTCAGAATTCAAAAATCATTAATACACACTGGGGGCAGGATTAGATACAATTACCAGATTTGCCAACTAAAGTCTTTTCATTGTGTACCACCGATGGTAGCAGGTCTGTTGCCAGATGCTGCTGCTGCTACAGTCTGCTTACTGTTTATCTCCAATAAATAATATTTTTTCTGAGCCTTCAGAAACTGAAGCATGTATCATGTACGTGTGTTAAATTGCTTCTATCGTACACCTCAATCACCTCACCTGCACTCTCCCCATCATTTAACCTCCACGGGAACTACTGTGAACATTCAAAACCCTTCAGCAGCTTCTGGTGGACAAGCAATTAACAGGCTTCAAGAAATAGCTCAAGTGTTGCTGGAAGATCTAGCTCACTGACTGGCAACACTCTTGGCCTAATGTGCCTCAGAGTAAGAATTGGCTGAAATTTCTTAACTGAAATTTTCCTGCTGAAAAACAGTGTTTCATCAAAAATGAAGTTTTGTGTGGCAAAATATCTTTTGATTAAATATTTCATTTTTTCTATGTGAAATTTCAAAATGAAATTAAACAATTGTTTTTTCTTTAATTGAATTTTAGATTTGTTTAATTTTTTTCAAAATCTAATAATTTTCAGTATTTTCAGTTATTGCTTTTCCCATTTTCTCTCCCTTTTTTGCTACTGGAGGCAACAGAATGAACAAGTTTAGGGTTTTGGTTTGGGTTTTTTTTCTTCCACAATTTTTAAAAAAGTATCCTTTTTCCATTCTAAACTTTCCAAAATGTCCTCCACTTTGGAAAATTGATATATTTACTTTGCTACTTAGTAACTTTTTCAAAGTTGAAGTTTTGAAGAGTCGCAGAGTGGAAAAAGGAAAGTGAATGAGTGTGAGAAGACAAATCTGGACACTATTCCTGGTACTGCACTCAGCAGCAAAAAGAAGAAAAAGAGAAAATAAATGAAAATTCAAAAGTTTTGAAAAATTTTTTTTTTTTTTTTTTTTTTACAAAAAATTGCGGTAACGTGAAAAATTGTTCAATTTGAAAACTTTGCAAATTGGAAACAACTTCAAAATTTGAAATTTTGGCAACTGACTTTCCAGTGAGCCATGACTCAGCTGGCTTCAAAGATCTTCTCCAGAATGTCATCCCAAATTGTTACCACGCTAGGGTGAATGCTTCACATGCCTGTCAGCTTCCCTGGAGTCTTTCAATGACTCTGATGCAAAATTGGCCTGATGACCTTTAAGTAGACATCTTTATGACAAAAAGTCTAAAGTGACTGAAAATTGCTACAAACAATTTCAAAATGATTTTCATTCCAAGGGTTTTGAAAGAAAACCTTTTTAATTTTCTCAAAAAAAAAAAAATTACCAAAAAATTTCAAAATGATTTTAAGTTTTTGGTTTTCATTTTAATTTTATTTATCCTCTTTCATTTTTATTCCTCCCCCCCACACACACACTTTCTCCCCCTTTTCCATTTGCCACTGAACAAAGGAAAAAGTTAACAAAAGAGGGAAAAGCTAACAAAAATTGTTTTTATCAAAAAGACTGAAAATTTCAAAACAAGAATATTTTTATTAAAAAAATGAGAAATCAACATTTTGTTGAAAAATATTTTACATGAAAAATTTTAAGCAACTACTACAGAATACCAATAGGAATTCTGCATGAGTACTGTCAGTTTCATAAGAGATTTAACAAAATAGATAGGTAGTAAAGTATGCCTTCAAAGACATATTCTGGCTTAGAAACAATACTGTAGTCACTCCAATAACTTCCTGGTGTCACTCACAGATCATTACAACTAATATGTTGCATGCCTCATAGAGTGACCACTATTCTGCTGGATATATCATCAGGTAAAAAACCAAAAGTCTGCCTTTGCTCCTACCCAAAAAATTACTTACAACTCATGCACAGAAGTCTCTCTCTTTCTCTCCAAAGTGCCTTCTCTGCTTCAAAGCAGCCTCAAAAAAATCAACAGTCTCAGTGAATTGGATGCATATTCAATGCAGCAGTTAGAGTAAAATGGAGCTTTTTCAAACGGAAGTTGCCTTTCAATCATGAGATACCCATTTAATCACTCATTCTAGGTATCTGCTACCTAAAGTTTGTATTTAACTCTCAGATGCCAAATACTCTGCTCCTCTTGTTTCTCAAACATGAAATCCTAACTCAGAGTTAAGTAGAGGGGGGCCTCTAACTGGTACTAATGAATTCTTGAGTACAGTGTTTGCCTCTGTTATATTCTATTTAATTATTTATCATGGTAAATATTATTTAACTTGTTTTACACTTTCACTTTAGAACTATGTGTTGCCACACATCAAACAGGCTAAAAGGATTTTTAATTAAAAGGTGATTCTGAGAAGGCTGGGGCAGTTTCTAATTGAAACCAGTCCATTATACAAGAGAATTTAGAGGATAAATTGTGTCTTTGAAGCTTGAAATTCCATACTATTTAAGAAGGCTGGAAACAAACGAAATGCACAGTCAGTTTACATTATTTAATAGTTTGGGGCTTTGTTTACTTGCCTAATTATAAAAGAACTAGTATTGCTTCTTATGCCTCATATTACAGGAAAAGAAACCTCATTACTGAAACCATGAAGGAGAAAATGATGCCTTCTTTCACATAAATCATACAAGAAATATGTCCACTAGAGCTGAACAAATGCTTCATATTAATAGTGGATTGCCTAAGGCCTGATTCTGGTAGTTTTGAGAAAATATTTGCAATTAAATTTTATGTTAAATTTTATAAGCAGGAAATATCAATCTCTGGAGTAATATGTGAGGCAAAATGGGTTTTTTTAATGAAAATCTGCTCATTGATTTCCTAACACTTTTTATAGCACTGCCCAGTAAGACTATTATAGTTAGAATTGTTTCATGGTTTCCATTATGAACCCCAATTTCTGGTATTTATAATTCAGATATAAAATTTGCTCTAAGGTAAATGTTGACATCTAAAGTCTGCTTGGGAGCAATTTTCTTTATGCAAGTAGAACATAGGAAATTTGGAGTGAAACAACCATTGGTTCATCTTTGATTTCCTCTGCCTTTCAGCAGGTATAACCAGAAATGCTATCAGTCCCCAGATACTTATACATTTCAGCTTTGAAGTCTGAGTCTTGTAGCTTTAACCACTCCCTTGCCAGTCTCTTCCTTAAAAACAGACCCCAATGGGAGTTATGAAGGGTTATTTAGGTATTGGGAAGAAATGTGCCCCTCACAGAGGCAGCAAATTAACTGAAATTAAACATTTGTTAAATACTGTGTTAGTATGTGACAAACTCGTTCACCTAGCCCAGAGTTTAACCACTGGTATTAAATTACAGTACAAATACATCAAGATTATTAATGTAATTCTTAAATCTGTGATTGTTTCTATTTGTGCAGTGCCTTAAGTACATTGGCTGGGAGCTTTATAAATACTATGGGCCAAATCCTGGGTAGGTGTAATCCGTTATAGCTCCATTAAGGTCAACTACTCAACAAGCCTTGGAGAGGAAAAGCCCATCCTGCAAACTTTTGCTTAATTGATGTCCATGAGTTGAACTATTATCCTGCAATGAAAAAAGTTATTTTGTTTATGGTCATTCACCAGCATGCTAAGGGCCAGCACAAATGTCAAAAGCCAAAATGTCATTTAAGATCCACTTAAGACACTCAAATTACCTGGGATGTAAGTAGTGCTTAGGTCTTCTGCAGGCTCTGTGACCAGCGGTGAATTTCTGACCACTGAATATTTACTTTTCAAACGCTTTTTCCCTAATGTAATATTTCTTAAAATTTTTGTCAGAGGGTATTCCAGTCATAGCTAAATTATATTTTGTAACCATTCTCCAGACATTTTCTAAGAATTTAATATATTTTTAAAGATAATTGGATGGATACTGCTCACATATTCTGTCCTAATTAGTGCTTTATATACAATGGAACCAGCACTTAGATTCTCAAGTGACAGGCATGTAACCTATTTAATCTTAAGTAAGGTATTTCTATCTCTTTTGATTTACATCTAATTCCCATAGTTAGGCATCCTAGTGTTATATTTACTTTTGTTACTATTGATAGAACCCTGTGTTTCATCTTCATATAATTTACTATCATTCCCAGATCACTTTTTAAATTTGTTCGCTCTAGTTCTATTCCATCACACGTGTTTTTTAATTTATTTGTTCAACCTATGGACATGGCTTTACATTTTGTGATCCTGAATTTCATTTAGGACTCATTCACCTTCATCCCCAGTCAAATTATAATATCCTGCAATTTATTGACTTCAACTGTATCAACAGCATTCTCTATCTTGGCGTCATCAGCAAATTGTGAACAGCCAGCACCTTATTACTGTAGCTTTAGGATCATCTAAATACATTTGGTTCCAGCATTGAACCTTGTAGGGCTCCACACATTATCTCCATTTTGGCTTGAAACCATGAACCAGAACCCTGTCTTACTCTTTCCTTCAGACAGTTTTCAACCCAATCTTAAATCCTTCATTAATTCTACCTCTTTCAGATTAGTCACCTGTGTGACAGTTTAATAAGTGAGAAAAATCCAGGTAGATCTCCTCAGCTACTTTCCTCTCAGATTTTGGAGTACTCTTTTAGAGAACTGTCAAGGCTGGTCTCATAAGCTAGATTTTTTTGTAAATCCATGGTCTGTATCCACCGCATCTCTGTTATCTTCCAAGCTGATAGAATCCATTATAAGGAATAAAATGGCTAACAATTTTCTGGTGTAAATTAGACATAAAAAGAAGGTCAAAAGCAAACAAAAGGCAAGGGGTGGGGGAGAAAAGAAGTGGAAAACATTCTACTAGCATCAACAAAGCCTCAATCTTTTTCCAACAATGTAAAAGAGCAAATGGCAGCAATTGCAATAAATTTAACAGTAGCTGAGTGATTTCCTTCCTTCCTCCCATTTATTAGAAAAAAGAAATAAAACAGATAATCATTCTGACTTCTGAACAAAAAGTTCTTTGCTACAGTCCACATATGCTCACTCTTAGAATGCAAGCTTTGGTCACAAGATCCTTGCTCCAATAATGTGGATGAGTATTCAGAGAATTCCATTTACTGGTAACTTCATTTTCTTTTCATTTCAGTTCAATGCCACCAGTTTCTATTGAATTGACACCTATTTTTCCAATATACAGCTAAATTGAAAGAAGTAAGTGTATGAACCATGAAGGTCAATGATATTTAATAACTTCAGCTGCAACCCCCCCCCCACCCACTAATTGGGGATAATAGAGCTTTATATAAATATTGGCTTATTTGGAAAGTAAGTGGTTAACCTAATAATTCTCTGAATACTCATCCACATTATTGGAGCAAGAATCTTGTGGCTCAACTTTGTATTTTCTTTTCTTTGTTTTTAAAGAACTGTTGTCATTATGCTGGGGGAGGGGAAAATGTCCTATTATGCCTTGTTCTGGTAAGAAGTATGCCTTACTCTATTTCTAAAAGTGACTGAGAATTATGTCAGGATAATATATTTCCATAGATTTGCCCATCTAATTTGACAGTGAAAAGATTGGTATGAAGGTCCTTCTGATCTGATTACTAAAATGAGAAAGTTAAATCTACTTCCAGGTTAAGCATTATTTTGAATATTTCCATTGTCTCTGCATTCTTTCTGGTAAAACTTCATCATTTATTCACTAACTCAGGCGTCTCCACAGCATTGATTGTGTAGCCTATAACCTAACAGACATCTCCTGTTTTGTGAGTATAATATTCCTGGCACATACTGTAATTACTTAGTTTCTAAATAAGAAAGAAGGAAGACTTGAAAGTAGAATCAATTGATTAATGTAAAATTAACCTCTCCATTTGAATGAGAATGACTTACCACTGTCCCCCAAACGCTGAGAAATGTAAATGTCTCCACCTGACTATTTAAAAGTTTTAGAAAAACTTTTAAAATAAAATGCATAAATAATTATTTAATTAGCACTTGACAGTTTCAAAGCACTTCACAGATCGCAATTAGTTAATTCTCATAATAGCTCCAAGAGGCAGATAAGCAAATATGAGTGAAATTATTGCTTGAGTCTCAGTTATTTTACCCTCAGTACTGGTGCCACAAAGTGAGTTGGGACTCCTCACATGAATCACGGCCATGGTATCATTTGTGGCTCAAGACCCGCAACCAGACTATCAGACACATCAATTTCACCTGACTCCAGAAGACAAGAACAGCAGTGTTCACTTTGAAAGCAATCAGTGTCTGCCTAGTCCCATATTAAATAAACTATGCTTTTGTTTTTCTTAAACAAATTAGGCTTTTAATATCAAGCTAACAGAGGAAAATACAGAAAGTAATAAATTAGGAGCAAAGACAATGAAGATACTCTGATTTAAATCAATGTAATCAAGATCAGAATCTGAGGCTTAGACCTTTAAGTGTATCACTTCTCCCTTCTAAAGGATCTGTGAGCTATACATTCACTTTATTACAGTGCAATGCATATTACCTCTTAGAGCAGTGTCTCCCAAACTATGAGCCTTGGCTCTTGAAAGGAGCTTTGAAGGATTCACAAGGGAGCCATGAGTGTTTATGAGGGGAGGGGAGGAATAGGAGATATGCCCATTTTATTTTCTAATTAAGAGACTATTAAACTGAGCTTAAAAATTTCCTGTACCTTATCTATGGTTCTGCAGTTTATGCTGCTGCTCCCACTGAGGCTCGGAGCTTCTGTGCCCTCCGCTCCTTCAGGAGACCTTCAGCAGAGAGACTTCCTCCAGAGGGAAGCGTTCAGCAGGAAGTCTCTGCTGAAGGCCCCTTGCTGGAGAGGTAGGCAAAAAGACTTCCAGTGCCAGCAGCAGCACCATCACTACCAGATAGTGGAAGAGGGCTGAGGGAGAACCCAACTAACTCCCAAGGGGAGGAAAAGGGTGGTAGTGGTCGGGGACTTCCTCCTAAGGGGAAAGAGTCATCCATCTGCCATCCAGACTGGGAATCCTGAGAAGTGTGCTGCTTGCCTGAAGCTAGAATTCAGGATGTGACTGAAAGTCTGCCAAGACTCATCAAGCACTGGGACCTCTATCCCTTCCTGCTTATCAAATGGGCACCAACACTACTGCCAAGAATGACCTGGAGCAGATCACTGCAGACTATGTGGGCTCTGGGAAAGAAGGATAAAAGAATTTGGAGTGCAAGTTGTGTTCTCGTTCCTCCTCCCTATTAAAGGGAAAGGCCTGGGCAAGTATAGTTGAATTGCGGAAGTAAATGCTTGGCTATGCAGGTGGTGTCGGCAAGAGGGCTTTAGCTTCTTTGACAACAAGCTGATGTTCCAGGAAAGAGGATTACCCTGCTGGGATGGGCTCCATCTATCAAATACTGGAAGAGCATCTTTGGACATTGTCTGGCTAACCTGATAAGGAGAGCTTTAAACTAGGTCCTATGGGGGATGGTCACCAAAATCTGTCCGATATGCATCTAGGCAAAGAACAGGGGAAGGGGCTAATTTCTGGACAAGGGACTAGAAATCACAACTGCATTAAAAAGGCAAAAAGGAAAGCAACAAGGCAGTCTGCAAAATATCTTTGATGCCTATATACAAATACAAGGAGTATGGGTATGGTATATGAAGAAGATTATGAGTTAATTGGCATTACAGACACTGTGGGGACAACTCCCTTGATTGGAGTACCAGCATTGAATGAGACAGATTTTTCCAAAAGGCTAGGTTTGGGAATAAAAGGAGTATGTGTTGCGCTGTACATCAAGAACATATACACTTCCTATAAGGTCCAAGGGGAAGTGAGAGGCAGAGCTACAGAGAGTCTCTGGGTGAAGATAACAAGGGGAAAGAACAGTAGCGACATTACGGCGGGGGTCTATTATAGGCCACAAAGTCAGGTGGATGAGTCATTCTACAAGCAGGTAACAAGATTAACTAATACGCATGAGCTAGTATTAATGGGGGATTTTAACTTCCCTGAGATCTGTTGGAAGACTATTACAGCAAAACATTATACGTCCTGCAAATTCTTACCGTGTGTAGAGGACAGTTTTCTGATTCAGAAAGTTGAGGAAACAACTAGGGGCTCAACCATTTTGGATCTGGTTTTGACAAACAGAGATGAATTAGTTGCGAACATGAAGATGTTCTGGAACTTGGGAGGAAGTGATCATGATCTGATAGAATTCAATATCCTATGGAAAGGAGGACATGAGAACAACAAAACAAGGACACTGGACTTCAGAAAGGCAGATTTCAACTGACTCAGAGAAATAGTGAGTAAGGTCCAATTAGGAAGAAAAGGAGTCAAACGGGCTGTCTCAACACCAAGCTATTCTGATGCAGAGGAAGGATAAAAAGAGCCAAAGGAGCTTTTTAGCTATCTAAACACCAAAAGGGATACATACAGGAAATGGAAGGAAGGAGGGGCAAGTCACCAAGGAAGTATACATGGGAATAATATGAGCACATGGAGACAAAATCAGGAAAGCCAAGGCAAAGAATGAGTCACAGCTGGCAAGAAATGTTAGAGACAACAAGAAGGGGTTCTTAAAATATGCCAGGCAAAAAAGAAAGACCAAGCACAGTGTGGGTTGAAGAAGGTGAAGCTGGTAAAGGAAGATGATAGGAAGGCATAGCTGCTCAAGGCCGACTTTGCTTCAGTCTTCTCACAAAAAATAACACATGACCGGACGACAAGTGAAGTTACCATAGACAAAAAGGAAGGGATGCAGATTGAGATAAGTAAAGAGATCTTCTGACCAATCTGAATGAATTAAAATCAGTGGGGCAGGATGCTATTCACTGAGGGTACTGAAGGAATTAGCTGAATAAATCTCAGACCCACTGGCAATAATATTTACAAACTCATGGATGATAGCAGAGGTCCTGGAAGACTGGAGAAGGGCTAATGTAATGCCCCAACTTTAAAAGGGCGATAAAAGAGGAGCTGGGGAACTATAGACCAGTCAGTCTGACTTCAATATCTAGGAAGCTACTTGAGCAATATATAAAATATTCAATTTGCGAATATGTGGAAGATGAAGCAGCAGCCAGCATGGATCACTAGCAGACAGCATGAATTTACCAAGAACAAATCATGCCAAACCTGATTGATTTCCTTCTTTGACAGGCTAACTGATTTGGTGGATAGGGGGGAAATGCGGTGGACGTAATATACCTGGACTTCAGCAAGGCTTTTGCCAGGGTCCCACATGACATTCTGATAAGTAAGCTGGAGAAATGCAGGCTCGGTGGAACTACCATTAAATGAATACATAATTGATTAAACAACCACAAACAAAGAGAAACTATTACTGGAATTATGTCAGATTGGAGGAACGTCTCAAGTGGGGTTCCACAGGGATCTGTTCTGGGTCCGGTGTTGTTTAACATCTTTATTAGTGACCTGGCAGGTAGAGAGAGCATACTGATCAAGTTTGCAGATGACATAAAACTAGAGGGGGTTGCTAATAATTTGGAGAATAGAGCTAAAATTCAGCGGGATCTTAATAAACTGGGCTATAGACAACAAAATGAAATTCAATAAAGACAAATGTAAAGTGCTACACATAGGGAAGGAAAAACAAAGGCACAAAACCAGAATGGTGGATAACCAGCTTGGTAGCAGCACTGCTGAGAAGGATCTGGGAGTTGTGGTGGATCACAACCTCACGAGTCAGTAGTGTGATGCTGTTGCAAAAAAAGCAAATGCAAGTTTAGGTTGCATTAACAGAGGCATAGCATGCAAGTCACCGGAGGTGATAGTATCACTCTACTCGCTGCTGGTTAGGCCTCAGCTCTGGTCACCAATATATGTAGAAAGGATGTAGAGAAACTGGAAAGGATCCAGAGGCGAGCAACAAAGATGATCAAAGAGATGGAATGGAAGCCATATTAGCAAAGGCTGAAGGAACTGGGTATGTTTAGTTTGGAAAAGAGGAGACTTGGTGGGATAAGATAGTGGTCTTCAGATACTTGAAAAATTGCCATAAAATAGATTGAGAAAAGTTGTTGTCTCTTGCCATAAAGGGCAGGACAAGAGGCAATGGGTTCAATCTACAGCATAGCAAATTTAGATTAAATCTCAGGAAAAACTTCCTAACTGTAAGAGCAGTAGGACAAGGAACAGACTTCCTCAGGAGGTTGTGGAAGCTTATTCACTGGAGATTTTCAAAGGAGGCTGGATAGCCATCTGTCTTGGATGGTTTAGACACACCAAATCCTGCATTTTGGGAGGCGGTTAGACTAGATGACCTTTGCGGTCCTTTCTAACCCTATGGTTCTATAATTCAAGTGCATCTTATCTTTATAATGGAATGATTTTTATCAAGTGTTAAGCCTACATGTAGCAAATGTTTGGCTGAAGATGATGATGACTTTAATAAATTTAAACTGAAAAAGGAAGAAAAAAAGATAATACGATGACAGTTACATTATGTTTGGATTTTTGTGTCTTGATATTACTGTGGAGAGTCCACAGTCACAATGTGTCATTTGTTTTCAAGTGTTAATAAATGAAAATCTGAGGCCAGAGAAAAAACAGAGACATTTAGAAAATAGAACAGGAGTACTCGTGGCACCTTAGAGACTAACAAATTTATTTGAGCATAAGCTTTCATGGGCTACAGCCCACTTCTTCGGATGCTGTAGCCCACGAAAGCTTATGCTCAAATAAATTTGTTAGTCTCTAAGGTGTCACAAGTACTCCTGTTCTTTTTGCGGATACAGACTAACATGGCTGCTACTCTGAAACCTGTCATTTAGAAAATAAATACCTGGAATTTGTACACAAGAGCCAAAAAAATTTCTTTCGGAAACAAGAACAAAGAAAGCATTTTAAAAAAAAAAAACCTAAAGAAGCTTCCTCAAAAAGCCTTAGAAGAAAATTGCAAAATGCAAACACTGTTGGCAAGAGCCTTTTTCTTCCAGCAGCCATAGATGTGTAGAATTATGATTGGAGAACAGCAATGGCATTGAAAATCATTCCGATGTCAAATAATTCTATCCCTTGGCACAATGATGATCTTGCAGAAAACGGCCAGGACCAGTTGTAAGTACAAGTTAAGAAGCGTAAAAGTTTTACACCGAAGCTTGATGAATCCACAGACATAGCCAACATAGTTCAGCTTCTCCGTTATATGAAATTTGTCACAGCAGATACAATAGCTGGATTTTTATTTTACAAAAAAGCCCAACTCGAACAACAAGTGAGAAAATACTCAAGATCCTTGCTAAATTCATAGTGGATGAAGGTCTTAACTGGGCTGTGTGCGGAGGAGAATGTGTGGGGAGGGGGCTGCAGCCATGACTGGAAAGAACAGGGACGTTGCAGCACGATTAAAGAAAGTGACACCAGCATCAATTTGGAAACTGTATGATTCATCACCAAGCTTTGGAATTGAAGAATTTGCAACCTGAAGTATATAAGACTCTCAACATTGTTATTAAAAGTGTTAATTTTATAAAATCCTGGGCAGTGATCACCAGGGATCCTAGACATCCATCTACCATGGAAAAATATATGGAATTTGCATTTTTACAGGGAATCTTCAGTTTTTACATTTTGTGAAAAAATAAAAACATATACAGTAGTACCCCATTTAGCCGAGTCTCCATTAACCGGCTCTCCATATTAAACACCCTGGGGCTGATGGCGGGAGCCCTGCCATCCCGGGGCTCCACTGTTAGCCCGAATTTGGTTAATATGGAGAGCCAGATAACGGAGGCTCGGACAAACAGGGTTCTACTGTATCAATAACATTGTGTTCAACTGATACCTATATATGTTGTGGCTAGGGAAACTGCAATTCAACATTTAATTTTAATCACAGAAAAACATGGATTTTTATGTTTCTTATAGGAGAATTTTTTTTAAATCACAGAAAACTAGGATCCTTGGTGATCATACACTCTTTCAGTATGTTATGTGAACAAATGGGCACTGACCACAGGCAAGTTTTGTTTCATAGCAAAGGCAGGTGGTTTTGAATTGTGTGATGAAATCAGAATTTTCCTCCTTGTGGAAAACAGACCTTGCAGATTACATATGTAAGTGGACTTCTTTACTACATTGGGTTAATCAGTGGACATATTAGCAAATGGAATGCACTGAACCTAACACTTCAAGGTTGGAATGCAAATATACTAGATTTAAAAGAGAAAATCAGGGGATTAATGAAGAAAGTTTGTCTTTGAAGATGCCACATTGAAAAGGGAGTTACTAAGATGTTTCCAATATTATCAGACTTTTAAAAAGAACAAAGTGAAAGTCATCAAAATGGAATTAACGACCCAATATTTACTCATTTGTCTAGATTGTATTCCCACTTTGATGAATATTTTCCTGAAATTGAACATGAATCTCCACATTGATTGCATTTGAAAGACATTCTTGGTAACAGCTGACTCAATTCCAACCTTAGGTATCTCAGCTCAAGAAAATCAATTGTCAAGTGATCACATGCTAAAAACTCACCAAATTTTCAAAAATGACAAATCAGGAATTCTGGATTTCTGTTAGGGGAGAGTACAAAGAACTCAGTGATGAAGCTATGAAGCTACTGCTTCCATTTAGTTTTAGTTATTTCTGTGTGTCTGCATTTTCAGCAATTGTTTCCAGGAAAACTAAACACAGAAATCATTTAAACTTGGAAAACAAGTAATATCCGGCACTATCAGAGATTCAACCAAACATTGCTCAACCATACAGTTCAGAACAGGTCCATTCTTTTCACTAAAATTTTAGGCTCTGTCCAAAGACACCAACCCCCTCCCCCACTCCCCGAAAACCCTATAGTTTCAAACTATAGTTTTAAAAACCCAGATTAGATCAGATTATATAATTAAACAAACTATATATAGTTAAAGTCACAAAAACCATCCAAAC
This sequence comes from Chrysemys picta bellii, assembly GCF_011386835.1. NCBI lineage: Eukaryota > Metazoa > Chordata > Testudines > Emydidae > Chrysemys > Chrysemys picta. The sequence continues at coordinate 115,083,915 of NC_088797.1, read as the reverse complement.
TCTAGAATCCATCTTGATTCTAGTATCCTGCGTCAGTAAAAAAAAAAAAAGGCATTTGGTATAGGGAGCCACCACATTTTAAAATATCTGTAAGGGAACTGCAGTACTAAAAAGTTGGTGGACTACACTGTAGACCATCTTTAAAACATTCTTTAAAATCTTCCTTCTTTGTCAGAACACATGTATGTATGCAGTTTGTTTCCAAAGAAATGCTTCTGTAAGCTTCTGTAACCCTTCTCTAAACAGAGAGACCTCACACATCAGATACAGCTCTAACTTATCCCTTTCTGCCGTTTGCCTTTTTTGGTACCTTAATGGGAAAAAAATGAAACAAACATCAGTCTCTGTTATTAAATACATCCATTCTAACTCTGTGTCCCGAATAAGCTAATTCTATCAAATCAAGGTTACACTTTTTCTTTCATGGTTAGCAAAGCCATTTTTATGAGAAGCATCACTGCCCCATGTGGAAGAGATGCTCTGCCCATGTTAGGCTGACTAAAGAAATGTCATCTATATATACATACTAGGCTAACTCACTAGTATCCTCTAACACCCAATATATGAAACACTTAAAGGTTGTCAGTTTCTCTCTCAACATCAGCAGTGCGCAGGGCTACTGCTGTAAGGGAACGGCTGGCATATTTCACTAGCACCAGGATATACCTCTTCCCTCTTTGTCTGCCTATATAGCAGGCCCAAAATATCCAGCGTGACCCTTTGAAATTGTTCTTCTGTTATAGGAAATGGACTTAAGCTAACTTTGCAGTTCTCTTCTGTTTCTCTACCTGTTAGCACCCATGACAGGGCTCACCGTATAATTTTACTGCTTGATATACTTCAGGCCACTAAAAGTTTGGGGTTAGCTTTTCTCTTGGTCCATTAAATGTCTAGCTAAGTAAATATAATGGGTGATGCACAGTAATTTGGACTGGTACCTTTGACAGCACTAATTGCTTGCTTGTTTCCTAAGCTTTAATATTCCCCATGGGAACCTGTCCCCTTTAGAGAGGATTATTCATTTGTGAATAGCTCTCTTTGCTTCTGTGAGAGTTGCACAGACTCTAGTTATCTGATGAACAGGGCCTCTGTTCTTCTGGTCATGGCCTCTGAGGCCACTCTGGAGACAGTATTAGGTAAGTCAATCCCTCTCAATGGCTCTATCCAGTCTCCAGTAACATCTGGAGGGGACATTTCCTCTGTCTCAGGATCCGCCACAATTCAGAATTTTGTTGACAAGAAGCTGCTGTATTAACTGCTTCCGTGCCAGAAGTTAACTCAGTCACAGGTTCTGTGTTTGTAGGGCTTTTTGAGCTTGGTGCCGAGTGACAATTAGACAATTGTGACCAATTTCATTCTCCATAACATCCCTCCTAGAAACTCAATGTGAAGACCTCGGGCCCTTCAGTTTAAGAAAGATTTAACATGGAGGTTCCCAGACTCTGAACCATTGTTGGCTTGCAGAGCACTTTCTGGTGGTCCACACAGTGAGGTGGCTGGTCACAAGGTGCTGGCACCTCCTTATTTCCAGCTGCTAATGCATATGCCAATTTAGCTACAAACACTTTTAAAAATTAAAGATACTTTTAATACTACTATCTTTCCAGGTAAGCAATTGCTGCAGTTGCCATAGGGCTGTCGTGTGACATTGAATGGAAGGAGAAATGGGGCACAGCACGGTGAACAGGAGGGGAGGTATAATCAGAGAATCACTCTATTGAAATTGATCCACGCCATGGAGAAGGTTGAGAACCCCCGACATAGGCTATTGGTATTGCAAAGGAGAGGACAGCAACAGAATGGAACAAACATAACAGCAATGGAAAGCCAGCAGCGATAACTATGGAGGCAACAGTAGTGGGAGCCTGTGGAGGGCCTGGATCAATGATTCAAATCCATGTATTAAAAAAAAGGCAAATTTTGAATTATGAGGTTATAATCCTCTCATAGTTTATGATATCACCACAACCCAGCATAGAATTATAGCCCTATAATTCACATTTGTCTGTTACAGCACTTATTCTAGATATATTTTCTTCAAACCCAGAGATTGTCATTTTCTAAAGTTCTCGTCACTACCGCAACTGCCAGTGATGGATAATCTCAAGTAGTTATGTGGTGTTGAACATACAGGTCTGTCATAACTGCAAATCTAGCTCTTGATCACGCAATCAGATCTGTGCAGGTAGGATATCAGGGTCTGCCCATGCTGATCAGATTGCATGCTTGGACCAAATTTGAATGAAACAATAATTCAATTGACTAGCCTTGGATATGATTTTTTTTTTAATTGAAACAGGATTAAAAAAGAACTGGAAATTTACAAAGGAGATGACTTGGAGAATGTTTGTGAAGCTCTTCAAACAGAAATTGAATTTCTGCAGATGGTATGCTCTTTTTATTTAGCGCTCCTAATTTCCATTAATTTTAGGCCCACCATTTGCAAACTGCCTAGAGCCCCATTCTTCACTGAAAAGGGAAAATCAGAAAAACATTATCTGTTAAGACTGAGAAATTTTCAGCAAAAGATGCAGGGATTTAGTTGTAGGGCCACCATTAATATTAGCCTCTTGAATGCTGAACCGCTTGAATGCAGATCTTGCAGTAGGAGCTACATTGACCCTAGACAGCAACCTTTATTGAAATAGACATGTAGCAATTGGGGCACAGGGGAGTACAACTCTCAAGTATTTATTGAATGTTGTAAAGTCATAGGGTTCTTTATGGAAACTGACTAGAGAAGACTGCATATTTTCTGCAAAATAGCAACCTTTTCTTCAATTTTCATAACTGTTAGTTTGTGTCACATTAGCTTTATTTATTCAACACTTGTGATTTTATGAATTTTACTGCTCTTAATATTAGTTTTTAAAAAGGAGGGGACAAACACATTGCAGGTAAACACTTTAAGGGTCTCATTTTCAGGAGTGAAGGGTTTCTGTTGATGTTTTGGAGTCTCTGGTCTAGCTACTGTTTGATGATACAACTCCCACTAGGAAAAAAAAATGTGGCAGTAACAGGATATGACTTATTTGGATTTATGTACATTGGTTTCGATGAACAGTTAAAATGTTTGTGGCAGAGTAATTTATTGCATAACCCTTTATTTGGAGGGATGATAACCTTGAACCTCATTCATTAACTTTATCACGAGCAATTAAAAAAAAGTTTTGCAAAATGCAAACTTCTACTTTTTTGATTTCTCAGAGGTCTAAAACACATCTAAAATGTACACTCTCAAGCCAGGCCGGGAATAATAATGCTGGGAGATGCTCATATACTATGAGGACAGGGGCTATATAAATACACAGAGTGAGATTAAACTCCCCAAATGAGATGCCTAATGGAAATGCTCAACTTTAAATATAGCAATGTAGCTATCCTGATCTTAAAGCTGATTGAGGTGGTTTGGGAACGTTACATACGTCACTATGTACAGGATGCTGTATGTGATGTGTAAACAAAATACATTTCATTTGGTATACTGATACATTACATATGTTTAACATTTATTGTAAAAACAGTATAAGTACAAAGAAATTCAGTCTTCTTAAAATTCAAGTGTTAGATTTTGGCATTAAGCCACTGTGGGTATGTCAACCCTGAAGTTAAATATCCCTGGCTGTCCCGTGTCAGCTGACTTCGGCTTGGGCTACAGAGCTGTTTAATTACAATGTATATGTTAGGCTTGGGTTGGAGCCTGGACTCTGGGACCCCATTAGGGGGCATCCTTCTGGGACCCCGTAGCCCAAGCCAGTTGACACAGGACAGCCACAGGTGTTTAATTGCAGTGTAGATATACTCATGTTTTGGGGAAAAGGGAGCAGGAGCTGTGCAAAGACAATAGTTCCCAAAGGTAATGTATCCAAGCCAGGCACGTTGTTTTTCCCTCCTGTGAAGGAGTACACACAGCAACAATATCTAACATACCTCTTTAAAGAGAGTGGTGAATACTCCTGGCCACATACTAGCCCAAGTCAGCTGACATATGGTGGAGGTTGTGACCATGTCATTGCCCTTTTAAATTCTTTATAAAGAATAATCTCACAATGAGGATTTGTTTCATGTATTTCAAATTAACATGCATGTATCTTTCTTTTTTGCAGAAATTATCACAAAAGTCTTCAGGCAAATAAATAATATACAGAAGACTGATTTAAATGTCACAGAAATCAGTCTTTGCAGTACTTTAACTACACACATTTTAGTAAGCCTTTGTTATTAAGCTGTCATCCTTCATATTTCTTGTTGGGAAAACAAAGATTCTGTTTCTCAGTAGATTTTGTAACTTCTCCTTTTGCTGTTTATTAATGTCGGCATTTGGTTACTTCAAAAATAATATTTTTGCTGTTTTGGCAGTGATCCCATTCCCATATTCAACAGGAATCCCTGCCTAGGCTGTTCCTTTACCATCTCTGAATATGGCACACAAGCCAGTACAGATACAATAGAGTCTATAACTAACTCCATTCTGAGTGTACCATTTTCCCTGTGTATCCACTTTCATCATATTCCTCCTCTTACCAGGAAAGGTAATAGCATGGGTCTCCTCTGAGACAGACACCTATGCTGCCAGCAGGAGATATTTCCATGCCATATGGTTATTTATACCTTAAAAGATCAATTGTGCAAGCTTCATAAAGCAGACCATAACCCAGAAGTACAAAAGTGAAAGACCAGAATAACTTCTATGGAGTGGCAGCAACCACAAAGCCACTCTGCTAGTTAGTACATGATTTCTAATTACACCTCCGCTCCAAAAAAAAAAAATCACTATCTTAATTCTCATCCGTTAACATTACAGACTAAATCCTATTCTCAGTGCGTGGTACAAGTAATTGGGCTGTTTGATGAGGATTTCCTTGGGGTTTAGATTTAAGGAATCCTCCCCCACTCAATTTTGTATGTTCCATGATTGCCACTTCAGCCTCAGGTACATTGCCCAGGGTACTCCACAGGTGTGGAGGAAGATGGGGGGTGTGGATCTATTTGTTCCCAGTGAAATACTGTATCCAAGCTCCACAATGCATATTTTCTTACAGTTTTTGGAAACTGACCACCCCCTTGTATCTGAGATGGAGGGAGAGAGTTTATCCCTGTAAGGAGCTAATTCTGCAGTTCAAAAATCCAGCAAATTCTCATTGACTTTAATAGCAGTTTTGTCCATGTATGGATTGAAGAGTTGGTCCCAAAGCATACTCTAAAACCACCTAGTCATATAAAGTAGGAATTATTACCATTACCAATAACTATTGCTGTTAAAGTTGATGATGACAGTTGACTTCATAATTAATATTAAAGTGTTTTTTTCATGGGAGTTCTTTTAGGCCTTGATTCAGCACAGCACTTAAGCATAAGCTTAACTTTAAGCATATCAGTAGTCCCAGTGATGTCCATAATACTAGTTGCCTACTTAAAGTTACACGAGTGCTCAAGTCCTTTGCTGAATTGAATCAAATTCTGAGGTGGTGTATAAGGAGATGCAAGTTATGTCAGAGAAACCTCAAGGTGGCTAAACTGGTGTAATTTACATGCTATGCAACTGGAAGAGAGTGAAAATTACATAAATCTGGGCCTTCTCTGTACTGAGATTAGGACTTTCCTGCCTTGTTTATTCAGATAATGTCATTGACATTGATTGTCCTAGCCATGAGAATCAACTGACTAGGATTTGACTCCTAATCTGGTGAAAACCTGTTATTAATATTCAATCTCCATATGCATGTGTTTAAATTGTTCATTTACAAGTCTTCTTTGTGTCTCTTTTCCGATAGTATTAGTTATGGGTAGCTATGCAGCCCAAACATATAAAGTATACATGTAATAGATGTTAAATATAAACAGTATTTGAATAGCATATGTATAAAATTCAAATGAGTGATATAAGCAATATTATCCAATTAAAAATATTAGCAAAAAGTTGGATTTTTTTGTCTATATGACCCTCAGGCAAACATGGTCAGGCATTTTGTGCCAGTGCTAACTAAAGAAAAGCTGGACTGAGGATTTCCTAGTTTGACAGCGAGGTCTAACATGAGAAATAATTTTGCTGTTAGTTCAGTTAAAGACAATTAGAGATACAGACAACTATTCTACAGCCTTTAGTCAGGCAAAACACTTCGGGGTGTTTTCCCTTAGAAACGACTGTAGGATTACGCAATTAAAAGACATTTACTATCCCCATTTCCATCAGATGACAATGGAATAAACAAAACAAAAAAAATCACAGCCAAAAAAAAAGAGAGTCAAAAACAGAGGCTCTCCATCTTGTGCCCATTGAAGTGGATGGTGATACAGTTTTATAATTGACTACATTGAGTGCAGGATCAGGTAGAAGGTCTAATCATTCATGGCAAGTGTGAAGGGGTACACTCACCACAGGTAGCACCTCCTTATGGCTACATTTGGAGATCATCTTTTACCCACTCTGGCCTCCCCCTTCTGTCGGTTATTCATGCTGTGAATCCCCCTCCCCCACAACTCGGAATGCTCCCTCTTCCTGATTCAGCCCTCTGGCCAGGCCACTATGGGTATGTCTATACAGTAATTACAAACCCGCAGCTGGCCCTGTAGATCTTCGGGCTTGGGCTGGAGCCCAGGCTCTCGAACCCTGCGAGATGGTAGGGCCCCAGAGCTAGGGCTGCAGCCTGAGCCCAAATACCTACACTACAATTAAACAACCCCACAGCCCAACCCCCATGAGCCTGAGCCAACTGGCACAGGCCAGCTGCGGGTGTCTAACTGCAGTGTAGACATACACTGGAAGGGGAGGACTATTGAGGGTAACAAAGTCCCTCTGGACCAGCTGGTGTTTCCAACAATCCTGTGCCACTTCCCAGTGGCTAGTAAGGGAATCCAGGCTTATAAAACAAAGATTATACACACCAGGAGTGTTCTTTAGCAAATGTGACTAACTTTTTCATAGTCAAATGATTTCACTTAAATAACCTCTTGCCTGGATTATCTACAGAAATTCCCAAAGGAATGGATGCAAAGAAACCAAGATTTTTTCTTTTAACATTTATACATAGTTTCACTGCTTAATTCCCTCCAATAACTACAGAGTTAACTTCTCACTTTCTTTCTTTCAACTTCCTCAAACTGCGGTTGCCTGCTTGTTTGGGCCGGATCTTTTTTTCTTTGCTGCATTATTTCTTTCCATGGGCACAGGCATTGTTTCACTACCAATTTAGCAAGGATGGTGGGCTTTTAGGCTAACCCCCCCTTTTATCTATTTACATACATACATTACATCTAGATGCATCTTATTTAATAATAACCTTTTCTCTATGTCCAGACTTAATACAATCTTTTCTTGAGGCGGTAACAACCCCTCAGCATCGGTACATTATAAGAAAGGATAATAGCAGGGTTAGAGACAACGGGAAAAATAGGGAAAACAGCTGCATTAACAGCACTGTAAAATAGGGGAGTTACACTCACTGACCACAGGAATAATGACTCCTTGCTGAATGCAGGAGATAACAACAGATTGGATTTTTCCTTGGCCTGTTTTGATAGAGGATACTGCTGCACCTTGGGAAGGGGTCTTGCTGGAGTTAGGTGAATCTTAACAGGTTGGGCAGACCCAATGCACCCGACCTGGTTGGCATGGTCGGCTCACAAGGCTCACAGGGAGAGACCTTAGCCAGCAGTTCCTGTTGCAACGAGGAAGGGCTGGGGTCGGTCTCCTCCTTTGGAGCGTCAATGTACAATTTAATTTACATAGCAAGTCTCTTCCCAAAAGGTTAACCAGCGAACAAGGACAGAGGACCAAAAAAAAAAAAAAAAAACGGTCAGAGGTGAAGAGATGGGGTGGGGAATAGGAGTATTCCCACCCCTACTGCATTTACTATCTCAGAATAAAAAGGGAGAGAATGGAAGTCACTGGCACGGAGAATAGATTGCGACGCGCCAGTATCTAACAGACAAGTGGTGGGCTTGCCATCAATAATACAGATTACATATGGCCCAGCCTGATTCAAGGGAATAAGCGGAGCGATGACTTAAAGGGTAGAGAGATATCTGCTGGCCAGCAGGGGCTTGTAAAAAACCCAATTTCTCCTTTGTCTACTTTAATTGTGTTTTAAGTTTCTCCTGGGAGTCCTTGAGACTCCTCCTTTGAGATTCACTGCAATGTTTTTCTGTTTCTCCATACCAATCAAAATATGCATCAAACTTTGGCCAGAAGTGCGCCTCTGAGGTGCATAATCTTGACAAGGTCAAAACTTTCCCTCTAGGGGAGACCATAATTTTAAATCATCCCTGGTATACCAATTCCATTTTTTCCAAAAACTTGCAAGTAGAAAGACTATAATTTTTTATACATATAAAACGCTGGTGTGCCTTTTGGAGGGATGGTAATTCCCTTCGATCCACCGGCCCCCAAAGCTCACAGACAATATATACACAAACAGACACAGACAGACAGACACAAACTGAACCAGAACCCCTATTGGCGAGACAGTGATCCCACACCGCCCCCCTTGTTTACAGCTTTCCCGGTGAGACGAAGATCAATTTGGATCCTTCGGCCCTCCAGTATCCTGACTTTCCTGACGTGATGGCGCTCCCTTTGAGCCCATCCTCCCCAGGACCCGACACAATCACTCAGGTCTTTCACACAGGAAAGAGCATGTTTGTTTAGGAGCGTCCATGACTGCCTACACCCCCGTCCAGCAAAGAGTGTCGGCTAGTCTCAAAGAGAACAGCGCTGCTTACTCTGTTGCTTCTGGTGGGGACCAGTCAGTGGCCCTACAGACTGCCTTTTACCGGAAGAGGAGGGGAACCAGAGGGAAAGAGGGTGAGGAAACCAGACCGTTTACAGACGGTAAGGGATGGGGACATTCATACTCCTATGCCTGGATAGGCCTTTCGCCGGTCATGCCATGCAGGAGGTCCATATCCTGGTCAGGGTCCTTATGATCCACTAAAGGGGTCGCAGGGCTTCCGTTCGAGATATCCCTGGTCACGAGCCCCTCAGGGCTTCGCAGGGGTCTCGGGGCGTCTTCCTGTGACCCTCACTCACACCGGTCTTGCAACCTTCACTTTTACACTGGCACACAAAAGACCTCCGCAACCTACCTAGCCACTCAGTGGCTCTTCCCGGGTAACCAGAACCAGAATCAGACAAAACAAACAGGACAAGACAAAACAGAAGGGCGGCAGGCGTGTCTATTAGCAAAAGGTTCAGATCCAGCCTGCAACTCACCCAACCCTGAGCCTACGTGCAAATCCTCCACCAGAAACCCACGATAGAGATTTCAATAGGTCTCTTACCTTTCAGATGGGCCCTGGGTTTGGTGGGAGATTGCCCGCGGTCCTCCGGTCTGGGGAAGTCTTCTGTGGATCCCGGACGAGCCCCCAACTTGTTGTGGAAAATTGACCACACAATTGATTTTGGATCAGACAGCCTGAGGCTCCTTTATTGATCAATCAAACATGCATGCATGGGGGAGTCAGCCAAGGCAGCCAAACACCCACCCGACAGATAAAATACAGGAGCTTATACAGGACAAAACCACAATTAGTAACACATACTTTCTTATCAACATTATTGCCATAAATGGAATACAATATCCATAAAAGGGAATATAGCATAGCAAGCTTTCCTGTTATTCTTAGTTTGCCCTTTGCAGTTTCTTGCTCTGTCACCTGACATCTATTAATCATAGTCTGTTACAAAGGTTAAGTCTACTTTTATAATTTCTACAGTTAGTTCTGCTTTTATGATTTCTGTCTACCCTTCTCCTTTTTATCTCCCCGCCCCTTTTCTCCTTCCTCCAGGCCACACATACAATTCACCTGACCATACATACAATTCACTTGACCTAGGGTTACCATATTTAAAAAATAAAAAAAGAGGACACACCACAGGCTCTGGCCCCGCCCCTTTCCCACTCCCGGCCCTGCCCCAACTCTGCCCATTCCCCGCCCTTTCCCCAAAGTCCCCGCCCTAACTCCCCCTCCTCCCTCCCGGCCACGCGAAAAGGGCTGCCCGGGCGCTACCGGCTTCACGGTTTGCCGGGCAGCCTCCAGACTCTGCGCCCCCAGACGGCGTTTCCCCAGCGCAGCTGGAGCCCGGGAGGGGAAGCACCCAGTCATTATATAAGCTGACTTGTTCACAGACAAAAACATGCTGAACTATACTAAACTACATTTTGGCAGGATCTGCCGGACAAGGTTCATTGCACAGCCTGCATCTTCCACTCACATTCAGTCATATACTCAGTCCGCCACTTAGCTCCTCGCCAATCTTCCGCAAACTTTCCCCTACAAGCATATTCTCAGTTAAAATACAAATGGCAGCTGGTCAGCTAACCAAATTCCTATAAATCTCATCGCATTAGCTGGGGATTTGTCAGCCTCTTGTTAATGGGATATTATACATTGCATTTTTGTTTGTTTTTTTCTAAATTGCTAATTCCTTTTTTATTTTAGATGTAAGGCCAAGGCAAATAGCCTTCTCTGTGGCAATATGTGCAATATATCATACACAGAACAACAATTACGATTAACACCATCTTCTGCTATCAAAAGGTAACTGGTCACCTGGCCCAGAAATAAAAGTTCTGAGGCCCAAATAGTCAAAAGTAGCCACTGATTCTTGGTGCCCCAGTTTTGGAATTGCTAACTTGAGAAGCCTTGGGTCTGATTCTCAGAGATGCTGAACCACCACATTTGCATCCATTGATTTCAACTGGAATGATGGGTCCTACTTTTACACGTGAGCTAGCAATGCTATTTTCATCGATAAAGTGGGCATCGTCAAAAACAATAAAATTTCACTTATGTTCTTGTTAAAAGGTATTAAATGCATCACATTTCATTAATTTTCATTTTTTTAAAATATCAAACAGGTTCAGGGGAATATTTACAACCCACACTCACTTACGATTTTTCATTCATTCCTGTAAATTGATTACCAGTTACCAGCAGTCTCCACTGTTGCTATAATCTCACCTATAGGGCAAACCTGTCACTCACTCATGCTCCAAAAGTAGGCTGGGTTGTTCAAACTTCATTTAAAAACCTGATGTGGGAGCTGCTTCATTTCTTCCAATTCATCGTCTTAAGTGTTTAAAGTCCTAAGCAACTTACTTGGAAAAGGGCGTTATAATAGTGCTCTGTGTGTTTATCCATGTAAAACATAATAGAAAAAATTCTAGAAGATGATATTTAAAAATTTTGTTACTGGGTTTTGCAGAATCAATAAAACTTCTTGATGTTGGGCACTGCAAATGGGTTCCACTGTGCAGCTCTTTACATCATCTCTTAGCAGAGGACAAGGAGGCTGCAGGCTTTGCTTGCCTTTACAGTTCAAAAATCCTGTAATTTACTTAACAAAGATTAGTAAAAAATAGGAGAACAGAGTAGATCAAAGCACACTAATAAACTGTAGTGCGCTTCAGTAGTGTCCACACGGACAGTCAGTTGGTAGCAGGGTGGTACAGGATAGATTTACACCCCAGTTTCCTGAAAACTAAATGCTTGTGTAAACAGGCCCACAGCTTCCAAACGGGATGGAATGTAAAAAGATATTTCAGACAAATCATAAACTAAATATAGTAAACAGACACACTGAAAATGAGGCTTGTTCTTGTTTGAGATCAGGATTTTATAGCCACTAAATTCTTCTTTCTATGGTTCATAAATTCTTGTTAGTCTAGAGTAGAAAATGTGGGCAATCCTGGCTATCATTCACAATAGGAGGTTTTGTAAAAGGAATACTTTAGTGCCATCTGCTGGACTGTACCCTACAACACAACTTTAAACAGGATATCAAATAGGTTTAATTTTTTATTATATTTTTTCATTTAATATAAAATGTTTTCTCTCTATCTTTTGTACAATCATTTTCATTTAATCAGTTTTAATCAGATACCTCATATTAAAACTTGTACATCTTTAATTTCCCTTTCTAAATTTTACAGGCATTGATATTATATGTATTTCCTGGAATAATGGAAAACAGTATATAGTAGGTGTGTTCTAGCAACACTCTGTCCCTATGAAGAATGGGCTTTAGTATTTTATAAGAAAATGATCACAGCCTATATGAAGATTAAGTTCATATCAACCATATTCCAAAATAAATCACACTGCATTCATGATTTTGCACTGTACAATGAAACAAAGCCAAGGCACATGTTGAATAGGGTGTGGGCAGCCTAATGACATCTCTTGAGCTAACGGTTTCATTCCAGAGACCCGACAGGGCAATGAAGGGGACTCATCAGGACAAAAAAAAGAAAAAAAGAAATCACCCTCCATGTCTTCCCCCAAAACTAAACAGAGAGCCTCCCTCACCTAAATCGCAGTGGGTCCTGCGTAACTGAAGATAATTTTTTAAGCCGGTTCAGACTTGTCCATTCCTCTGTATTCAACTGGAAATGGGAAAGATTCCAGTCTTTGATCCATAATAAGATCCCTGGCAGTGAATGAAGACTAGTCATGGCTAGGAATGTGAGCAATTCAGTTATAAGAACTTTCCTCCTCTCTTCAAGTGGCTTTGAAGCTCTCTGGTGCAAAGAGTTACGTTTCTTTTTTGTGACCTGCAGAAGGCTGGCTTTCCTCCTGAAAAATCTTACTGCGAAGCCTGGCCTTCATGGGCTTGTGATGCTCAGAAAGACAGACTGAGCTCTTCTGATTTATCAGCACAGTTTGGTGTTTCCATTAGTGAAAAAAGCCCGTCTTTATGCACAGGAAGTAGTATTTCAAATAAATCTTTAAAAATCAGATCACAGTAATGAACACTAAATGTTGCTCTTGTAAAAGAAAAAAAAAGTAGATTTTTCTTGAAATATTCATTTTTCTGTAAAGATTCTTCCCATGATTAAGCCAATATGAGACTGTTTTGATTCTGTATGTGATGAGAGAGATTACAAACTATTTGCAGTTTTTTCCATTTATTGCTACATGACATTTACATGTTGAAAAACTTCATTAATGGCCTGATCCTGCATTCCTTTCTTAGGCATAACTTTCATAGACTGTAAGTGAGTTAGAACTGCAGGATCTGTCCTTCACTATGTCTGTACTGTATATGGAGTAATGTCTTTCTGAAATTAAACTGACAATACAATAAATATCAGCTAAGCCATAACTTTTCGCTGACCATCTGCAGACTGCTACATTCATGTACTTGAAATACACCGTACTGTCATCACCATTTAATCAGTTAGGGCATATGTCACATATTTCAAGATAAATTACAGCACAATGCTATTACTGTAATTTCCAGTTTAAAGGACAAATTCCTCACAACATGCAGATGTTAAGTACACATCAGCTCTAGTACTCACAGTCAGTTCACCTAATAGGAGGCTGCATTTGAAACGTGTACGGTGATGCGTTGCTCAGAACCTAATGGAACCCTGATGGAAATTTCCAGGAATTTGATACTGATGTTTATTGATAATAAGAGTTCACTGTATCATAGCAGGTAATTGTACAGTTTGTCTGTTAACTCTCTGCAAGCTCATTGAAATTCATGGAATCACACAGGTTGCCCATCAGTAGTGGACTTGGCCCTCCATACCCTGTGTTCCAAACCATGAATATTTACAGGTTTTACTCTCTTAGCGTTCTTCTCAAGTAGCATTGGCAAAGACAGCTCATCTTTCTCCTTCTTCCCCTGTTAAAGGTCTATGGGCTGGATCATCTTCTCTGCCTCCACAGGTCGGGTGGTTCTAATTGAGGGGTATATAGGAAGAGCTAGGTCTGGGGGACTGTTGAACTCTTCCTAAAGTGCACTGCTGAGACTGAGCTCTCCCTAAGGTGCATTGGTGAGAAGGTGCAGAGAAGACAAGCAGGAGGTAGGAGAGCAGAGAGTACAGTTGATATCTGTGGCATTGTATTTCATGGGGATTCATTGAGATGAGAACAGCAGAAGAAATTATCACCCCATTCCTGGAAGGTAAGAATGGCCGTACTGGGTAGGACCAATGGTCCATCTAGCCCAGTATCCTCTCTTCCAACAGTGGCCAATGCCAGATGCTTCAAAGAGAATGAACAGAACTTGGCCATTATCAAGTGATCCACTCCTGTTGTCCAGTCCCAGCATCTGGCAGTTAGAGGTTTACGGACACCCAGAGCATGGGGTTACATTCCTGACCGTCTTGGCTAATAGCCACTAATGGACCTATCCTCCATGAACTTCTCTTTCTTTTTTTAATCCAGTTATGCTTTTGGCTTTCACAACATCCCCTGGCAACAACTTCCACAGGTGGACTGTGTGTTGTGTGAAGAAGCACTTTCTTTTGTTTGTTTTTAAACCTCCTGCCTATCAATTTCATTGGGTGACCCTTGCTTCTTTTGTTATGTGAAGGGGTAAATAACACTTTCTTATTCACCTTCTCCCCACCATTCAAGATTTTATTGACCTTAATCATATCCCCCCCTTGGTTGTCTCCTTTCCGAGCAGAACAGCCCCAGTCTTTTTAATCTCTCCTCATATGGAAGCTGTTCCATATCCTTAATCATTTTTGTGGCCCTTCTCTGTGCCTTTTCCATTTCTAATATATCATTTTTGAGATAGAGCAACCAGGACTACACACAGTATTCAAGGTGTGGGCATACCATGGATTTATATAGTGGTATTATGATATTTACTGTCTTATTATCTATCCCTTTCCTAATGGTTCCTAATATTCTGTTAGGTTTTTTGACTGCTGCTGCACATTGAGAGGATTTTTCAGAGAACTATCCACAATGACACCAGGATCTCTTTCTTGAGCGGTAACAATTAATTTAGAGCCCCATCATTTTGTATGTATAGTTGGGATTATGTTTTCCAATGTACATTAGTTTGCATTTATCAACACTGAATTTCATCTGCTATTTACCCTCTACATTCTGAAAACTTACTATTTATTCCTACTTTTTGTTGTAGTAAGAGGAGGCCCTGAGATATAAACCTTGGTATCAGAGGCCCAGTATGAGGCGTAAGGCCTGAACTAAAGTAATGGTCAAGACTTTGCTAACATAAAGCAAAGTTAAGCTGTGAGCCAGAGGCAGGCCCTGCTCACAGAAGCTGGCAAGGAAAGGGCTGATGCTGCAAGAAGATACATACCTAAGAGGTACTGAACAGTAGATATAAGAACACTCCAATACTTGCACATTCCACACAGATAACAAGGAACAAGCTGACCCATCCCAATGACAGGGCCAAAAGAATAATATGATGAATAGAGTTGTTTTGTTCAAACCAACATGTACAAGGTGAGAGGCGGCACCTTACTACATAAAGGGGTTGTACCTTGCTACGTAGAGGGGTTGCACCTTAATACGTCAGGAGTGATGTGTAATCTGTTTGTACCTGTGTATAAGAATGCATCCCTGAGTGGACATCTTTGTCCAGCCTAGGGGGCAGTGAAAAGTCCCGCCATTGACTGAGCTGAGTCCATTGTCAGGGAGCACATAAGTACTGGCTAGCCGCACCTTAGCAGCACCTTGGACTTCGTTTGCCAGGCAAAGCTGGAGACTGTGTTTCTCTTCAACAATAAACCTGGCCGACGTGCCTTCATACCTTACTAGAATCTGTGGTCATGGGGGTTCTCTCGGGGTTTGCTGTGTCAGCTATCTGCGCAGAGCTGGGGCAGCACACAGAGGGAACACACGCACGCCGCCGATTGATATCAACATTGTACAAAGCAGAGCGCCACACCGGTAGCGTCTGACAACATTTGTTTCCTATCTTTTAACCAGTTTCTGATTTATGAGAGGACCATCTCTCTTATCCCATTACTGCTTAGTTTGCTGAAAAGCCTTTTGTGAGGGACTCTTTGTCAAAGGCCTTCTGGAAGCCCAAGTACATCATATCAGCTTGCTCACCCTTGTCCATGTTTGTTGACCCTCTCAAAGAATTCTAATAGATTGGTGAGGCATGATTTCCCTTTACAAAAGCCGTGTTGACTCTTCCTCAACAAATCATGTTCATCTATGCATCTGATAATTCTGTTCTTTACCATAGTTTCAAATAATTTGCTGGTACTGACTTTAGGCTTACCAGCCTGTAACTGCCAGGATCACTTCTGGAGCCTTTTTTAAAAAAATTGGTGTCACATTAGATATCCCTTAGACATCCACTTGGTACAGAAGCTGATTTAAGTGATAGGTTACACTGCTCTACAGCCAAAATGCTTCTGAAATAAATGTAGTCAAACTTTACTAATTCTGGGTCACTGAGAATGAAAATTATGCTTAAAATTGTTGATTGGCTCTAGTTTTCAAGATATGCTATTGGGTCAGTATATAAGACCCTTGACTTGGGAATGGAGGAGGATAAGTGAGTTATAAAGGGAAGGGATCTCAATTTAAACCAGAAATGACTAAAATACATCTTTGACTGGATCTATGAATAAATCTATGACTGGGTTTGGACAGTACTTGCTTTTTAGGCAAAACAATGAATGATGCAATCTGAAGCTGGTATTGCGTCATACATGATATGAATTGCATCATGTTATTCCTAGAAGTCATGGATGATGCAATCATAACGAAGCTTACATCACTCTGCTGAACAAATTGCCCTATATCAGCTCTAGAAATCATCCAGTGTCGTGCTCTGTTATTTGTCAGTGTTTGATTTTGCAAAGGGACACATTTCTGTTTAGCCAAAGTGAGCAGAGATGCCTCGTACTTGTGTGAACAGTGCAGATAACTTCTGCTATGTTTATGGTGAAGTGACTTTTGCATCACAAAAGCGCAGTATAACCACTATGGTTAAGAAAGCCTATCACCTTTATTTTGGCTGCAAAATTGGAGATCAGGACAAGAGGTGGGCCCCACACATATGCTGCAACACTTGTGCAACAAATCTTCGCCAGTGGTTGAACAGGAAAAGGAAATCTATGCCTTTTGCAATGCCAATGATTTGGAGAGAGCCAACAGATCATACCAGCAATTATTACTTCTGCATGGTGCCTCCAGTTGGGAAAGGTGTGTCAAAGAAGAAAAAGTGGACTGTGCATTATCCAAACATTCCATCAGCTCTACGCCCAGTAACCCACGGAGAAGGACTGCCGGTTCCTGATGCACCAGAATCATTCTCACTTGAGTCAGATGAGGAAGAGGAAGAGGATGAAACTTCTGGTCCTGAACCATCAATGTCACAGGACCCACATTTTCTCCCATCCTCCTCCTCTGAACCACACCTCATAACACAAGGTGAACTGAATGACCTTGTCAGGGATTTGGAACTACCCAAGAGTAAGGCAGAGCTGTTGGGCTCCAGACTACAGCAGTGGAATCTCCTGGCAGGTGATGTTAGGGTTTCCATGTTCCGTGACCGTCAAAAGGATCTTGTTCCATTCTTCTTCACAAAAGGTGATCTTGTAGCCTGCAACAACATCGATGGTGTGATGGCAACCCTCAACATCATTCACGATCCAGATGAGTGGAGACTGTTCATTGATTCATCGAAGACGAGTCTTAAAGCTGTTTTACTGCATAATGGCAATGTTTTGCCATCAATTCCAGTTGGTCATGCAGTCCATATGAAGGAAACCTATGACAACATGAAACAACTTTTGAGGTGCATAAACTATGACCAACATCAGTGGCAGCTTTGTGGCGATTTGAAGGTTGTTGTTCTCTTGCTTGGTCTGCAGACTGGATACACAAAGTACTGATGTTTTCTCTGCGAATGGGATAGTTGTGCAAGAGATTCCCATTACATCAGGAAAGATTGGCCACTCCGACAGTCATTGGAGCCTGGGAGGAAAAGTGTTCAGCATCCACCACTTGTTGAATCAAGGAAGATTTTGTTACCACCCTTACACATCAAGCTGGGTCTGATGAAGAACTTTGTCAAGGCCATTGACAAAACACAAGCAGCTTTCAAGTACCTCCGTGGAAAATTTCCAAGGTTAAGTGAAGCTAAGATAAAGGAAGGTGTCTTTGTTGGTCCACAGATTCGTGAACTTCTTCGAGATGATGCATTTGACCATGCACTGCGTGGCAAGGAAAAGACGGCATGGAAAGCCTTCCAGTTTGTGGCAATACATTTTCTCGGAAACAACAAGGCAGACAATTACAGGTTGTTGGTGGAAAACCTCCTCAAGGCATACGAAAGCCTTGGTTGCAACATGTCACTAAAGATACATTTTTTGCACTCTCATCTAGGTTTTTTTCCACCGAACTGCGGAGCAGTGAGCGACGAGCACGGCGAGCGATTTCACCAGGACATTGCAACAATGGAGAAACGCTACCAGGGCAAATGGAGCCCATCAATGCTTGCAGACTATTGCTGGACAGTGACAAGAGATGCTCCATTTAATGAATACAAGAGACAAGCCAAGAAGCGCCACGTAGACACTGAATAGGACTAAACTATGTACAGAATAGTTTTTTGCCTTTTGTTTCATAATATATTTTATTTATATAACCCTTTTGCTGATTTTTAAAGTGTTACATAAACAGGACAGGTGAAATATTCACCTATCTACACAATATACATAGACATAAAATGTAAAAACTTAAATATCTTAGAAACAGTAGCCAATCAGTTGTTTAAATTGTCATATTTGAATTCAGCACATCAAAATACATAATAAATAGCACATTTTATCTCTGAAGTAGACGACTTCTCAAAAATTGTAGACCAGTGTTATATACCATACAGTTAGTAGTTCTGCAATTTCCTATTTGAGTTCCTTCAGAATTTGAACTCTTGGGTGAATATCATCTGGTCCTGGTGACTTATTACTATTTAATTTATCAATTTGAACCTAAACCTCCTCTACTGTTACCTCAATCTGGGACAGTTCCTCAGATTTATCACCTAAAAAGAATGGCTCAGGTGTGGGAATCTCCCTCACGTCATCTGCAGTGAAGACTGATGCAAAGAATTCATGTATCTGCTTCTCAATGGCCTTGTTTTCACTGAGTGCTCCTTTACACCCTCAATTGTCCAGTGGCCCCACTGATTGTTTGGCAGGCTTCCTGCTTCTGCTGTTCTTAATTTTATTTTATTTTATTTTAGCTATTAGTTTGAGGTTTTTTTTAATTGCTTTTCTAATTCTTTTTTGACCTTCACTTTTACACTTCACTTGCCAGAGTTTATTCACCCTTCTATTTTCCTCATTAGGATTTGAATTCCAATTTTTAAGGAATGCCATTTTACCTCTAGCTGCCCCCTTTACTCTGTTGTTTAGCCATGGTGGCACTTCTTGGTCCTCTTACTTTGTTTTTTTTTTAATATTATTATTTGGGGTATACATTTAATTTGAGCCTCTATTATGGTGTTTTTAAAAAGTTTCCATGCAGTTTGGTGCGCTCACAATGAGTTAGGTGGGAGGTGGAGTACAATGATATTTCTCCATTGTTGACATCAACCATCAATTCACATGTCTACTGTGGCCATTGGGGTGCATATACATTACTTCTACTTGCAGCACGCAGGGTATAATCAAGACAAACAGATGCAAAGACAAATTAATACAACAATAAAAGAGACTGTGGACCTCATGCCAGACATTGCAAGAAAACAAAAGTATAGGTGAATAGAGTCCTGAACATGACCCCACAAGCAATCAGAGTACATAACTAAAATGCTGCCATACACAATATTATCACTAAACTATTGGGTACTAAATCAGTGACACCTGTCACATTCTCAAGCCATTATGGCTTTCCCATGAACTATTGACTCATAGACTTATCCTGTAAATGGGGTAGTATAATGTCTCCATCTGGAGACTTGTATAGTTTATAGTAGCATTAGGCAAGGGATATATTGGTTGTATAGACAACCCATGAAAGGTTTGTTGGTGTCTCATTAAATAACCTCTACTCCTATTCAAGATTCCCCTGTTTGTGCATCCAAGGATCACATTAGTCTTTTGGCCACACTGTCATGTCTGGGAGCTCATGTTGAGCTGACTATCCACCACAACCCCCAAATCTTTTTTTTAAGACACACCACTTCTCAGGAGAGTCCCCAATCCTGTAAATATGGCCAATATTCTTTGTTTCTAGAGGTATACGTTTACATTTAGCCATATTAAATGCATATTGTTTGCTTGTGCCCAGCTTATCTAAAGACCCAGATCCCACTGAATCAGGGACCTGTCCTCTTCATTATTTATCACTCCCCCAACTTGTGTGTTGTCTGCAAACTTTATCAGTGATGATGTTATGTTTTTTTCCAGATCATTGATAAATATTAAATACCGTAGGGCCAAAAAACATATCCCTGCAGAACCCCAGCAGACACACTCCCTCTCAATGAGGATTCTCCATTTACAATTTCATTTTGAAACCTATCAGCTATCTAGTTTTTAATCCATTTAGTGCATGCTATGTAAATTTTGTATCATCCTAGGTTGTTGGTTTTTTAATCAAAATGTCATGTGGTACCTTACAGATGTCCCAGTATATTACATTATTACCTTTATCAACCAAACATGTAATCTCATCAAAAAGAGATATCAAGTTAGTTTGACAGGATCTGTTTTCCATAAAACCACGTTGATTGGCATGAATTATATTACACTCCTTTAAGTCTTCATCAATTGAGCCTGTATCAGCTGCTCCATTATCTTGACCAGGATCAATGTCAGACTGACAGACCTATAATTACCTAAATCTTCCTGTTTTCTCTTTTTAAATATTGGCAAAACCTTTGGTTTTTTCCAGTCTTCTCAAACTTCCCCAGACTTACTGAAAACCAAAATAAATGATCTACTGAGCGCCTCATCCAGCAATTTTAAAACTCTTGCATAAAAGTTATCCTGACCTGTTGATTTTAAAATGTCTAATTTAAGTAGCTGCTGTTATAACATCCTCCTAGGAGGAAAGGATGTGGGGGACCAGAGATAGATGAAGGAGGTGAGGGAAACTCAAAAGGGGAGCCGAAAGTCAGAGTGGGAAAATGATGGATTTTAAAGGGAGGAGTAAGAAATTGGAAGATTAAATGGTGAAGTACCTATGTAAATGAAGTGATGCATATTCAGTGACTATGAAAATTACACAATTTTTCATAGAATCTGCAGCTGTTTCAATCTACAGCTTTATGAGGTAT
Source organism: Chrysemys picta bellii (assembly GCF_011386835.1). Lineage (NCBI taxonomy): Eukaryota > Metazoa > Chordata > Testudines > Emydidae > Chrysemys > Chrysemys picta. The sequence continues at coordinate 115,062,890 of NC_088797.1, read as the reverse complement.
GCCCGCCTAGACTCTATGCTGTGAAAATAGAGCAGTCATGTGCAGTAGATCACTGAGTTTTCATAGTGAAACATTCACTGATTTCCAGAAAGCTTAGATATGCCACTGTATGCACAAAATGCATTTCCGGTTGTGCATGTAGTATATATTTGCAATTGGTGAGATTGTGTATGCAGATCAAGAATTGTATGTGCAAATAGCTATTTAGACACATTTTTATGCAGTTCCTTGACTGTGAAATTTTAATGGCTGTGTGCAAGATATTTTGCATAAATAATTGTACGCCAACCTCATTCAAAACCTGACCTTCAATCTGCTAGCCAGAATACGGTATTAGCAATCATATGCCAAATTACACTCTTTACAGAGGAAATTGATAACATTGACCTGATCCACATAGGCTGCCAATTTCCTCATCTCTGGCAGAAACACATACTGGATGATAGGAAGATGACTTATTTCTAATATGTTCAAAGGCAAGGATATGGTGAATACTATTTCCAGACAGCTTCAACACATGTCTGGACAGATGGGTGGTTTGCGTAATTCTGCTGCACAGTAATCAGATTTTGAGTATTTAACAGGCAGAAGAGTTCTGGATTTTTGCACGTGAAGATTCAGTAGATGACTTTGTCCCCAAAAGAACCTGAAAATGCTCCTCTGATCTCATCCCCTTCCCTAAAACAGCAGACACTCAACTCATAAGTGACAGAGTGACAGTCCTGCTGGTACTACACTGGCTGAGTACATCTACTTCTACGCTGATATGTTTGACAGCTTCCCTTCTCCTTCCCCATTAGATACAGTAGCGTGGACCAAGATTACGGCATCATGTTATCCTAAACCTTTAGGGCAGCTGAGTTCACAGATAAGATCAATTTATCATTTCCCAGAAATGGAAAACTAGTGGACATTTTTAGTCTGTCTTTATAAAATAGATATTTTGACTACTTTGTAGTCATGTATACCAATATTTGAGGCAAGCAGTATTATAGTGGAAGATATTTTCACAAACTTCTTGGGGACCTAAGAAAGAATTAGTATCCAAGAGTTGTGACCACTGTGTGCTGTATTAAAATATTCAGCAAGTCTTATGGCCACTGGCAATTGCTTTCTTACTGTAGAAGTGGCACTGAGTTAAGATGAGTATTGTAGTGTGAATCTTGTTTACTAGGGTGGAATGCCTGAGCTATATTTTCTTGTACCCTATCCCTTAAGGATTGGTGTTCTGCTGAAGGTAGCTCTGGTGAGCAGATATGATCACAGCAGAATGGCATGCTACTGTAAGACTTCAGCAGTGGGCATGTGCAAGCTTTTTTTGGATTATGACAAATTTAATAAAGTGCTCCTGTTTTAGAGAGTGACTGGCCTGGGAGTATAAAAGACCCAAGTGGTGGAAACAGTATGAATAGAGTTAAAACATTAACAGTGCTCTTCCACTACCCTTATAGGTCAGCCTTAAGCTTGCTTCTTTTTTGTTACTAGATTCAATTCTTATAACTAGGTCTGAAAAAAAACAGCTTTTTTTATACATTATACAATTACATCAAAACCTATTGATCTAATAATGCTTATGCACAAAGTTTAAGATGGGAAATGAATTGTTAGTATGTCATTGTACCATGTTTAGGAGTGAGATTTTTGAACACCACATTAGAGTCCCTATCATAGCAATAATGTAGGTTTTGCTTTATAACAGTGGTTCTCAACTTCTTTACCATTGAGGGCCCCATATGCAGCTCTCTAGTCTGTGTTATGTGGGCCGCATCCACACAACATAAATACTACCTGTATGGTCCTTAGGATGTCACATAGGCTGCAGCTGTGTGCTGATTCAGCTGCAAGTGGCCCATGGGCCGCAGGTTGAGAACCACTTCTTTATAAACATGGGAAAAGCTGCATGTTGGAAGAATGCTTGAGTTTAGCACTCACTGAAATAATTTGAGACAGGCATGCTGGTTAGCAGCACTTTTAGATTCTTGGCCAGAGTATCATTGTCAATACCAGCAGATGAAGTTATTGTCTGACCCCAAAGAAGCACAACCATGATTTATTCTGTTAAATTTATTATGTGCTACACTAGTTGCTTTATCAAGCTCTTTATGGCTACAGTGGGGATTTTGCATGATAGAGACTGAAGTCAAACTTCCTGTCTGACACCAGTTTGTCAAGCTAACCTCATTTGAAATAGTATTTTAGGATAGCTATTCTCAGGAAGAGTCTTGGGCTTCAAGTGAACCACAGCTCCTCTAAGGTTTTAAAAGGGACTACCAAGTTAGTGGGAGACCAGTTGTCAGGAATTTGTCCCAACTAGATTTGAGAGGTACTTCTTGATACTAAATTAGATCAAAAGCCTGTTTACTCATGCTTTTACATATGCCACAGGCATATTGCTTGACTGACATTTTATAACCATGTCAAACAAAATGCCTATGGCATATATAAAAACATGAAGTGCAGCAGGACCTAGAGTAGAGCCAGGTGACAACATGGGGTTATTCAACTCACAGCCTTGAAGTTATCCTTTTTGATACACTGTTTTCTTCATGAACTCGAACTTAATGCAGCCACTTGAGAGTCAAAGCTTCAGTACTACAGAAATACAAAAAGCATTTTCTAGTAGCGGATTAGTTTAACTTCAGTGTATTCTTGTATGGTTGATAATTTTGTACTTGTGTATCTTGCAACTAAGTTCTATACTTGTTAGCACTGGCTGTGATTAAAACATCTTCAGTCTGTAAAGTTTCTTGTTACTAGAATTCTAATAGAGATTACCACTGACTAATTCAAAGGCTAAATTCCTGCTTTTGAGGGCTAAAACCTGAGTAAGGGCAGAGTTTCTTCACCATTAAGTCTTACCTCGTAACCCTCAAGGTGATAGTCCAGTTTAGTTTGCTGGTCCACATGTAGCAACTGTATGGGATTGCTGGACTGAACCAGAAGCCCTTTTTCGGCATGTCCAATTATTCAGTGAGGCAGCAAATGCAACTGTACTACCAACTTACTTGAAAATGGTGCTCCAAAGGAAGTTAACACAGAGGTCATCTACAGTCAATAGGCCACTTGTAGAATCTCATTTGGCCACCATTCTAGATTAAGGGGCCCATTAGCAGTACTTGCCAGAATGAATACAAAAAAAGCAAGGAACTGCATGGGCCAGGAAATTTACTCTTGGGACTATTAGGTCTGAACTCTCTTTGGAGGTAAGAAGCCTGCAAGACAGTTTGCTACTCAATCAGCACGAACAAGGTTGTTAAAACTAGTTAGTAACACCAGAGATGACCCATGCTTGCCAGAATGAGGGCAGCTGACCTCAGCAGTTACCAAGCATGCTCAGTACAAACCAACCAGCAAAGGGGGGGGGGGAGGAAGCACATGACCCTACATGCTTCCCCCACATGCATTGCCTCTGAGTAATACCACTGTTGTCTCCATAGAGACAAATCTCTTCCCCCCCACCACCTTTTCTTTTTGAGGAAATGCTGCTATTAATAAAAACATCTCTAATTTTACTCAGCTATTTGACTAGCTGATGAGAGTAGAAGAATACGTTTTAGAACAAATCATTTCAAAAAGCCACTTAGAGCAGTCCAACTTTGGAAACATCATGTTCACTTTATCTCTAAGGATATCCACAAATGATTTTTGTGAAAAGTTGAGTTGATGGGAGCTTATTTTCACTGATTTAATCAGTAAGTGACCAACACAATCAAATCCATTAGTGACTAGTTTGTATCTAAAATGCAGGATACTGGTTTATAATCTAAAGAATCTTCATTCTTCTAGTTGAGAGCTACAGAGAAAGTTTTAGAAATGGCTGTTTAGGTTGGCCTACCTTTCCCACTTAAGACTCATTAAGGTCCCTCTGAAGTCCATCTAGGCCTTTAATACAAGATAAGCTTATTAATGTTTGATGTTAGATTTCTGACTATAATGAAGTCAGACTCAATTTATAGGAGTCCATGCATATGAGTTTCCTGTAAACATGAGTACTCTTTCCAATGAGGTGCTGGAATTTTAGAATTCTAATGTAAGTGGTGTCCCCTAAGGCATGCCCATCTGAGATATTCCTCCCCCCCTCAGCATTTTAAACAATCCAAACCTCAAATATTGGAGTTGGAGTCAATACATACAGTTGAGGAAGCTCCTAAGAGGACGGTGATATGGAAGGTGAGCGATCAGCTGTTGTAACCTGCACAGGTTGTGCCATGTTTGTCTTTCTTCCGCAGGACAGAAGTGACTTTGTCTGTACAAAGTGCAAGCTGGTCTCCATATTGGAGGAGAAGGTTCGAGGGCTGGAGAAACAAGTATCGACTCTGCGTTGCATAAGGGAAAATGAAGATTTCCTGGACAGACGTCAGGAGATGCTTCTACGGCCACAATGTTCTGAAGATTCAGAGCAGGCGCAGCAGGGACAGAAGGATTGTGAGGAGGTTTGGCAGCATGTGACCTCCAGAAGAAGAAAGAGGAGCGTCCATGCACCAGCAATGGAGATACAGGTGAGCAATCGTTTCCATGTTCTCTCTACAGGTGCTAATGCGGAGAGTGGACTAGATGGCCCATCTGAGGGAAGGGAGCAGAAGGAGACTCCACCGATTGGAAGGCAAAAGATGCACTGTCCTAGGGATGCGGGTTCCACGACCACCACTCCCAAGAGGAGGAGGAGGGTGGTGGTGGTCGGGGACTCCCTCCTCAGGGGGACTGAGTCATCTATCTGCCGCCCTGACCGGGAAAACCGAGAGGTCTGCTGCTTGCCAGGAGCTAGGATACACGATGTGACGGAGAGACTGCCGAGACTCATCAAGCCCTTGGATCGCTACCCCTTCCTGCTTCTCCACGTGGGCACCAATGATACTGCCAAGAATGACCTTGAGCGGATCACTGCAGACTACGTGGCTCTGGGAAGAAGGATAAAGGAGTTTGAGGCGCAAGTGGTGTTCTCGTCCATCCTCCCTGTGCAAGGAAAAGGCCGGGGTAGAGACCGTCGAATCGTGGAAGTCAACGAATGGCTACGCAGGTGGTGTCGGAGAGAAGGCTTTGGATTCTTCGACCATGGGATGGTGTTCCAAGAAGAAGGAGTCCTAGGCAGAGACGGGCTCCACCTAACGAAGAGAGGGAAGAGCATCTTCGCCAGCAGGCTGGCTAACCTAGTGAGGAGGGCTTTAAACTAGGTTCACCGGGGGAAGGAGACCAAAGCCCTGAGGTAAGTGGGGAAATGGGATCCTGGGAGGAAGCACAAGCAGGAGAGCGCAAGAGGGGAGGACTCCTGTCTCATGCTGAGAAAGAGGGACGATCATTGAGTTATCTTAAGTGCCTATACACAAATGCAAGAAGCCTGGGAAACAAGCAGGGAGAACTGGAAGTCCTGGCACAGTCAGGGAACTATGATGTGATTGGAATAACAGAGACTTGGTGGGATAACTCACATGACTGCAGTACTGTCATGGATGGATATAAACTGTTCAGGAAGGACAGGCAGGGCAGAAAAGGTGGGGGAGTTGCATTGTATGTAAGAGAGGAGTATGACTGCTCAGACCTCCGGTATGATACTGCAGAAAAACCTGAGAGTCTCTGGATAAAGTTGAGAAGTGTGAGCAACAAGGGTGGTGTCGTGGTTGGAGTCTGCTATAGACCACCAGACCAGGGGGATGAGGTGGACGAGGCTTTCTTCTGGCAACTAGCAGAAGTTGCTAGATCGCAGGCCCTGGTTCTCATGGGAGACTTTAATCACCCTGATATCTGCTGGGAGAGCAATACAGCGGTGCACAGGCAATCCAGGAAATTTTTGGAAAGCGTAGGGGACAATTTCCTGGTGCAAGTGCTGGAGGAACCAACTAGGGGCAAAGCTTTTCTTGACCTGCTGCTCACAAACAGGGAAGAACTAGTAGGGGAAGCAAAAGTGGATGGGAACCTGGGAGGCAGTGACCATGAGATGGTCGAGTTCAGGATCCTGACACAAGGAAGAAAGGAGAGCAGCAGAATATGGACCCTGGACTTCAGAAAAGCAGACTTTGACTCCCTCAGGGAACAGATGGGCAGGATCCCCTGGGAGAATAACATGAAGGGCAAAGGGGTCCAGGAGAGCTGGCTGTATTTTAAAGAATCCTTATTGAGGTTGCAGGAACAAACCATCCCGATGTGTAGAAAGAATAGTAAATATGGCAGGCGACCAGCTTGGCTAAACAGTGAAATCCTTGCTGATCTTAAACGCAAAAAAGAGGCTTATAAGAAGTGGAAGATTGGACAAATGACCAGGGAGGAGTATAAAAATATTGCTCAGGCGTGCAGGAGTGAAATCAGGAAGGCCAAATCACACTTGGAGTTGCAGTTAGCAAGAGATGTTAAGAGTAACAAGAAGGGTTTCTTCAGGTATGTTAGCAACAAGAAGAAAATCAAGGAAAGTGTGGGCCCCTTACTGAATGAGGGAGGCAACCTAGTGACCGAGGATGTGGAAAAAGCTAATGTACTCAATGATTTTTTTGCCTCTGTCTTCACGCACAAGGTCAGCTCCCAGATTGCTGCACTGGGCAGTACAGCATGGGGAGAAGGTGACCAGCCCTCTGTGGAGAAAGAAGTGGTTCGGGACTATTTAGAAAAACTGGACGTGCACAAGTCCATGGGGCCGGATGCGCTGCATCCGAGGGTGCTAAAGGAGTTGGCGGGTGAGATTGCAGAGCCATTAGCCATTATTTTTGAAAACTCATGGCGATCGGGGGAGGTCCCAGATGACTGGAAAAAGGCTAATGTAGTGCCCATCTTTAAAAAAGGGAAGAAGGAGGATCCGGGGAACTACAGGCCAGTCAGCCTCACCTCAGTCCCTGGAAAAATTATGGAGCAGGTCCTCAAGGAATCAATTATGAAACATTTAGAGGAAAGGAAAGTGATCAGGAACAGTCAGCATGGATTCACAAAGGGGAAGTCGTGCCTGACTAACCTAATTGCCTTCTATGATGAGATAACTGGCTCTGTGGATGAGGGGAAAGCAGTGGATGTGTTATTTCTTGACTTTAGCAAAGCTTTTGATACTGTCTCCCACAGTATTCTTGCCACCAAGTTAAAGAAGTATGGGCTGGATGAATGGACTGTAAGGTGGATAGAAAGCTGGCTAGATCGTCGGGCTCAACGGGTAGTGATCAATGGCTCCATGTCTAGTTGGCAGCCGGTTTCAAGTGGAGTGCCCCAAGGGTCGGTCCTGGGGCCGGTTTTGTTTAATATCTTTATTAATGATCTGGAGGATGGTGTGGACTGCACTCTCAGCAAGTTTGCAGATGACACTAAACTAGGAGGCGTGGTAGATACACTAGAGGGTAGGGATCGGATACAGAGGGACCTAGACAAATTAGAGGATTGGGCCAAAAAAAACCTGATGAGGTTCAACAAGGACAAGTGCAGAGTCCTGCACTTAGGACGGAAGAATCCCATGCACTGCTACAGACTAGGGACCGAATGGCTAGGTAGCAGTTCGGCTGAAAAGGACCTAGGGGTCACAGTGGACGAGAAGCTGGATATGAGTCAACAGTGTGCTCTTGTTGCCAAGAAGGCTAACGGCATTTTGGGCTGTATAAGTAGGGGCATTGCCAGCAGATCGAGGAACGTGATCGTTCCCCTTTATTCGACATTGGTGAGGCCTCATCTGGAATACTGTGTCCAGTTTTGGGCCCCACACTACAAGAAGGATGTGGAAAAATTGGAAAGAGTCCAGCGGAGGGCAACAAAAATGATTAGGGGTCTGGAGCATGTGACTTATGAGGAGAGGCTGAGAGAACTGGGATTGTTTAGTCTCCAGAAGAGAAGAATGAGGGGGGATTTGATAGCAGCCTTCAACTACCTGAAGGGGGGTTCCAAAGAGGATGGAGCTCGGCTGTTCTCAGTGGTGGCAGATGACAGAACAAGGAGCAATGGTCTCAAGTTGCGGTGGGGGAAGTCCAGGTTGGATATCAGGAAAAACTATTTCACTAGGAGGGTGGTGAAACACTGGAATGCGTTACCTAGGGAGGTGGTGGAGTCTCCTTCCTTGGAGGTTTTTAAGGCCCGGCTTGACAAAGCCCTGGCTGGGATGATTTAGCTGGGAATTGGTCCTGCTTTGAGCAGGGGGTTGGACTAGATGACCTCTTGAGGTCCCTTCCAACTCTGATATTCTATGATTCTATGATTCTATGATATTATTCCATCACTAGTAGGTAAAAGGGAGCAGATATCTCCAACTCTCGCCCGGCAGACTGCAGAGTGAATCTGCAGACAATGTTGGAAGACCATCACAGGAGCATTCTTAGCGTCAGTGGAGAATGTGGCATATGGACCAGCCTGTAGTTAAATACCTACAAATCGTGGAACCATCAAACCATATTGATCTAGTGTCACAAAACTCAACTGTTCCAAAGTAACTTTACTTCCATTGGTGTCATAGGAAAGAGGTTTCTCATCATCTCTGTTGATAACACTTGCATAAGGATCACAAACACACTGCTACTTTTTTGATTCAAGATTGGAAGTAGCTACACCTAGAGAAACCACCACAGTACACACACACAGTTGCAACGTGTGTCAGAACAAAGGCATGTTTGACTATAGAAGCATTTTTTAAACATTGATAAACTTTACAGTATCTTTAAAAAAAACTGGCTGAATGGAGCCCTCTTAGATCACCAGAATACACCGCAAATATAAAAGTACAAAAGAACCTCAGAATTACGAACACCAGAGTTACGAACTGACCAGTCAACCACACACCTCATTTGGAACTGGAAGTATGCAATCAGGCAGCAGAGACCAAAAAAGGCAAATACAGTACAGTACTGTGTTAAATGTAAACTAAACAATAGAGGGAAAGTTTAAAAAAAAAAGATTTTGACAAGGTAAGGAAACTTCTTCTGTGCTTGCTTCATTTAAATTAAGATGATTAAAAGCGGCATTTTTCTTCTGCATAGTAAGGTTTCAAAGTAGGGATGTAAAAGGTTAAATGGTTAACTGGTAAGCATTAGGCTTATCGTTAACCAACCTTAACTGTTAACCCCGGCGGCCCTGCACCAGGCCGTCTGGCGTGACCCCAGCCCCAGCCGCAGCCACGCCAGGCTGCCTGGAGCGACCTCGGTTAACAGTTAATTTTAATTGTTTAACCAGTTAAATTTTGTAACCGATATTTACATCCCTATTTCAAAGTGGTATTAAGTCAACGTTCAGTTGTAAACTTTTGAAAGAACAACCATAATGTTTTGTTCAGAGTTATGAACAATCTCCATTCCCAAGGTATTCATAACTCTTAACATAATTCGTAGCTACTTATCCGTGATAAGCAATATCCCATGCTTGCCCCATATCATTTTGTCCAGTACAGTCAGAATGCCAGAAACTGTTTGATCCCACAAAATTATCCTATTACAGTAACTCTTCACGGAACGTTGTACTTATGTTCCTGAAAAATGCGACTTTAAGTGAAACGATGTTAAGCGAATCCAATTTCCCCATAAGAATTAATGTAAATGGTGGAGGGGTAGGTTCCAGGGAATTTTTTTTTTTTGCCAGACAAAAGGCATTATATATATTTTAAACAATTTTAAACAAGCAATTTAATACAGGTATAAGTTTTAAACAATTTTTAAATAGGCAATTTAATTCTACGCTGGGGGGGAGTAGTGTGCATGTGTTGTGTGTTTACAAACATACTGTACATACAGTACGGTACTATAGTTGGGAGGTGCCCCTGCCTTACCCTACACAGGCACAGCCCACTGGCACTGGAGATGAGGCACGCAAGGAGGCTGAAGGTGTTGTAGGCTAGGAGAAGCATGTTGCGCAGCAGCGGCAGCTTCCCCTACTCTGCAAGCACCAGGGGCTGGGGGGCTCAACCCTTAGCCTGCCCCCTCCCCCCCTTCCCTTCCCTTCCCCCAAACCCCCATTCTTGACCTGCCTCTTCTCCCCCCCACCTCCTCCTCCTTTACTTCCCACGCTGCGTCCTCGCTCCTCCTCCCTCCCTTCTAAATGCCGCAAGCCAGCTGATTGCCCCTGGCAGGAGGCAGGGGAGGGAGGGGGAGCCTGCACGCCGAGTCCTCGCTCCTCCCCCCTCCCTCCTGCCTGGGGCAATCAGCTGGCTTGCGGTGTTTAGGGGTCGGGGGGGGGGGAGGAGCGAGGACTCTGCGCGCAGGCTCCCCCACCCTCCCCCCTGCCTCCTGCCCAGGGCAATCAGCTGGCTTGAGGCATTCGGGAGACAGGGGAGGGAGCGGGAGCCTGCCCACGGAGTCCTAGCTCCTACCCCCTCCCTCCTGCCCCCGAAATGCCGCAAGCCAGCTGATTGCCACGGGCAGAGTGGGGGAGGAGGGGAAAGGCGCTGATCCACGGGGTCTGCCGGTGGGCGGGAGGCGCTGGGGGGGGGGCGTAGGGAGGCTGCCAGCTGTGGAGAAAGCAGGCAGCCAAACAATGTAAGAGTGGAGCATTGCATAACTTTAAATGAGCATGTTCCCTAATTGATCAGCAACGGAACAACGAAACAACGTTAACCGGGACGACTTAAAGTGAGGAGTTACTGTACACATGAAGGGAGGGCAACTAAGCTTGTTATCCAATGTGCAGCAAGCAAGCAATATAAGGCTGGTAGACATAGCAATAATCCCCATATAAAAAAATCTGTAAATTAAGGTTATTAATGTTATTCAGCAGTACTCAAAAGTGAGCTAGTGCCTTATAGGACATATAAGATGACCTACCTGCTTTAAAGAGCTTACAGTCTAATTTCAGTCAACAAAGGGAGGCAAGTACACTGCAGGGTGGGAATGAAGGAAGAAGGAAAAGAGTTACAGCAGTAAGAATACATGGTTCCTCAAAGAAGGCACATGCACAGCGTGGTGGCACTTAAAATACAAATTAAAATGGAGAAATGTTTTGCAGGTGTCATGATAGAAATGGGTCAGTAGGAGCAAGTTGGAGGAGGTTGTAAAGTTATGGATCCGCTTAGGATGGGTATTCTGTGCTTAGGAACGACGTGGGAGAAGGCACAGAGACAGCTGGAGAAGGAAGTACGTGAACAGATCAAGGCTACTATCATTAGCTCAGCGGTCACACTATGAGCCTAGTCAGAAAAGTACGCAGGGCCGGAGCAGAGTTATGCTAATCTGTTCCCCACTTATTTAACAGGTTGGAAAGAAAACTAGGAGCATAAAGAGCTTGGAGATTCTCACTGAAGGATATTTATGAATATTAATTGTCATTCATCTCTCATACCCAAAAGTTAACCCTTAAAAAATAAATCAGATCTCTGCCAGATAAAGCCACTGAGAACAAATACTTTTCAACTTGCAGATATTCTCATTTACACTACCATTCATGCTGTTACCAAACAAAACAGCACATTTATAATAGACTTGACTGCAGTAGGAACATTCCTTCTTAAGTTTCCAGGGAAACTGCCTTAACCAACAGAGATTAGTCTAAATCCTTTTAGTACTCAATTGTATTCAACTGCCTCTCCAGTACAAATATTTAAACCAAATATTCCATGCATGCCTTTTTCTGAAAACATTCAATTTTTAGCTGGAAAAATAAAAATATAAAATGAGATATATTTAAAGATCACATCACATGGGGCCAGATTTATCCCTGGTGAATTGAATGCACACTGGTAGAGACTTTCAAAGCAGTCTAGGGCAGCGGTACATCCCTCGGCCCGCGCCGCTTCCCGCAGCTCCCATTGGCCTGGAGCAGCGAACCGCGGTCAGTGGGAGCCGCGATCGGCCGGACCTGCGCACGCGGCAGGTAAACAAATCAGCCCGGCCCGCCAGGGGCTTTTCCTACATAAGTGGCGTCCCAAGTTTGGGAAACACTGCCTTAGTGTATGATTACACTGTCCAATGTGAACATTTTAATTTCCCCTTTAATATGGTTTCAATTTTACAAGATCTTTTAATGTCCTGCCAGTAATAATAGCGTTAAGCTTTTACATCTTCAAAGAATTGTACAAATATTGATGTAAAGCTACTATAGGTTTACTTACACACGCGTTACAAGTCTGAGCATTAGTAAAGCAGTTGAATTTGCTAATAGACATTTCAAAACCACCAACCTGTTGCAGTGAAGAAAGAAGTCAATTCTGGAAAATCTGGTATGATAGAAGGAGCGGAAGGTGCACTCCCTGCCTGCAGCATAACAACTCCCCCATACATTTGACCTAGTGCACGCATTGTTTCTACCATTGTCAATCTAGGGTCTGACCCTCATTCCAGTCAATCACACAAAGAAGGGAAGGATTATGTAAGGTTTCCAAATCACTCTCTCTTTGCCTGTAGATTAAATAATAACACCTGAATAATTATTTTTGTCAATATTACATTTGATTTTAAACACAATATAAAATAAGCAAGCCCGCTATTGAAAACAAATCACACACATGCATCAGGAATTATAATGACTAAACTCTGTGGGGCAGAGATCTGTAATCTGTTGAAGTGTCAGGCATGCCCACGGTGCTGTATAAATAATTTAATTATTTTAATCTTCAAAGTGTTTCTTCAACTTAGTAAGAAAAAAAATCTCTTTAAGAGAGTCCAATCAAATTTCACTATGGTGCAAAAAATGTACCAGAGACCATCTATAAAGCAAAAAAAAAAAAAAAAAAAAAGTAAGACAAATGTACAAAAGCTCAAAACTTCATGGTGGTGAAGCCATTGTACTTACTATAGCAGCAGCAATATGCAAACCAGGCACTCAACTTGTTTACCAGCTTTATTTTCTGCTGCAAACAGCAGATTAGGAAAAATGCCACTTTACCTGCCTGATAGGTTTCATGTTTGTAGTGCACATTATAAATTATTACTCTAAGAAGCAATGGTGGCTGGCAAAAATAATTCCTTTGAACTCAATTTTGCAGTAGGATAAATAGGAATTCTTCCAAAGAGATAAATGAGTATTATTACTAAAGTACCAGTAACAAGAGCCCCTTTGAATCTCTTGGCCACATATTACATCTCTTCTAGGGCCACATCCAACTCCCACTAGAATGAATGGGAATATCTGGATCAGATATCTAGTGGCAAGGGATGGGGGAAATAGATCATATAGGCTCTATCTGCCATCTCTCAGCAAAGCAGATCTGGTGTAGGCTCAGTCTCGTGCTCGTATTACTAATGCAGTGGTCCCCAAACTTTTCAGAGTCGTGCCCCACTTTACCTCATCCGAGGCTGGGACTGCAGCTGGGGGTGGGTCTGGGAGAAAAAGCCAATGGCAGACCCACGGCCAGGGGCCAAGGCTGGGCGCAGGGCCGGGGGCCAAGCCAGAGCAGAGCTGGGAACGGAGCGGTGCTGGATGGCACTCCCTCGCCGCCCCCTGTGGGGGCTGGCCTGGGCCCAGCTGCGCCCCTCTGAACATTCCTCCGCACCCCCGATGGGAGTATGCCCCCCCAGTCTGGGGACTGCTGCACTATTGGCTCAGAGGATTCTGCAGGCCTGCCTAGCTGACCATGTGTCCTTGCCCTACATTAATGCTCTATGCTTGATAGACAGTGGGGAAGCAATAGCTCAGTGGTTTGAGCATTGGCCTGCTAAATCCAGGGTTGGGAGTTCAATCCTTGAGAGGGCCACTTAGGTATCTGGGGCAAAAATCAGTACTTAGTCCTGCTAGTGAAGGCAGGGGACTGGACTTGATGACCTTTTAGGGTCCCTTCCAGTTCTATGAGATAGGTATCTCTCTATATATTTTTAATCACTCCCCAGTTATCAGGTCTATTTTGCGTATGGAGAATACAGAGCTTTGTAGCTGCTTGCCTAGAAAGTTGCATCGGCAGTGACATTGTCAAAAAGCAGTGGGGAGAAGATCAGTCCAGTGATGTCAGCAGGATCTTTGGTGCAGGGATATCCTGGTGCAGGATGAGGGAAATAGGCCATACCTCTGTGGTGCTGCCTCTCAATTACTATGGGCTTATCTCATCTGCAGACCTGCCTCATGCAGCATTTTGCCTTTCCTGTACGGTTACCCCAAGTAATCCCAGTTCAATTTAAGTGTCAGAATCCTAAGAAGGACAGTTGGACCAAAGGTCAGAGCAGGGTCAAACCTGAGATTGGGACTGGTGGAGCTGTTCAGAGGCAGATTCCAGACCAGGGTCGATACCAAGAGTCAGAGTCCGAGTCAGGTTTTAGGGTCTGGGCTATGAGGCAAAGCCCAACTGAAGCTGAGGTCGAAGCCAGGAGTTCCAGAAAAGGGAGCAGGAGTGGTCATTGTATCTACAGGAAACCTGTGCTGTTGCCTGGACACTTCCTGGAATGCCCCTTGCATTTATATAGAGCAGGCAGCAATCAGGAGCCATGAGGCTACTGCCTATCATACCCCTTGAGGCGGGACTTCCCATAGTCTGTGTCCACTGCAGGCCAATGGCAGTGGGACACAAGTTGGCTACAGCCGGATGGCAGCCTGAAGATGCGAGCTGCCTAGCAGCTCTACAGGCCTGGATTCTAGGCCTGTGGGACCTTACATTAAATGCTGGATTGAACTAATCTCTACATCACCACCAGAGACTTAGTTTGAATAGTAATAAGGTGAAAGAGCCAGCCCATTCAATTGCTATATATAAAACTTTTCCCTGATATAGTTTGTTTTCCACATAATACTTACAAGTCATATTAAGAATCATAGTCACCTGCACCAATGCATCTCCATGGACTCCAATTGTCTTACACACGGTTTACATCAGGTCAGAATTCAGCTCTATAAAGTTAAATCTCCTCCGTTCAGCATGCAATTCATCTAGTGAGCAGTGTAGGAGATCAATGAGATAAGGTTTAGGATTTGCTATAGTGCTAGTCTGAAATATTTTGGCAATAATGCCAATGACATTTAATTTATAAATGTTTATGAGCCAGGCTTGTGCATGTATATTTTTGTTTTGTTTTTTGTCTGTGTATTTCAAATGCTCTGAATTGAACATATTGCAAAATATATTCTAAATGGTATTTCCTTTTGGACAAAAAATGGAAAGCTACTGCATCAGGATGTATATTTTTCTAGGTCTCGTCCAATACACAGGCTTTTAGAGATAGGAAAAAATACTGCATTAGCCTTTGAATAATTAATTTATTTTTCAGTCACTTCCACGCCCCTCAAATTTACACAATATAGAATGTAAGTCAATATAGAAATACAGTGCTGCATCCTACTCTACTTGAAGTCAATGGCAAAATTCCCACTTGGCTTCAAGAGGAGCAGCATTGGACTCCTATTACACAAGTATACAGTTCTGCTTAGTAGATAACATCAGTATTGTAATTCTTTTGTACATTGCTTGCTGGGCTGATTGCGACATTCCATGCCCACCTGGTTTAGATTTCAAACAGCGTTGTGCTTTCTGATCCCGTCCTTATAATTTTGCTAAGTTTAAAAGAGCTCCTTTGTTTCAGTGTTGTATTTAAAGAATTCTCACCGAGTTCTTCCTAGACCCTTCCTTCCTAATCGCAAATATGGCAGTATTAGTGAATTCAAAAATGTTTAAACCTGAAGGCATTCCTTTTAAATTGCAATGCTTGGTTTTAAAGAAGTAAAATCATAACCTGGAGTTGTTCCAGACACGACTGAGCTGGTTTGCAAAATAAATTGATGGTGTTCTGCAGCTGATTTAAGCTTCATTTACAGGAAGATGTTGCAAATTACATTCATTTCTCAATACAGTGTGTTGTAAAGCTAATGGTCTCTGGGATCTTCTGTCGGCATTAACTGTCTCCTGTGTCTGACCCTCTTGATGTCCCAAATAGCATTTATTTGATAGACCTGCAAGGTGTGTCCAAGGCCTGGCACTTTCAGGGATAGTAAAAGGTGAGCAATCCTGTTAAGATCATTGGTTTAGCTCCAGCAATCTGCTCAAAATTATTCATCTATTAGAATAAACTTGGCTAGACTGTGGTTTTAAGCCACTGTCTGCACTGCGTTTAGGGTGGGCAGCTGTGGGAAAGCCATGCTGCTGTGAGAATCACTGGAGGGATATGGGTTGACTCTGTGAGAATTCCTCCAGCAATCGGGAAGCACGGACACTGGAGTGGCAACTCTACCACCCTTAGTTGGGCTATAGCGGGCACTTCCACTCTGCAGCTCCGCTCCACTGGTCAGCACCAGCCGATCGTGCTCTGCTCTCAACCTGTCACTCTGGGGAGGCTAGAGCTGCTAATGGCGTTAATGTGGAATAGTCTGTACGTTTGGGGAGCACAAAGGCTGTAAGCAGACAAACTCTACTGGCTTCTGTGGAGCAAGCTTTCCTGGCATTAATAAACTACTATGGAGAATTCATTTTATGCTTGTCTGCGCTAGTAAATCCTCTGACCGAATTGTTAATAAATGAAGATGCTCCGGCTGGCCCCCGCTTTACCTGTAATTTGGCTTGTGATGCTTTCTGTGGTGGAGTGGGAACTGTGGAATCATACTGACTGCCACGCAGCAGTAAGGGACTCTCTGAAAATTCATCTCAGATACTCTGAGAGAAGTCGACAGGAGTTAAGCTCCCCGCAATGAGGCTTGAGGTATCTCGAGTAATGAATTACAGGAATAACTGTACAGTATAAACCTTTGCTTTAGATCTTGGACACAAGATTCTGATATCATAAGTGCCTTTGAAAATTTTACCAAAGTGTCTTAAGAGCCTAAGCTCCATTTGCAAAGTGTCTAAGTCATTTAGGAGCATAGCAAGAGCTGAATTTTTAAGTGCTCTAAAATCCATCTGAAATCCTGAAAGAGGGCCAAGTTAAAGCTGCATGGGCAACCCTTAGCTGTGCATTTCCTGGTTGTCAGAAGTTTGAGTTTTGCTCAATGCAATGTTCTTCAAGGGGACAATATACCACCAAGCAACCTTAACTCTGCATTAACATAGTTTTTTGCCATTGAATCTATTTGTACAGCAAGGCTCCTACCACACTTCTGGGTTCTTTAAAAAGAATTAATTACTATTCACTAGGGTTTCAACAGACACCCTATTTACATTTCCATATTCAAATTTCGTTCTTATCCCAAATGTGTTTCTAGAGCAAACAATCTATTATACCAGCCACTTGTCAAGAGTTCGGAATAACATACAAGTCATGGTTGCCACTATTAAAAATTCATTATTTATCATAGTTTCCAAACATTTGTATTATTTTCCTCTAGTTAGAACAGGAACTAGTTGGAGGATTGCAGGTGCAGTGATAAGTGTTGGTAAATGGTGACTTTTAAATAGCAACTCCCATATACTGTCATTGTATTGCTACTATATTAAAACAACTATAGAAATTCAGAGACTCCAACTTTTTTTTTTTTTTTTTTTAAAGGAGTTCACCACTTCCCCAGGCTGTATATCGCTTTGGGCAGTATTACTTTCACTTCAAACCTTTTGGCTAATAAAAGCAGATATTTGATTTAAGATTTGGGCCAATTAGATCCTTCCCAATCAGGCCGTTGGAACACAGGAGCTGCCATATTGGATCATACCCGAGGCCCATTTAGTCCAGTATCCTGTCTCTGACAGTAGCCACTACTAGCTACCTCAAAGATGCAAGAAACCCTGCACTAAGCAGTTCTGGGATAACTAGCTCCCAGCGGAGATTTCTTCCTAACCCTCATTGGTTAAAAGATGATTTATTCTCTGACGTATGTAAGTTTATATCCCTTCCAAAACTCTCTTTAAATTCCTCACTAATATGACTGGATATTCTTGTTATTCAGATAAATTTCCTACTAAGGTCTTAGCTTCAACTGTAAACAATGAGTTCCATAGGCTAGATGTATTTCCCATTTGGCTTCTCTTCCTCTTAGACCAAAGACCCAAACCTCAATCATCTCTAAAGAAATAACATCTAAAAATGTTGAAGGTGAAGCTCCACCAGGTTACAGTTTCTTGAAGCGTCTTCAAACCTAATTCTTGTGTATGCAGACAGCACTTAAAGACCATTTCTAAATAGCCAACTAGCTTTTAGGAGACAGCAAACCAAGTTCCCCAGAGACACAAGTTCTGGTAACGTGCCCTGGATACAGAGCTGCAGGCACAGTTTGCTAAGATGTACAAATTGGTTAATTAAAAGTAGGCTTTGAAGAAGTTTATTGTTACAGTGCTGTCATCTTTAGTGATCTGCCCTGTATCAGGGATATCTAAAAATGGCTAAGAACTCTGCTCTACAGCCAAAATGCTTCTGAAATAAATGTAGTCAAACTTTACTAATTCTGAGTCACTGAGAACGAAAATGATGCTTAAAATTGTTGATTGGCTCTAGTTTTCAAGATATGCTATTGGGTGATCTTGTAGCCTGCAACAACATCGATGGTGTGATGGCAACCCTCAACATCGTTCACGATCCAGATGAGTGGAGACTGTTCATTGATTCATCGAAGACGAGTCTTAAAGCTGTTTTACTGCATAATAGCAAGGTTTTGCCATCAATTCCAGTTGGTCATGCAGTCCATATGAAGGAAACCTATGACAACATGAAACAACTTTTGAGGTGCATAAACTATGACCAACATCAGTGGCAGCTTTGTGGCGATTTGAAGGTTGTTGCCCTCTTGCTTGGTCTGCAGACTGGATACACAAAGTACTGCTGTTTTCTCTGCGAATGGGATAGTCGTGCAAGAGATTCCCACTACATCGAGAAAGATTGGCCTCTCCGACAGTCATTGGAGCCTGGGAGGAAAAGTGTTCAGCATCCACCACTTGTTGAATCAAGGAAGATTTTGTTACCACCCTTACACATCAAGCTGGGTCTGATGAAGTACTTTGTCAAGGCCATTGACAAAACACAAGCAGCTTTCAAGTACCTCCGTGGAAAATTTCCAAGGTTAAGTGAAGCTAAGATAAAGGAAGGTGTCTTTGTTGGTCCACAGATTCGTGAACTTCTTCGAGATGATGCATTTGACCATGCACTGCGTGGCAAGGAAAAGACGGCATGGAAAGCCTTCCAGTTAGTGGCAATACATTTTCTCGGAAACAACAAGGCAGACAACTACAGGTTGTTGGTGGAAAACCTCCTCAAGGCATACAAAAGCCTTGGTTGCAACATGTCACTAAAGATACATTTTTTGCACTCTCATCTAGGTTTTTTTTCACCGAACTGCGGAGCAGTGAGCGACGAGCACGGCGAGCGATTTCACCAGGACATTGCAACAATGGAGAAACGCTATCAGGGCAAATGGAGCCCATCAATGCTTGCAGACTATTGCTGGACAGTGACAAGAGATGCTCCATTTAATGAATACAAGAGAGAAGCCAAGAAGCGCCGAGTAGACACTGAATAGGGCTAAACTATGTACAGAATAGTTTTTTGCCTTTTGTTTCATAACAAATTTTATTTATATAACCCTTTTGCTGATTTTTAAAGTGTTACATAAAAAGGACAGGTGAAATATTATCATGTAAAGCAACCATAAACACATGAGAAGACCTAGCTTTACAATTTATGATTAAAACTCTATCTACACAATATACATAGATATAAAATGTAAAAACTTAAATATCTTAGAAACAGTAGCCAATCAGTTGTTTTAATTGTCATATTTGAATTCAGCACATCAAAATACATAATAAAAAGCACATTTTATCTCTGAAGCAGACGACTTCTCAAAAATTGTAGACCAGTGGAATCAGTGGATGTCACAAGTTTACTGGTGAACATGTATCAACTAACACAGCTATTCTTCTTAGGAGCTCCTTGTTTAGTCAGTGCACTGTTCACACCAGAAAAAGGTGTGGGCTTGTTCTGTGTCAACATGTCTGCAATAAAGGGCAACTCCTGCCCCGCCTATACGGGAGAAGAGGAACCAGTGCAATCCCAGTGCTGTGGACTCTGCATGGCAGAGATTCTCAGGTCCTTCCCATTTCCTCCCAGATGTGGCGAGTGTGGGTGAAAGAGCCATGACGTCTGCTCTATCCATTACTCTTTTTTTTTCTTAGGAACACCACTGAAGCAATTCAGAATGCTTTGGGGCCCAGTCTTACTCCCAGTGCAATCACTGTGTGGACTTCGGTGGGGTTACTCGGAGTATCCAACAGAAAACTGAAACTCTTCTCTCTAGAAATGGACTCATGTACCATTCAAATCTGATTCAGCTCTTCTCAGCTCTCCTGAGGTAAAGATAAGCAAATTTCTTTAATCAACTTCTTTTAAAATGGTGGTGGCTTTGGAGGTGACATTGGCTCCTTCTGTGCAGGGTCAGCTGGGCAAGGAAAGTATGAGCAGGCTGAAAAGTTTCAGAGTAGCAGCCGTGTTAGTCTGTATCCGCAAAAAGAAGAACAGGAGGACTTGTGGCACCTTAGAGACTAACAAATTTATTAGAGCATAAGCTTTCGTGGACTACAGCCCACTTCTTCGGAAGTTATGCATCCGAAGAAGTGGGCTGTAGTCCACGAAAGCTTATGCTCTAATAAATTTGTTAGTCTCTAAGGTGCCACAAGTACTCCTGTTCTTCTTTTTATGAGCAGGCTGTGTCTCTAGAGCCTGCTCAGATAGAGAGACGAAGAGAGGCAGCAGTGAGAGGTGGCTGGGCCAGCTTTCTGGAGCCACATGCAGTGGGAAAGGGAAGGAGGCAGCAGGGGCAACTACAGTGACAGGAAAGCAGGCGTGATAAGAGGAAGTAATGGAGCAGGAGACAGGAGGAAGCAGAAGGGGACAGCTGGAAGAGGTTTGCTGCACTGGAAGGAAGCAGGAGAAAGTGAGGCGTCTTCATTGAGAGGGTAGAAAGGAGCTGGAGGATGTCTCAGTCCTGTCAATTATTTTAAGAACCAGCCAGCACTGGGTGAAGTTTGTATCCAAATTCGCATCTGACCTTCTCAAGACATTGCAGGTGTTTAGTTGAGGGCTCTGGCTTGGGCCCATCTGTAGCACAGTTTGTACATGTGATGCATTTGCTGGGCTGGAGACTACTTTAGTGGCAGAAGAAAAATGACTCACCAAAGAAAGCCAATCCTAATTGTGTTAACGAGAAATAAAAATTCAAGTAATTTAATGGTTACCCGGCAATGGAAAAATAGTGAGGTGTGTGTCTTTTTATTTGTTTTTTATTTTTTTTTATGATGCATAAAAAGACTTAAGAGATTTTTATTAGTGTTAGTTTCTAAAAAGTGGGATTTTTAAATTTTTATTTTTCCTGGTTGTGTGTCACCTTAAAAACCCTTCAGGATTACCAGGTCTGGTCTTCTCTGGAGGACTTGGTGAGGGTCTCAGATATATCCTCTGACTTCTCTCAACCCCTCGCTGAGGGTATGGGGATGTTGAGTACTTCAAGTCATCTTTTTTTCCCAATTGCTTATGGAAGTATTCGAGTTTAATGAGTCTTAATAAGCCACAATTAAACAAAAAAAATATTAAAATATTGCTTCCCCTCTCAACTCATCAAATGTTACCCAGGCTCTCTGATGTGATAACTGGCAGTTTTCCAGTTGTCTAGAGAGTCTTTAAGATAAAAAAGAAATAGGGATAGAAAGTCAGGTTCTCCCCCCCCACCCCCCTCTGATTTTTTCCTTAAAAAAAAAAAGTGAGAGACTAACAGGCCCCCATCAGCCTGAAGGTATTCCCTTTGATAATACCTAGTTCTGATAGGGCAGTAGATCTCAAAGCTAAGGGGAAACTAAGGGTATGGCTACACTACACATGCTGCAGCTACACCACTCTAGCATAGACACTACAGTGACGGAAAGTGTTTCTGTTACTGTAGGAAATCCACTCTCTCCAGAAGCAGTAGCTAGGTCAATGGAAGAATTTTTCTGTTGACTTAGCTGCATCTACACTAGGCGCTAGGTCTACCTACCTATGTCACACACACAATGCAATTTTTCACAGCCCTGAACGATGTAGCTGAGTTTTATGCATAGACCAGGCCTAAGGCACAGAGAGAGGAAGTGACATAACCCAAGGTCCCCCAACAGGCCAGTGGGAGAGCTGGGAATAGAACCCCAACTCTCCCAAGTCCCATGCTCTACTCACCAGGCCACACTGCCTCCACATAAAAATACATGCCACGGTAGGATACACAGATCTTTTTCTTTTTCCTTTTCTTTCTTAATACAGGAAATTTCAGCTATAAATCCCTCAGCTATCATAGCTTCAAATTTCTGAACACACAGGAAAACTCCTTTCATTATACATGGATATACCATGGGTAAGACTACCCCTAGATAACAGATACATGCAGGGTATAATACAAATTTTATCTCACAGTCATTCCATTTCAACTTGAAATTTCAGCGTTCCTTTTTTAAACTATTTGGTATGTATTTTCTAGCTAAAATGTACTGACTTCAAAACATGGTCAGCTCTGTTTTCTCATTAAGCTCTTTATATGCTAGTCTGTGCCAAAAATTTAAAAATTCTGCTCCAAAAATTTAGTTCTAATAACCTGACTCCTGACTTTTAACTCATGCTGGTTTCCTTCCGTCCTCTTGTTTTCATATCCACCAGTTCACGTTTCAAGTGGAAGATGTGAACTGCATTACTGTAGATAGAGAGATGGCTCAAATGCCTTGTAAACTGAAGCAGCAAACAATATCTGTGTTGTGGGGACTAAACTGATCTATTTTGTGGACCTTCTTGAGGTAAAAATATCTTATTTAGCCACCATTCAAGGCTGTATGGAGCTGACCCACTGACATACAGTCCATGTGGTGGAGTTTACATCAGGTTTTATTTTCTTTACAGACCCTAAAGCTTTTTCACATGATGGGTCTAAGAAAATACCGATGGTGTCCTTAGATCAGACTTGGCACGCTGCACAGTCAGAAAGCAGGGGAATGCTGAATGCAGCAGTTGATAACCACAAATGTGGCTACCTCGCACAGGCCCCAATCCTACAAACAGATAAAATACAGGCTTTACTCTAAGTGCCTGAGAGTCCCATTAAAGTTAAGCATGTGTTTGCAAAATCTGGGTCACACAGCTGCAGCCCTATGAAAGAGGCGGTCAATTTACCCAAAAAGCCACTAGGTGGCAATGTTTCCTCACACAAATGAAGCTGTCAGGCCCATGGCTGGGAGTGAGAGGTATGGAACATGACTCTCACTTTGTTTTTTAAAAAGAACAGGAGTACTTGTGGCACCTTAGAGACTAACAAATTTATTAGAGCATAAGCTTTCGTGGACTACAGCCCACTTCTTCGGATGCATATAGAATGGAACATATATTGAGGAGATATATATACACACATACAGAGAGCATAAACAGGTGGGAGTTGTCTTACCAACTCTGAGAGGCCAATTAATTAGGAGAAAAAAAAACTTTTGAAGTGATAATCAAGATAGCCCAGTACAGACAGTTTGATAAGTGTGAGAATACTTACAAGGGGAGATAGATTCAATGTTTGTAATGGCTCAGCCATTCCCAGTCCTTATTCAATCCGGAGTTGATTGTGTCTAGATTGCATATCAATTCCACCTCAGCAGTCTCTTGTTGGAGTTTGTTTTTGAAGTTTTTCTCTTGTAATATAGCCACCCGCAGGTCTGTCACTGAATGACCAGACAGGTTAAAGTGTTCTCCCACTGGTTTTTGAGTATTTTGATTCCTGATGTCAGATTTGTGTCCATTAATTCTTTTGCGTAGAGACTGTCCGGTTTGGCCAATGTACATGGCAGAGGGGCATTGCTGGCACATGATGGCATATATCACATTGGTAGATGTGCAGGTGAACGAACCCCTGATGGTATGGCTGTTGTGATTAGGTCCTATGATGATGTCACTTGAATAGATATGTGGACAGAGTTGGCATCGGGGTTTGTTACAAGGATAGGTTCCTGGGTTAGTGGTTTTGTTCAGTGATGTGTGGTTGCTGGTGAGTATTTGCTTTAGGTTGGGGGGTTGTCTGTAAGCGAGGACAGGTCTGTCTCCCAAGATCTGTGAGAGTAAAGGATCATCTTTCAGGATAGGTTGTAGATCTCTGATGATGCGCTGGAGAGGTTTTAGTTGGGGGCTGAAGGTGACAGCTAGTGGTGTTCTGTTATTTTCTTTGTTGGCCTGTCTTGTAGGAGGTGACTTCTGGGTACTCGTCTGGCTCTGTCAATCTGTTTTTTCACTTCAGCAGGTGGGTATTGTAGTTTTAAGAATGCTTGATAGAGATCTTGTAGGTGCTTGTCTCTATCCGAGGGATTGGAGCAAATACGGTTATATCTTAGAGCTTGGCTGTAGACAATGGATCATGTGGTGTGTCCTGGATGGAAGCTGGAGGCATGTAGGTAAGTGTAGCGGTCAGTAGGTTTCCGGTATAGGGTGGTATTTATGTGACCATCGCTTATTAGCACAGTAGCGTCCAGGAAATGGACCGCTTGTGTGGATTGATCTAGGCTGAGGTTGATGGTGGGATGGAAATTATTGAAATCATGGACTACAAGCTATCAGGAACAGTATCCCTGATAATGTCACAGCTAACCTGGTGGATGAACTTTGTGATTTTGTCCTCACCCACAACTATTTCACATTTGGGGACAATATATACCTTCAAGTCAGCGGCACTGCTATGGGTACCCGCATGGCCCCACAATATGCCAACATTTTTATGGCTGACTTCGAACAACGCTTTCTTAGCTCTCGTCCCCTAATGCCCCTACTCTACTTGCGCTACATTGAGGACATCTTCATCATCTGGACCCATGGAAAAGAAGCCCTTGAGGAATTTCACCATGATTTGCTATATGAAAATATGCGTCCTTCATGTCGAGGGCGGCGTACCAGTCTCCAGGATCCAGGGAAGGGATAATGGTCCCCAAGGAGACCATGCGGAATTTCAACTTTATTATGAATTTGTTGAGTCCGTGTAAATCTAAAATAGGTCGAAGACCCCCTTCTATCTTGGGGATCAGGAAGTAGCGGGAGTAAAACCTCCTGCCCCTTAACTCTGATGGAACCTCCTCTATAGCCCCCATAGAAAGGAGCGCAAAAACCTCCCATGTAAGGAGATGATCGTGAGAAGGGTCCCTGAAGAGGGACGGGGAGGGACGGTGGGAGGGGGGGAAAGAAGAAAACTGGAGAGCGTATCCCCTCTCCACCGTGCGAAGAACCCAACGGTCCAAGGTTATAAGGGACCAAGCACGGTGGAAACAGGAGAGGCGATCCTGAAATAAAGGGAATGGATCCTGGGTAGTGGCTAGTATGCCGTCCTCAAGCGCACCTTCAAAAATTTTGTCTAGGCCCTGAAGATGGTCCAGGAGGGCTTTGGTTCTGACTGGGTTGGGGGCCGGTCAACCTCCTTTTTCTATTTCTATTGGGGGGGAGGGATAGCTCAGTGGTTTGAGCGTTGGCCTGCTAAACCCAGGGTTGTGAATTCAATCCTTGAGGGGGCCACTTGGGGATCTGGGGCAAAATCAGTACTTGGTCCTGCTAGTGAAGGCAGGGGGCTGGACTCGATGACCTTTCAAGGTCCCTTCCAGTTCTAGAAGATGGGATATCTCCATTAATTATTAATTATTATTATTATTATTAAATCTGTGGTCTCAGTCCATTTCCCCAGAACACAGCTGCCTTCATCATACAAACCACCACCCTAACTGGTGCCCTTGTTGGCAATTTCAGCAAAAGCCAAAAACTGAACGGGCATGGAGAATGAACGGCCATCTCAACCCTGCAGAACGGGGGGAGGCAATGGAGCAGCGTGAGTAAGCCAGCGCTATTGCTGCTGCCCCATGGACACGGCAGTACTAGTGCCATCCCACTGAGCCAGAACTAGATCACTTTGGGGGTGGAAGTGAGACATGCCCAGGAGGTCACATTTTCAAAAAACACTTAAGTGACTTAGAAACATGACTTAGACACTTAGGAGCCTAAGTCCCATTGACTTTCATTGAGACTTAGGAGCCTAAGACTCTTCTAAAAATGGGACTTAGGAGCTTTTGAACATTTTGCCTTTTGTGTTATGCATGAACATCAAAAATGCCACAAGCTGCGACGGTGTAAATGTGACAGCCACCATCTTGGCCAACACAACAGGGATCCAACTGGGCACCTCAAAAGATAAAGACAGGAGCTATTAAAGCCAGAGCTATGAGAGGACATGTAGCATACTCTCACCAGTGGGTTACACAAAACATTACTGCTATCCAACACATTAAACCAGGTAGCACGTACCTTGTATTATTGCCCAGCAGCTCAACCTGCATTGAATAGAAATGACTCAAATTAAGCTCGTAGGGACATCGCCCTGGCATGTGTCAGAGTCCCACTCTCTCCACTCACCCAGAGCAGAGACCCAGCATTAGTTAAAAAATTAGACTGAGGGTTAGAGATCATCCTGGCAGCAGAAGAAAGGGCCATACTAAATGAATGTACAGCGGGCCTCCACTACTACTGCCCCTAGCATGGAGCTGTACCAGCATATTTGGAGAGGGAAGTGACCTCAATGATTCCATCCCCTGTGACTTCCCAAAGCCACTCTTCAGTTGCACTGCAGTATTGGGGAGTCAGGAGTTAGGTCAGTAAGGGGGCAGGCAGGAGCTGGGAGGACTGGCATTGGGGGATACTCAGTGAGGTATTGCTCATTGTGATTAACTTATGCTGGTTGGCTCTAGGTATAAAGAGCTCTTTGTACACAGAGAGGAGTAGTTTGGAGCAGCAGGGACAGTGCAGGAGCTATGCTGCGACTGGGGTTAGAGAGGCAGGGAGCTGTGGGGAGCCAATGAAACCCATGGGTTTCCAGGAGTGAAGATAGCATCCATTCACTGCTCCTACACAAAGGACGATCTGGACCGTATTTTGTTTTTATTTCCTAGCTAAGAAGAGTTGGAGGATGACAAAATAGAGGATGATGATTATTACTGTTGTTTTTGCTCAAAACAGGTGATCTCTGCAATACATTCCTCAACTATCAAAGACTCATATTTCTGCTCACATAGGAAAACACGCTTCATTGTTCATGGATTCATGAGCACCGGAAAATGTGGCTGGGTGGTAGAGATGTGCTTGGTATGAGAGAATATCCTACAATTTCCAACTTTAACTGCAGCGACATTTAATTGCTGTTTCTTAAACACTAGTATTAAGCTTGCATTTTGACAACCACTTGATGTTACTAATGTGCAAGGGGTGCTAACCAAAATGTAACAACTTTAATAATCACCTCGCCTTTTTAATTAATGCGGGTGTGGGAGTGAATTGGACTGTACATTCCATATGGCTTTCACAGGAAATGAGAATGCTGGGTTTACGATTGTGCATAGTGTTTTGTAATAGTCCAGTGTTGGAAGAAAAACCTATACTTCTTGTGGCGTCCACTCCTCCCTGGGTGGTTGGGGGAGGTAACAATACTAATACCTAGCTCTTATATAACATATAGACTTGATCATAAGTCGGTTAGTTTATAAGCCGACCGCCCCAAAATGGATAAGTAAAAATGGAAAATTGTTATGACCCATTCATAAGTCAACCCTATAATTCAGGGGTCAGCAAACTTTGGCTCCAGGGCCATCAGGATAAGCCGCTGGCGGGTTGAGATAGTTTGTTTACCTTGAGCGTCCACAGGCACGGAGGTAAACGTAAGTAAACAAAGTGTCCCGACGCGCCAGCTGCTTACCCTGACAGGCCGGGACAGCAACTGGTGGGGAAATTTTTTTTGGGGGGGTGGGAGAAGCTGGGGTAACCCCTGTGACCACCCCCCACATGACCCCACCCCTAGCCCAGGACCCCCACACTCTCCGCATCCCATCCCTTCCCACCTTAGCTGGGGAGGGCCAGGGGAGAATGTCTCTGGCCTGGCTGGAGCTGCTCCGGCAGGCTGGGCAGCGCGGCCGCAGCCTGCTCCGGTGGCCAGACAGGGTGGCACAGCCGTAGCATGTTCCAGCGGGCTGGGCCAGGTGGCATGGCAGCAGCGTGCTCTGGCAGGCCGGGCGGTATGACCACAGCCTGCTCTGGGGGGCAGGGCCGAGCGGCATGGCTGCAGCCTGCCAGCCCCGGAGCTGCAGCTGCTTCGGAGGCTGTGGGGAGAGCAGCGTGGCCAGAAGCGGAGAGACTCTGGCCCCGCTTCTTCCCTTCTGGCTCTGCCAGGGCCGGTGCAAGGAAGTTTTGCGCCCTAGGCGAAACTTCTACCTTGCGCCCCCACCCCCAGCTAACCCCGCCCCCCACCTGAGGAGCCCGCCACCCCCCCGCCCAGGGAGCCCCCCCCCGTCTGCGGCAGCTAACCCCGCCTGGGGAGCCCGCCCCAGCTCACCTCGGCCTCCTCCACTGAGCATTCCAGCGCCGCTCTAATTCTCCTCCCCTCGCAGGCTTGCGGCGCTGAGTGGAGGAGACTTAGAGTGGGGGCTGTGTGCTCAGCAGAGGAGGCAGAGTGGAGGTGATCTGGGGTGGGGAGCAGTTCCCCTGTGCGCGCCCCCCACCCCCGTTACTGCGGGCGGCCCTCCCTGTGCTCCCCCCACCCCAGCTTCCCTCCACTCCACCTCCTTGCCTGAGCAAGCATTTAGGCGCCCCCAACCACTAGGCGGCCGCCTAGTTTGCCTAAATGGTTGCACCGGCCCTGGGCTCTGCTGCCTCTCCTTGCTCCCTCTGTTGAGGGGAGGGGCTGTGTCCCACCTCTCTCTCTCTCTATACCCATTCATAAGCCGACCCCCTTCTCTGGTGCTTCCCTTTTTTACTTAAAAAATTTGGCTTATGAATGAGTATAAACAGTAGTTCCTTTTATCCATAGACGTCAAAGTGCTTTACAAAGGCAGCCAGTGTCATTATTCCCATTTAACAGATGGGGAAAATGAGGCACATAGACACAAAGTGACTTACCAATGGTCACCCAGCAAACTGGTGGCAGAGCCTGGAATAGAACCCTAGTCATCTGAGTTTCAGGCCAGTGCGTTATCAACTCAGCTATGTCACCCCTCAGCTGGAGGAGACTATCCCTCTGCCATCACCACTGACACAAGCCAGCCCTGAAAATGTAGCCCCAGTCACACAGAATTATGATGGCTCCTTATGTCCATCAGTCTAACGAAGTAAATTCTACTTTGGACAAATGAATGGAAAGCAATGATATGTGCACGTATATACCGAGAAAAAGAAACTCTTCTTCCCAAAGTAGGACTCCTACTCAGCAAAATAAAATGAGAAAAGTCTGGGCCTCAACAAACACCGATCTGCAAAAGCAGAGAGAGCCTGTGGCACGAGGCTCCAGGGGAAATCCGTTTATACTCAGGATCAACCTAACCGTTGCGTAACCAGGAAGTAGGTAATACCTTAGGCCCTGACATTATAAAGGCTTGCACGCCTGCTTAACTTTACACACTGCGAGTAATGGGCCTACTCAGAGAGAGTAAAATGAAGCACATGTGGAAGTCTTTGTAGTATTGGAATCTTAGCAAATTCACCGGAGAAGTTGGATTTTTATTCTAATAGAAATGGTGTTTTATTTTGGTCTCATGCCAAGCCTACACTGTTCCAAGCATTCAGATATTGAAACTTTGGCAATGTCTCCACTACAGACCTTACAGCGGCACAGCTGTACCGCTGCAGCTCCATCATTATAAGGTTTCCTGTGTTACCACTCTATGCTAACAGGAGAGAGCTCTTTCCAGCCAACATGGCACAGTCCACACCAGCACTTTTGTGGTTGACACTTATGTCGGTCAGGGGTGTGTTTTTTTCACACCCCTGACCGACAAAAGTTTTACCGACACAAGTGCTAATGTAGACATAGCCTTAATGACTTTTTTGCTCCTTGCGGTTTAGTTAACTGTGCTGAAGCTAATAGATGGTCTTGTTACTTACTACTCCCTATTCAGAAGAGAGGAGAAATTTTAAAACTAAAGAGACAGTGAGTGTGTGTGTACAGACACACACATTTCTTGTACTCAACAATGCTTGTTTGCAAAACTGAAAACTTAAATTTAAAAGTTAAAAAAATCTTTATCCAAAGCTTAGTTAGCTGTTGAGTAGATCTTCCTGAAAGAATAAAGCATGTGAAGGCTAGAATCTACAGTAATTCCAATATGCTGGCCTGATTTAGCACACAATTCAAACCCAGAACGCTCAGTTAAGGCAGGTCAAAAATTTACCATCAAAACTGTTTTTCAATAGAAAATTGGACTTTTGACAAAATGACTTTTTGTGAAAAATACCAGTTTTCTAAGGGACATTTTGACCTTTCAGAATTTTGTTTTTTCTGAATTAAAAAGGTCAGTTTTTCAGTGAAAATTTTAAAATTTTCTAGAGGAAAATATTTTCCAACCAGATCTATTCACAATTACTGGAATCATCTTAGACATTTAGGAAAAATAAACAACCCACAATATTTTGAAAAGTCAATACACAGCAGAGAACTGAACCTAAATATTTCAATGCCCTCTCAGTAAAGGGTGTTTTATACTGTCTCTTGATACAAAATACTAACCTTAAAATGAAAAAAATAAGAGATCACCGTACAGTGTCTCTCACTGTCTCATGTTATACAGGATAATATGACCCAAATTTACCTTCATCCATTGAATACAAAAAAACGTCAGGCTACAATGTGGTCCATGTACCTGCTCAGGGGAATGAGAGGGGTAAGAACCGCACAAACCCCTTCTCCTCCCCAAACCTTGGGTCTAGGCATAAAGTGGTAAACTGGCACTCTATGCACTTCCATCCCCACCCACCCCTGAGCAGGAAGTGAAGCCTTTGCTCCTCTAAGCAGAGCAGCTGAACTGTTGGTAGTAATCCACCAGCATCTAAGTACTGGTACCGTGGAGCAAAATAGGAAGGAGGGACGGAATCCTCTCTCTAAGGCATGATTCCTTCTCTGCACTGTTCATGGGTCAGCACAGACATACAGCTTTGCGAAGAGGACAGACCATAGAAGCACAGTGCAAACATAAACTCTTATTATAGTAAATGCTGAGTTATGATGGGAAATTAGAGAGAACAATATCCCTGACTTTTGTAAGCCTCCAATGTGGAAGTCACCAAGCTTTTAGCTTTACCTGCTATTGCAGAAACCTCCCACTCAGTTCTGAGCCCCTCACTCTCAATTGCCTTTTTGAGAATTGAAGAGAGAGCTTTAAAAATTAACGGTTTCGTTAAACTGTTTACAGAAGAGAAAACAAAACAGTCAGAAATTGTATACTGCAATAAATCAGTTTATAGTTCGGATCTGAAATAAGTATTTATGTGACAAAAATGAATAAAAGAGCACAATCAAAATATTTTAAGTTCAGACACCTGTTTGTATGAATGTCAAAGTTTTCATCATATTGTGCTTCATGAAAAGACCCACATTAGTGTGTGTAATTGCTGTAGTAAAATGCTGTCCTTTGTAAACAACAAGCAACCCAAATGCTCAATTTACTTAAGGATTTATTTAGGTTTAAGTTGAATCAGTATTTTACTGTATGCTTTCATAAATTCTTTGTTTTCTGTTTACACACTAGCTGCTAATGGAAGTGGAAGATGTGAACTGCATTGCCGTGGACTGGGCAGATGGTGCAAAAAGCACATACATCAGTGCAGTGAACAACATCCGTGTTGTTGGGGCTGAGATTGCTTATTTCATAAAAACTTTAATGGTAAAAAAATATATTATGAATTTTAAGTTACTTTTTAAAGCTAAGATTCACATGAGCATAACGGGTTTATGTAACCGGTGTCTTTGTGCTCTGATCTTGTTTTCTTGTGGTCCGAAAAGTATGTCCGAAAGATAGTACAGTAATATGATAGAAGTGACTAATTAACTTAAAAGACCAGTAGGTGGCAATATCTCTTTGCTTTCTCAACTGTATTTGTATATTCACTGCAAGGGAGGCAACACCATGACTCTTAGAGTGATTAGTAAATAGTTGTTAGGAATACATACTTATGCTTGAGATAGAGTTAGATTCTCAATTTAGTAATTCATTCCCAAAGCAAACAGAGGCTGGGAGCAGTCCAGAGGCTCACTTAATACTGCTGGACTTCTGGTTCTGATGTCTGGCTACGGGATATAAACACTCTAAGTCCTCTAGTTCTGACTTCGTTACTTCCAGGCACAACAGAGCCTCAGAATTATCCCAGGGGTTTCCCTCTTAACAACCGTCTTGTCCTGCCTCTGCTGCCAGTCCCCAGTCTCTGTCTGACACAAGAGGAAAGAGTTTCAAACTTAGGTACCTAAATCAAAGTGGCTGATTTACAAAAGTGCTGACACCTACACGGACTTTGAATAGAGTTGTGGATGCTCAGTACCTCTGAGAATCAGGGCATTTATTTAGCTAAATACATGTGGATTTAGATGCCACACATTAGACATCTATGTGTGAAAGTTTTGGCCAAGGTACTTAAGGCTCTATCTAGGCTAGGGTGACCAGGTGTCCGGTTTTCGACCGGAACACCCGGTCAAAATGGGATCCTGGCGGCTCCTGTCAGCACCACCAACAAGGCTGTTAAAGGTCCGGTCGGCAATGCTGTGGTGCTAAGGCAGGCTAGTCCCCCTACCTGCTCTGGCACTGCACTACACCCTGGAAGCAGCCAGAAGGTCCAGCTCCCAGGCAGGGGGGAGCCATGGGGCTCCGCACGCTGCCCCCCGCCCCAAGCACAGGATCCGCACTCCCAGTGGGCGGGAACTGGCCAATAAGAGCTGGGGGGCCTGCGAGCAAGAGCAGCGTGCAGAGCTTCCTACCCCCCCGCATACTAGCACCAGACCTGCTGGCCACTTCCAGGGTGCGTGCAACGTGGTGTCAGAACAGGCAGGGGGCCTGCCTTAGCCCCACTGCACCACTGACTGGGAGCCACTTGAGGTAAGCCCGTAACCCGAGTTCCAACCCCCTGCCCCAGCCCTGAGACCCCCAAACCCAGAGCCTCCCTCCTACACCCAAAACCCTCATTCCCGGCCCCACCCCAGAGCCCACACCCCTAGCCCAGAGCCCTCACCCTGTCCCACTCCCCAACTCCCTACCTCAACTTGCAGCCCCCTCCCATACTCCAAATCCCTCGGCTCTACCCCCCAGCCTGGAGCCCCCTCCTGCGCCCCAAACCCCTCACCCCTAGCCCTCACCCCCTCCCGCACCCGAAGCCCCTGCCCCACCCAGTAAAAGTGAGGATTGGGGAGAGCGAGCCACCAAGGGAGGGGGAATGTAGTGAGCAGGGGGAGGGCAGGACAGAGCAGGGGCGGAGCCTCAGGGAAGGGGTAGGGCTAGGGTGTTCGGTTTTGTGCAATTAGAAAGTTGGTCACTCTAAGGCTCCATCTGACACAGTATAGGTTTTGCAAACACTAGCATCTCAAGGGAGTACCCTCTAAACTTGTTGCCTGACAGACCCTATCATTTCCAGCCTGGTGGCTTTGTTCCTATGCCACTAGTCTTCTTCCTATACAAGATCCCAGTTACTTAATGTAGGGTTACCATCCGTCCGTATTTCCCCGGACATGTCCGGCTTTTGCGTCTCTAAATAGCCGTCCGGGAGGAATTGGTAACAAGGTTAAAATGTCCGGGTTTTTTTCTCCCTCGCCTCCCTCCCTCCCTTCCATGCAGAGTGTGGCTGCTGATTGGGCGGCTAGGCCGATTGCCCCACTCCCATTGGCCTCCAGCAGCCAGAGCCCGCCCCTGCTCCCCCCTCCCTCTCTCTGTAGTCCTCTGTAACACACAAACAGACCCACGTGGAGCCAGAATGGTAAGGGGAGTGGGGGGGGGGCAGTCAGGGAGTGGGGGAGTGTTGGATGGGTCCCAAGCCTCCACCTGCCACCCCCCCTCCGTGCATCCCCCCCTCGGTGGGTCCCCCATTCCTGTCTGCCTGCTGGCTCGGCAGTACATGCAGACAACTGCTGTCTGCTGCCCCTGGGTCCTAGTGCCCCCATCCACTAATGGGAAGACAGGCTGCCCTTACCCTGCCCTTCCACCCTAGCCCTGAGCCTCTCCAACACCCCAAACCCCCCAGCCTTCATCCCCACACACCCTAATCCTCTGCTCCATCCCTGAGCCCCCTCCTGCATCATGAACCCCTCATCCCCAGACCCACAGCCCTCACCCCTGCATCCCCTCCTATCCCCAAACTCCCTCCCAATCCCCCTCCCTCTTCCCACACACCCCCTCCTGCCCTCAAACTTCCTCCTAAAGCCTGCACCCCCTCCCTTTGCACCGCCTCTCACCCCCAAACTCCATCCCAGAGCCTGCACCCCTCACCCCCTCCTGCACACCCACCCCCTGCCCCAGCCCGGAGCCTGCACCCAGCACCCAAACTCTATCCCAGAACCTGCACCCCTCCTGCACCCTAATCCCCAGCCCAGGACCTGCACCCCAGACCTCCTCCCCCCACTCAAACCCCCTCCCAGAGCCTTAGGCAGGTGGGGTGGGGGGTTCTGGGCACCACCAAAATTTCTACAACCCTGCCACCCATGCGAGTGGATAAGGGTCAGGGCAGTCAGGGAACAGGTAGGGTCCTGGGGGGGGCAGTTAGGGTAGGGGGTTCTCAGCAGGGGACAGTCAGGGGACAAGAAGCAGGGGGGGTTGGGGTTCTGAGGGGAGCAGTCAGGGGGTGGGAAGTGGGAGGGAGTGGATGGGGCGGGGCTAGGGCGGGGCTTCCCCTCCCCCCCCCAGTGTCCTCTTTTTTGTTTGTGGAAATATGGTAACCCTACTTAATGACCTGCGTTCCACAGAGAGTCATCTCATTTCCTTGGACAAGGAGGCCCCAGTTGCTCATGCGAGCAGCGGCACCGGAGGCAGCAAACAGGGCGGCTAACAGGGGAGTTTGAGAGGGAGTTCTCATTGGAGGAGAAGGTACCTGTATTTGCGTCTGTCCTTGTTGTTCTTGTGTGTTCCTGTGTGTTTGTAGGGGCCTGCAGGGGCTGGGGGCTGGGAAGGACGCTGAGCCCTGAGTAGGGGGCGGGGCTTGGCTGATTAGGGGGCCCATAAAAGCGGCCTCCCAGCCAGGCAGCGACACAGCTGCGAGCAGCGGCACCGGAGGCAGCAAACAGGGCGGCTAACAGGGGAGTTTGAGAGGGAGTTCTCATTGGAGGAGAAGGTACCTGTATTTGCGTCTGTCCTTGTTGTTCTTGTGTGTTCCTGTGTGTTTGTAGGGGCCTGCAGGGGCTGGGGGCTGGGAAGGACGCTGAGCCCTGAGGAGGGGGCGGGGCTTGGCTGATTAGGGGGCCCATAAAAGCGGCCTCCCAGCCAGGCAGCGGCACAGCTGCGAGCAGCGGCACCGGAGGCAGCAAACAGGGCGGCTAACAGGGGAGTTTGCAGGGGGAGGTAAGGGGGGAGGCAGGAGGGCGCGGCGTGGCGTGCGCTCTGAGTCCACAGGTGCAGTGGGCAGAGATTGCAGCAGCCATGAGCCCAGCAGCAGCAGACAGAATGCAGATGGCTGCATGTGGAAGCTGTGGTATGTATATGGTCCTAGCAGGGGAGCCGGAACACAGGTATGTGTGTATGAAGTGTCGCCTGATAGTGTTACTGGAGGAAAAGATTAAGGGGCTGCAGATACAGGTAGATACCCTGGTGGAGTTTAGGCGGGGGTTTGAGAAGCTGATGGAGGACAGGCAAGGGGGGGCTGAAGGAGAATGCCCTATGGTGGAGGTAGAGGCAGAGGGAGAGGATGGTGAGAGGGGAATGGAAGGGGGAGAACATGGGAGGTGGAAGCATGTGACTGTGAGAAGCAGGCCAAGGAAAAGAAGGGCCAGTGAGGGGGGAATAGAACTCAGGAATAGGTTCGAGTGTTTGGATACCGAGCTGGAGGGGCAGCAGGTGGCGACTGAAGGTGGAAGGGTGAGGAAGAAGAGAAGAGCTGCTAGTCCAAGAGAGAGGGGGGAGGACTTGATGGAGACAGCACCAATTCTGGGCCCCGTGAGGATTCAGGAAGGCATAAGGGAAGATAGGAATAGGCACAGGTCAGGACTAGAGGGATCGGAGACTAGATTACTAGATCGCACTGTTGCCAGGCGACGGCAGGTGTATGTAATTGGAGACTCTTTACTGAGGAGATTGGATAGGCCTGTGACCAGGCGGACCCGGAGAACAGAAGGGTGTGCTGTCTACCGGGCGCAAAGATACGCGATGTGGACCTGCGATTGAAAAGGATCCTACAAGGAGCAGGTAAGAACCCCCTGATAATCCTTCATGTAGGAACGAATGATACGGCTAGGTTCTCGTTAGAGAGGATCAAGGGAGATTATGCCAGGCTGGGGAAGACGCTCAAGGAGATAGAGGCTCAGATTATCTTTAGTGGGATTCTGCCCGTTCCGAGGGAAGGGCAGCAAAGGGCTGATAGGATTGTGAGAATAAATAGTTGGCTAAGGGAGTGGTGCTATAAGGAGGGCTTTGGGATGTATGGCCACTGGGAGGCTTTCGGGGACAGACACCTGTTCTCGCGGGATGGGCTTCACCTGAGTAGGGAAGGAAATAGACTTTTGGGAGGGAGGCTGGCTCATCTTATCAAAAGAGCTTTAAACTAGCAAGTTTGGGGAGACGGTTGGGAGATGCACAGTTAATCTCCACGCCAGATTCCAGTATGGAGAAGGTGAGTAAAATGAGAGGAGAGATAGCTGTGGAGATGAGATTGGACATAGGAAGGACAGGAGGGACGGACACTAGGAGGCCCGCAACATATA